>NC_044558.1:93974938-94574938 GCF_007565055.1 Rhinopithecus roxellana
GGTGTGAACCGGGAGGTGGAGCTTGCAGTGAGCCAAGATCGCACCACTGCACTGCAGACTGGGCAACAGAGTGGGAGTCTGTCTCAAAGGGAAAAAAAAAAGTTCTGTTACTTGTAATTAGAGATGTTCCTATAAATTGTCAATAAAGGAAAAAGGAACTTCAGTAGAATCATTAAGACAAAAAAAAAAATGAAGAAATAAATACTTCAAATGTGAACTCAGCACTTTACATTTTACAATCTACTTTACATACTGCCTAGGTTGCCTTCCCTCCCTCCATACACGCAGACGGAGTGTGTGAGATGTCCCTGGATCAGGTTTAGCTCCTTTCATAGAGCCCCAAAATAAAGGATCCCAAGCATTAGGCTGCTTGGAGTCTGGAGTGATGATTCATGTGGAAAAAAACTTTTCATTTATTTAAAATCACCTATATTTATTGAATAGAAGCAGACAGGGCTTATTAGAACATTCAATCATTATAATAACATTCGTAACATATTGGGTCACTATTACTGGGATGAATAACCCAGTCACAGCAATGCAGGCATGGATAATTGATAAAACATTATGTCAGATCATGTGAATCAAAGTTTATATGTCCTGAAAAGCAATTTGGGTGACTCAGAAACTGGCCCAACTGAAACAAGACATTGATAGCAGTGACCCATGAGAAGAGCTAAAATTATTTCATGAAACATGAAAAAACAGAAATAAAGAATATTTTATATATGATTTTATGTATGAAAATATAATGAGTTTACAATGAATACTGTAAGTCGGGAAATCCCTCTTCGTATATTAGTATGTTTCTACAGATTACATAGTCCAGTCACAGCCTCTGTAGACACCAATTCTCACTTCACATTTGGTTCTATGAGCTTCTTATTTCCACTCAATGCCTGACATGTTTGAGATATTTGGCTTCATCCTTCGCTCTTCTCTTTTAGCCTTCCCTGTCTTTTACCTGCTTCCTCTTTTGGTGTTGGCTCTTTCTGGGCCTCTGGTGGAGGGGCCTACTGTGCTGGTGGGGCCTCTGGTGGCGGCGCCTGTGGTGGGGCAGCAGCCTCTGGTGCTGGCGCAGCTTCAGGTGCTGGGGCAGCCTCTGGTGGTGGGGCAGCCTCTGGTGGCGGGGCAGCTTCTGCTGGTGGGGCAGCTTCTGCTGGTGGGGCCTCTGCTGCTGGTGGGGCCTCTCCTGGTGGCACAGTTTCCTCTCCTGGTGGTACAGTTTCCTCTCCTGGTGGCACAGTTTCCTCTCCTGGTGGTACAGTTTCCTCTCCTAGTGGTACAGTTTCCTCTCCTGGTGGTACAGTTTCCTCTCCTGGTTGTGGAGCTTCCTCTCCTGGTGGTGGAGCCTCCTCATCTGGTGGTAGGATTTCTTCTGCTATTGGGACCAGATCTGCTGAAGTCAACTCTGATTCCAGTGTTGTCTCCGTTGATGACTCCTCTACTTCAGCCACTGCTGTCTGAACTTCAGAGCAGAGGTAGGATATTGTAAGTAGAGTGCACAATAATAGTACAAGAAACAAAGGGACTAGCAACACTACCAGTTTATAGTCTACGTCTTGTCTCTGATGTTGAACACGAGCAATACTTTCACTACCACTTTCACTGTTGTTGGTAATTTGCATTCCCGGGGGGCCACTGTCCACACTGCCTCCATTTCCTGGATTTTTGCAGTCAGGAGGAGCAAAACCAGGCTCACAATGGCAGTGCCTTAAATTGTTGCAAACTCCTTTCCCATGACACGATTCCTTTGGTCTGCAGTCATACAGGAGTATGGAGTGATGAACGCAGGAGTAATCCGTGCAGACTTTGTTTGGGGCACAAGAAGTGCCGACGTGCACATCTCCATCATCAGGGATATCAGTAATGTTATCGGCATCCATGCTCCAGCACCAGTCATTGTCATGAGGGACCTGGATCACCGTATGTTGAGCTTTGACTCGTGGTAAGGATTGAACACCTGTACATACGAGTTTCCCACAAAATACATTATCATCTGAACATGTAACATATGTTTGCTGATCCTCAGCGGGACGGCCACAGTTCCCAAACCGGTCTCCTCTGGTATTCATTGAAATGTAACAGTATTCTGGGGCAGATCTTGCAGGGTACCCATATATATTTACACATTGGTTATCAGGGTTCTTACACTGACCCCCAGAGCAATAGTGAATTCTATCACACAACGTGCCATCTTGCTTGTAGCTGTCTGCAGGGCATTCTGCAGAGCTACCGTCACAATATTCTGGGAGGTCACACTCATCCTGAGTTGGACGGCATAAAAACCCCTTCCTTCTGAAAGTGCAGTCCAGACAGCAGAGGCCATGGCTACACTCAGCATGCTCCTTCAGAGTACATGTGGGATCACAGCATGGGTCGAGGTGACAGGCAGAACCACAGTCACACTGCTCCGTGTCCTCCACCACGCCATTTCCACAGGCAGAATCCCTACGCTTGCGGCCCCTGGGCCATGGCTTGTTAAATAGGCAGGCCCCTTTGTGTTCTCGAAGGAACTGGTGGAAGTAGTCAGAGCTGCAGTTGCTGAAGCCACTTTCTTTTGTGATATTTTCATGCATGAGGCAAAAGTGCTTCTCTTTGCAAAAGCAGGCCGAGTGGTCGTGCTGAATACCCAGGTTGTGCCCGAGCTCATGGACCATCAGGGCTGCAAACAACAGCACATCTTCATGATGGAAGGATTCAACAGCTGCCGCAAAACCGCTTGAGCAGGCACCACTGAGAAAGGCCTGGCCCATATTCTGTCCAGGATGATGCCCGACGATCATGTGGGCAACATCGTGCTTCGCACGATGGAAGAGCGTCTCTCGTCTCCAGCGATTGAAATTCCTGAGTGTGATTTGCAAGTCCACTGCGACATCTATTAGGTCCCCCTCGGTCCAAATCTCCATTCCGGCCAGCACCACCTCTGTGTTTATTCCCCTAGTGAAGCTGTCGGCCAGAGCAATGACATCCACTACTCTCTGGACCGTCTCATTGATGTTACTGCCCCACATCTGGAACCGCTGGTTGTTGACCACGACAAACATCTCCACGTACTTGGTGTGTGACCACAAGTAGGACAGCGCCTGTAGATCATGAGGCTTCCTGCTCCTTTGTTGCCAGCTAGTGGACACCACATGGCTGTCTCTGGAAGTGACACCACAGGAGACTCGCGCTTCATGTGCCATGGTGTATAACACATGTTCAAACCGTCTTGAAGAGTCCACGGGCTCAATGCTGTAAGATTTTTCCTCCTTAATCAGGATGCCCCTGAGACCTGCACAGGTGTTGACAGAAACAAAAGAACCTGACACTCCTTCTATGTAGCCTTCATAGTGGCAGTCATGTGAGATGAAAGGCGATTCTTGCCCCAGTATGCCATTGTGGTAACTGTAGATTGGAAAGTTATTCACAAAATGGCTTCTCTTCACCTTCAGATGAACCAGCTGCTTCTGGCCTTGCATAAATAGCAAGTAGGACAGTCCTTCCACTGGGCTATCTCCTCCCTGGACTGTCAGCCTCTTTGGAATAATTATTTCATAGAAAGAGTAATAGGTTGATCCCAGGTGACAGTACATGCTTGGCACAAAAATCACCAAAAGCATCAAAATCTCTAACCTGATACATGAAGGTCCGGGTACTAGCCCCAGTCTCAAGTTCCACTTCTGTGGAGCCCAAGTTTGGAACTTTATCTTAACCTCTTCCAAGGCCACTTGGCTTTTCCACAGATAAAGCAGGATGTTGGCAGAGTCTTTTAATAATGCCACCACTGACATGGCCCAAATAAATCAGTTAATGATTCTGGGCCTATGTCCATCAGCAGAGCTCCCTCTCGCACACAAACCTTTGGAGGCTCAGGTGTTAGTCTCAGATCTGCACTGGCTCCCTTACTGGCAGTTCTTGCCCAATTCTGAGTCTTATAGATAACTTCAAGCTGTGTTTCTCTTCCTGCTTCTCCCCTGGCCTTCGGCAGTTTCTTTAGTATGTCTTCCTTCCAACGGCAACAACTGTAATCTTCCTTAGTTATATTCCTTTTACCTTCATGGAGAGATATTCCAAGCAGAAGGCCTGTAATGATCCAGCCAGTACTGTAACTCAGGCAAATTATTCTTTATCCTCAGCTCAGGCCACACAACTTGATAGCCGTTAATCTGCTCATTCTTTGAAACCCAACATTCTGGCAGGAGGTGGGGGGAAGGGGACAGGGCTTCTCTGGGGAGCTCTGAAAAGGACAAAGTTCTTTGTGGCCCACTGCTTCTTTCCCTCATTTCTGCAGTTTTCAGGGTACCGTTTCTCAGTTCAACTCTCCTTTGTCAGTGTCTGGGTTTTTTTTTCTTTAATTCAAGAAAATCCGTATGTGTATGTCCAAGTTTTCCCTCATTATCGCTGGTTCGTAACAAATGAGTTTAGATATTTTATATCTGCATATAATCTTCTCTATCAAGTTTTCCTAAAGCACAGATATATTACATGTTAAGTAAAATGGGCTCAGTTTCACCATGGGGGTATATAAAGGATCAGGATCAAAGTTCAGTTCCTCCAACTGCCCTAATATAAAAACAAACTGTGGGGTCCGAGCACAGTGGCTCACCCCTGTAATCCCAGCATTTTGGGAGGCTGAGGCAGCTGGATCACCTGAGGTCGGGAGTTCAAGACCAGCCTGGCCAGCATGGTGAAACCCCGTCTCTACTAAAAATGCAAAAAGTAGCAGGGCATGGTGGAGCACGCCTGTAATCTCAGCTACTTAGGAAGCTGAGGCAGGAGAATTGCTTGAACCCGGGAGGCGTAGCCTGCAGTAAGCCGAGATCACGCCATTGTACTCCAACTTGGGCAACAGAGTGAGACCCTGTCTCAAAAAATACTGTGGGGTCAAAATAAAAGCTGACTAACCAGATGTCTAGTTAACATTTCATCAAGAAAAGAAAACTGGGCTACAGAAGAACTTTTAAAAGATTTCTTCGGTTTGAAACTAAAATCGACCTGAAATGTCTGTGGAAGTCCTTGAATTTGGTTTTCATGTCAGCTTCCTTGGTGTATTTAGCAGTACAAATTTAAAAGGAAAAGAAGCCCTATGCACCCATTCCTTAGGCAGTTATTCTGTGCATTCTAGATGAAGAAAAATAAAGCTCTACATTTTTTATCTTGCATAATTTTACAGCAAGTCAAATATTTACAACATGAGACCTTTCAAATATGAGATATGACTACAGAAAGGAATGTAATGGTACCATAATATCTTAGGTAACAGCATGAGAACAGATCAATTTATTCATTATTCCTTAATTCCTAATACAGATAATACAATGTATCATTAGCATCTAGCAAGAAAATTTATACTGTCACAAACCCACTAAAAAAATTTACAGCAAGAAAAGTGAAATGATTTCCAGCTGTACTTCTTGTGATTTATGTAAGCACAAAGCTTCTTAAAATTATATTTTGAAAATTATCACAGATTTTAGGGTGTTTCCCTGTGTCTTAACCAAAATAGGCAGGGCAAATTAGGTTAAGCCATTTGGTGGGATAAAAGAAGATTCAAGAATGGAAGAACATTCTACTTTAAATAAACAAAATGAAGTATCCAATTTTCTGATTCTCAAATTGAAACATATTTTCTTCAATAAATACATGCACACACACATACCCACACACAAGACCTGATTTAAATCTTTTAGCTTCTTTGACCAACAATTACCATTTCTTCAACTCGTTTTTTCTCAAATGAATACAAGCAACATAAACTCTTTTTAAAGAGTAATTCCTGCCAGGCACAGTGGTTTGCTCCTGTAGTCCCAGCTACTTAGAAGGCTGAGGCAAGAGGATTGCTTGAGCCCAGGAACTTGAGTCTAACCTGGGCAACATAGCAGGATCACATCTTTTTTAATTTTAATTTATTTATTTGTGAGACGGAGTCTCGCTCTGTCACCCAGGCTGGAGTGCAGTGGGGCGATCTCCACTCACTGCAACCTCTGCCTCCCGGGTTCAAGCAATTCTGCCTCCACCTCTCAAGCAGCTGGGATTACAGGCATGTGCCACCACACCTGGCTAATTTTTGTATTTTTAGTAGAGACGGCGTTTCGCCATGTTGCCCAGGCTGGTCTTGAACTCCTGACCTAAGGTGATCCGCCCGCCTCGGCTTCCCAAAGTGCTGGGATTACATGCATGAGCCACCGCGCTGAGCCTTATCTATGTTTCAGACAATAAATTCAGACTGGCATTCTCCTGTGTTCATACATTAGAGAGATACAAGTGTTTTTTACTACATCAAGCCGACTTTTATAACTGTGGTAAAGTCTAAAAGTATTTGATTGACCAGTAATGGCTTTAATAAGCAGAAGGTTAATAAATCATATAGGCAAACAGGAGAGCATAACCTGCTGCTTTATAAGAATTGTTTTTACAGTGTTGTTTCCACAGGTGTAGGTGTTAGGCCAAAAAATATGAGAAAGATACCGTTTCACTTCCAGTTACGTGCAAATTTCGAGTAGCAAACCTGACGGTTACGTTAAAACAGAATTTACTGCTGGACTAGGAATACACAAACAAAACTCCACTTCAAAGACCAAGCCATGCTGAGTCCCTTGGGAGCTACTGTTTTTTTTCAAGGCATGCTGTTGTGTTACAACAGCTGGGACATCCTCCAGAGTGTTCACAAACTTCCAGCTTGGTGCTCATTTGGATGTGTCTGGACACAGCACTTATATTAAGGGTCACATGAATTCAGCTTGAAGTAACTGAAACATGGGCAACAGATGCTCAGAATCAAAGGAAGGATCACTTTGGATACCCTTTCCATCGCACCTAAAACTCAGCATACACTGAAGGAAAAAAAAAATCATCCTGAGCCTTTTTAGAAGACACCCAAGTCACAATTTTAAGAAGTTACGGATATACTGGATATGCTAGAAGATTCCTCTAAAGAAAAAGAAGAGTAACAAAGGTAATTACTACTGTTTTTTTCTCCCCATGGAATACTGAACCTCTGCCCTAAGACAGGAAAACTACAGTTGTTCTAATATTACACAAACAAGTGCAGTTTTCCTAACTGTAAGAAGCGATCTGTAAGATTTGCATTTCCTTGAAAAACACAACAGGCACTTAATTCAACTCTCAGCCAAGTTTTCTGGTCAGTAAATTAAAAAACGTTGGGTTTTTTTCTGTTGCCTGTTAGATTTTGCCATCATGAAAAGTATTCAGGTCGGGCGCGGTGGCTCATGCCTATAAACCCAGCACTTTGGGAGGCTGAGGTGGGCGGATCACGAGGTTGGGAGGCCGGCGTGGGGTTGGGGGCGGGAGGCAGATCACAAGGTCAGGAGTTCGAGACCAGCCTGGCCTATTATGGTGAAACCCCCGTCTCTACTAAAAACTCAAAAATTAGCTGGGTGTGGTGGTGCCTGCCTGTAGTCCCAGCTACTCGGAAGGCTGAGGCAGCAGAATCGCTTGAACCCGGGAGGTGGAGGTTGCAGTGAGCCAAGATCAAGCCACTGCACTCCAGCCTGGGTGACAGAGCAAGACTCTGTCTTGGTGGTGGGGGGTGGGGAGGTGGGGAGACATATTCAATTCTCCTTAAAGGAAATCCATTTATAACAGTTACCAGTCACCTAAGATTAGTGAACTTTACCTCAAAAAATATCTTTTAATTACAAATTCTCCAAGATAAAAAGGAACCAATGTAGGCCGGGAGCAGTGGCTCATGCCTGTAATCCCAGCACTTTGGGAGGCCGAGGCGGGTAGATCACGAGGTCAGGAAATCAAGACCATCCTGGCTAACACAGTGAAAATCCGTATCCACTAAAAATACAAAGAGAAATTAGCTGGGTGTAGTGGCAGGCACCTGTAGCCCCAGCTACTCGGGAGACTGAGGCAGGAGAATGGCGTGAACCCAGAAGGCGGAGCTTGCAGTGAGGTGACATTGCGCCACTGCACTCCAGCCTGGGCGACAGAGTGAGACTCCATCTCAAAAAAAAAAAAAAAAAAAAAAAAGGAACCTATGTAGTAAGGTAATTCTTAAGACACTTTGTGTTTTTATCATCTATTCCCACAGGCAGTCACACACATACAGGGCATACTAACCGAATGTCATCCTGAAGACTCAGGGTGGAGGAATTACTCAGCACAGTGGAGGAGTTAGAAAATAAGTTGCTGGTGAGATCAATTCTGATCAAAGAGAATGCGATGAGAAAAAACTGAATAACAGATGACTATCCTCTCCCTCTGGTCTGGGAGGTGGAGCCTACCTGCCAGCTTTTCTATGTACCAAAGTAAGTATCCACCAAAAACTGCTTCTCTCTCTCTCTCACACACACACACACACACACACACACACGAAAACTGATTTGTTAGGGAAACCCATACGCACAACAGAAAACTGAAAAAGGACCTAGCCTTATTTTTCCTTCAAACAGCTGCTCTCTGGGCCAAAATCGTGCTTCCTGAAAATGAAGGGTAATAAACAAGATAAACAAAGCCCAGAGAATGCCAACACAAAACCCAGGCAGACATATTACAGAGAAACAAGGCAGCCTTATGAAAAAAAAACCCCAAACTGGATCATCTTACATGATAATCCAATAGTCCCACTTCAATTATATGTACATTTCTCAAATTATTCCAAAAACAGGACCAGAGGAACAGGGAACGGAAATAAGGAGTGATGGAGCTGGTGAAGGCTGCAGGGAAGGGGAAAGGACAAAGCAGGACCTCCTGGAAGGGGAAAGGGAAGCTCCGGTTAAACATAAGAATAGGCCAGGCTTGGTGGCTCACGCCTGTAACCCCAGCACTTTGAGAGGCTGAGGCGGATGGTCAGGAGTTCGAGACCAGCCTGGCCAACATGGCGAAACCTTCTCTACTAAAAATACAAAAATTAGCCGGGCATGGTGGCGGGCGCCTGTAATCCCAGCTACTTGGGAGGCTGAGGCAAGAGAATCACTTGAACCTGGGAGACAGAGGTTGCAGTGAGCCGAGATTGTGCCATTGCACTCCACCCTGGGTGACAAGAGCAAGACTCCATCCCAAAAGAAAGAAAGAAAGAAAGAATAAACCCAAGGCTGGGCACAGTGGCTCATGCCTGTAATCCCAGCACTTTGGGAGGCCAAGGCAGACAGATCACTTGAGGTCAGGAGTTCAAGACCAGCCTGACCAACGTGATGAAACCCTGTCTCTACTAAAAATACAAAAATTAGCCAGGCATGGTGGTGGGCACCTGTAATCCCACCTACTCAGGAGGCTGAGAGAAAATCGCTGGAACCTGGGAGACAGGTTGCAGTGAGCGGACACAGTGCCACTGCACTCCAGCCTCCACGACAACAGCGAGACTCTGTCTCAAAAAAAAAAAAAAAAGAATAAACCCAAAAGAAAACCCTGTTAGATTTAAGAAATACACCAGTACCCTTTTAAAAAATATGACAAAAAGGAAATGATCCTGCTTTTCTCTAGGGAATTAGGTGCAGGAGAAATGAGGGCTCAGCTCCCTCTTCTTCCATCATGGGAGTTCGCTCCCCAAGCTCAAGTGTGCCTCCTGTGAGTTCCAGCAGGCAGTCTGCAATGACTGAGCCACAAAAAATGTCTTGGCAGTAGAGCTCATCTAGCAATGGTGTGGAAAATAAATACACAGGGCAATTGAAACCAGAATCCAGAGTCCTTAATTCAACTGTTTACTAATCAGAAAGGTCAGTATAGTCGGTCCTTTATCTACTGCTGGCAAGTGATTTTTGTATATTTTATTACAAATAAAATAATATTGCTTGACAGCATCATCTGTCATCTTACAAATATACAACTACACAGTCCTAAAGTAATAGTGTATCTCTAGACGTAAGCTTTCCTTAAAAACAAACAATAACTATACTATTATTAAGTCCTGCACCCTAAATCTATACAGCAACTTTAATCAATGTGGAAATGAAATTATGATTTATTAATTTACATAAAATTACTTTATACATTTAAGAATAATTTTTCAAATTATTAAAAAAACACAAAGTTTGAAGCTGTCATTATTGGGATTCATGGGACGTGGTTTGCTCTTCTATCACCTGCTTCACAATTTCTGCCAGTTTTAGTCGATCTACTTTATCTGTGAATCCACGACCTGAAAACCAAAAAAGAACAAGATCAGCCCTCAAATTCTTTGAGAGGTGGCAGACTCTTGACAGAGACCCAATAAGGTCCACCTTACCAGTATCAAATTCACCCTCACCAGTGGAGGAACCACCCCCACCATTGATCAAAAGCAGTTCAGATCCCCCATTTTTCAGGTAGCAATTGTACCGTTCCACTAACCTGGCAGTAAAAATCCAAAGCTCACAACACACAAGCAAACCACAAAGAGAGAGAAGATCTTTTTAATACCTACAGCTGACAAATGAGTCATATCTGAAAATATAAAGAATTCCTATATATCTATAAGAAAGACACAATTCAGTGAAAAAAAAATGGGCAAAAGACTTAATAGGTACTTCACAAAACAGGAAATCTAACTGGCCCATAAACATTTAAAACGTACATCAGTACGTTTTAAGGGTACATTTAAGGGTAATTCAAACTAAAACCACATTGCAATACCACCTACAAACTAACAGGATAACGAAGATTTTTTTTTTTTTTTTTTTTTTTTTTTTTTTTTTTTTTTTTTTTTTTTTGAGACGGAGTCTCGCTCTGTCGCCCAGGCTGGAGTGCAGTGGCCGGATCTCAGCTCACTGCAAGCTCCGCCTCCCGGGTTTAGGCCATTCTCCCGCCTCAGCCTCCGGAGTAGCTGGGACTACAGGCGCCCGCCACCTCGCCCGGCTAGTTTTTTGTATTTTTTTTAGTAGAGACGGGGTTTCACCGTGTTAGCCAGGATGGTCTCGATCTCCTGACCTCGTGATCCACCCGTCTCGGCCTCCCAAAGTGCTGGGATTACAGGCTTGAGCCACCGCGCCCGGCCACGAAGATTTTTTTAAAAGACAATAGCAAGAGCTGGTGTGGATGTGAAGTAACCAGAATCCCCAAACACTGCTAGTGGGAGTTCATAAATTCATACAACCACTTTGAAAAACTGGTAGCAGTACCACTAAAGCCAGACAGATGAAGACCTCCATGAACCAGCAATTCTAATCCCATACACGTAAGATAAATGAGCTCATCAAAAGACATTCACAAGAGTATTCACCACAGCCCTTTTCTTAATTCCCCAGATCTGGAAATAATCCTAAAGTCCGTTCAACAGTACAATGGACAAATATGGCACACATTCATACAGTGAAAATGAATGATCTGCTGCTACACACAACATGGATGGATGCCACAAATATAATGACTAAAATATAACTAACTAAAAGAAGCCAGACATAAAAGAACGCAGACTTGTCTGACTCCATTCACAAAGAATACAAAACCAGGCAAAAGAAGGCTACAGTGCTAGAAGTCAGGACTGTGATTACCCTTGAATGGAGGGGAGGGAGGGACTGGAAGAGGACGTATGTTCTACTACATGATCTAGGTGCTGGTTACAGAGAAGTGTTTACTTTGTGAAAATTCACTGAAGTTCATATTTCATATGTGATCACTTTTCTAAAATGACGTTTCAAATTTTTCTTTTTTTTGAGACGGAGTCTCGCTCTGTTGCCCAGGCTGGAGTGCAGTGGTGTGATTTCAGCTCCCTGCAACCTCTACCTCCCAGGTTCAAGCGATTCTCCTGCCTCAGGCTCCCAAGTAGCTGGGACTACAGGCGCATGCCACCACGCCCGGCTAATTTTTTTTTTTTTGTATTTTTAGTAGAGGTGGGGTTTCACCGTGTTAGCCAAGATGGTCTCAATCTCCTGACCTCATGGTCCGCCCACCTCGGCCTCCCAAAGTGTTGGGATTAGATGCATGACCCACCGTGCCTGGCCCTCAAATTTTTCTTTAAAAAAATCCCAGGAAAGTGAATCTCCTCCAAGAATGGGAATGGCCAGGCTAGCACTTTAGATTTCCTATGGCATGTCTAAGAAACAAGTCAGGCAGGCTGGGTGCCGTCGTTCACACCCGTAATCCCAGTACTTTGGGAGGCCAAGGTGGGTGGATCACTTGAGGTCAGGAGTTCGAGACCAGCCTGGCCAACATGGTGAAACCCCGTCTCCCCTAAAAAAAAAAAAAAAAAAATACAGGTGCATGCCTGTAGTCCCAGCTCCTTGGGTGGCTGAGGCAGAATCACATGAGTGCAGGAGGGGGAGGTTGCAGTAAGCCAAGATCGTACCACTGCACTCCAGCCTGGTGACAGAGGGAGACTCCGTCTCAAAAAAAAAAAAAAAAAAGGAAACAAGTGAGGCATTGAAATCTTAAGTTTGCTCCCTTCCCTGAGCATCCTGGAGCATAAGTCTAGTACAGTTTGCTCAACTGGAAAGACAATATTAAAATCAGTTCAAGCCAGGCACAGAGGCTCACGCCTGTAATCCCAGCACTTTGGGAGGCTGAGGCAGGTGGATCACTTGAGGCCAGGAGCTCAAGACTAGCCTGGCCAACATGGTGAAACTCCATCTCTACTAAAAATACAAAAATTAGCTGGGCACGGTGGCACTCGCCTGTAGTCCCAGCTATTCGGGAGGCTAAGGCAAGAGAATCACTTCAACCCGGGAGGCAGAGGTTGCAATGAGCCAAGATTGCGCCACTGCACTGCAGCCTGGGGGATAGAATGAAACTCCGCCTCAATTAAAAAAAAAAAAAGGGCAGTTCAAGAAATACATCTCTACCTTATTTGCTTTGGGAAAAAAACTTAACCAGCAATAGATTTGGCAAACTTTCTCCTCTTTCGTGAAACAGCTCTTCTCTAAGCAGATCAGCGGGGTCAGCAGGGTGGACTTGCTGGCACTTTGTCCTCTCTCTCCCCTTCAGCATCTGTTGCTTCTTAATGACCTGGTGAATAGTCCTGGTATCTGAGAGTTCTGAAATCTGGGTTTTTTTTTTTTTACCCAAGTGGTGTGTGATGGGGGCTTTCCAGTGTTGAATCTGCAACACATAATTCACTTGAACTCTGGAAAATAAATGAAAGGGCCAGATATCCAGGTATGCTGGGGCAGTTAATATAGAGCTAACCCCCATTCCACAATGCTCCACTCACTCTCCAGCCACTCCACTCACTTCATTTCAAAACAGCCGCAGCTCAGGCGCCAAAGAGATCCTATGTGTTCTAAACATAATCACTTGTCTGTATTCCTGGGGAAGGGAGTGATGAAGGCTCCTACCATTCCAACTGAAGCTCTGCAGAGTATCTCTTAGGAGTTTGCATTCTCGGTTATACTTCCAAGCCTCCTGCATTACTTCATTCAGCTTCTCATCTTCATTCTCTCCTATTGGTAAGGATGAAGAGGAATTTGCATTTTTCCTGCAGCATCATGGGGTTTTAGTGTGAGAGATGGAAGAACATGATGTCCAACTGGTTGAAAAATGATGACTGAATGTGCAAAACTTCACCAGACACGGGCTTTACTGCTAGTCCCTACATTATGTAGACCGCATCTGGTATTTGGACTCTTTTTTACTCTGACATCTTCATACAAATCCACTGATGGCCCCAGAGTCTCAGCACCGGGGGATGGGAAATAGGCTGTGGCAGACTCTATTGCTGAACAAGACACCTGGTCAACCAAAGACCAAAAGTGGGAGAGTGGCCTACTTTCTCTCTCCTAAACTCATTTCTTACTTTAGAAAGCTATCTGAGGTACACTATACGAGTTCTCTTAAAACCCAAGGAATCTAGGGAGATATCCATTTTCTGGCCTAGTACGTGCAGCATCTATCTGATGAGAACAGCCCCTCACCCGCCAATGAGAGGAGAGAGAACATAACGAAAGAAAGCTCTCACTCCAAAGGACCCACGTGTAAGTCTCACTCCAAAGACCCACTCATATCATGCTGCCCATGATATGAGTAACAGCAGGAGCCGCTTCTGAACTAGGGAGGTGTTCTCATATTTATGAGCTAATGGCAGCCTTGCACTCAAAAGGCTCTGGAAATGGTGAACAGCCTGCAATGAGATTCAGACCCTACCCACATTTTCCATTCTCTATCCCCCAATCTGTGCCCTTGTTGTCAAACTAAGAAATCACAAAATTGCATGCTTGCACCTGACACTGCCAATTAAGTCTAAACTAGAAATTTCACAGAAAACCAAAGGAGGGGTAGAACTTAACTGCATTTCTAACTCCCACCGTCCAATCTTTTTAGTGGGCACAGACTACCTTATATAATATACTTTTCTTATAATACAAGATGAAACAGACAACCCAAAATTAAGCCATTCCTTTTGCCATGTACATGCATACACCCACCCACCCCTGCACACACACACTCACACACACACAAAGGATTAGTAAATGGTGTGACCTTTACCAGCCTGGGGGAGAATACACTGAGCAATCACATCTCGGAGTTTTTCCAAGGCAACATTGGAATCCTCGGCTCCATTCTCATGGTCGTGGATATACACACTGTCCTTTGGCTTGGTGCTTTAAGAGTTTGAGGGAGGGGTAATGACAACGTGAGACCCCAAAAACCAACTCTGGACAGATATTAACTCTAAATATAAGGCAACAGATATATCAGAAAAATAACAACAGAAAAATAACAATAGTGTCCAACTCCTGATACTATTTAAAGAGCTTATCCTCTCCACCCTCTTCAGAGGCCAAATAAAGATCCCTAGCTGAGCAAGTTAAATTTCTTAAATTTGAGAACCCAGTCCTCAGCCATTCCAGCCATGAAGAAGAATCGAAGAAATAAGCTCAGTTACCCAAGTAACTTCCTCTTCCGCAGAATGGGGTTGTTCACTGAGTGCAGGGGTTTGAGGCTGACTTTCAGATCCTGAATTCTCATGTTGGCCAACTGTTCCGCGTGAGCCTGCTGGATTCCTGCAACCACTGCCTGAATGCAAACACTGCCGTCAGTTTTTCATATTCATTGCTGGGCACCTAAAAAGCCAGTCTAAGAAAGTGGAAAGGAAAAGCTCAAAGTACTAAGAAGGCAATTTCACTCTTATGTTGAAGGAATATAAATATTTTGATAAGGCAGAGGACCCTTCCCCATGGATCAGCAGGAACTAGGGAACACCAGGCCAACCAAAGGTCATACAACAGCTAGCCCATCTTCCCTGGTGGGGCGACAGAAAAGCAAGTAAGAAATACCAGCAGGATCCCCACTCATAGCCACTACTGAGGGGAAGTGTAAAGAGAGGCACATATGGACATCAGCGGGAGGGCTGGCAGGCTACTGCCCAAGAAGCCTCACAGACGGTATTGATTCACCTCAGCCCTGACAGCTCAGAGCCCTGACCATCTCACATGGAGGGCATGGCCAAGCCTAAGGCCACATGATGGAGGCCACAACCAGTCAAGTAATTTACAGTGAGAAACAGCTGTCATGGAGTCTGGAACTCTTGAAGTTTGTGCTTTTATGAACAGTATATGATCTCACTGCAGGCAGACCAAATCATCAGAAGGCTTCACAGGAATATGATCCCATTTTTGTATTTTTTTTTCAATTTTTTTTCCATTTTTGTATTTTAAAAGGACAAAATGTGTGTATCTGTGTGCGTATCCCAGAAAACGATCAGGAAGTATACATCAAGCCATAGATTACCTCACCTCTGAGGGGTGTGACTGTGGCAGGGGAATGAAAGGGAACTTTTACTTTTTAACACTGCTGTACCATCTGAGTTTTCACAATAAAAGTTTTTTTTTGAGACAGAGTCTTGCTCTGTCTCCCAGGCTGGAGTGTAGTGGTGCAATCTTGACTCACTGCAACCTCTGCCCCTGCTGAGTTCAAGCAATTCTCCTGCCTCCGAGTAGTTGGGATTACAGGTGTCTGCCACCACGCCTGGCTAATTTTTGTATATTTAGTAGAGACAGGGTTTCACTATGTTGGCCAGGCTGGTTTCGAATTCCTGACCTCAAATGATCCGCCCACCTCAGCCTCCCAAAGTGCTGGGATTACAGGTGTTAGCCACTGCACCCAGTCAAAATTTGACTATTTTAAAAAGTAGTTCCATGGTGAGCATGAAATTAGATCAGGAAAAGTTGGAACTCATTTAAGGGCTCTGTATACTTCTATCTAGCCCTGGCTATGCCTTTCTGCACCTTTGCATCCACCTCATCAGTAACGACCTGACAGGAGGAAACAGCTCAAAGCCATGAGCTTAGGCTCCTAGACAGGGCTTGGGTGGACAGTGTTCTACATTTCCAAAGTTGATCACTCACATCCTGACCACTTTTTTTTGAAACAGTCTCACTCTGTCACCCCAGCTAGAGTGCAGTGGTGGATCTCAGCTCAATGCAACCCCCACCTCCTGTCAATGCTATCACCAGATATGCCATTCCTGTCCCCTTATATCTATCTAGTCTTATCACAAAAAACTGGAGAAATTTTTCTTCAAAATATTGAGCCTATTCACCTCTACTTCTCTGCTCCCATAGCCACCCCTGACTTCTAGATTACTGCAGAAGTATTAGGTTGGCAAGTCCGTGAGTTGCCAAGTCTGACTATCTCTAAATACCTTCCTAGTGGCAAATCTCTTCTCAAAAAGCTACCATGGCCTCTCAGTTACATCCCACTAAGACTTAAACCCCTCTGTCCACTTGCAAAGCCTGGCCCTGACACACCCGTCTCATTAACTTCCCATTAGTGAGGCCAAGTTATTTTTCCTGACGATGCCCATGTGTGGTGAACAGCATAAGCAACAAAACAGATGCAAATACATCATCGTTACATTAACTGTCTACTGAGTTCTCATGTTTGGGCATGTGCTGTCCTTGAAGAATTTGAGTAGATAGGTAATACATGTGAGGGGTTCTGCCTTCTCTCTGGGCAAATTACATCCCTTCAAAGATGTGCTCTTTTTCTGAATTCCCACAGAATTCACAGAAAAGTTAACATGCAAAGCTCTGATGTTTGAAATGTTCCCTCTTTGTTTCATGTTTTTTTTTTTTTTCTTTCTGAGACGGAGTCTCACTCTGTTGCCTAGGCTGGAGTGCAGTGGTGCCATCTCCACTCACTGCAAGCTCCACCTCCCAGGTTCAAGCCATTCTCCTGCCTCAGCCTCCGGTATAGCTGGGACTTCAAGCGCCCGCCACCGCACCCGGCTAATTTTTGTATTTTTTTAGTAGAGAGGGGGTTTCACCATTTTAGCCAGGATGGTCTCGATCTCCTGACCTCGTGATCCGCCCATCTCGGCCTCCCAGAGTGCTGGGATTACAGGCGTGAGCCACCGCGCCCGGCCTGTTTCATGTTTATTGGCCTTGCCTTCTCAGCCAGTCTTGTTTAAACCCCTTGGGGAAAGGGAGGTATCTTAAACTGCTCTGTGCTCCCAGCCCTGTAGCAGAAATATGGAGGCTATTCCTTTGAGTGCTCCCTTAGTGTATATTCACCAGGCCTTGATTTGGTCTTTTACCAAAAGAAGTTCCTTATTTTGGATCCTGACTCTGAGGAAACCAGAGATGTTTCTCTGGGAAGGATCGTGTACTCTGCACTGTTTTGCCTTTAACCCCTCACTGAGCCAAGCCCCAGCATTCCTTCCCAACAGTCTTTTCAGTCAACAAAGTAAACATCATTCAAAACCTTGTCCATCATCAGCTGAGCAGAAGGCAGCACATTATCCAGGGCCTCGGTGGAATTGAGCCAGGGGTGGTCCAGCACTCCCTCAATGGTGAGTCTCTCCTCTGGTTTGACCTTCAGGAGCCTGTGGAGAAAACGCCAACAGGGCTGCCATGCACAGTTGCTACTAAAAGGCCATAGGAAGTTCCTGGACCTGGCTCGAAACAACTCTGGTTGCTTCTGACTTCTGTAAGTCTGGGCTTTCCACCTGCAGAGCACAGGTGGGATTCTAGTCTCCAACCACTGGTAGGGGTACTATGGCTTAAGGCAATCTTTTCTATACTGGAAAAAGTGAGATTACAATGGTAGAAAAAGGCTTAATCCAGTGATACTTTAGAGTTCTAGGGTTTAATAAGGTAAACCTACATATGGTTTATAGTTCCTAAGACCTTGAATCTCCATACTGAGGTTTCTAGGACAATGGGCTTTAACTTCCAAAAGGAACTCAGAGTGCTCTTTTTGGCTGATAGTGGTGCAGAATTAGTTGAAGGGTCATGAAGCTCTGGAGAAGCAGGTTGCTACCCAAGATAAAACTCTTAGATGTCACCATATGGCAGGACATGAGCCCATTATTCCACAGACATTCAAAAGCTAAAATCCCAGAGTCTCTGAGACATGGATGGCATTTCCTTCTAAGCCCAGGGCGTTGCTTCTGTGCTGTCTGCCTTCAGATCATGTTTCTTTCCCTCTTGTTCATTCCCACTGATGTGGTTCCTAGCTCATCTCAGCCCGTTCCCTCCTTCCAACTCCATCTCTCATTACAAATGTCAGGACAACATGCCTGACTGCTCCTTCAGCTTGTCTGCCACCTTCCTCTGTATCATTCTGAACGGATGGCTTCAGATTCTAAAGTAAGGATTATTTGGAAGATCCCAAAACCAAAAAGATAATCAGTGTTGCTCTAGAGACAGGAAATGTATTTTATAGAAAGCTGGCAAAGAACTACTTCCAGGACATTGAGATTTTGGTCAAATAGTTGGGATTACAGCAAGGAAATAGCATGTGAAGACAGATGGTGATTTAATCATTGCACCCACGTTCCTAAAAACTTGTACTTGTCTATTTTAGAAAACAGTCCCTCTTTACAGCACACAGAACCTGCCCCCAACCCCCACCCTCCAATCAACAGGACAAGCTCACTTTGAAAGGGAGTAATTTCCATGGAGAAATGGCTGCACTGTCAGGAGACAGTTCCCAGGTATTGCCCCTAAATACGTACCTTCATCCCATTACAGAGGAAGAAACTGAGATCAACAAGGGAAACACTGCTCAGTGAAGACCCAGCAGTGGGAAGACAGGAGCAGTGCCTAAGTCCACCAGCACCCAGCCTCCCACACAGGTGGGCAGAAAAAACAAACATTCAAATTTAAGTCTGACTTCTTACCTAGTCCTCCAGCTACCAAAAGACTCTGAATATCAACTCTCCCTCTTCCACTCCCTAGCCCTAATTCTTACTAAATCTTCTCATCTTAAGATATGTCAGAGCGGCTGGGTGTGGTAGCTCACGCCTGTAATCCCAGCACTTGGGAAGGTGGGCAGATCACTTGAGATCAGTAGTTTGAGACCAGCCTGGCCAACATGGTCAAATCCCATCTCTACTTAAAATACAAAAATGAGCTGGGCATGGTAGTGGGCGCCTGTAATCCCAGCTACTGCCGAGGCTGAGGCAGAAGAATCACTTGAACCTAGGAGGCAGAGGTTGCAATGAGTCAAGATTGCACCACTGCACTCCAGCCTGGACAATGTAGCGAGACTCCATCTCATAAAAAATAAAAAATAAAAGATATGTCAGAGCAACCAACTGGCAGTGTCAAGGTGGAGCGTGGGGTCCAGCCCTGACAAACCCACATGCCCACAGCATCCAAGGATGCTGTTTGTCATCTCAGCACCTAGTTCACCTCCTGGCATTGTATCTGTCCCAAATGACATGCTGGCTCACATGTAAGAAGGACAGTACGCCAGGTTTATAATTTAGGGTCCTGAATTAATGTGCAGAGACTGGCTATGGAGGGACCTGGGTTCACACCCTGGGGACAAAGTCTAGGGATGCAACAGGAGGGAGGAAAGCTTCATTCGCACCCAGGTGTGGACACTGAGAACAGTCACCTCAGGTTCCAGAGAGATTTCTGTGATATTAAAAAGGGGAGGAGCCTGCCTAGGAAACCAATGACTTTTCTCTACCCACATTCCCTTGAGCTCCACCACCTGGAGGCCTCCTTGGCCTCCCTGCCCAGCAGCCCATGAACTCACTTCCTCACAACATCTTTGGCCATCTCTGAGATCTGACTCCACTCTTCCTCTGGGAACTCAAAACTGCCTGTCATGATCTTTCTTCGCATATCCTTTGGGATAGTCCGGCTGTGGTGTTTGGAGTAAAAAGGAGGGTATCCGCATAGCATCACATAGATAATCACCCCTAGGGACCACAAATCACAGCTCTGAAACCAAAAAAAGAAAATGGTCACTCACAGCAGAAGCAGAGCCCCCAAAGAAACACCCCATGACAGACAGACTCAGGAATAGCCCCTGCAACATATAGGCTGCTATAAACTAGAGTCACTTAACAGAGACTAGGAAAGCTGAAGGAAATCTTAGGAGAACTAGTCTTTATCTCTGTATTTTCCTTCTTTTTTTTTTTTTTTTTTTTTTTCTCTGTTGCCTGGGCTGGAGTGCAGTGGCATAATCTCAGCTCACTACAATCTTCGCCTCTCAGGTTCAAGTGCTTCTCCTGCCTCAGCCTCCTGAGCAGCTGGGATTACAGGCGTGCCACCATGCCACCCGGCTAATTTTTGTTTTTTTTTTTTTTTTGAGACGGAGTCTCACTCTGTCACCCAGGCTGGAGTGCAGTGGCACAATCTCGGCTCACTGCAAGCTCCGCCTCCTGGGTTCAAGCCATTCTCCTGCCTCAGCCTCCCGAGTAGCTGGGACTACAGGAGCCCGCCACCACACCCGGCTGATTTTTTGTATTTTTAGTAGAGATGGGGTTTCACTGTGTTAGCCAGGATGGTCTCGATCTCCTGACCTTGTGATCCGCCTGCCTCGGCCTCCCAAAGTGCTGGGATTACAGGCGTGAGCCACTGCGCCTGGCCTGTATTTTTTTTTAGTAGAGACAGGCTTTCACCATGTTGGTCAGGTTGGTCTCAAACTCCTGACCTTGTGATCCTCCTGCCTTGGCCTCCCAAAGTGCTGGATTACAGGCGTGAGCCACCACACTCGACCTCTCTCCATATTTTCTTTCTTTTTTTTTTTTTTTTTTTTTTGAGACGGAGTCTCACTCTGTCGCCGGGGCTGGAGTGCAGTGGCCGGATCTCAGCTCACTGCAAGCTCCGCCTCCCGGGTTCACGCCATTCTCCTGCCTAAGCCTCCCGAGTAGCTGGGACTACAGGCGCCCGCCACCTCGCCTGGCTAGTTTTTTGTATTTTTTAGTAGAGACGGAGTTTCACCGGGTTAGCCAGGATGGTCTCGATCTCCTGACCTCGTGATCCGCCCGTCTCGGCCTCCCAAAGTGCTGGGATTACAGGCTTGAGCCACCGCGCCCGGCCTCTCCATATTTCCAATAAGCTACCAATACTACATACATGCATCCCATCATACAAAGCCAGTCTGGGATAAAATGTACAGGTACTTTCACTCTCACTCTTTAGGCCCAAGCACCTATCTGATCCCTGTGTACAGGCACAGGATGCTTTGCCCCAGCCAGAAAAGAAATAGATATAAACCAGCTGGTTGTGAAACCTCTATGTAGAAACAAAGCAACTAAGACACAGGTAGGCTCACCTACAATACAGCACAGGCCACTTCGTAAAGGCCCAAAGCAGTACACAGATCATGGAGAGGACTGGAGGGAAGAACAGAAGGTCTAAATGCATTCCTTTGACCATGAAGGACTCACTAGGTCCATTTGCAAGCTCTTACACCATTCTGGGGGAAGATACCGTGAAAAAAAGAAAACTGGCCGGGCGCGGTGGCTCAAGCCTGTAATCCCAGCACTTTGGGAGGCAGAGACGGGCGGATCACGAGGTCAGGAGATCGAGACCATCCTGGCTAACACGGTGAAACCCCGTCTCTACTAAAAATACAAAAACTAGCCGGGCGAGGTGGCGGGCGCCTGTAGTCCCAGCTACTCGGGAGGCTGAGGCAGGAGAATGGCGTAAACCCAGGAGGCGGAGCTTGCAGTGAGCTGAGATCCGGCCACTGCACTCCAGTCGGGGCGACAGAGCCAGACTCCGCCTCAAAAAAAAAAAAAAGAAAAGAAAAAAGAAAAAAAAGAAAAAAGAAAACTGCTACCAACTACCATGTCTGTAGGAAGTAAGGTGACTCCATGGCCTATAATCACTGCATAAAGAAAGGACTCCTATTTTAGTTAAATGCAGCTCCATTTGCTTTGAAAACTGGGTTTGCAGAGGCTTCAATTCAAGCCTTTCCTGAATGGCGAGATAAAAGAGGTATCTGCCTAAGATGGCAGCCCAGTGAGCCTGCCACTGCGGCCCCACACTCCCCCTCACACCACAGCTATGTGGTGCTCTGCGCAAAGGCTGAATAATGGGGTGTCTCAGGTACTCTCGCTCCTGTTTTTTTTTTTTGAGATGGAGTCTCACTCTGTTGCCAGGCTGGAGTGCAGTGGCGCGATCTCGGCTCACTGTAGCCACTGCCTCCTGAGTTCAAGCGATTCTCATGCCTCAGTCTCCCAAGTAGCTGGGATTACAGGTGCCCGCCACCACGCCCGGCTAATTTTTTGTATATTTAGTAGAGACGGGGTTTCACCATGTTGGCTAGGATGGTCTTGATGTCCTGATCTTGTGATCCGCCTGCTTCGGCCTCCCAAAGTGCTGGGATTATAGGCGTGAGCCGCTGCGCCCGGCCTGCCCATGTTTTCACATTATACTAGTAGATATTTGTGGATGACACAGCCCATGCTGTAGAACAGAATAAAATTACAGGGGTGGAAAGGGACCTTCAATCCCTTACTTTCCAGAAAGGAAACTAATACTAGAGAGATCATGTCCTCTCTCAGGTCCTCTGTCAAGAGTGAAACCAAGTGACCTCACCAATGTCACAGATTAAGAGTAGTGGAGCCACAGCAAGTGTCCCAGCCTACTGCCTTTTTACCATTCTCAGCCCCTTCTGTCATCTATATCTAGCCTCAAGTCCCCAAGTAGCATCTTTTTTCTGATCTACTTACTCAGTGACTCCGGGGTCTATTTCAAGAGGCCCTAAACCTCTTGTGCTTTAGAATAGACAGGATCGGCCAGGCGCAGTGGCTCGTGCCTGTAATCCCAGCTCTTTGGGAGGCCGAGTCGAGTGGATCACCTGAGGTCAGGAATTCAGGACCAACCTGGCCAACATGGTGAAACCTCATATCTACTAAAAATACAAAACATTAGCCAGGCGTGGTGGCAGGCGCCTGTAATCCCAGCTACTTGGGAGGCTGAGGCAAGAGAATTGCTTGAACCGGGGAGGCAGAGGTTGCAGTGAGCCGAGATTGTGCCACTGTACTCCAGCCGGGGCAACAGGGTGAGACTCTGTCTCAAAAAAAAAAAAAAAAAAAAAAAAAAAAAAAAAAAAAAAAAAGAGCAGACAGGATCAATATGGGGGCTACAGGCTGGGTGCGGTGGCTCACACCCGTAATCCCAGCACTTTGGGAGGCTGAGGCAGGCAGATCACTTGAGGTCAGGAATTTGAGATCAGCTTGGCCAACAGAGAGAAACCCCGACTCTACTAAAAATACAAAAATTAACCGAGTATGGTGGCATGCACCTATCATCTCAGCTACCTGGGAGGCTGAGGCAGGAGAATCATTTGAGTACAGGAGGTGGAGGTTGGAGTGAGCTGAGATCACGCCACTGTACTCCAGTCTGGGCAACAGAGCAAGACTCTGTCTCAAAAAACAACAACAAAAATGTGGGCTACAGATTAAGAACCATAATAGTACCAAGTAACATTTAGGAGCCCATGCTATGTGTATCGGATACTGTTCTAAGTTGGGTATTTTATGGGGTAAGAAAGAATGGTGCCATAAATGACCACAAATTTTTCTCTAGCGTCTTGTGTCTCAGAAATGGTCTCCCCCTCAAAACCACAAGCCAACCGTATCTTTTCAGCGTGGCCAGTGGACCATATGGACAGTCAAAAAAATAACCTGAATGATGATCACAGCCCCTAATTACTGCTGCAAAAGCTAAATGGGTACAAACTTTATTTGATATTTCATTAAACAAAAACCTGAATTCCAAATACTTTTCTGCGAGTCCGGTTGAACCTTATCTGATATTTCATCAAACAAAAACTTGACTTCCAAATACTTTTTTATGAGTCTGGCTGCTTCTTTGGGGCAGGAATATTAAGGGGTGAGAAAGGAATTGTCCACACTCCCAGAGGGCCACAAACACCTCACTAAAGGAGAGGGGCTGCATCTGCCAAATGAAGAGAAATATCTCTTCCTGTACCTTGTTGTAAGTGTAGGGCGTCGGTGAGGTAGGTATGATGCCAGATTTCTCCTTCTGATGCCTTCTTTGCGCCTCCAGTACCTGTTAAGAGTCAGACCAAAGGGGACCATTTACTGAAAATCACACCCCCGATAACCTGCCTTCGGACAGGCTACTGTAAGACTGAAGGAGGTAAACAACTGGCAATCAGCCATCAAAAAAACTCCACATAAACACTACACTTCCAAAAACGTTTTTTTCTTACAACCAGTAATTTACCCACCAGCCAAGGAAATACTCAGGTCAAGAACATGAAGATGAAGTTCCTAGAGGAGATTCTCTCTTGTTCCTGCCCATCAAGGAATCTGAGATCACTGACTTTTTCCTGGGGATAGCCCTTATGCCTATGCAAAAGCAGACCTGTCCAGCAGATGAGCTTCAAGCCATCTGTTACCATCAGGGACTATAACAGTCATGTCTGTCTAGGTGTTAAATGCTCCAAGGAGGTAGCCACTGCCACTGTGAGACCATTATCCTGGCCAACCTCTCTAATGTCCCATGAGGAGGGCCTCCAGAGGGGGACACAACATTAGCAGCCCCACACTGTTTCTAGAAAAGTGACAGGACGCTGAGGCTCTGTGCTAGGGGACTTTATCCCACAGCCAGACCTACTTGATACTGTCTCAGCCCGTGCCCATGAAGCTGGGGCGGATGGGATACAACTGCTACCCCTTAGCCAGGGGCTGCACTGCCATCTTGGGCAACTTTGCAAAGGCCATCTTCAATGCCATCTCTAAGACCTGCAGCTATCTCACCTAATAGAAATTCACTGACCATCTTATAAAAACCTATACTAGGCCCGGCGCAGTGGCTTAAGCCTGTAATCCCAGCACTTTGGGAGGCCGAGACAGGCGGATCACGAGGTCAGGAGATCGAGACCATCCTGGCTAACCCGGTGAAACTCCGTCTCTACTAAAAAAATACAAAAAACTAGCCAGGCGAGGTGGCGGGCGCCTGTAGTCCCAGCTACTCGGGAGGCTGAGGCAGGAGAACGGCAGGAACCCGGGAGGCGGAGCTTGCAGTGAGCTAAGATCCGGCCACTGCACTCCAGCCTGGGCGGCAGAGCCAGACTCCGTCTCAAAAAAAAAACAAAAACCCTATACTAGGCTGGGCACGGTGGCTCACACCTGTAATCCCAGCACTTTGGGAAGCCAAGGCAGGCAGATCATGAGGTCAGGAGTTCGAGACCAGCATGGCCAACGTGGTAAAACCCCATCTCTACTAAAAATACAAAAATTAGATGGGCATGTTGGTGGATGCCTGTAATCCCAACTACTCGGGAAGCTGAGGCAGAAGAATCACGTGAACCCAGGAGGTGGAGGTTGCGGTGAGCCGAGATGGTACCACTGCACTCCAGCCTGGGCAACAAGAGCAAAATCCCATCTCAAAAAAAAAAAAAACCTACTCCAAAGTCTCCATGCAGAGGACCTGGGCTCCAACCATGACCACCACATAGAGTTTTTACACAAGAACAACAAAGTGAGTTAATTAAACCTGAAAAATAAAACACCATTCACAACAGCAGAAAAAATATTAAACATTAAGAATAAATCTCACAAAGATGTGAGAGACCTATAAACTGACTACATCATACTGCTGAGCAAAATTATGAGACAAACATGAATGGAGTGATACAGCTTGCTCATAGGTCAGAAATCTCAGCACCCCCCACACTGAATGATAGCTCTAAAACAACCCCAGTCAAATCTCCCAGTAGGCTTTTTTATAGAAATCAACAGCTGACTGTAAAGTTCACATGGAAATGCAAGGAAGTTAGAATAGCAAAAACAACTTTGAAAACGAAGAACAAAGGTGGAGGGCCAATGCTACCTGATTTCAAGAATTATTATAAAGCTACAGTAATCAAGACAGTGTGGTATTGGGGTAAAGACAGAAAAAGAAATCAATGGAATAGAATAAAAGAAATCAATGGAATAGAATAAAGAGTCCAAAAAAAAAATTCACACATATATGTTCAATGATTTTTGACAAAGGCTCAAAAGCAATGCTGCAGAGAAAAGATAGCCTTTTTCATGAACGGTTGCTTCTGAGGGTGGGGCTTAAAAGATAAAAATGGCAGCTGGGCGCAGTGGCTCACACCTGTAATCTCAGCACTTTGGGAGGCCGAGGTGGGCAGATCATGAGGTCAGGAGATCAAGACCAGCCTGGCTAACACGGTGAGGCAGGAGAATGGCCTAAGTAAACCTGGGAGGCAGAGCGTTCAGTGAGTCTAGATTGCGCCACTGCGCTCCAGCCTGGGCGACAAGAGCGAGATTCTGTCTCAAAAAAAAAAAAAAAAAGAAAAAAAAAATATATATATACACACATACACAGATATATGTAAAAACAGAACAACAGGCTGGGCGCAGTGGCTCACACCTGTAATCCCAGCACTTTGGGAGGCCGAGGCGGGCGGATCACGAGGTCAGGAGATCGAGACCATCCTGGCTAACACTGTGAAATCCCGTCTCTACTAAAAAATACAAAAAAATTAGCCGGGCGTGGTGGCAGCGCCTGTAGTCACAGCTACTCAGGAGGCTGAGGCAGGAGAATGGCGTGAACCCGGGAGGTGGAGCTTGCAGTGAGCCGAGATCAGGCCACTGCACTCCAGCCTGGGTGACAGAGCAAGACTCCGCCTCAAAAAAAAAAAAAAAAAAACAGTCAGTTGGATGTGGTAGATCATGCCTGTAATCCCAGCAAGTTAGGAGGCTGAGGCAGGAGGATCACTTGAGCCCAGAAGTTCAAGACCAGCCTGGACAATGTGGTCAGGCCCCATATCTTAATTTAAAAAAAAAAAAAAAAAAAAAAATCTTAATTAGCCAGGTGTGGTGGCATATGCCTATGGTCCCAGTTCCCTAAGGAGGCTGAGGTGGGAGAATCGCTTGAACCCAGGAGGTTGAGGCTAAAGTGAATCGTGATTGTGCCACTGCACTCCAGCCTGGGTGGCAGAGCAATACCCTGTCTCCAACAAAAAAAAGAAAGAAAGGAATTCATATCCAAAATATACAAAGAACTCTTAAATTCAATAAGAAAATAACCCAATTTTGTAGATACAGAAAAGGTCTGAACAGGCACTTCCCAAAGAAAATATACAGAAGGCAGGTGCACACACAAATGTGTACACACAAGAAAAGATGGCAGACATCATTACTCATTAGGGAATGCAAATTAAAACTACAAAGAAATACCACTACATATCCACTAAAATGGCCAAAATTAAAAAGACTGACCACACCAAATGCAAGTGAAAATGTAGAAGATCTGAAACTTTCATACACTGCATGAAAAAAATGAGCTAATGGAATCATTTGTAGGCCAGAAATATTAAGGAAAAAAATAGGCCGGACACAGTGGCTCACACCTGTAATCCCAGCACTTTGGGAGGTCAAGGTGAGTGGATCACCTGAGGTCAGGAGTTTGAGACCAACCTGAACAACATGGCAAAACCCTATCTCTACTAAAAATACAAAAATTCTCCGTGCGTGGTGGCACATGCCTTTAATCCCAGCTACTCGGGAGGCTGAGGAAGTAGAATCGCTTGAACCCAGGAGGTGGAGGTTGCAGTGAGCCAAGATCGTGCTACTGAACTCCAGCTTGCATGACGGGAGCAAGACTCCATCTCAAAAAAATAAATTAATTAATTAAAACCACAACAAAATATTACCTCACACCTTTTACAATGGCTATCATAAAAAAGATAAAAGATAAGTGTTGACAATGATGTGGAAAAAAGGGAACCTTTGTACACTGTTTATAAGAATGCGTATTAATATGACCGCTATGGAAAACAGTGGGAAGGTTCCTAAAAAAATTAAAACTAGAAATACCTTATCATCCAGCAGTGCCACTACTGAGTATGTATCAGAAGGGAAGAAGGGAAGGGAAAGCAGAAAGAGAAAAAAGGATGAAAGAAAAGGAAAGAAGGATGAAAATACAAAAGATCAGAACTCCAGTTCCCTGTACAGTCTAACATACATGTAATTGATTGGAAGTCTCAGAAATCAAGTAGAGGAGTAGAAAAATCGTTGAAGAGATGATGTCTGAAAAATTTCCTAATTTTTATTTGGATCCAAGGAGCTCAAGAGATCCCTGGCAGGAAAAACAAAGGAACAAGGGTGCACACATAATCAAATTGTTGGGCCATTATTTTTAACTTTTATTTTAGGTTCAGGGGTATATGTGCATTACACATGTAATTATACAGGTGAATTGTAGTGGTTTCACAGGGGTTTGGTATACAGATTATTTCGTCACGCAGGTTATAAGCATAGAACCTGGTAGGTAGTTCCCTCCTTCCACCCAAATTGTTGGACTTCTATTCTACTAGGATATAGAGAGCTGG
Organism: Rhinopithecus roxellana; assembly: GCF_007565055.1. Lineage (NCBI taxonomy): Eukaryota > Metazoa > Chordata > Mammalia > Primates > Cercopithecidae > Rhinopithecus > Rhinopithecus roxellana. The sequence goes on from NC_044558.1 coordinate 94,003,367, forward strand.
AAAGTGTCAAAGATAAATTATAAAATCATCACTCTTTTTTTTTTTTTTTGAGACAGAGTCTTGCTCTGTCACCCAGGCTGGAGTGCAAAGGCTGAATCTTTGCTTGCTCACTGAAACCTCCACCTCCTGGGTTCAAGCAATTCTCCTGCCTCAGCCTCCTGAGAAGCTGGGATTACAGGTGGCTGCCACCACGCCTGACTAATATTTTGTATTTTTAGTAGAGACGGGGTTTCACCATGTTCGCCAGGCTAGTCCTGAACCCCTGACCTCAAGTGATCCACCCCCCTCCAGCCTCCCAAAGTGCTGGGATTACAGGCATGAGCCACAGCGCCTGGCCCATCGCTTTTTTTGAACCCATCAAGGATCAGGTCTCAGGGCAACCAATTATTCTGAAATCTTTAAGTCAGGCCCTTCCAAGGAGAGATGGGGAGTGAACGCTGGCTCACCTATGGCAGAGCCCAGGAGGAAGTGATATCACATGCTATTTGGGTAAAAAGAATTAAGCGAGGTTTTTAACCAACTGCTAAAGGCAAAATGTGGGCTAGGATAAGAGTCCAGACCCCGTAGGAGCCATAGAAAACAAGGAAGACTCATGCTGCTCCCATGCTCTTCTGCACAGACTTCCACCAGATGTTAATGAGACTCAAAAACACAGGTTCTGCCCAACAGCAGAGAAACAGAGATATCTCTCGGTCCCCTATTGCCATCACTCTTTCTGCAGGCTTGCAGGGATCAAGCAGTAACTGACAGCAATCTACTGCTAAGGGGGGGCCAAGACTGTAAAGAGAGATCCCCTCTGAGGTATAGGTGCACTAGCAAGGCCAAGGCTGAGGGTAGAAGTGGAATATTTAAATAAATAAATAAATAATGGCATTTCAGACCTCACCTAACCAGAAGGTAACAAACAGGATCCCATGCCAGTGGGGCACTGAAGACAACGATAGCAACAACAAAACTCACACTCAGCTCAGCTTTTGAGTAGACCGATTTAACCCTCAAACCTAACACTCGGGCCGAGCAACAGAAGAGGCATGCCCACTTTTAGGCTCTCAAAAAAAAAAAAAAGAAAAAAAAAAAAGAAAATCCTAATAAATCTACAAAAAATGTACTAGACTTAATAAATGAATTTAGCAAGGTCCCAAGATACAAAGTCAATATACAAAAATCACTAGTATGGGCTGGGTATAGTAGCTCACGCCTGTAATCCCAGCACTTTGGGAGGCCGAGGCTGGCGGATCAGGTCAGGAGATAGAGATCATCCTGGCTAACACAGTGAAAGCCTGCCTCTACTAAAAATACAAAAAACATTAGCCAGGTGTGGTGGTGGGCACCTGTAGTCCCAGCTACTCAGGAGGCTGAGGAAGGAGAATCGCTTGAACCCGTGAGGTGGAAACTGCAGTGAGCAGAGATCATGCCACTGCACTCCAGACAGGGCAACAGAGTGAGACTCCATGTCAAAAAAAAAAAAAAAGTCACTAGTACGGCCAGGGGTGGTGGCTCACACCTGTAATCCCAACACTTTGGGAGGCCAAAGCGGGTGGATCACCTGAAGTCAGGAGTTCGAGACCAGCCTGGCCAACATGGTGAAAACCTGTCTCTACTAAAAATATAGCATTTTTATTTTTTATATTTAGAACAAAAAATACATTGGCCTTATACCTGGATAACTCCCCATTTTAAGATTCTTAAGTATTCTGCAATACAAGGTAACATAATCCCAGGGATTATAACATGGACATCTTGGGGGGCCCAAGGTGGCGTGGTGGCGGGCGCCTGTCATTCCAGAGGCTGAGATAGGAGAATTGCTTGAACCCGGGAGGCAGAGGTTGCAGTGAGCTGAGATTACGCCACTGCACTCCAGCCTGGGCAACAAAGAGCGAAATTCCATCTCAAAAAAAAACAAAACAAAACCAAAAAAAACTAGTATTTCTATAAACTAGTTAAAATGAGAAAATGGCCGGGCGCGGTGGCTGACGCCTGTAATCCCAGCACTTTGGGAGGCCGAGGCAGGCGGATCACGAGGTCAGGAAATCGAGACCATCCTGGCTAACATGGTGAAACCCCGTCTCTACTAAAAACACAAAAAATTAGCCGGGCGTGGTGGCGGGCGCCTATAGTCCCAGTTACTCGGGAGGCTGAGGCAGGAGAATGGCGTGAACCTGGGAGGCGGAGCTTGCAGTGAGCCAAGATCGCACCACTGCACTCCAGCCTGGGCGACAGAACGAGACTCCTTCTCAAAAAAAAAAAAAAAAAAAAAAGTTAGAAAATGAATTTTTTTTTTTTTTTTGAGAGGCAGTTTCACTCTAGTCGTCCAGGCTGGAGTGCAATGGCACGATCTCACCTCACTGCAGCCTCCACTTCCCGGGTTCAAGAGAGTCTCCTGCCTCAGCCTCTCAAGCAGCTGAGATTACAGGCACCGGCCACCACACCTGGCGAATTTTTGTATTTTTAGTAAAGATGGGGTTTTACCATGCCGGCCAGGCTGGTCTCAAACTCCTGACCTCAGGTGATCCACCTGCCTCAGCCTCCCAAAGTGCTGGGATTACAGGCGTGAGCCACCACGCCCAGATGAAATGTTTTAAAATATCATTTCCAATAGCATCCAAAAACAAAATTTAAGGATAAATTTAAGAAAATATGTGCAAGACCTGTAACATTAAGAAGTATAAACATTTTTGAGAAAAATTAAAGACCTAAATAAATGGAGAGATATATACCTTGTTCATCGATTGGGAGACTTTTATATTGTTAAGGTATCAATTCTCTCCAAATTCATCTATAGATTAAATACAATCCCAGTCAAATCCCAGGAGGCTTTTCTGTTATACAGAAGTGAATTCTAAAATGTAGAGAAATGCAAAGGATCTAGAATAGCCAAAACAATTTTGAAAAAGAATGAATCTTAAGTCAAGACTTAATATAAAGCTACAATAATCCAGATGCTCTTGCTATAAACACATACATATATTAAACAAACAGAATAGAATCCAGAAAAGACCTGCAATTCAGGCCAGGCACAGTGGCTGACGCCTGTAATCCCAGCACTTTGGGAGGCCAAGGCAGGTGGATCACGAGGTCAAGAGATCGAGGCCATCCTGGCCAACATCCTGGCCATCTCTACTAAAAACACAAAAAATTAGCAGGATGTGGTGGTGGGCTCCTATAATCCCAGCTACTTGGGAGCCTGAGGCAGGAGAATTGCTTGAACCCGGGAGGCGGAGCTTGCAGTGAGCCGAGATTGCACCACTCTCGCCCACGCAAAAAGAGCGAAACTCCGTCTCAAAAAAACAAACAAACAAACAAAAAACTGCAATTCAATGATGCAATCCTTTTACAAATCCTTTTACAAATGATGATTTGTAAAAAACAAATGATGCTGCAACAACTTGACACCCTGAAGGGGGAAAAAAAGAACCTTGTCTCTCATTTCATACACACACAAACTCAAATGAATTACAGACCCAAATATAAAAACTAAAGCTATAACATCTTATAAGAAAACATCAGAGAAAGTATTTATGCTTGTGGATCTCAGGAACAAAAGTACTAAGCATTTAAAAAAAAATGGTGAAATAGACTTCATTAAATTCAAAACTTCTGCTATTCAAACGCCATTAAGAAAATCAAAAGGCAAGTCATAGACTGAGATAAATATTCATGATATATATATGGAAGGCAGAATAATGGGCCCTCAAAGACGTCCATGTTATAATCCCTGGGATTATGTTACCTTGTATTGCAGAATAATTAAGTTAAGAATCTTAAAATGGGGAGTTATCCAGGTAAGGCCAATGTGATCAGCAGGGTCCTTATAAGAGGCAGGCAAGAGAGTCAAAGTCATAGAGAGAGACATTCACTGGAAGATGCTGCGCTACTGGCTTTGATGATGAAGGAAGAGGCTACAAGCCAAATGATGTAGGCAGCCTCTAGAAGCTGGAAAAGGCAAGAAATGCCTCCAGAAGGAACACAGCCCTGCTGACAACCTTGATTATAGCACTGAGTACCATTTCACACTTCTCATTTCCAGAAGTATAATACATTTCTGTTGTTTTTATCTACTAAGTTTGTGACAATATGTTACAGTAGCAGTAAGAATACAACATACATATGGCAAAGAACCTGTGTCCAGAATATTTTGAAATTCTTATACCTCAATTCTTTAATAAGAAACCAACAATAACAAAAGGGCAAAAGATGAATGGCCATACTTCACAACAGAATGGCCAATAAACTTGTACAAAGTGCTCCAAAACAGTGGCCATCAGGACAGTGTCGTGATTAAAACCGTAATGCAGTAACACTCTGCCCCTACTAAAATGACTAAGATGACAAATGCTGACAAGCAACAAGCATGAGGCGTTAGTGAAAATGTGAAACGATTAGAACTCTACACGTTGCAGGTAGAAGCATAAAATGGTATAACCATTTTGGAAAAAAGATACGGGCATGGGGGAACATGTCCCCGAAAACCTTAAATGAAGTGTTCCTAGCAGCTTTCTTCATAATAGCCAAAAATGAGAAACAACCCAAAATCCTGTCAGTGAATGGAAAAAACAAATGCAGCTTAGGTATATAATGAAATACTACTTGGCAATGCAAAGGAAGTAACAAGTGATAAATGCAGGAAGATGGACGAATCTCAAAAACATGCTAAGCAAAAGAAATGAAGCTTGGAGCCGAGTGGTGCCATCTCAGCTCATGAAATTTGGAGGGGGTTCAAGTGATTCTCCCAACTCAGCTTCCTGAGTAGCAGGGATTACAGGTATGCGCCACCAAGTCCGGCTAATTTTTTGTATTTTTTTTAGTAGAGATGGGGTTTCACCGTGTTAGCCAGGATGGTCTCCATCTCCTGAACTTGTGATCCGCCCGTCTCAGCCTCCCAAAGTGCTGGGATTACAGGCATGAGCCACCACGCCTGGCTAAAGTTGATTTTAAAAGAATAAAAGATCTACACCAAATAAAGCAATCTGTAGGTTTCTAAAGTTAAGTTCTCCCTCTCCCATCTGTAATATATGCCTACTTGTGCTGCAGAATAGAAGGAACACAAGTCTATTGGCAGCTTGGTGACAGATCTTAGGACAGAAACAGCACATGCTTACCTGGGGTGCTACATAATAAGGGGTGAACTGGGGTGTCATCAAGTCACCTTGGTCAATCTTGGCAAATCCAAAGTCACACAACTTCACTGGGGCATCCTGAAATTTAAAAAAAAAGGAATCACTGCTCTAGAGTACTCAGTAAACATTAAAGGAAAATCCAGGTGCAAGACATGTTACCCTGAGCTCTAACAAGTTTCTTTCTGGCTGAGATGCGAGCTTATGAAAATAACATGTCCCCGGGTCTGGAGACAATGATTCACACTGAGGAACTGTTCTTAGTAATGCAGAAGTAAGGAATTCCTACCCACTCACACAGCTATTTTTGCTTTAGAACTTGTAAGGGCAGCACTAACGTCAAGGTCTTGGCCTAGGGCCCCTTCACTCTATAAGCCCATCACCTCTCATCAGTCTGGGTTACTTCACTCTTTTTTTTTTTTTTTTTTTGAGACGGAGTCTCGCTCTGTCGCTCGGGCTGGAGTGCAGTGGCCGGATCTCAGCTCACTGCAAGCTCCGCCTCCCGGGTTCCCGCCATTCTCCTGCCTCAGCCTCCCGAGTAGCTGGGACTACAGGCGCCCACCACCTCACCCGGATAGTTTTTTTGTATTTTTTAGTAGAGACGGGGTTTCACTGTGTTAGCCAGGATGGTCTCGATCTCCTGACCTCGTGATCCGCCCATCTCGGCCTCCCAAAGTGCTGGGATTACAGGCTTGAGCCACCACGCCCGGCCACTTCACTCTTAATATCTGCCATTAAGCTTTGTGACAGCCAGAGCAACTTATGTGGTGGGACATGGGGCAGGGGACAGGGCTGAAAGGGAAAACACAAATGAAACCATCAAGTTTCAAGATAATACATAACTGCATATAGATTCCTGCCCCTTCCCAAAAGTCCTCCAAATAATATCCAAAATCATAAGTACCACAAACACGTATCAGTATCATCCAAAATTATCAATGCCGGGAGTACAGTAGTACAGCTTCTCTGAGTCTCTAGCAAGGGAACGAGTAGAAGAAACAAGCTGTTTGAAGCACTTTGGCCTAAAGCTTCTTCACCATGAATTCGGAGCACTCCAAACACACCCACTCCTGAACTATGTTAAGAGTAGCAGCACTAAAATGCAGAAAAACAAGTCTTCTCACCAAAGAGTTATCCTTAAAAAGCAGATTTTCGGGCTTGAGGTCTCTGTGCGCAATGTTTAACAAGTGGCAGTGCCGCAGAGCCAAAGCTATCTGAAAAAAGACACAATGGAACAGCCACTTCTTAGAAAAGATCGCTCTTTAATACACCTGGTGTACAGAACTCAGGATGTTAAAAAACAAGCCTTCATTAAGACTGCGTTCAGTTTCAATTTTAAAGCAGAAATTAAGAAAAACTTGGAATACCAAGAAACAGAATGGATTAAGCTTAGTTTAACTGCAACTTGTATTTTGTCAAACAGAAAGAAAAATATGATGGTACAGCAATTCTTTGTCAGAATAAACTGATGGGTAAATTCTGTAAGGAATGGGAAAAATGAAATGCTCCCACTTTCATTCATCTGAGGTATGACAGGCACTGCAGAAGAAACACCTAAGCTGAGCAATGGTCAGCAGGCGTGGTCCCCATAGCAGGGCTACCGGCAGGGGCAGGACAGCAGGATCGCCTGGCTCAGACAAGAATGGCACTCTCCAGGGAGCTGAGAGTCAATAAATCAGCTGACTGGGTTTTTCCAACTAATACTGGAAACTCATTTTGCTCATCATGCTTGTTGAAAATGTTGCCTGTTTATGTGGATTTGAAGGGGTTTTATTTTATAGAAGATTATCAGAGCTCATCCTTTAATCCTAATATTTGAAAAAATTAAAGGTATAATTTTAAAAATCAAACAGAAAGAATAGATTCTACTTGTTCTTTAACTCTCAATATGGAATTTTCTCAGCAATCCAAGTATCAGTTCCTCCCTACCAGAAAGGAGGCATCCAGAAATGCTTAAGGTTCATGGTAAACTTGGAAGAACTTTTTATTAAGAAGCAATTGGGCTGTGCTTCCTAATTCTCTTTGCTTTGCTTGCTTGGTATTCTGAAGATAACCCTTGAGGGTTTAGCTTTTCACCTCTGCAGGAAGTGATTATCAGTTGGATTCCTCGTATTGTTCGTGACATAAATCATTTCTATAGCAATAAAATGTGATGTCAAAATAGAATATAACCAGGCATAATCCAGAATTACAAAGATCTTAGGATATTATTAAATATGAAGAAATCACAGAAAGGTGGCTCACATGCAAGAAGCATCTTATGTACAATTCTCTTAGAATATATTTTTATACCATACAATCTTTCAGGTGGTATCAGCAGCATTTTATTGCAAAGTCCAATAACAGCACATGCCTAAAGATACCTGCAGTCTACAAAGGAGTTAAGGTCGCCTTCCTTCCAGAATTTATTGAAATCTCACAGCAGCCTCAGGAAACAGTTGACAACCAATTAAGAACACAGTACCCCCACCCCCAAGTATAAAAGGGGTCACATTTCTCCTGTCAAAACATCTTTTCTGATTACATAACAAAGCAGGCAATGAGAAGTCAAATAGAGCTTTTCTTTAAGTTTTCTTTTCTTCCCCCCAATGAAATTGCGCTTGTTAACCAACTTTGTTGGCAGTTTGATTGGTACCTGGGGTTAACTTGCCTGCTTTGTTACTTGGCTGGCTTGCTTCTCTGTAAAGTGCCGGTGCTGGCTGATTCTGTGAAATAGCTCTCCCCCTTCCATCATCTCCATTACAATTAAGAGTCGGGCCCTGTTTGAAAGCATTTGATTTTGTTAAGTTAAAAAAAAAAAGAAAAAGAAAAAGAAACAAAAAACCCCTGAAACATTAAGAAGCTGACCTAAAGATACTGCATCTACAAAGTGTGTAACAACTTCCTAAATCCAGGATAACACAGTTACTAAGAACAAAAATTCTCATGTTCTGAAAAAAAAATTTTAATGTGATTTTTGGCTACCATTCTTTCATATATGCTTCCAGCTTCCATCCAAATGCTTTCACCAACAGAGCACAGTTGTGAAAAATAATCGTTTGATTTCCCATTTAATTTTAAAATTCTATCTTCTTTTTCCATCTGGAAAATTCCTACCCTTCCTTCAAGTCCTAGCTTCCACACAGCCTCTGTGAGACACATCTCCTCCCAGACTATAGTTAGCAGTTCCTCTCCTTTGTAAGCTTAGAATATTTTAGGGATGCCTGTCTTTAGTGCCTATTGCACTGCTATGATGATGGGTTTACATCTCAGTCTTCCCCAAAAAAACCATACCTTATTTAATTTTGAATTTCATCAGAGACTTAGAATGCCACCCAATATGCTTGCCAAACATTTGTTAACTAAAAGAATAATGTTGATTTCTTTCTTTAAAAGGAAAGTCAGACTAAGCAATAATAAAAGCTTTTTGTTTTATCAGCCTCTAAGACTTTGCCTAGAATAATATTTGGGTCCCTTTCACTGATTTGAAATAGAATCTGTTTAAATTCCACATTAAATGCTTTCTTGAAATGAGAAAGTAATCAGAATAATCAGGTGACCTGAAGAGTGGTAGGGGCATAGATGAAATTAGACTGGCCACAAGAGGATTACTGTTGAGGATGGATCATGAGAACTTGGGGATTCATTACATAATTCTGTCTGCTTTTACAAATGCTTGACATTTTCCAATTTACAAAAAGGGAGATGGAGGGGGAGGGGGAGAAGGAAGGGCACAGGAAGGGAGGGTAGGAGGAGGAAGGAGAGGGAAGGGAAGAGAGCACATAAAAGAGAGGATGACTCCACTACACATTGGCCTACATATGGGCATATGATGATGACACTGTGTAGTCTTACCTAGGGCTGGACTCATGAGGAAACTGGACACTGTTGGCAAACACTTCAATAATCTGAACTATGTTTGGGTGTGTGGCACACATCATGTGCAGACGTACCTTAAAGAGAACAGAGGAAATGTTTCCATAGGTAGGCGATACCAACATTTTCTCTCCAAAAACTGACCACACTAGATACAAGCCAATTACAATAAAAACTTAATCACCCAGAATGACGTAAAAAGCCAGTGTTTTCAAAGATTATCTCCTTAAGAAGGCTTTCTCCATGAATAAAACCTCACCAACAGATTTACTTCCTACCGTTCCATTTATTTGCAAATGAAAATCCGGCAAACAACTCATTTCATTTTAGAAATTATTCACATCCCTTTATGCAAAAGAAGTCCTTCATTGCACATGTTATTAGGAATGTCATTACCATATCCAGATAATTTAAAAGCAGTGTATAGCCAGGGTCAGTGGCTCACACCTGTAATCCCAACACTTTGGGAGGCCAAAGCGGGCAGATCACTTGACCCCAGGAGTTTCACACTAGCCTGGGCAACATGGCAAAACCCCAGGTCTACAAAAAGTACCAAAAAAATTAGCCTGGCATGGTGGCAAATGCCTATGGTCCCAGCTACTCAGGAGGCTGAAGTAGGAGGATCACTTGAGCCTAGCGAGGTCAAGGCTGCAGTGAGCCGTGATTGTGCCACTGCATTCTGGCCTGGGTGACAGAGTAAGACCCTGTTTCAAACAGAAACAAAAACCCAACGTATATTTTTAAAAACTAAAGGCCGGGCACAGTGGCTCACGCCTGTAATCCCAGCACTTTGAGAAGCCGAGGCGGATGGATCACCTGAGGTCAGGAGTTTGTCAAGGCCAGCCTGATCAACATGGAGAAACCCTGCCTCTACTAAAAATACAAAAAATGCATGGTGGTGCATGCCTGTAATCCCAGCTACTCAGGAGGCTGAGGCAGGAGAAGCTTGAACCCAGGAGGCGGAGGTTGCAGTGAGCCGAGACTGCGTCATCGCACTCCAGCCTGGGCAACAAGAGCGAAACTGTCTCAAAAAGAAGAAACAAACTAGAAACATCCTCAGAGTCCTCCTGTAGCATCACTTTTATACACCATTCACCTGACCCTTCCTCGTGCTATTTTATCTCCACCTTTAAGTATCTTTTTCAATAAGCAAAACTGAGGTAAATCTGAATACATGAGGGTACAAGAATCATATTAATTTTAAAAGAACAAGAGGTGGCTGTAAAGAAATGACTCAATGGCCTTTGACAGATCTAGGCCTACTTTACAATGCTAGCATGAATGGGGAAGAGAAGTAAACTTTGGACATAAAACTTTTTATGCATCACTGTATTCTCTTTAGGAAGCCACCTTACTTGCAAAAGAACAATTCTTAGGCACTTCAAGTATTTAAGTTGAGGCAATAAAGCATACCTCATTTCTAGCTTTTGGACGATCAAGAAGAATTTTCAGTGCAAACCGTTCTTGAGTAGATTTCTTTACACAGACTCTAGATTTGGAGGGAAAAAATCAATCAGAGATCATATATGTTAGAATGAAAATTAATTTAACACATATTTTCTTTGAGATTTGTACTTCTCATCAAGGATATGGCCAGGTGCATCAGAACAAACTTGCCCCCAAGGGTAGCAGGTGAGGGCGAAGAAGCATCTCACCCCTCTGCCCAGCAGCCAATGCTCAGGCCTCAGCTTCTAAGTCACACAACAGCAACTTGCTGCTGTGGGTCAATGAAAAAATAATGGCCTCAGCTGGCTACAGGTGACTCTCACAGTGGCCCCACAGTCTCGACATCTTTTTTTTTTTTTTTTTTTTTGAGACAGAATCTCGCTCTGTGACCAGGCTGGAGTGCAGTGGCATGATCTCAGCTCACTGCAATCTCTGCCTCCCTGGTTCAAGCGATTCTCCTGCCTCAGCCTCCCGAGTAGCTGGGATTATAGGTATGCACCACCACACCTAGCTAATTTTTGTATTTTTAGTAGAGATGGGGTTTCACCATGTTAGCCAGGATGGTATCAATCTCCTGACCTCATCATGATCCGCCTGACTCGACCTCCCAAAGTGCTGGGATCACAGGCATGAGCCACCACGCCTGGCCAGACATCTTAAATGACTCTATAAAAAGACCATGGCGACTCAGTTACTCTTAACTAATTTCTAAATACATGAGAAAAAGCCTAACATAAAAACCTGTACTTGTTAAATTCAGCCAGTTTCTCAAACCTGGCACATTTGATGTGTCTAATTCAAGATGTATTTCAAATGGCCCTTCTCAGAGTTTGCACATGCCAACATTTTGCCATAGTTTCTCATATGGATCGCTTACCTAACTGGACCACTAATTCCAGCTCCCAGCTTCTGAGTCCAATTGATACTGTATTCTTCTAAAATGGAAGTTTCCTATTAATATAAAAAAAGGGAGAGGACAGAGAATGATTCCCCAGTTAACAAGCTGAATAAGCAGAGATGGGACAACAGATGACCTGTTGCTCAACAGCTCATCTTCTAAAACAATCTGATAAGCAGAACTTTGTGTTCTACAGGGCTTTATAACTAGACATTTTGTCTAAATGACAATGACTCAGTTAGACATTGTTTTCCAATTTTCCAACAAGAAAGCAAAGACTTGAGGATAAAAGGAAATTATTCAGCTCATCTACAAGGTACATTTCCATAGACAATCAACGCTTTTGGGGGAATCTGAGAGGAAGATATTCTTTCAAAATGCTTCAATTACTAAATGCCTCTTTGCTACAATGGTCAAGTATTCTAGAAAGTGAGATTCTAGAAAGACTAGTCAGATATATGCTGCCAAGCTATAGAGGCCTATATACCTGAACAAGTTGATTACATTATTGGAATAACTGAATAAATTGAGACTTAAAAGTTCAAAAAAAAATAGCAATTAATCAATACCATAGTAACCACCTAATTTCCAACAGCACCATTTTGTGTACAGATATATTGTGTCATATTCATTATGTAAGTATATTTCTGATATAAATAACTCAACAGTTTAGGATAGAGCCTCTACAGTTTAATGAAAGTTGTAATGGAATTCCTGGCTAACTATTGTATGTTAGCTTCTGTTGCCATATGCTTTTAGATAAAAAATAATTTAATTCATTCATTCATTCACTCACTTATTTATTATAAGAGACAGGGTCTCAGCCAGGCTCACGCCTGTAATCCCAGCAGTTTGGGAGGCCGAGGCAGGCAGATCATGAGGTCAAGAGATCGAGACCATCCTGGCCAACATGGTGAAACACCATGTCTACTAAAAAATACAAAAATTAGCTGGGCATGGTGGCACGCGCCTGCAGTCCCAGCTACTCAGGAGGCTGAGGCAGGAGAACTGCTTGAACTCAGGAGGCGGAGACTGCAGTGAGCTGAGATTGTGCCACTGCACTCCAGCCTGGCAACAGAGCAAGACTCCATCTCAAAAAAAAAAAAAGACGGCCTCACTCTGTCACCCAGGCTGGAGAGCAGCGGTGTGATCATTTCTCACTGCAGCCTTGAACTCCTGGGCTCAAATGATCCTACCACCTCAGCCTCCCGAGTAGCTAGGAAAACAGGTACACACCACAACATGTGGCTAATTTTTTTCTTTTTTCTTTTTTTAGAGACAGGGTCTCCCTATGTTGCCCAGGTTGGTTTCAAACTCCTGACTTCAAGCAATCCTCCTGCCTCAGCCTCCCGAATAGCTGGGGTTATAGGCAAGAAAGTCATATATTTATTTTTTATTTGTTTATTTTGTGTGTGTGTGTGAGATGGAGTCTCGCTCTGTCGCCCAGGCTGGAGTGCAGTGGTGCGATCTAGGCTCACTGCAAGCTCCACCTCCAGGGTTCACGCCATTCTCCTGCCTCAGCTTCCCGAGTAGCTGGGACTATAGGTGCCTGCCACCACGCCCGGCTAATTTTTTGTATTTTTAGTAGAGATGGGGTTTCACCGTGTTAGGCAAGATGGTCTCGATCTCCTGACCTCATGATCCACCCACCTCGGCCTCCCAAAGTGCTGGGATTACAGGCATGAGCCACTGCGCCTGGCCGAAAGTCATATATTTAAATTGTGATAGTCTAAAATTCATTTTTGCAGGGTTCCACAGGTAAAATAGGAAACCAGCTGCAGACCTTAAGAAAGTCAAAATCCTGCCAGGCGCGGTGGCTCATGCCTGTAATCATAGCACTTTGGGAGGCCAAGGTGGGAGGATCACCTGAGATGGGAGTTCGAAACCAGCCTGACCAACATGGAGAAACCCCATCTCTACTAAAAATACAAAATTAGCCAGGCGTGGTGGCGCATGCCCGTAATCCCAGCTACTCAGGAGGCTGAGGCAGGAGAGTCGCTTGAACCCAGGAGGCGGAGGTTGCTGTGGGCCAAGATCACGCCATTGCACTCCAGCGTGGGCGACAAGAGCGAAACTCCGTCTCAAAAAAAAAAAAAAAAATCAAAATCCATAAGACTTTTACATTGTTTTGTTGCAATGAAAATCTGATAGATCATATGTAGCACAAGAATCCTGCTTGCTAGTATATAGGAATAGGATATTTGCTCATGTAATACATACTCATTGCTCATGTAATACATACTCACTGAGCAGCTAGTATATCAGGCTAAGTTCAGACATGAAAACAAGGCCTCTACCCAGTGAATGTGCCAGGCTTGGAAAGTCTTCATGTCTACCCCTTTCTGTGTCCAATTCTTGGTAAAGGTTCTCAACATACAGTAAATAACTATGGAATAAATGACTAGAAAGGAATTAATCCCTAGAAGGGCAGACTAAAGCCCTATGATGAAGGGATATTGAGTTAGGAGGACCCAGCAAGATTGCTACACAAACTCCCTTCTGAAAAACTGTGCATCAGGGTTATGGAGTTTGTCAAGCTCACACAGTGAGTTATGGGCACTATCAAGGTTATAATCTATGGATCTGGTATCCTCTACCATCCCCTATCCCAAGCACCTTTCCATCTATTAAGGGTAACTGCCCAGGCCCTAGCATAAAGATTAGGAACAAGTACTGCCCAATCAGAGAGGTCCTAGGCTCCATCTTCACTCACCACCTCCTAAACAGAACTCAAACCTACCCACTTAACCTGCCTACTTCCTTCACTTATCTGCTACATGACCTGTTTGACTTAGGAGTGTCTGACGAGACCCAGGGGAATAGAGTAGTGGGAAGGAGGGAGTTGAAGCAGAATTTAAGCATTGTGGTGAAAACTGTTCCACTCAACTAATGGAATCATACACTCACAGGAGACTATGGAAAATAAGATTTGTTCTACTGAATTACTCATTACAATCAGAGTTTATATGCCCAACCCCTTGGATGTAAAAATAAGTTGACCAAATTCTCCATTGTACTTTTTTTTTATTTTTTTAGACAGAGTCTTGCTCTGTTGCCCAGGCTGGAGTGCAATGGCGTGATCTGGTCTCACCACCTCCCGAGTTCAAGCAATTCTCCTGCCTCAGCCTACCAAGTAGCTGGGATTACAGGCTTGCACCACCACACCCAACTAATTTTTGTATTTTTAGTACAGATGGGGTTTCACCATGTTGGCCAGGCTGGTCTTGAACTCCTGACCTCAGGTGATCCGCCCACCTAGGCCTCCCAAAGTGCTGGGATGACAAGTATGAGCCACTGCGCCTGGCCCTCCACTGTCCTTATTAAGTTAGTACCCTACCTGATGGACAGCCAAGAAAGTTGAACTTGTAGAGACTCTGATTGGAGTTTTAACACTGAACTTTGCAGAAGGTAGGAGAAGCACTATCAGGCTCCCCTATAGCTGAATTTCTGGACCCCATTTTTTTTTTTTTTTTTTTTTTTTTTTTTTTTTGAGACGGAGTCTCACTCTGTCGCCCAGGCTGGAGTGCAGTGGCCGGATCTCAGCTCACTGCAAGCTCCGCCTCCCGGGTTCACGCCATTCTCCTGCCTCAGCCTCCCGAGTAGCTGGGACTACAGGCGCCCGCCACCTCGCCCGGCTAGTTTTTTGTATTTTTAGTAGAGACGGGGTTTCACCATGTTAGCCAGGATGGTCTCGATCTCCTGACCTCGTGATCCGCCCGTCTCGGCCTCCCAAAGTGCTGGGATTACAGGCTTGAGCCACCGCGCCCGGCCTGGACCCCATTTTTATACTTCCTGTCCTTTTTCCCAGGCTTAATTCTTCCATCTTTGTTGATGGTGCCATAAACACTAGCCAGAGCTAAGGCTTCACTGAGCCCAACTGGGCCAAAGAAGTTAACACACACCTTTCAACTAGACTGTCCACGGCTGGCACATTTTCTCACATATTTTAATGACAAAGGAGAAGGTAGGAAAGCATGGTCAATTAAAACAGTTTTACTGAAGGAAATTATGGACTACTTCAAAGACATCAATGACAAACGCAAAGGCTGGGTTGTGCTAAGAAATACATACACTACCTTAAATTAATAATGATACAAACATTTGGAATAAAATCATTTTTGAGAATTATCCAAGACAAGGGGTCAATAAATTTAGCCACTGCCTGTTTTTGCAAATAAAGTGTATTGGAATATAGCCATACCTACTGGCTTTCATACTGTTTTTGGCTGCTTTCACACTACAACAGAGTTAAGGGGTTGCAACCACAGGGACCACAAGACCTAAAATATTTCCTATATCACCCTTTACAGAGAAAGCTTGCTTTTCTAAACACTGTTCTAGACCACTGGATCTCAACAATAACTGCACATCACAATCACCTGAGATTTTTTTAAAGCTACCTGATGGTGCCCATAATCCCAGCATTTTGGGAGGCTGAAGCAGGCGGATCAGAGGTCAAGAGTTCAAGACCAGCCTGACCAACATGGTGAAACCACATCCCTACTAAAAATTAAAACATCAGCCGGGCATGGTGGTGGCACCTATAATCCCAGGTACTTAGGAGGCTGAGGCAGGAGAATCGCTTGAGCCTGGGAGGCAGAGGTTGAAGTGAGCCCAGATCACACCATTGCACTCTAGCCTGGGCGACAGAGCGAGATTCCATTTCAAAAAACAAACAAACAAAGCAACAACAACAACCAAAACAAAAAAAAACTACCTGACACAAAGAGGATTCCAATACGACTTGTTTGAGAAGTGGCCTGGGCATTAGTCCTCTATTCCTACTTACACCTTTACCTCTAGTAAGGCAGACCCTAGTCATTCTCTGAAGCTCAAAAACTAAGAAAAAAATGGAAATTCTTTCCCCCCCCAAGATGGAGTCTCGCTCTTGTTGCCCAGGCTGGAGTGCAGTGGCGCAATCTCAGCCCACTGCAACCTCCGCCTCCTGGGTTCAAGCTTCTCCTGCCTCAGCCTCCTGAGTAGCTGGGATTACAGGCGCCCACCATCGCACCCAGCTAATTTTTGTACTTTTAGTAGAGACAGGGTTTCACCATGTTGGCCAGGATGGTCTCCAACTCCTGACCTAAGGTGATCTGCCCACCTCGGCCTCCCAAAGTGCTGGGATTACAGGCGTGGAAATTCTTGTATTCACAGCATGAAGTGGTAGGCAATTCCTCACCACAATGGAAAAGTTAAAAATTAAAATTGTCAGAAAGAACTATTTTAATACAGTGTAAATCAAACAAACTGAGAAGTACAGATTCTTGAAATACCTGCTAGAGATTCACGTAAAAATAGTAAGCTTTCTAGCCTAGGATCCTGCCATCCTTCTACCCCTCTATTCCCACTGCTTACAGCATAGTCAGGTGGTGACAGTGCTAGTTTTCCCAGCATGGGGCCAGCTATGGAAATCAGCAGTTCTGCTGCTGTAGGGGGTGGACTCAATTTGGGGTGAGGAAGAAAATTCATGGATCTGCCAGCTAAAAGTTGTGAATGTGGATGGAAATGAATAGCTTTGGCAGTGGTCCTTGTTAGATGGGCAGAACATCCAGAGATTTAATGGGAAAATCCTGAAACAGAGCCATAGAAAGGCTGAGTTAAGCTCTTCACATGACCATCACTGACTAGGAAATTATACCTAAGAGAATCAGGAAAAACTGAAAACCAAAGGAGACTTTAGAGCCAGTTGCAATTTTTTAGAGTTTCTCCAAACCCACATACAAATTGACGGGGGTGGGGGGGGGGGGGGGGGGGCGGGGGCAGGGGGTATAGCTCAGCAGTAGAGCATTTGACTGTAAGTTGATCAGGATAGGGTAAAAGCCTCTGGCCTCTGGGGGGCCGGGCGCGGTGGCTCAAGCCTGTAATCCCAGCACTTTGGGAGGCCGAGACGGGCGGATCACGAGGTCAGCAGATCGACACCATCCTGGCTAACATGGTGAAACCCCGTCTCTACTAAAAAATACAAAAAAACTAGCCGGGCGAGGTGGCGGGCGCCTGTAGTCCCAGCTACTCGGGAGGCTGAGGAAGGAGAATGGCATAAACCCGGGAGGCGGAGCTTGCAGTGAGCTGAGATCCGGCCACTGCACTCCAGCCTGGGCGACAGAGCGAGACTCCGTCTCAAAAAAAAAAAAAAAAGCCTCAGGGGCTGCAAGTATTTGAGAACCTCTGCCCAAATCACTGACTGACAACTAAGTTAAACAGATACAGGGACAACCCACCAAAAGCCAGGCTAGGAAGAAAATAATGAAAAATTTTTTTTTTCTTTTGGGACGGAGTTTCGCTTTCGTCGCCCAGGCTACAGTGCAATGGCGCCACCTTGGCTCACTGCAACCTCCACCTCCCGGGTTTAAGCGATTCTCCTGCCTCAGCCTCCCAAGTAGCTGGGATTCGCTGGGCACAGTGACTCACGCCTGTAATCCCAGCACTTTAAGAGGCTGAGGCGGGTGGATCACCCGAGGTCAGGAGTTCGAGACCAGCCTGACCAACATGGTGAAACGCTGTCTCTACTAAAAATACAAAATTAGCTGGGCATGGTGGTGTGTGCCTGTAATCTCAGCTACTCGGGAGGCTGAGGCAGGAGAATCGCTTGAACCAGGGAGGCAGAGGTTGCAGTGAGCTGAGATCATGCCATTGCACTCTAGCCTGGGCAACAAGAATGAAACTCAATCTCAAAAAAAAAAAAAAAAAAAAGAAAAAGAAAAAAGACAGTGCTGGAATAACAGGCGTAGGACACTGAGTCCAGCTGAAAATAAAAATTTTAAAATTGACCAGGTACAGTGGCTCACACTTGTAATCCCAGCACTTGGGAGGCCAAGGCGGGAGGATCATGAGGTCAAGAGTTTGAGACCAGCTTGAAAACCCATCTCTACTGAGAATACAAAAAAGCTGGGCGTGGTGGCGGGCGCCTGTAATCCCAGCTATGTGGGAGGCTGAGACAAGAGAATCGCTTGAACTTGGGAAGCAGAGGTTGCAGTGAGCCAAGATTGTGCCACTGCACTCCAGCCTGGTGACAAAAAAAATAATAATAATTTAAAACTAGACAGAGACATTAGCACACAAAAGGAAAAATAGATTCTGGTTTAATTCTAAGCAATTAACTATAAACGTAACAAGCCACGGGGGGGGAAACTCAGAATCCAGAGTTGCTACAATATATTATCTAAATGTCCAGTTTTCAACCAAAATTAGTAGACTTGTAAAAACCAGCAAAGTGTCACCCAAGTTCAGGAAGAGAAATCAATAGCATCCGTCTCTGATTGGATGCAGATACTACATTGCGCAAACAGTTGCGCTTAAAAGCAACTATTTTAAATGTCTACAGAATTAAAGAAAACTGATGACAAAGTGAAAAAAAAATAATGGAGATTTTCAGCAGAGAAACAGAAAAAATGAGGAGGAACCACATGGAAATTCTAGAGTTAAAAATTACAATGACTGGCATGAAAAACTGATTAGAGGTGCTCAACAGGCTGAGCGCGGTGGCTCACGCCTGTAATCCCAGCACTTTAGGAGGCCAAGGCAGGTGGATCATGACATCAGGAATTCGAGACTAGCCTGGCCAACACAGTGAAACCCCGTCTCTACTAAAAATACAAAAATTAGACAGGCGCAGTAGCAGGTGCTGTAATCCCAGCTACTCAGGAGGCTGGGGCAGGAGAATTGAACCCAGGAGGTGGAGGTTGTGTTAGCTGTGATCACACCACTGCACTCCAGCCTGGGTGACAGAGCAAGACTCTGTCTTGGAAAAAAAAAAAAGAGGTGCTCAACAAATTTTCAGGTGACAGAATAATTAGTGAACATGAAAATACATAGAAAGAAATTATCAAATCCAAAGAATAGACAGAAAAAAGATTAAAGAAAAATGAGACCTGTAGAATAATGTCAAGCATTCCAACATATGGGTAACGGGAGAGCCAAAGAGTGGTGAAGATGGGGGAGGTGGGAATATTTGAAGAACAGGCAAAAGCTTCCCCAACTTGATGAACGGTAATAACCTACGGTCTCCAAGAAGCTCAACAAACTCTAAATAAGATAAACACAAAAAGAACCACACCTAGACATATCACATTTAAAACACTGAAAGACAAGACTGGGTGCAGTGGCTCATGCCTGTAATCCCAGCACTTTGGGAGGCTATGGCACGAGGGTCGCTTAAAAGTCAGGAGTTTGAGAACAGCCTGGGCAACATGGCAAAACCCTGTCTCTATAAAAAATACAAAAATTAGCCTGGTGTAGTGGTGCATGCTTGTGCCTGTGGTCCCAGCTACTGGGGAGGCTGAGGTGGGAGGGTTGCTTGAGCCCAGATCGAGGTTGCAGTGAGCTGAGATCATGCCACTGCACTCCAGCCTGGGCAACAGAGCGAGACCCTGTCTCTCTCTCTCTCTCTCTCTCTCTCTCTCTCTCTCTCTCTCTCTCTCTCACACACACACACACACACACACACACATAAAACCACTGAAAGAGAAAGAGAAAATAATGTAAGCATGACGGAAAAAATGGCATATCATGGACAGCAATATAAATAATGGCTGACTTTTCATCAGAAACAATGGAAGCCAGAAGACAGTAGAATCACATAATGAAAGTATTGAAAGAAAAAACTGTCAAGCATAAATTCTACATTGAACAAAATTATCCTTCAAAAATTAACAGTGAAATAAAGGCATTATCAAATAAATAAATACTGAAAGAATTCACTGCTAGTAGAATTGGCCTACAAGAACTACCAAAGGAAGTCCTTTGGCGAGAACAGCAATGCTACTGTATGAAAACTTGGATCAGGCCGGGCACAGTGGCTCACGTCTGTAATCCTAGCACTTTGGTAGGTCAAGGTGGGGGGGATCACATTAGGTCATGAGTTCAAGACCAGCCTGGCCAACATGGCGAAACCCCATCTCTACTAAAAATACAAAAAAAAAAAAAAAAAAAAAGGCATGGTGGCACACACCTGTAATCCCGGCTACTACGGAGGGTGAGGAAGGAGAATTGCTTGAACCCGGGAGGTGGAGGTTGCAGTGAGCCAACATCATACCACTGAACTTTAGCCTAAGCGACGGGAGCGAGGCTCCATCTCAAAAAAGAAAAGAAAAAAGAAAACTCGGATAGACAAGAAGGAACAGAAAGTACTAGAACAGGTAAACATGGAAAAAAATTATTTTCTTCTCTTAATTTCATAAATAGACATAAGATAGGTTACAACATATAAAGATACACATGACAATAAGAACACAAGGGATAGCTACCTTGGAGCAAAGGCGCTGTATCTTACCAGACTTTAGTCAATTTTAACCTAAAGTAAGACTGTGATAAATTAAAGATGCATATTATAATCCTCATAAAAGCATTTCAAAAATACATACCTAGAAAATCAACAGAGAAATTACATCAGATAGTAACTTCGATCAAGAGGGAAAAAATGAAGAATAACAAAAATGGTAAATATACTGTAGGTCCACATAAAAGGCTATAAATATATTTTACTCCTTTCTCTTATTTAAAACACGTAAGATTTAACTGCATAAACAAATAACTACAACACTGTATTTTCTGGTTTGTAATAGCTACATACATAATACATAGAAAACAGCAACACAAAAGAAGAGGGAGAAGGCTGAGCGCAGTGGCTCACGCCTGTAAGTCCAGCACTTTGGGAGGCCAAGCAGGTGGATCACCTGAGGTCAGGAGTTTGAGACCAGCCTGGCCAACATGGTGAAATTCCATCTCTACTAAAAACACAAAAATTAGCCGGGCATGGTGGTACACACTTATAATTCCAGTTATTCAGGAGGCTGAGGTGGGAGAATCACTTGAACCTGGGAGGCGGAGGTTGCAGTGAGCCGAGATCGTGCCACTGCACTCCAGCCTGGATAGACAGAGTGAGACTCCGTCTCAGAAAAAAAAAAAAAAGAGGCCGGGCGCGGTGGCTCAAGCCTGTAATCCCAGCACTTTGGGAGGCCGAGACGGGCGGATCACAAGGTCAGGAGATCGAGACCATCCTGGCTAACATGGTGAAACCCCCGTCTCTACTAAAAAAAAATACAAAAAACTAGCCGGGCGAGGTGGCGGGCGCCTGTAGTCCCAGCTACTCGGGAGGCTGAGGCAGGAGAATGGCGTAAACCTGGGAGGCGGAGCTTGCAGTGAGTTGAGATCCGGCCACTGCACTCCAGCCTGGGCGACAGAGCGAGACTCCGTCTCAAAAAAAAAAAAAAGAAAAGAAAAAAAAAAAGAAGAGGGAGGCAATGGAGCTAAACTCGGCCTCCCAAAGTGCTGGGATTACAGGCGTGAGCCACTGCACCCAGCCTAAACAACACACTTTTAAATAACCAGGAGGTCAAAGAAGATTTAACATGAGATATTAGAAATATTTTATCTCAATGAAAATGCAAACACAATTTGCCAAAAATAATGAGATGAAGTGGAAGTGGTGCTGAAACAGAAATTTTTTTTTTTTTTTTTTTTTTTTGAGACGGAGTCTCACTCTGTCGCCCAGGCTGGAGTGCAGTGGCCGGATCTCAGCTCACTGCAAGCTCCGCCTCCCGGGTTTACGCCATTCTCCTGCCTCAGCCTCCGGAGTAGCTGGGACTACAGGCGCCCGCCACCTCGACTGGCTAGTTTTTTGTATTTTTTAGTAGAGACGGGGTTTCACAGTGTTAGCCAGGATGGTCTCGATCTCCTGACCTTGTGATCCGCCCGTCTCGGCCTCCCAAAGTGCTGGGATTACAGGCTTGAGCCACCGCGCCCGGCCTGAAACAGAAATTTATAGCTGTAAATGCGTACATTAGAAAAAGATCACAATCACTAACCTAACCTTCTACCTTTAAAATGTAGAAAAAGAGCAGACTATACTCAAAGCAAGCAGAAAGAAGAAAATAATAAAGATTTGAGCAGAAAGCCATAAAACAGAATACAGAAAAATAGAGAAAATCAATGAAAACCAAAAGTTGATTATTTGAAAAGATCAACAAAGTTAACAAACCTTTAGCTGAACTGACCAATTAAAAAAAAGGGAGGACACAAATTATTAATATTAGAAATGAAAGAGGGAACATCACAACTGACTTTATAGAAATCAAAGTATTAAAAGGGAAAACCATGAACTTTATGCCAACAAATTAGAGCACTAGATAAAATGGACAAACTTCTAGAAAGACAGAAATTACCAAAACTCACTCAAGAAGAGAAAGAAAACCTGAATAGACCCATAAAAAAAAACTGAATTAATAACTGAGTATCTTCCCATGAAACAAAGTCTAAGCCTATGGGTTTCAGTGGTAAATACTACACATTTGTAGGGTTTCTCAACCTCAGCACCACTGACATCTTGAGCCAGAGAGTTCTCTGTTGTGGGGTTGCCTTTGCCTTTTAGGATGTTCAGCAGCATTCCTTCCCTCTACCCACTAGGTGCCAGAAGCACTCGCTACCAGCTGTGATAACCAAAAATTTCTCCAGATGTTACCAAATGTCTTCCAAGAGGTAAAATCCCTGCCCCTTCCATTGAGAACCACATATTTAAAGAAATAATGTATTCCAAACTTTGGCCTCCCAAAGTACTGGGATTATAGACATGAGCCACCACACCTGGCTGTAAAACACCCCTTTATTTCATATTGAAAATCATTACTGGCTGGGCGCGGTGGCTCATGCCTGTAGAAGCCCGGCACTTTGGGAGGCCGAGACAGGTGGATCACGAGGTCAAGAGACGAGACCATCTGGCCAACATGGTAAAATCCCATCTTCACTAAAAATACAAAAACTAGCTGGGCATGGTGGCACGTGCCTGTAGTCCCAGTTACTTGAGAGGCCAAGACAGAAGAATCACTTGAACCAGGGAGGCAGAGGTTGTAGTGAGCCAAGATCGTGCCACTGCACTCCACTCCAGCCTGGCAGCAGAGTGAGACTCTGTCTCAAAAAAAAAAAAAAAAAAAAAAGAAAGAAAGAAAAGAAAAGCTTTTCTACGTTCATAGTAATGATCCAATAGAGAAGGGTATACTTTCTAACTTATTCTATAAAGCTAGCATTACATTCATACCAAAACCAGAAAAAGGCATCACAAAAAAAATCTATCATGAATATAGATTTAACGATCCTCAACAAAATATTAACAAACTGAAACCAGCAACATGTAAAAATGATTCTACACCAGATAAGTGGGTCTAAGTGGGTCTAAGTGGGGTTTATACCAGGAATGCAAGATTGGCTTAATATCTGAAAATCAATTATTATTACTATATACTACATTAAGAATACAAAACAAAAACCACATAATTAACTCAATAGATGAAGGAAAAATATTTAACAGAAACTCAACACCCATTCCTGATAAAAACTGTCAGCCAGGCCAGGCATAGTGGCTCAAGCACGTAATCCCAGCACTTTGGAGGCCGAGGCGGGTGGATCACCTGAGGTCAGGAATTTGAGACCAGCCTGACCAACAAGGTGAAACCCCATCTCTACTAAACAGGTGAAAAATTAGCTGAGCATGGTGGTAGGCACCTGTAGTCCCAGCTACTCAGGAGGCTGAGACAGAAGAATTGCTTGAATTTGGGAGGCGGAGGGTGCACTAAGCTGAGATCACACCACTGCACTCCAGCCTGGGCAACAGAGAGAGACTCCATCTCAAAACAAAAAAATTTTGTTTTGGCCGGGCGCGGTGGCTCAAGCCTGTAATCCCAGCACTTTGGGAGGCCGAGGCGGGCGGATCACAAGGTCAGGATATCGAGACCATCCTGGCTAACACGGTGAAACCCCGTCTCTACTAAAAAATACAAAAAACTAGCCGGGCGAGGTGGCGGGCGCCTGTAGTCCCAGCTACTCGGGAGGCTGAGGCAGGAGAATGGCATGAACCCGGGAGGTGGAGCTTGCAGTGAGCTGAGAACTGGCCAGTGCACTCCAGCTTGGGTGACAGAGCAAGACTCCGTCTCAAAAAAAAAAAAAAAAAATGTGTTTTATACGTAGAAAATCCTAAGGGATCTATAAGAACTGGTATGCAAATGTACTAAGGATACAAAATACAAAATCAATGTACAGAAATCAACTGTATTTCCATACACTAGCGACAAACAATCCAAAAATGAAATGAAGAAAACAATTCCATTCTTTTTGTTTTTTTTTTTTGAGACAGAGTCTTGCTCTGTTGCCCAGGCCGGAGTACAGTGGCACGATCTCGGCTCACTGTAAGCTCCGCCTCCCGGGTTCGCACCATTCTCCTGCCTGAGCCTCCTGAATAAAAGGGACTACAGGCGCCCGCCACCACGCCCGGCTAATTATTTGTATTTTTTTTAGTAGAGACAGGGTTTCACCATGTTAGCCAGGATGTTCTCGATCTGATGACCTCGTGATCTGACCGCCTCAGCCTCCCAAAGTGCTGGGGTTACAGGCGTGAATAAGAAAATAGGAATAAATTTATCAGGCTGGGCGCGGTGGCTCTCGCCTGTAATCCCAGCACTTTGGGAGGCCAAGTCAGGTGGATTGCCTGAGGTCAGGAGTTCAAGATCAGCCTGGCCAACACGGTGAAACCCTGTCTCTACTGAAAATACAAAAATTAGCCCGGCATGGTAGAGTGAGCCTGTAATCCCAAATATTCAGGAGGCTGAGGCAGGAGAATCACTTGAACTCGGGAGACAAAGGTTGACATGAGCCAAGACTGCACCACTGCACTTAAGTCTGCGAGACAGAGTGCGACTCTGTCTCAAAAAAAAAAAAAAAAAAAAAGGAATAAATTTATCAAAGGGCAAGATTTATAGATTTATATACACTGGAAACTAGAAAACACTGCTTAGAGAAACTGAAGAAGCCCTAAAAAAATGGGGAGCTCTACTACGTTCATAGACAAGATAATATACTTGACCCTTGAACAACGTGAAGGTTAAGGGCACTGACACCATGGGCAATCAAAAATCTACATATAACTTCTGACTCCCCCAAAATTTAACTATTAATAACCTGTTAACCATATTGACAACAGAAAGTCAATTAACACATATTTTATATATGTACTGCTACTATATTGTTACAATAGAGTAAGAGAGAAAAAATGTTAAGAAAATCATAAGAGAAAACATATTTGCTACTCATTAAGTAGAAGCGCATCATAAAGGTCTTCACCCATCTTCAGGATGAGCAGACTGAGGGAAAGAAAGGAGTTGGTTGGTCTTGCTGTCTCGGAGTAGCAGAGGTAGAAGAGGTGAAGGGCATGGAAAGGAAGGCCGGAGAGGCAGGCACATCTGGTGTAACATTACAAAAATACATCCTCATTTCTGTCTGACTTTTTTGTTTTTCCATTTCTCTAAGAACATTTCTATACAAGACTAATCCTTCTTCCACCATTCGCTTTCATTTCAGTGCCAGTTGAGAAGGGTCCATTCCATATTCCATAAACAAAGCCAAAGGAAGTCTTGAATAATTGGAACCCTTCTGGCAAATTGTCTAATGTCAATTTTTCCCTGCCCCTGTTTCTTGTACCTCTTATTCCTTACTGTCTGGCACAGAAGCACTCATCTCCATCAAGTCATCTTCTATTAATTCCTCAGGTGTGGTGTCTATTAGCTCTTGAATTTCTCCAAGATCTGTACCTTAAAACTCTTCACCCTTCACCTTTTTTGCCATATCCACAATCTCTTTCATGATTTCCTTAACCAGTTGTCATAAATCCTATGAAGTCATGCACATCTGGACAGAGTTTTCTCCACCAGGAATTTATTGTTTCAGGCTTGACGGCTTCCACAGCTTTTTCTATAACAATGGCATCTTCCATGGTGTAATCCCTCTAGACTTTCAGGACGTACTATCAGGATTCTCTTCCTTGGTGTTAAGAGTCTTTTCCAGAGTATCCCATGTAATGAGTCGTGAAAGTTCTGTACCAGGTACAGTGGCTCAAGCCTGTAATCCCAGCACTTTGGGAGGCCGAGGCGGGCAGATCACTTGAGGCCAGGAGTTCGAGACCAACCTGGGCAAAATGGTGAAACCCCATCTCTGCTAAAATACAAAAATTAGCCAGGCATTGTGGTGCATGCCTGTAATTCCAGCTGCTCGAGAGGCTGAGGCATGATAATTGCTTGAACCTGGGAGGCAGAGGTTGCAACGAGCCGAGATCACCCCACTGCACTCCAGCCTGGGCGACAGAGCCAGACTCTTTCTAAAAAAAAAAAAAAAAAGTCCTTACAACCTCCTGATCTAGAGGGTGAATTAGAGACACTGTTTCTGGACAAGTGGACCACTTCAAAGCCTAGTGTTGAACTCATGGGATTCTGGGTGGCCAGAGGCATTGTATCAAAAGAACTTTAAAAGGCAGTCCTGGCTGGGAATGGTGGCTCATGCCTATAATCCCAGCACTTTGGGAGGCCGAGGCAGGTGGATCACTTGAGGTCACGAGTTCAAGACCAGCCTGGCGAACATGCTGAAACCCTGTCTCTACTAAAATACAAAAATTAGCTGGGTGTGGTGGCAGGCACCTATAATCCCAGCTACTCGGGAGGCTGAGGCAGGAGAATCGGTTGAACCCGGGAGGCAGAGGTTGCAGTGAGCCAAGATCATGACACTGCACTCCAGCCTGGGGGACAAAGCGAGACTCTGTCTTAAAAAAAAAAAAAAAAAAAAAAAAGTAGTCCTTTACTGGCATGGTACTTCCTGATTTCAGGGACAAAGCATCAATGGAACTGAATCAGAAAATGGGTTCTCGGCCAGGCTCAGTGGCTCACTACTGTAATCCCAACACTTTGGGAGACCGAGGCGGGCAGGTCACAAGGTCAGGAGATCAAGACCACCCTGGCTAACACAGTGCAACCCCGTCTCTACTAAAAATACAAAAAATTAGCCGAGTGTGGTGGCGGACGCCTGTAATCCCAGCTATTCGGGAGGCTGAGGCAGGAGAATGGCGTGAACCCAGGAGGCAGAGCTTGCAGAGAGTCGAGATCACGTCACTGCACTCCAACCTGGGCCACAGAGCGAGACTCCATCTCAAAAAAAAAAAAAGAGAAAATGCGTTCTCATTATCCAGGCTTTCTTTTGATACTAACAGACTGGCAGCTGGTGTTTTATCTTCTCCCTTCAAGGCTCAGAGGTTAGCAGCTTTATAGGCAAGGGTAGTCCTGATCATAAACTTGACTGCATTTACACAAAACAGAAGTTAACCTAGCTCTTCCTACCTTAAATCTCGGCACTCACTGCTGTTCCTTACTAAAAAATGTCCTTTGTGGCATTGTGTTCCCCAGAATAGGGCTTTTTTGTCTGCATTAAAAACCCATTCAAGCAGACATCCTTTTTCCTCAATGATTTTCTTAATGGCATCTGGGAACTTGTTTGCCACCTCCTGTTCAGCAGAAGCTGCTTCTCCTGTTACTCTGACATTTTTTAAGCCAAACTTCTCTACAATTATCAAACCATCCTTTGCTGGCATTAAATTCTCCAACTTTAGATCCTTTACCTTCCTTTTGCTTTAAGACACAATGACTGATTTTTCTCAAAAAATATTAGAGGCTATAGGTATGCCTTTCTTATAGCACTCTTGCACCCACATAAAAGCTGCATCTTCAATATGAAATAAAAGGTTATTTTGGCCAGGCACAGTTGCTCATGCCTGTAATCCCAGCACTTTGGGATGCAGGCAGATCACAAGATCAAGAGTTCGAGACCAGACTGGCCAACATGGTGAAACCCTGTCTCTACTAAAAATACAAAAATTAGCCAGGCATGCTGGCACACACCAGTAATCCCAGTTACTTGGGAGGCTAAGGCAGAATTGCTTGAACCTGGGATGCGGAGGTTGCAGTGAGCTGAGATTATGCCACTGCACTCCAGCCTGGTCAACAGAGCAAGACTCCATCTCAGAAAAAAAAAAAAAGGATATTTCACAACCAGTCGTGGTGGCTCATGCCTATAATTCCAGCACTTCGGAAGGCCAAAGTGGGACAACTGCTTGAGCTCCAGAGCTGGAGACCAGCTTGGGCAATATAGTGGAACCCATGTCTCTATGGCTAATTTTTATGTTTTTTAGTAGAGACGGGGTTTCACCTTGCTGGTCAGGCTGGTCTCAAATTCCTGACCTCAGGTGATCCACCCGCCTCAGCCTCCAAAGTGCTGGGATTACAGGCTTGAGCCACTATGCCTGGCTTGGCTGACAGTTTTTATCAGGAATGGGTGTTGAGTTTCTGTTAAATATTTTTCCTTCATCTATTGAGTTAATTATGTGGTTTTTGTTTTGTATTCTTAATGTAGTATATGGTAACATTACTTGATTTTCAGATATTAAGCCAATCTTGCATTCCTGGTATAAACTCCACTTAGACCCACTTAGACTCCCTTATCTGGTGTAGAATCATTTTTACATGTTGCTGGTTTCAGTTTGTTAATATTTTGTTGAGTATTGTTAAATCTATATTCATGATAGATATTTTTTTGTGATGCCTTTTTCTGGTTTTGGTATGAATGTAATGCTAGCTATACAGAATAAGTAAGAAAGTATACCCTCCTCTATTGGATCATTACTATGAACGTAAAAAAGATTTTCTTTTCTTTCTTTTTTTTTTTTTTTTGAGACAGAGTCTCGCTCTGCTGCCAGGCTGGAGTGGAGTGCGGTGGCACTATCTATGGATAGTGGTGAACCCTATATATACTGTTCGTTCTGATAACCAAGATGACTACTAAGTAATTACAGGATAGGAAGCATATACAGTGTGAACATGTTGGACAAAGGGATGATTCATGTCCCAGGCAATATGGTAAGAGATTTCATTACACTGCAAAGAATAATGCATAATTTGAAACTTATGAGGGCCAGGCGCAGTGACTCATGCCTGTAACTACAGCACTTTGGAAGGCCGAGGAGGGTGGATCATGAGGTCAGGAGTTCAAGACAAGCCTGGTCAACATACTAAAAATACAAATATTAACCAGGCGTGGTGGTGCACACCTGTAATCCCAGCTACTCAGGAGGCTGAGGCAGGAGAATTGCCTGAACCCAGGAGGCAGAGGTTGCAGTGAGCCAAGATCGCACCACTGCACTCCAGCCTGGGCATCAGAGCAAGACTCTGTCTCAAAAAAAAAAAAAAAAAAAAAGAAACTTATGAATTATTGATTTCTGGGTTTTTCCACTTAATATTTTCAGACTGCAGTTGACCATATGTACCTGAAACTGTGGAAAGCAAAACCATGGATAAGGGAGGATGAGATCTTAAAGTCCAATCAGTCCACTCTCAGGTAGCCTGGCAGCAAGAGTTCAAGTGCTATGGCTGGAGGCCAGGAAAATAGCTTTCCAGCTGAACACTACAGGTTTGTCTCAGTGCTCACCATCTGCTGAACACCTCAAAAAAAAACAAAACAATGAATACAACACAATGCCACAGACCAAATGTTTTTTATTTGATGTAATGCTGGCTTGCTTCCAAAGCAGTACATCCTAATCAGTACTGATTTTCAGCTCCACCAATAGGTATTGGTTGGACATGCCCAAATTAGTGTAGATTCACCATGACCTATTGAGTACTCCTGAGTGAAGAAAAGCTAAAAAAAATTTTAAGAAAATTGGGCTGGGTATCCGCACAATACCAACAGCAGTGGCTCACGCCTGTAATCCCAACACTTTGGAAGGCCGAGGCGGGTGGATCACAAGGTCAGGAGATCAAGACCATCCTAACACTGTGAAACCCTGTCTCTACTAAAAATACAAAAAAATTAGCCAGGCGTGGTGGCGGGCACCTGTAGTCCCAGCTACTCAGGAGGCTGAGGCAGGAAAATGGCGTGAACCCAGGAAGGTGGAGCTTGCAGTGAGCCAAGATCGCGCCACTGCACTCCAGCCTGGGGGACAGAGCAAGACTCCGTCTCAAAAAAAAAAAGAAAAGAAAAAAAATTGGGCTGGGCAAGAGTCAAGTGAAAAAAACAACTCTTTGTAAAGCACCTTTAAAGTGCTATGAGCTAATATTCATTGAGGTCTTGCTGTTAGGTATTATTACTTTTTTGAGAAGGAGTCTCACTGTCGCCCAGGCTGGAGTGCAGTGGCACCATCTCAGCTCACTGCAACTTCCGCCCCCCCAAGGTTCAAGCGATTCTCCTGCCTCAGGCTTCTGAGTAGCTGGGATTACAGATGTGTGCCACCACACTTGGCTAATTTTTCTATTTTTAGTAGAGATGGCGGTCTCACCATGTTGGCCAGAGTGTTCTCCAACTCCTGAACTCAGGTGATCCGCCCACCTCGGCCTCCCAAAGTACTGGGATTACAGGTGTGAGCCACGGTGCCTGGCCTAGGTATTATTAAAAGCACATTTGGGTATATCTGCTCATTTAATCCTCAAAAACTAACAAACAAACAAACGAAAAACCCTATGAGCTGGGGAGTGCTTTTATCCCGTCTACAGATGAGGAAACTAACAAGACAGAAGTGAAGTGACATCGTACTCAGACACACAGCTAATAAAATAGAAAGGGTAGGCTGGGCGTGGTGGCTCATGGCTGTAGTCCCAACACTTTGGGAGGCTGAGGCAGGAAGATTACCTGAGACCAGGAGACCAGCCTGACCAACATGGTGAAACCCCATCTTTTCTAGCAATACAAAAATTTTAGCCGGGTGTGGTGGTGTGCACCTGTAGTCCCAGCTACTCAGAGGGCCAAGGCACAAGAACTGCTTGAACCCGGGAGGAGGCTGCAGTGAGCCGAGATCACACCACTGCACTCCAGCCTGAGTGACAGAGTGAGACTCTGTCTCAAAAAAAAACGTAGGCTGAGATTTCAACTGAGTCTACCTGGAGAAACTATAACAACCACTAAGCGACATTGCTGCCCTATTTGTATACTTATCCCGTGGAACTATGTTTCTCTTCTGCTCAAAACTCTCCTATAGTTCCCCTTTTAATCAGGGTCAAAGCCAAAGGTCTTACGATGGCCTACAAGGCCCTAAGTGACTTGCTTCCCATTGCTACTCTACATCATTTCCACTGACCCACTGCATTCTAGCAACCTTGCTCTTCCTACACCACACTACACCTGCTTCTACCTCAAGGTCTGTCCTTGCTGTTCCCACTGCCTGTTATACTCTTCCCTGAGACAGTGGTGGCTTGCTCTCACATTTCCATCAGAACTCTACACAGTGTCACCTCCTTGGACTACCCTATTTAACATAGTACCCCTCACCCTTTCCACACTTAATTAAAACCACCTAGCAGTAACACCACCCTCTAGAATACAAGCTACATGACAACAGGGACATCTAGGAGTCTGGCTTGTACCATTTGTGTCTAGGACACCACCTGGCACACACGAGATAATGCTTAAAAACTGGCCACATACGCTTTCACAACCCAATTAAATAACTTCAGGCAGCAAATCATGCCTCTGTGCCAATAAAACCCAAACCAAGGCTGGGCGCGGTGGCTCACACCTGTAATCTCAGAACTTTGGGAGGCCGAGGCGGGCAGATCACGATGTCAGGAGATGGAGACCACCCTGGCTAACACACTGAAACATCACTTCTACTAAAAACACAAAAAAATTAGCTGGGTGTGGTGGCACACGCCTGTAGTCCCAGCTACTCAGGAGGCTGAGGCAGGAGAATCACTTGAACCTGGGAGGCGGAGGTTGCAGTGAACCAAGAGTGTGTCACTGCACTCCAGCCTGGGCGACAGAGCGAGACTCCGACTCAGAAAAAAAAAAGAAGAAAAGGATATATCAAAGCAGTCTTATAGAATCTTTATTTTTATGATTAAAAACCTGGTCTTCCTTGGGCCAGGCACGGTGGCTCACGCCTGTAATCCCACCACTTTGGGAGGCCGAGGCAGGTGGATCACGAGGTCAGGAGATCGAGCCCATCCTGGCTATTACCGTGAAACCCCGTCTCTACTAAAAATACAAAAAAAAAAAAAAATTGCAGGGCGTGGTGGGCGGGCACCTGTAATCCCAGCTACTCAGTAGACTGAGGCAGGAGAATGGTGTGAACCCAGGAGGCAGAACTTGCAGTGAGCCGAAATCACGCCACTGCACTCCAGCCTGGGGGACAGAGTGAGACTCTGTCTCCAAAAAAAAAAAAAAAAACCCTGGTCTTCCTTAATGTATATATGTTGGTATCTCCTTTAAAGGGTTAAGTTTCTTTGGAATGACTTGATGATTTTGAGCAACTATATACACCACCTAAAGAATTGGTAGAAGCGTAAATTCTTAATCAGTTACTGGCTATAGTCATTGTCTTGAAGGGGAAAATAACCCCAAGTTGACAACAGATGCCTGTCCTTACAGATAAAATGAAATTATTCAATGCACTGGGTTGACTTAACACTGCAAGTAAATAAATAACACATCAAACTTTAAGCTTGTTTAATTTTCATGAGACTAATTTCTTAGCTACAGCTGTCAAAACAGGTACCTGGCCCTAAGTGGGCAAAATGTGCCTTAAAAAAAAAAAAATTAAGAACAGGTTTTAGAAAACTTATTTTATTTGTGTAATTTTCGAATACACATTTGCTTTTCTTTGGGTTTAAGCGCAGTTAAGTCACAGGAACTGTTAACTTTTCCTAAGTAAATTCAATGCTTCCTAGGAGAGAGAAGAGGAAAGAGAAAAGGGGGAGAACACACGGAAAAGTAAGGACAACCTATTCGACAAAGGACAGGTTTTGTATCTGCAGATTTCCAGAAGGTTGATTTCAAACAAATCGGGAGGGATGGATACATTCCAACTCTCCAAGTGCTGTAGACCATCCGGAAGCAAATGCCGGCGGCCCTTGGGGAGTGATCGAAACGTGTAGTAGTAGCAGGGCTCTCTTCGTCCCATTCATTGACACTTGATAGTGTCTCCAGAACACTCACCTCCGTTCTAGTTGAGCACAAGTCACTCACCAAGGAAGCTGGTGGGAGTCGGACACACACCCACACGTACACCCACACCCTTGGCCCCAGGGCTGTAAAGCGCGATCCACGGAATCCAGAGGAGACCGAAACCCAGGAGTCGATGGAACCTCTCACTGCAAAATCTCCCCGCTTTCTGAGGCTGAAGCCGAGAAGAACGCCACAGGACAACGCGTGGGAAGAGGGGGCACCTCCCCCTTACCTTGATGGCTTTCTCCATGTCGCTCTCCTCTGACATACTCAGTGGGGCCCCCACAGCCGGGAGAGGCAGAGGCTGCGCAGCCGCCCTGTCCCCGCGCGGCCGAGGAAGCAAAGGGCTCGGCACTCGGGCCCCTGGGCCTCGTGGGGATGGGAGGCAGCAGCCCCTCGGGACCGGTGGGGATGAGGACCCCGGAGCCGGCTCTGCTTCGGCGGGCGGCTCTAGGCTGGCGGCAGCAGCAGCGGCCGAGGCGGCGGCCCCTGGGGACAAGTCTTTGTGCTGGGCCCCGCGCGGCCGCCTCCTAGCCTCATCCCCGGCTGGGGAGTCAGGCTCCCGGGGTAGGGCGAGGCGGGGAGGGCCTTCACCCGGGGCGCTGTGCAGGGGCCTCGTGGGGCCGCCGCTTAGACCCGGGCTCGCCAGGTCCTAAAGAGTAGCCTGCGCCTCCGCCTCCGCCGCCTGCACCGCCGCGAAGCCGAAGCCGAAGCAGAGCTCGGCGCCGCTGCTCCCGCCGCCGCCTCAGCGCCACACATCGCCGGGACACCCGCGCCGGGCAGCCCCGCCGGCTGCCCTCACGCACGCGCTGTGCTCCACGGGAGCTCCGGGCCGCCCCTTTTGCCGCCCAGCTTCGTGACTCCACTGCCCCACGCGCCCCTTGCTGCCTTCCGCTGGGGTTTCCAAGCCGCCCCCGAGCCGCGCACCCGACTTGCAGGCGCCCGCCTGGGCCTCCCTAAGTCGCGCCGCTTACAGAACAGGCCCCTGGACCTTCCGCGGCGATGGCGCTGCGCTAATGACGTCATGGGTCCGGACTCGCGTGAGTGCGCGTGCGTTGGAGCCTCAGCCTTTATCTCCACTCTGCAGAGATTCAGGCCTGGGAAACGCTCTTCTGAGAGGACCCGTGGAGGTCAACACGGGAGAGAGAAGAGAGGACTGAAGCACCTAAAGGGTCCTGCCTTAAGGGAGCAGGATTGTGTAGAATATATAATAGCAGTAGCAGCTCTGTTTACGGAGCATTAACCTTACATGGAGTTCTTTCCTACGTTACCTCCTTTCATCTTTACAAGGGCGCTATTTGGTGTTGTGAGGTACGGATGTTCCCATCCCTAATTTGTAGAATAGGTAACTGAGGCTCAAGAGAGCTAGTTTGCGTACAGCCGAGAATTGGTCAAGTTAGAATGGGACCCCAGATTTGTGCTCCCTACTCTCCACCAATAACCTATCAAAGGGCTTTGAAAGAGCTTTTGACTAATCGCCTCTCAATGGTTCTTCGTTCACTTATTAATTGCACATCAGTATGTGCCAAATCTACTAGACACTGGAGAAACAGGAACAAGACACGGTACCGGCACATGGATCTTTCAGGAAAAGGAAGTAGGTAATAAACAGGAAAAAGCCCGAGTCTGATGCTGAGAAGAACATAAACAGGATGCTGAGGTAAGATAATAACGGGATGTGGGGACTGCTTCGTATTAGATTATTAAGGAAGGAATCTCAGGAGGTAACATTTAAGCTGAGACCCCTGAGGAATGAGAAAGGGCTGACTATTGGAAATCCAAGGAAAGATTTCTGGGCAGATGGGTAAAAAATTTAAGGTGGAAATACGCTAAATATGTTCAAGGATCAGCAAGAAGGTCATTGTAGCTGGAGTAGATCGAGTAGGAGGAGACTGATAAAGGATGAGGTTGGAGGCCGGGCGTGGTGGGTCATGCCTGTAATCCCAGCACTTCAGGAGGCCAAGGTGGGCAGATCACTTGAAGTCAGGAGTTCGAGATCAGCCTGGCCAACATGGTGAAACCCCGTCTCTATTTCAAAAAAAAGTTTTTTTTAAAGTATAAAAAGGATGAGGTTGGAGATGTGGGCAGTGGCTTCATCATATGTGGCCTTTGGGGGTCATAATCAGGACTTTGGATTTTATTCTAAGCTCTTGTAAGGTTTTAAACTAAAGAGTGCTGTGATCAAATTTGTTTTAAAATATCACTCTGCTTTGTAAAGAATGGAATATAGGAAAGCAAGAATGGAAACAGAGCTATTGAGCTATTAGGCTATTGGAGAATAATGCAGTTGAGAGATTATTACACCGTCTGAACTAAAGAGGTGGCAGTAAAGGTGTAGAGAAGATGGATTTTTTTTTTTTTTTTTAAATAGGGTGCCACTGGCTAGAGTGCAGTGGCATGATCACAGCTCACTGCAACTTAGACCTCCTGGACTCAGGCAATCCTCCCACCTCAGCATCCTGAGTACCTGGAACTACAGGGGCATACCACCATGCCTGGCTAATTTTTCGTATTTTTTTGTAGAGATGGGGTCTCTCCACATTGTCCAGTCTGCTCTCCAACTCCTGAGTTAAATTGATCCACCTCCCTTGGCCTCCCAAAGTACTGGGATTACAGGCGTGAGCCACTGGGCCTGGCTGAGAAGATGGATTTAAGACATGTTCCGGAGGTAACATTGTCAGGACTTCCTGAAGGATTAGATGTGGAAGGGGAGGATAAGAAACAGACCAAGGATAACTTTCACATGTATGCTTAAGCAACTGGATGGATAATGATGCCACTGAATGAGTGAAAAACTTGATGGAGGTGGAAGATTCAGAGTTCGTTTCTATCTAGGTTAATTTGAGACATACTAGAGCGTAAGTAATTGAATATTGGAGTGGAGACTTAGTTGTCTACCGAATTATTATTTTCTTTGTTGGACATACACCTACACTGCATTCTCAAAGTAAAATAAGTGTGGCTCTGTGCCTATGCTCTCCCCAGCAGAAAGTGAGCAGAAGAGGTGTGCACAGTTTCCAGGCCTGGCCCATACAGACCTCCAACAGGTGTTTCCCTGTGCTCTTACTCCTTCTGCCAACTGGAAGCAGATGGTGACCAGGCTCTGGAGAAGGCAAGGCCTGAAGATGGGAGATTCCTGAGTGGAGGAGAACTGTGCCTTACTGACCTAAATATCCACTCAGTATTGTTATGTGAGAATAAATAAACTTGGGTTGACCTTTTACTACTTTGAGTCTTTTGTTCTAGCAGCTTTGCCTATGCTACCTAATATGAATAAGAGCAATCATGCGGCAGTTAACTTCAGGAGAAAATTTTTAAATGACTTGAATTGACATCTGTAATAGGAAATATTCGTGCAAAGTAATTATGGTTTTTGCCATTTAAAAGTAATGGCAAAAACTGCAATCATTTTTGCACCAACCTATATAGAAGATGCCCGGGATTCATTCATTTCCTCCAGTAAGAATTTCTCTCTGCCAGGCTCTGTGTCTTGTAATAGAGATGCAGAGATGATGTCGTATAATAGAGATGCAGTGATGAAGAGACAAGATCCCTGCCCCCAGGCAGCTTTTAGTCTAGCTGCTCAACTTATTTGCACATGCTTTCCCACTACCTAGAAACTCTTCCCTCCTAACACACACAAATACACACACACGCACAGCCTAGTTTCTACTCATTCTTCAACCTTATTCTTCTTTGAGGTGGAGCCTCGCTGTGTCCCCTAGGCTGGAGTACAGTGGCGCGATCTCGGCTCACTGCAACTTCTGCCTCCTGAGTTCAAGTGATTCTCCTGCCTCAGCCTCCCAAGTAGCTGAGATTACAGGCGCCTGCCACCACACCCGACTAATTTTTGTATTTTTAGTAGAGACAGGGTTTCACCATGTTGGCCAGGCTGGTCTCGAACTGCTGACCTTAGGTGATCCGCCCACCTCGGCCTCCCAAAGTGCTGGGATTACAGGCGTGAGCCACCACACCTGGTCAATTCTTGATAATGTTTTTTCAGAAAGACATGCCTTGCCCATACCCTCCTTTCCTAATCTAAATCAGATGTTCCTATTATCCTGTAACTAAATAGTCTCAACAAGGGAAAGAATCTTTTTTGTCTTAGGAGTCATATGTCCCTAATACCCAATCCATTGTAGGTACTTAATAAATTTATCCGTTGAAGGAATCAATGAATGGAAAAGGCAGAACCCTGAAGAAAGCGGTTTCTTCCAACGAAATTCCTCTGTTGTTTGCTGGTGAGGCCACCCTGGTTCACAGCCTTCAGTGATGCTCACCTCCTGGTACTTAGGATCTTATGTAGTCCTCTCACCCTGCATGTGGGCTGGATCAAGTGGTTTGCTTCCAGTGAACGGATGTCATGTTCAAGATTAGGTTACAGAAACACTCTGGCTTCCATTGGGGCCCTCTCTGACTCTTACACATTTGCTCTTAGGGAAGCCGGCTCACTTGGTTCCTAAAGCTGCTGTAATAAAGTATCACAAATTGGGTGGCTTAAAACAACAGAATTTGATCCTCACAGCTCCAGATGCTAGAAGTCTGTAATGAATGTGTCAGCAGAGGCCAGGCACTGTGGCTCACTCCTGTACTCCCAGCACTTTGGGAGGCCAAAGCAGGCAGAGCACTTGATGTCAGGAGTTCGAGACCAGCCTGGCCAACATGGTGAAACCCCGTCTCTACTAAAAATACAAAAAAAAATTTGCCAGTGGTGGTGGTGGTTACCTGTAATCCCAGCTACTCTGGAGTCTGAGCCAGGAGAATCACCTGAACCGGGAAGGCAGAGAGGTTGCAGTGAACTGAGATTGTACCTGTGCACTCCAGTCTGGGCAACAGAGCAAGACTCTATCTCAAAAAAAAAAAAAGTGGCCAGGCACAGTGGCTCATGGCCAAGGTGGGCAGATCAAGAGGACAGGAGATTGAGACCATCTCGGCTAACACGGTGAAACCCCATTTCTACCAAAAATAGAAAAAAGTAGCCAGGCGTAGTGGCGGGCACCTGTAGTCCCAGCTACTCAGGAGGCTGAGGCAGGAGAATGGCGTGTACCCAGGAGGCAGAGCTTGCAGTGAGTCAAGATCACGCCACTGCACTCCAGCCTGGGTGACAGTGCGAGACTGTCTCAAAAAAAAAAAGTCAACAAAGCCATGTTCCCTCTGAAGGTTACAGGGAAGGCTCCTTCCTTCTGGTGGCTTTGGACAGTCCTTGGCCGCCTTTGGCTGTATCACTCCAGGCTGTGCCTCTGTCTTCACATGGCCTTCCCTGTGTGTCTCTCTGTGTCCTCTCTTATTAAAACAGTCGTTGGATTTATGGTCCAACATCATCCAGCATGATCTTATCTTAATTACATCTGCAAAGACCCTATTTCCAAATAAGGTCACATTCTGAGCTTCTGTGCAAACATGAATTTGGGGGCAATATACTATTCAGTCCATTAGAGACATGTTGAGGAACTAACGTGTCTTACTAGCTGCCAGTGAGTACCTAAGGACTACCAACACATACATGAGCTTGGACAGGATACTCACCAAATTGAGCCTTTAGCTGACAGCATCCTCAGCCCACAACATGATCATGTCCCTGTGAGAGTCTCTATGCCAGGCGCACCCAGCCAAGCCATACCCAAACTCCCGTCCCACAGAAACAGATTTTTTTTTTTTTTGGTACGGCCTCTCGCTCTGTCGCCCAGGCTAGAGTGCAGTGGCCGGATCTCAGTTCACTGCAAGCTCCGCCTTTCGGGTTTACGCCATTCTCCTGCCCCAGCCTCCCGAGTAGCTGGGACTACAGGCTCCGCTACCTCGCCCGGCTAGCTTTTTGTATTTTTTAGTAAAGATGGGGTTTCACTGTGTTAGCCAGAATGGTCTTGATCTCCTGACCTCGTGATCCGCCCGTCTCGGCCTCCCAAAGTGCTGGGATTACAGGCTTGAGCCACCGCGCCCTGCCAGAAACAGATTTTTAAATGTTATTTTAAAGTACTAAATTTGGCCGGGCACGGTCATTCACGCCTGTAATCCCAGCACTTTGGGAGGCTGAGGCGGGTGGATCACTTGAGGCCAGGAGTTCAAGACCAGCCTGACCAACATGGTGAAACCCCATCTCTACTAAAAGTACAAAAATTAGCCGGGTGTGATGGCACCTGCCTGTAATCTTAGCTACTCAGGAGGCTGAGGCAGGAAAATCACTTGAACCCGGGAAGCAGAGGTTGCAGTGAGCCAAGATCATACCACTGCACTCCAGTCTGGGCGACAGAGCAAGACTATCTCCAAAAAAATTTTTAAAATTAAAAATATGGCCAGGCGCGGTGGCTCAAGCCTGTAATCCCAGCACTTTGGGAGGCCGAGACGGGCGGATCACGAGGTCAGGAGATCGAGACCATCCTGGCTAACACGGTGAAACCCCGTCTCTACTAAAAAAATACAAAACACTAGCCAGGCGAGGTAGCGGGCGCCTGTAGTCCCAGCTACTGGGGAGGCTGAGGCAGGAGAATGGCGTGAACCCGGGAGGCGGAGCTTGCAGTGAGCCGAGATCAAGCCACTGCACTCCAGCCTGGGCGACAGAGCGAGACTCTTGTCTCAAAAAAAAAAAAATTAAAAATAAATAAGGTTGGGCATGGTGGCTCACGCCTGTAATCCTAGCACTTTGGGAGGCCAAGATGGGCAGATCACGAGGTCAGGAGTTCAAGACCCGCCTGGCCAATATGGTGAAACCCCGTCTCTATTAAAAATACAAAAAATGGCCGGGTGCGGTGGCTCAAGCCTGTAATCCCAGCACTTTGGGAGGCCGAGACAGGTGGATCACGAGGTCAGGAGATCGAGACCATCCTGGCTAACACGGTGAAACCCCGTCTCTACTAAAAACTACAAAAAACTAGCCGGGCGACGTGGTGGTGCCTGTAGTCCCAGCTACTCAGGAGGCTGAGGCAGGAGAATGGCGTAAACCCGGGAGGCGGAGCTTGCAGTGAGCTGAGATCCGGCCACTGCACTCCAGCCTGGGTGACAGAGCAAGACTCCATCTCAAAAAAAAAAAAAAAAAAAAAAAAAATACAAAAAATTATTCAGGCATGGTAGTGCATGCCTGTAATCCCAGCTACTGGGGAGGCTGAGGCAGGAGAATTGCTTGAACTCAGGAGGCGGAGGTTGCAGTGAGCCGAGATCGTGCCATTGCACTCCAGCCTAGGTGACAGGGCAAGACTCTGTCTCAAAAAAAAAAAAAAAAAAAAGAACAGACAGGATCAATATGTGGGCTACAGGCTGGGTGCGGTGGCTCATGCCTGTAATCCCAGCACTTTGGGAGGCTGAGCCGGGCGGATCACTTGAGGTCAGGAGTTTGAGATCAGCTTGGCCAACATGGAGAAATCCCAACTCTACTAGAAATACAAAAATGAGCCGAGTGTGGTGCCATGCACCTATCATCAAAATAAATAAGCAGATTCTGATTCCTTAGCTGTGGGGTGGTGCCTGGGTTTCTGCATTGCTAAGAAGCTGCCCAGTGATGTAGATGATGCTGCTCGGTCCAGGACCATACTTTGAGAAGCGGGTGTCGACACCTCCACAGTGCCTGTCACTCAACAGCCCCTACTTACGGAATGGGCCTTGCTTCATGTGGGTGCCATGTGACCCCATCCCCTGGCCACAGCTGACTGGCCCAGGAATGGCCATCTGACCCACGCTGGGCCCTTCAGAGGATCCTGGGAAGTGAGACTGGAATATTAAGCCATTTGTGGGTGGCTGTGGACACGGAGAGGTCGTTTTGTCCCAGGCTGAGGCAGTCCTTGTCTGCCTCAGAAAATGGAAGCGGTGAGGCTGTGGAGAGGCCAGAAGGCGCAGCCTC
Source organism: Rhinopithecus roxellana (assembly GCF_007565055.1). Lineage (NCBI taxonomy): Eukaryota > Metazoa > Chordata > Mammalia > Primates > Cercopithecidae > Rhinopithecus > Rhinopithecus roxellana. The sequence continues at coordinate 94,044,300 of NC_044558.1, forward strand.
CCAGCTCAAAGAGATTTGGCCCTGCCTCCCATTCCTCACTGCACTAACTGTCCCATGTCCTTTCCAGGTGTACCCCTATTGCCTGATGGTTGTGTTACCAGTGGAGGGTGTCCAGGTTCTTGGCGTCTTGAACAAAAAATTGGACAAAACGCACAAAGGAAAGAAATGAAGAAAATTATTGAAAATGAAAATATACCCCACAGTGTGGGAACAGGCTGAGCATAGGGGCTCAAAGACCCCATTATAGAATTTTTGGGGGTTTAAATACCCTCTAGAAGTTTCCATCAGTTCCTTGGTGTATGTCCTACGTAAATGAAGAGGATGAAGTAAAGCTACAAAGTCATTTACTTGGTGTACGCCATATGTAAATAAAGGATGAAGTAAAGTTACAAAGTCATTTACTCGGTGTACGCCCTATGTAAAAGAAGAGAACAGGCTGGGCGCGGTGGCTCACGCATGTCATCTCAGCACTTTGGGAGGCCAAGGCAGGTGGATCACAAGGTCAGGAGATCAAGACCATCCTGGTTAACGTGGTGAAAACCCATCTACTAAAAATACAAAAAGAAATTAGCCGGGCGTGGTGGCGGGTGCCTGTAGTCCCAGCTACTCAGGAGGCTGAGGCAGGAGAATGGCGTGAACCCATGAGGCAGAGCTTGCAGTGAGCCGAGATCGTGCCACTGCACTCCAGCCTGGGCGACAAGAGCGAGACTCTGTCTCAAAAAAAAAAAAAAAAGTAAAAGAAGAGAATGAAATAAAGTTACAAAGTCATTTACTTGGTGTGCACCCTGTGTAAATGGAGAGGATATTTCCTGTCATAGCTGGAGTGTGAATTGGGCTTATGTTCCCTGCCTCCAGACCCTATTTTCATGGCTCAGTTGGAGTGATGTCTCATCCCTCTGAATGCTGCCGAGCAGTCACCGGTTTTTCTCAGGTCATCTTCATTGGTTGAAGTTCACAACAGTGCTCTTCCCTAACTTCACGCGCTTGCCCAATTGTGTTCTTGGATTAAGTTCTTAGTCGTGAATGCTTGCCAGAAAGGTTGTGCCTTCTGGGCACCTTGGCTCACACCTGTAATCTCGGCACTCTGGGAAGCCAGGAGTTCAAGACCAGCCTGAGCAACATAGCAAGACCTTATCTCAATAAAATAAATAAAAAGGCTGGGCATGGTGGCTCACACCTGTAATCCCAGCACTTTGGGAGGCCGAGGCGGGCGGATCACCTGAGGTCAGGAGTTTGAGACCAGCCTGGCCAACTTGGAGAAACCCCGTCTCTACTAAAAATACAAAAATTAGCTGGGCATGGTGGTGCACACCTGCAGTCCCAGCTACTCAGTAGGCTGAGGCAGGAGAATTGTTTGAACCTGGGAGGCAGAGGTTGCAGTAAGCCGAGATCGTGCAAGTGCACTCTAGCTGGGGCAACAAGAGGGAAAATCTGTATCAAAAAAAAAAAAAGAAAGAAAAAAAGACAGAAAATAATAAATAATAAAATTCAAAAATAATAATAATATAAATGATAATACTAAAGGTTGTATCAAGTTATGTTTTCCTAGTAGTATGAAAGCATGACAAGGTTTCTGACCTCTTTCTGTTCCTCAAATATAGCAAAACTGGACAGTCTGTGAATGGAAAGTTCTAGCATCTGCTGACCTGACTCAGCTCAAATCCTTCAGACCTCTGAGCTGGAAGGGGCCCAGAGGTCTCCAAGGCCAGCCCCACCTCAGGTGCAGCATCCATGCTGGGGCTCTGTGGGCTGGCTGGAGCACTCAATGTTTGCTAACTGGCTCCTGTCGCCCCTCTCAGAGCTCACAGAATAAATATCATCCCTCTCCTGGGACAGCTTTTTAGGTATCTCACATGGTGTACATTTCCTTGAAAATTTTGTTAACTCTGGGAAACAATGCATAACATAAAATGTACCAGCCTAACCATTTCTTTTTTCTTTGAGATGGAATCTCGCTCTGTCACCTAGGCTGGTGTGCAATGGCACTATCTTGGCTCACTGCAACCTCCGCCTCTCGGGTTCAAGCAATTCTCCTGCCTCAGCCTCCCGACTAGCTGGGATTACAGGCACCTGCCACCATGCCCGAGTAATTTTTTGTATTTTTAATAGAGATGGGGTTTCACCATGTTGACCAGGCTGGTCTCAAACTCCTGACCTCACGTGATCCACCTGCCTCGGCCTCCCAAATTACTGAGATTATAGGCATAAGCCACCGTGCCCAGCTTTATCCTAACGATTTCTAAGAGTACAGTTCAGTAACGTAAAGTATATCCACACTGTTGCGCAGCCAGTCTCCAGAACTTTTTCATGTTGCAAAACTGAAACTCTATACCCACTGAACAACAACTCCACATGGTAGCTTTGTGAAGCTGCTGAGGAGGCATTATTCCAAAGAATTTTAATATCTCATTTCACAATGATTATTCTCACTTTACACCTGAAAAAAAAAAGATAGTGCGTTAGTCTGTTTTGCATTGCTATAAAAGAATACCTGAGGCTGGGTAATTTTTTTTTTTTTTTTTTGAGACGGGGTCTGGCTCTGTTGCCCAGGCTGGAGTGCAGTGGCATGATCTTGGCCCACTGCAACCTTTGCTTCCTGGGTTCAAGCGATTCTTGTGCCTCAGCCACCTGGGTAGCTGGGATTACAGGCATGCCCTACCATGCCTGGCTAATTTGTGTATTTTTATTAGAGATGAGGTTACACCATGTCAGTCAGGCTGGTCTCGAACTCTTGACCTCAGTAATCCACCTACCTCGGCCTCCCAAAGTGCTGGGATTAAAGACGTGAGCCACTGTGCCCAGCCATGAAGCTGAGTAATTTATAAAGAAAAGAGATTGATTTGGCTCATGGTTCTGCAGGCTGTACATGCACAGTGCTAGCATCTGTTCTGCTTCCGGTGAACCCTCAGGAAGCTTAGAAATCCTGGCAGAAGGCAAAGGGGGAGCTGGCATATCCCATGGCGACAGAGAGCAAGAGAGATGCCAGGCTCCTTTTCATAGAGAGCTGAATGCCCATGGGTTGTGACCAACTCAGCATTCCACTGAGGCTATATGATCAAACAGCAAACTGTTTATCATGAATGCAGAATGTGGGCAAACTTGCTTCTGCTCCAGCCACCAGATTTGCTGAGGGCAATCACTCCCTGGCGCTGTGCACCTTGAGGTTATCTACTGGGACATCTAGAGCCTACTGTTCAAAGAATGCAGTCTTGTGAGCCTGCTGTAAATCAAAAGCTGCTGACCGACAACCACCCCGCCCCCCTTCTCCCTATCTCCTTTACCCAATAAATATGAAGGGCTCTAAAGCTCAGGGCCCTTGTTCACCAAAAGCAAGGAGCCCCCTGACCCCTTCTTCCAAATATGCTCTTTTGTCTTTATTCTCACATTCGTCCCGCTTTGTTCAGTCCACCAAGGTCCATTCACGCATCAAAGTGGCACCCCAGAACAGGAACTCCGAGGACATGAATGAAGAAGGTCTGCTGGAGCAGAGAAGCTGAAATTGACAAGATGAATGGGGACCCTGGAATGACTCTGCTGGCAGCTGATATAAGGTCAGTGCCCTAAAGAGGTACTGATCAGTGCCCTAAAGAGGTACTGATCAGTGCCCTAAAAAGGTACTGATCAGTGCCCTAAAGAGGTACCAGGAGCAATATAAGGTCAGTGCTCTCTTAAAGAAGTACTGGGAATGGGAAGTTTTCTGAATCAGGTAACATGGGGCAGAATTTTTCTGTTGAAAAAAAATTATGTGCAGTTGTTTAAAGTTTTGTTGAAACAATCTGGTACTCAGGTTAATCCTCAGACATTAACGAAGATGCTGCTGGAGGTTATTACGCATAACCCATGGTTTCCACAGGCAGGCACTCTTGATGTAGCAAATTGGCAAAGAGCAGGAGGATTAAAACAGGCTCATCAAAAAGGTCTTAAAGTTGATTCTTCTGCTTTCTCCACTTGGAGTTTAGTTCGTACTTTCCTGCCATTATCTCTTTCTTATTCTGCTGGACAGCAGGAGTCACGTTCTGAGTCTAAAAATCTGAAAGAATGTTGTCCCACCCACAGCACCAATTGAAAATAAAAAACAGGAGAGGGAGGATAAAAATTGGCCTATACTGCCCCCTCCAGTTGCAGAAACATCTGTACTGCTTCCTTCAGTAGCAGAAATAGAGACCTCAATACAAAGAATTTTACGCTCTGCTGCCATAGCTGGAGAGCCCTTCAGACCTTGCACGTTTCCTATTTCCATAAGGCCTGATCCAAACAATCCACAGCAGTTTATGCATGAACAAACCCCACTAGAGTTTACGTTGTTGAAGGAATTAAAAACTAGTGTAATTAATAATGAGGTACAGAGCCCATTCACCTTAGGATTGTTAGAAACTGTATTTGGTGCTATGTGCCTTCTACCCTTTGATGTAAAACATTTGGCCCGCACTTGTTTGTCTGCTAGTGCATACCTGACATGGAATTTAAATTGGCAAGAAATGTGTGCAGACCAGGCTAGACAGAATCATGCTGCTGGACACAGAGACATTACAGAGGATATGCTGTTAGGTAATGGCCCTTATTCAGACCTGGAACTTCAAATGGCACTTCCAGGTGCTGCTTATCAGCAGTGTGCACAGGCTGCTAAACATGCCTGGGTCACAATTCCAGAAGAGGGAGTCCCAGTACAATCCTTTTTACATATCATGCAAGGGTCGCAGGAGCCCTATGTGCAATTTCTTGCAAGATTACAAGAGTCAGTGAAGCATCAGATTCCTCATACAGCTGCCACAGAAATGCTAACCTTAACTTTAGCTTTTGAGAATGCAAACGCAGATTGTAAATGTGCACTGGCACCTGTGAGGTGTACAAAACTTGGGAAATTTTCTCAGAACTTGTCAGGATGTAGGAACTGAGCTCCATGGCTCTGCAATTTTAGCTCAAGCAACAGCTAATTTAGTAGTTGACAAATCTAAAAGAAGCCAAGGGTCAAACCCTAAAGTGGGAAAATGTTATAACTGTGGAAAAACTGGACATTTTAAAAAGGAATGCCTTATAATGCAGTGCCCCCCCCATCCCCTCCCAGCAGAAAAAATGCCAGTACTCTGTCATTCGCTGAAACAAAGGAAATCACTGGGCTATTCAATGCCACTCAAAATTTCATCAAAACGGTACCCCCTGTCAGGAAACGAGAAGGGGGCCTGGACCTGGGCCCCTCAAACAATGAGGGCATTCCCAGTTCAGACTACAGCCCCACTTCAGGGGTGGGTCCCAGGAGGAACATTGATTCCCTCACCCCAGGAACACCAGGAAGTGCAGGATTAGATCTTCTAGTCAGAGAAAGAATTACATTAGTTGGTGGAGGCAAACCTATCAAAGTCCCCACTGGCATTTGGGGACCTTTACCAGCAGGATACATGGGACTAATTTTAGGCAAAAACGGCCTTAACTTGCAAGGCATCACTGTAGTCCCAGGAGTAGTTGACTCTGACTATGAAGGAGAGATTCAAGTAGTTTTACTGTCACAAGATCTTTGGGTTTTGGAACCGGGAGAATATATTGCTCAATTATTGCTTATTCCCTGCAAATTATACTCTTCTCCATGAAAGGAGAAATGAGGAAATAAAGGATTTGGGAGCACAACTACATGAGAAATCTATCACAACCTATAGCCTGTAATAGACCCACCTGTGTAGTACAAAGGAAAGGAAAGAAATTGTACGGGCTTATGGACACCAGAGCTGATGTGTCAGTAATATCCAGTAAGGACTGGCCTCCAGCATGGCCTCTCAGACTAACCTCTACATCCCTAGTGGGAGTAGGAGCAGCTAAAAGTGTTCAACAGAGTGCTGAGATTTTACCTTGTCTTGGTCCGGATGGACAATCATGTACTTTCCAGCCTTGTATTGCAAATACAGCTATCAATTTATGGGGTCACGACTTACTTACAGCATGGGATATGAGACTTACAAGTGAAAACTTTGATAACCCAGGATTTAAAATGTTGAAGGACATGGGATATCAGAGTGGAAAAGGTTTAGGGAAATTCCTACAAGGAAACCCTAACCCGATATCTATAACTGGAAAAACAGCAAAGGGCTAGGATGTCAGGATTTCTGATGGGGATCATTAATATATTTCTCCTCCACCCACTTACCATTAGAATGGCTTTGTGACAAACCTGTGTGTGTGGATCAATGGCCCCTAACACAGGAGATGCTAGATCAACTTCATCTGTTGGTAAAAGAACAATTGAACGCAGGACATACAGAGAAGTCAGCCCCTGGAATTCACCGGTATTTGTTATTCCAAAAAAGTCCGGAAGATGGTGACTACTGCATGATTTGAGAGCTATTAGTGCACACATTAAACCGATGGGTGCCTTACAGCAAGGTTTACCTTCCCCAGCAGCCATTTCAAGAGACTGGCCTCTTGTAGTAATAGATCTTAAGGATTGTTTCTTTACTATACCATTACACAGAAGGATAAGCCTAGATTTGCCTTCTCTGTGCCTTCTATTAATCATAGAGAACCTGTTTCTCACTATCCATGGAAAGTTTTACCTCAAGGCCTGCTTAACAGTCCTATATTATGTCAGCACTTTGTGGGAAGAGCATTAAAGGAGCCTTGAAATATGTTTCCCACTGTGTATATCATTCATTTTATGGATGATACTCTTTTGGCTACTCCTACAGATCAAATTTTACATCAGTTATTCAGAGAAACAAAACAGGCTTTAATTAAATGGAATCTCAAAATTGCTCCAGAGAAAGTGCAAACAACTTCCCCATACCAATATGTAGGAACTATTGTTATGGAGAGGAGTGTACGGCCTCAGAAAGTAGTTCTCCGTAAAGTCAGGTTACAGACTAGACTTTAAATGATTTTCAATAATTATTAGGAGATATTAATTGGTTGTGATCAATGCTAAGTAATGCAACTTACCAACTTACACATCTTTATCAAACCTTTCAAGGAGATTCTTCCTTAAATTCCCCACAGCAATTGATCAAAGAGGCAGAAGTGGAGTTACAACTTGTACAGCAGACTCAACGGCAATGATATGCCTCACGGCTACAACCACAAAAACCTTTGCTTTTGTTTGTTTTTCCTATCCCTCACTCTCCAACAGGACTTTTAAGCCAATGCTTAGACAAATCTGTAACAGTAATAGAATGGCTCTTTCTACCTAATCAAACAGTCAAAACCTTGCAAGTCTATCTTTCTTTAATTACACAAATTGTGACTGTCCAGGCAGGCATAGGTCAAAGATGCTTATGGGATATGATCCAGATAAAATTATTGTTCTTTTAGACTCTCAGCAACAGTCCGGAGCTTGGGAAATGTGACTGCCTGGCAAATCACTTTTGCAGACTTTGTGGGTGCAATAGACAACCACTATCCCTCAGACAAAATTTTGCGGTTTTATAAAGTCCATTCCTTCATTCTTCCTGTGATTACTTACCACAGCCTATTTCGGATGTCCAGACTTCGTTTACTGATGGCTCTTCTAAAGGTCATGCAGCTATTTATGGACCTAAACATACTCAAACAATAATGACCTCTGGGGTTTCAGCTCAAGGCTCAGAGTTAATTGCAGTCATTCAGCCTGCATGGTGGCACCCGCCACCACGCCCGGCTCATTTATTGTATTTTTTTTTAGTAGAGACAGGGTGTCACCGTGTTAGCCAGGATGGTCTCGATCTCCTGACCTCGTGATCCGCCCGCCTCGGCCTCCCAAAGTGCTGGGATTACAGGCGTCAGCCACCAGGCCCTGCCCGATTCAACTTATGTTGTAAGTGTAGCCAGTTGCATAGAAACTGCTACAATTAAAAATACACTAGACCCAGAACTGCTTAATTTGTTACTAAGACTTCAACAAACTATTTGCTCTCCTGCGGCTCCTTTGCATATTTCTCATATTCGCTCTCACACACAACTTCCTGGGCCACTACCTCTAGGTAATGATAGAGCAGATAAACTGATTAGCTCTGTGTTTCAGCAAGCTCAAGCCTTTCATGCGCTACTGCACCAAAATACTTCCGCCCTACTTGCATGTTCCATTTGTCTCGCAGCCAAGCTAGGGCTATAGTACAAGCCTGTCCTACTTCCCAGCATGTCCCTGGAGCCACACCTGTGGAAGATTGTAACCCACGAGGTTTGGCTCCAGATGAAATCTGGCAAATGGATGTTACACATATAGCAGCCTTTAGTAAACTTAGCTATGTTCATGTGACTATAGACACTTATTCTCATATGCTGCATGCTACATGCCAAACAGGTGAGATAGCTGGTCATATACGGCAATATTGTCTGTCATCATTTGCTCATATGGGGATACCTAAATAATTAAAAACTGACAATGGACCCGCTTATACTAGTGATGCTTTTCAAAATTCTTACAGCTTTGGGCTATAACCCATAAAAGAGGAATTCCTTATAATCCTAGAGGACAAGGAATTATAGAGTGGGCACATCAAACATTACAACGCAAGTTGAAAAAACAGAAAGGGGCTGGGTGCGGTGGCTCGCACCTGTAATCCCAGCACTTTGGGAGCCTGAGGCAGGCAGATCACGAGGTCAAGAGATCGAGACCATCTGGCCAACATGGTGAAACTCCGTCTCTACTAAAAATACAAACATTAGCTGTGCGTGGTGGTGCGTGCCTGTAGTCCCAGCTACTTGCGAGGCTGAGGCAGGAGAATCACTTGAACCTGGAAGGTGGAGGTTGCAGTGAGCCGAGATCCCACCATTGCACTCTAGCCTGGTGACAGAGCAAGACTCCATCTCAAAAAAAAAAAAAAAAAAAAAAGGGAAAAACAGAAAGGAGGGATAGAAGACCAGTTACCACCTCAAACAAAACTATATTTAATGCCTTATTTACTTTAAATTTTTTGACTCCTGGCATGGATTGTAAGACTACAGCAGAAATACATTGGCAAGTGTTAGAGGAAAAGAGAAAAGTTTATCTGAAAGTATTATGGAAATCCCCAGTAAAAGGGATGAGAGTATGCTTGTCCAGGAGATGGACAAACCGTGTGTGTGGGTGCCCTCAAGGTGCATGCGACCATGGAACAGGAGACTAGAGGAACCCAGGGTGGCCAACTATGGGCCCAGTCCCTCTGGTACAAGCCATGAGCCAGCTGAGCCTGAGTGCAAAGATGGAGAGAAGGCCGACCAGAGTCACGAGGACATCAACTCCCATAACCTGGGGGCAACTCAAGAATACCACGCAGGAAGCTGAGAAACTACTGGAGCATCAAGGCCAGGCAAAAACCCGATTCCATGTTCTTGGCCATGTTAGCCATAATGTCCTGTGCAGTATGTTTACCCTGTGCAGAGGCAAAAACATATTGGGCATATGTTCCCAATCTCCCAGTAGTGCAACCTATACTTTGGAGTGACACTCCTCCTGAGATTTATCATGATCAGGGATTGTGGGCTCCAGGACCCCTAACTCCCCCGACATAGAACAGTTAGGCTCTCAGAACATCATTAATTATAGCGCCCCACTAGAAGGACTCCCTTTGTGTATCACTACAAAGACATTGCTCAACCATAGCTGTCTTATAATTCAAGCTCAAGAAAGGTTGAGTCATTATGGAAAAGTCATGTACCTATTAAGTCTTGGTTCTATTAATGTAACTGGTGTGCTAACCAACCATTCCCAGCCCAATCGCCCTAATTGTGCTGACTATATGGAATGGATTCCCTTTGATAGTTCCTACCCACCCCCATGGACCCAGTATCTTGGCCCACTGGCTAGAAAACAATCTATGGTGAGTGGAGACATTGTGGATTGGGGACCTAAAGGTCAACTATATGGAAAACATGAAAATCAGAAATCATGGCACAAACTTCGCTGGCATGGGTGGCAAGCTTTTAATGCTTCTTCTTTATACCGCACCGGGATCCAATCCCAGTCTGCCACCCAGATTGCTTGGCATGGAGCAGGCTTTAGCCCGCCTCTTCCTCAGCGGCATTATCTAGGGAGGAAAGGACCAATTCAAGAGACATTATGGAAGGCAGCACTCTCATTTATGCATGGCAGCATCTGGGATGGGATACTATCCAATAATAGCAATAGTAAGCAACACAGTCTTAATGTTACGTTTGTAAAGAATATCACCACTCGATGTATAGTTTGTGTTTTTAATCCTTGTCTTTTTGGCAGCTAAGAAGGACCAGCTCCAGGTAAACAATACCCAGTTGACCTGTAAATCTTGCCAGTTATATCACTGCATTAATCATAGCGCCCTGCACACACATAATATCTCTACTTTGATTATTTCGGGTTGCATCCCTGGGCTATGGATTCCTGTTAATCTGTCTGAGCCTTGGGCTACCACCCCTGCTTTGCACTTCATGAAACAACTTTTAACTCATCTTACTCATTGTGTCCATAAAGCCTTAGGCATCATAATTTTTGTTATTGTTTCCTTGGTCACATTAATAACTTCTGTCGTGATGTCCTCTGTAACTTTGCATAGTTCTATTCAAACAACTCAGTACGTGGAAAACTGGATGCGTACAGCCAACCAAGTGTGGCTGCTTCACAATAAAATTAACACTGAGTTACAAACTGAAGTGGCAATGTTGAAATCCATGATTCTATGGTTAGAAGAACAAGTACAAAGCTTGCAATTGCAACAGCAATTGCACCATCATTTTAATCACACTCATATTTGTGTAACCAACTTAGAATATGACCAAAGTGAGTATCCGTGGAACCTCGTGAAAGCCCATTTGCAGGGAGCTTGCACATCCAACATCACCTTTGATATTGGTCAATTACAAAACAAAATTCTTGATTTAAATAAACAAACTCAAGAGTTTCAGCCTTCTTTAGAAGACTAAACCGAATTCCAGCAAGGCCTGGAGAGCCTCAACCCTTGGACCTATCTAGAGCACCTCATTAACATCTTATATGTAGTCCTTGCAATAATGTTGTTTTTTTCTCTGTCTTCTATTCACAGTCTGTAAAACTGGATGGACCGCCAATCAGAAAATGTGAGCTGCCCAGCCTGGCCTTACATTCTTTCAATTAATTCATAAACAGAAAGGGGGAAGTGTAGAGAGCCAAATGCCCATGGGTCGTGACCAACTCAGCATTCCACTGAGGCTATATGATCAAACAGCAAACTGTTTATCATGAATGCAGAATGTGGGCAAACTCACTTCTGCTTTAGCCGCCAGAAGGTTTGCTGAGGGCAATCACACCCTGGCGCTGTGCACTTTGAGGTTATCTACTGGGACATCTAGAGCCTACTGTTCAAAGAATGCAGTCTCGCGAGCCTGCTGTGACTCAGGCTGCTGACCAACAACCACCCTGTCTTCTTCCCTATCTCCTTTACTCAATAAATACAAAGGGCTCTAAAGCTCAGGGCCCTTGGTCACTAGAAGCAAGGAGCCCCCTGGCCCCTTCTTCCAAATATACTCTTTGGTCTTTATCTTTATTCCTGCGTTCGTCCCCCTTTGTTCAGTCCAACAGAGATAGGTCCACCTCACCTTTTAAACAACCAGCTCTTGCGTGAACTCATTACCATGGGGGAGGACACCAAGTCATTCATGAGGGATCCACCCCCGTGATCCTAACACCTCACACCTTGCCCCACCTCCAACACTGAATATTACATTTTAACATGAGATTTTGAGGGGATACATATCCAAACTTTATCAGAGAGGTGACTTCAAATGTTCAGGTGCATGACATTTTGATATAGCTTTAAAAATAAGCTATTAGGTCTGTGCAGTGTCTCATGCCTGTAATCCTAGCACTTGAGAGGCCAAGCCAGCAGGATGACTTGAGGCCAGGAGTTCGAGATCAGCCTGAGCAACACAGCAAGACCCCATCTCTCTCTCTCTCTCTCAAGAAAAAAAAAAAAAGAAAAAAATACATATGCATGGTAGTGCATGCCTATAATCCCAGCTACTCAGGAGGCTGAGTTGGGAGGATCGCTTGAGACCAGAAGTTCAAGACCAGCCTAAACAACACAGTAAGATCCCATCTCTACAAAAAATAAGCCATTAGACTCTCGGCTTATTATTATTATTATTATTGCCAGGTATCCTCACTGTTACTCCTGGCATGGAAGATATAGTAGGAGTCATAGATGGCTGTAGGTCAGGTGCTGTCTCACAGGTAAACCACATATCACCAGGCATCACATCTATGCTCTCACTCTAGTGTATGTATATTGTAACCCCTTCTATGTACCAAAGCAGGAGGATCACTTCAAGCCAGGAGCTGAAGACCAGCCTGAGCTATATATTGAAACCCTGACTCTCCAAAAAGAATTAGCTGAGTGTGCTTGTAGTACCTGCTATTTGGGAGGCTGAGGCAGAAGAATCACCTGAGCCTAGGAGGTAGAGGCTACAGTGAGCTATGATCGCACCACTGCACTCCAGCCTGGATGACAGAGTGAGACCCTGTCACTAAAAAAAATAAAAAATAAAAATATTTTTAAAAAGCTCTTGAGAAGACTCTAAGTACAGTTCCTGGCATGTAGTGGGTGCACAGTTAATACTTCTTCTTGGGGCCACAGGATTGGGCATCACATTTACATTTCACTGAAACTTTCTTTACCATCTGTATCTATTTGCTTTTCAAAAATGTAAATAAAATCAATACAAATGAACAAAGGTCAGTTCTGTTTTATCCTTCACAGAATAAGCCAAATGAGAGTTGGAAGTGACTTCAGAGACTGTGAGGAAATGGAAGCTTAGAGGTTGTGTGGTTTGCACAAGTTCCCCTGACCAGCTCTGGGACCCTGTTTTTTTTTTTTTTCAGTTGAAGTGAAATTCACATAACATAGAATTTACTTTTTTTTTTTTTTGAGACACAGTCTTTCTGTGTCACCCAGGCTGGAGTGCAGTGGCACAATCTTGGCTAACCGCAACCTCTGCCTCCCAGGTTCAAGTGATTCTCCTGCCTCAGCCTCCCAAGTAGCTGGGCATGTGCTACCAAGCCCAGCTAATTTTTTGTATTTTTAGTAGAAATGGGGTTTCATCATGTTGGCCAGGCTGGTCTCGAACTCCTGGCCTCAGGCAGTCCACCTGCTTCAGTGTCCCAAAGTGTTAAGATTACAGGCATGAGTCATGGCACCTGGCCACTTTTTTTTTTTTTTTTTTTTTTTTGAGACAGAGTCTCGCTCTGTCACCCAGGTGGAGTGCAGTGGTGCGATCTCGGCTCACTACAACCTCCGCCTCCCGGGTTCAAGCAATTCTCCTGCCTCAGCCTCCCGAGTAGCTGGGATTACAGGTGCCAGGCACCATGCCCGGCTAATTTTTGTATTTTGGGTAGAGATGGGGTTTAACCATGTTGGCCAGGCTAGTCTCGAATTGTTGACCTCATGTGATCCGCCCACCTCGGCCTCCCAAAGTGTTGGGATTACGGGCGGAAGCCACTGTGCCCGGCCTGAATTTACTGTTTTTAAGTGAGCAATTTGGTTGCATTTAGTAAATTCACAATGCTGTACAGCCACCACCTGTATCTGGTTCCAAAACATTTTCATCACCCCAAAAAGGCACCCCACCCATTAGCAGTCACTCCCCATTGGTCCCTTCTCAGGGCCCCCAGCAATCAACTTTCTCTATATATAGATTTGCCTATTCTGGACATTTCCTATAAGTGAAATCATACAGTCCTTCTCCTTTTGTGTCTGGCTTCTTTCACTCAGCATCATGTTTTCAAGGTTCACCCACATTGCAACATGCATCAGCACTTCCTTCCTTTTTATGGCTAAATAATATTCCATTGCATGGATATGTCACATTTTGTCTGTCCATTCATCTATTGATGGACATTTGGGTTGATTCCACCTTTGAGCAGTCATGAATAGTGCTGCTATGAAGGTTCGTGTACAAGTTTTTGTTGGGAGTCCGTTTTCAATTCTTTCGAGTCTGTGATCCTGGTCTTTGATTCCCTCATTACACTGCCTGCCAAATATACAGCCAAATTGTATGCAACACTGTTGGAAGGACACCGGTGGGAGGGACTGTCCTGTTACTTCTTGGAGAAATAGCATCTTAGTTCAATGTGTGTCCCACAAGGTGGCGCCCACACTTATGAAGCTTCTCCGGGCTGAAGGAAAAGCTCTCTGTGCCCTCTGTGCAGCCAGAAGTGGAGGCTCTACCCAGAAGCAGCGGCTTTACACCTAATACTCCTGTGATTGACCCATATCCAAATACCCAGAGAGATTAGGTGGTTCATCACCTGGGAGCTTTGTTTTTACTTCAGACAGCTGCTTAAGGTTCTAATGTCACTAAAAGTGCAAGGAGATTAATGTGTCTAGGATGTCAAAATCAACATGATAGACATTTCTTCATATTTCCTTTCTTATCCGTTGGTTAAAAGAGCCAATTCTCTCACAGTTACAGTGAGTACAGCAGTCAAGAAATATTATCTCTACTTTTTCCAATTCACCCCTACCAAGGGTCTTTGCAGTATTCTTTTCTTGTATTTTGTGGTTTTTTCAGAGATGGGGTCTCATTCTGGGTTGCAGTGAAGTGGCACGATCATAGCTCACTGCAGCCTCGACCTGCTGGGCTCAAGTGATCCTCCTACCTCAGCCTCCAGAGTAGCTGGGACCACAGGCACACATCACCACACCCGGCTAATTTTTGTATTTTTTTATAGAGATGGGGTTTCACCATATTGGCCAGGCTGATCTTGAACTCATGGGCTGAAGCAAATCACCCACCTCAGCTTCCCAAAGTGCTGGGATTGCAGGCATGAGCCACAGTGCCTGACCTAAAATATTCTTTTTTTTTTTTTGAGACGGAGTCTTGCTCTGTCGCCCGGGCTGGAGTGCAGTGGCCAGATCTCAGCTCACTGCAAGCTCCGCCTCCCGGGTTCACGCCATTCTCCTGTCTCAGCCTCCTGAGTAGCTGGGACTACAGGCGCCCACCACCACGCCCGGCTAGATTTTTGTATTTTTAGTAGAGACGGGGTTTCACCGTGTTAGCCAGGATGGTCTCGATCTCCTGACCTCGTGATCTGCCCGTCTCAGCCTCCCAAAGTGCTGGGATTACAGGCTTGAGCCACCGCGCCCGGCCTAAAATATTCTTAAATGATGTACTCTCCATACACAGAAAATCTTCCTAGAAGTAATCTCATCCTATATAATGAGATGAGGGTTAAGCTTGTGATAAAGTTAGGCATAAGGAGGGTATCACCCTAAATCCTGAGTAGTTAAAGAGGAGTTTGCTGTAGTTTGGGGAGTATATTGAAAATACATTGTCGGCCGGGCACGGTGGCTCACGCTTGTAATCCCAGTACTCTGGGAGGCAGAGGTGGGTGGATTACCTGAGGTCAGGCCTTCAACACCAGCCTGGCCAACATAGCAAAACCCCGTCTCTACTAAAAATACAAAAATTAGCTGGGCATGGTAGTGCATACCTATAATCCCAGCTACTCAAGAGGCTGAGGCAGGAGAATTGCTCCAACCTAGGAGGCAGAGGTTGCAGTGAGCCAAGATCATGTCACTGCACTCCAGCCTGGGCGACAGACTGAGACTCAGTCTCAAAAAAAAAAAAAAAAAAAATACATTGTCAAGACTGTCAAATCAGAGAGTGGTGTTTTACATGATGGTAGAGACTGCTGATTGCCCTCTTGAACCCAGCTTCCATTTCTTCTTTTTCTTATTTTATTTATATTTTGAGACAGAGTTTCACTCTTGTTGCCCAGGCTGGAGTGCAATGAAGCAATCTTGACTCACCGCAACCTCTGCCTCCCAGGTTCAAGCGATTCTCCTGCCTTAGCCTCCCGAGTAGCTGGGATTACAGGCATGCACCACCGTGCCCAGTGAGTTGTTTTTTTTTTTTTGTATTTTCAGTAGAGATGCGGTTTCTCCCTGTTGGTCAGGCTGGTCTGGAACTCCTCCCAACCTCAGGTGACCTGCCCGCCTTGGCCTCCCAAAGTGCTGGAATTATAGGCGTGAGCCACTGTGTCTGGCCTTTGACAGGTATCTTGACTAGAGGAAGATAGTGTTCTGGGTGGGAGACCCAAGAGGTCTGATTACTGAAGATACAGATCTCACTTAAACTGAGTAAACTGACATCTGGTTTCCAAATCAATCTATTATGAAATTGGCCAATGTCACTTCTATTTGGCCTGATCAAGTTTTTACTAAGAACTGAACTGGGCACAGTGGCTCACGCCTGTAATCCCAACACCTTAGAAGGCTGAGGCGGGAGGATCACTTGAGTCCAGCAGTTTGAAAACAGCCTGGGCAACATAACAAAACCCCATCTCCACAAAAAAATACAAACATTAGCCCAAGGAGCTGAGGCAGGAGGATCTCTTGAGCCCAGGAGGTTGAGGCAGCAGTGAGCTATGATTGTGCTACTGCACTCCAGCGTGGAAGACAGAGCAAGACCCTGTCTCAAAAAAAAAAAAAAAAACTGAGAACACTGGACATTTAGTGTCTCTTTTCTGGCTTACCTCTCCCCTCTCTTGGGCATCATGTTTAGGTTTTGTCTCTAGAGCACATCTCAGAGCCTACTACGGGTAAACAGGCCAGAAGTTAAATGCATGAAACATTCAAGCACATTCTTATTGGTGTAATTAAAATAAAAAACTAAATACAAGAAACAGAAGCTGTTTACCCACAGCGGAGGAGGAGCAGAAATCATACCCAGTGTGCCATATCATTACTGCCTGCCAGCGTTTCCTTGGGCTATTTTATTATTTTTGTCGAGATGGAGTCTCACTCTGACTCCCAGTCTCGAGTGCAGTGGCACGATCTCTACTCACTGCAACCTCCATCTCCCAGGTTCAAGCAATTTTCCTGCCTCAGCCTCCCAAGTAGCTTGTAAGTGCCAGCCACCATGCCTGGCTACTTTTTGTATTTTTAGTAGAGACAGGGTTTCACTGTGTTGGCCACGATGGTCTCAAACTCCTGACCTCGAGTGATCTACCTGCCTCAGCTTCCCAAAGTGCTGGGATTACAGGGGTGAGCCACCACGCCCAGCCTTCCTTTGGTTATTGAGATGGACAAAGAGTTACCTAGTAAGTTAAGAGCAGCTTGTTTTTAATGAATCTTAGCCCAGAATACAAAGCAGGGTGTAGCAGTTGCCTTCATGCTGATATAATTGTAAACAATGGCTTTCTCTTCCCCTATAAACTCAAGTTACAGGAAGCGTTTCAGAGAGAGGATAAGACATTTGAATCCATTTTTTAAAAATGCACCCTGAAAGCTAGCAGTATTGTTGTCATTTAAAAGGTTTCTCATAGGTTTCTCTTACACTCAGCCAACCCACCACGTTTATCAATTCAAATTCTAGAACTTTCTTGACCCAAGAGATTTTGTAGGAAGAATTTCTCTTTTCAGATATTCAGCACGCAAGGATCATTTTTCTTGGTTTTGTCACTGATCTTGCTGAACTTTCCATCAATGGCTGAGGGAGGAAGCCCACATGGTTCTTATGAGTTCTTCTGAGGCACTTTGATTGTGATCTGTAAGGGGGACAGAGAACTGTTAGATCTTCCTGTTTGCCTGTGATCTGTAGGCACCCTCAGCTAGTTGCTGACTGAGTGTGAGCAGAAAGGGCTTTTCTTTTTTTTCCCCCAGGCTGGAGTATAGGAGTGCAATCACAGCTCACTACAGCCTTGACCTCCTGGCTCAAGCGATCCTCCCACCTCAGCCTCCCAAGTAGCTAGAACTACAGGCATTCACCGTAACACCCAGCTAAATTTTTGTATTTTTATTAGAGATGGGGTCTCACTATGTTGCCCAGGCTTGTCTTGAACTCCTGGGCTCAAGTGTTCTGCCTGTCTGGGCCTCCCAAAGTGCTGAGATTACAGGCGTGAGCCACCACACGTGGCCTGTAACTACGATTTTGATGAACAGTTATAGGCCAATGATGCCAGAATTTCTATTTCAAATCTGGGTCTTGCCCCTGGAGCTCCAAG
The DNA here is from genome assembly GCF_007565055.1 of Rhinopithecus roxellana. Classification (NCBI taxonomy): domain Eukaryota; kingdom Metazoa; phylum Chordata; class Mammalia; order Primates; family Cercopithecidae; genus Rhinopithecus; species Rhinopithecus roxellana. The sequence continues at coordinate 94,062,193 of NC_044558.1, forward strand.
CCCATCTCCCTAGATGTGTTCTCCACATCACCTCTTGGGTTTGGACAGGTACCTCAAACACAACCCTAAAGAGAACCACAGTACTTCAGTGTTCTCTATCATAGGACTGGCGTCACCACTTAACCCCTCCTTGGAAATCTGGGTGCCATCTTTGATTCCTAGTTTTGCTTTTCCTCTCCATATCCAGAGTCACCAATCCTACTCCTGGCTTCCCGTCACATATACCCTCTTTTCTCCACCTGCACTGCACCACTCCAATCCAGACCACCATCATCTTTTTCCTTGGAGCAGTCTCCTGACAGCTCCCTCATTCCCCCCTCTTACCAGATGGTCCATTCTCCCTATGGCAAGCAGAGTGAGGTTTCTTTTTTTTTTTTTTTTTGAGATGGAGTCTCACTCTGTTGCCCAGGCTGGAGTGCAATGGCACGATCTCGGCTCACTGCAACCTCCGCCTCCCAGGTTCAAGCAATTCTCCTGTCTCAGCCTCCCGAGTAGGTGGCAATACAGGCACCTGCAACCAAGCTCGGCTAATTTTTGTATTTTTAGTAGAGATGGGGTTTCATCTTGTTGGTCAGGCTGGTCTCGAACTCCTGACCTAGGCGATTCACCTGCCTCGGCATCCCAAAGTGCTGGGATTACAGGCGTGAGCCACGGTGCCTGGTAGCTTTCTTAAAATTTTTTTTTTTTTTTTTTTTTTTTTGAGACGGAGTCTCGCTCTGTAGCCCGGGCTGGAGTGCAGTGGCCGGATCTCAGCTCACTGCAAGCTCCGCCTCCCGGGTTTACGCCATTCTCCTGCCTCAGCCTCCCGAGTAACTGGGACTACAGGCGCCTGCCACATCGCCCGGCTAGTTTTTTTGTATTTTTTTAGTAGAGACGGGGTTTCACCGTGTTAGCCAGGATGGTCTCGATCTCCTGACCTCGTGATCCACCCGTCTCAGCCTCCCAAAGTGCTGGGATTACAGGTTTGAGCCACCGCGCCCGGCCGCTTTCTTAAATTTTTAAACAATTTTCTTGAGATATGATTTACGCACAATCAAGTGTAATAATTGCTTTTAGAATATTTTAAGTTGTGCAATCATCATCATACTCCAATTTTAGAACATCTGCATTATCTCCAAAAGCAATCTTGCACCCATGAACAGCCACTCCCCATTCCCCATGCCCTGAACAACCAGTAATAAGTTTCTGTCTCTACAGATTAAGCAGAGCAATCTTTTAAAAATACAAATTGAGCAGGCCAGGCACAGTGATTCACACCTGTAATCCCAGAACTTTGGGAGGCCGAGGTGGGTAGATCACTTGAGGTCAGGAGTTCAAGATCAGCCTGGCCAACATGGTGAAACCCCATCTCTACAAATACAAAAAATCAGCCAGGTGTGGTGGCAGGCGCCTGTAATCCCAGCTACCCAAGTGGCTGAGGCATGAGAATCCCTTGAGCCCGGGAGGCGGAGGTTGCAGTGAGCCAAGATCATGCCACTGCATTCCAGCCTGGGCAACAGAGTGAGACTCTGTCTCAGAAAAAAAAAAAATTGAGCCACATAATTCTTCTACTAAAAATGCTCCCATAGCTGAGATCAAACTCCATTATCAAAGACATCAAACCCCACATCATGGCCAACAAGGGCCAGTGTATTCTGGCCCTGCTCTCTCCCCACTAACCACTACATCTTCCACCACCAGCAACCTTCCTGCAGTTCCTGGAAGAGCCGTATTTCTTGCCATCACAGCTCTTCCAGAGGTCATGCTCTTTGTCTAGAACGTTATTCTCTTCCTCGCTTCACCAAATCAACTTCCACTCATCCTTCAGGTATATCAGCTTGGATACCACCCTGTCATGTGGCCATCCTGGACGTCGCCTCCTTAACACTAGTCATGTGCCAAAATTTAAGAGTCTCCATCAACTGAAGTTGGACCTTTTATCCAATGCCATAACTCAAAGCCCAGCACAGGCTGTCCACCCACATGGCCATCTCTTGCTGCTGTGGGCTCTGCTCGGGCAGTGGATGAAGTGTACATGCTGGGAAGTGGGCAGGGCATACAGGAAACAAGACTGGCTGTGAGCTGGTCTTTGTCATAGCTTTACGGTTGGGACACAGAGGCTCATTCTACTGTTTTGTTTGTTTGTTTGTTTTTTGAGACAGAGTCTTGCTCTGTTGCCCAGGCTGGAGTATAGTGGCATGATCTCAGCTCACTGCAACCTCTGCCTCCCAGGTTCAGACAACTCTTGTCTCAGCCTCCTAAGTAGCTGGGACCACAGAAGCCTGTCACTAGCCTGGCCAATTTTTGCATTTTTAGTAGAGATGGGGTTTCACCATGTTGACCAGGCTGGTCTCGAATTCCTGACCTCAAGTGATCCGCCCACCTCGGCCTCCCAAAATGCTTGGGATTACAGGCATGAGCCACCATGCCTGGCCTCATTCTACCATTATACCTATTCTTTGCACATAGATTGGAAAGTTTCCACATTAAACAAGCAAACACGTTTAGTTGATTCCAGTGAGCTATTCAGAAACACAGGGTGTGTCCTCGGCCTCTCCAGTCTCAGGCTTGGCAATGTAGACCTGAATGAGTCCTGTTTGCCTTTTCTCACCTGCTCCACAGCTGGCAGGCTTGCCATGAGCCTCCTCTTTTCCAATCCTGGAAAGGCCAGCTCAATCCATTTACCTCTTCCTTAAACATCACTTGTGCTTATGTTTTCTGGTTAAACTATAATTAGTATTCACGGTAGATAGAAAATCATTTTCACTTTAGTGTATTTCCCTGTTTTTTTTTTTTTTCTAGACAGAGTCTCGCTCTGTCACCCAGGCTGGAGTGCAGTGGCGTGATCTTGGCTAACTGCAAGCTCCATCCCCCAGGTTCACACCATTCTCCCGCCTCAGCCTCCGGAGTAGCTGGGACTACAGGCTCCCACCACCACACCTGGCTAATTTTGTTTTTGTGTTTTTAATAGAGATGAGGTTTCACCATGTTAGCCAGGATGGTCTCAATCTCCTGACCTCGTGATCTGCCCACCTCAGCCTCCCAAAGTACTGGGATTACAGGTGTGAGCCACTGCACCTGGCCTGTTTTGTTTTTTTTTGGGTCTCCCTCTGTCGCCAGGCTGGAGTGCAGTGGTGAGATCTTGGCTCACTGCAACCTCCACCTCCCGGGTTCAAGCGATTCTCCCGCCTCAGCCTCCCAAGTAGCTGGGACTATAGGTGCGCACCGCCACGCCCAGCTAATTTTTGTATTTTTAGTAGAGACAGGGTTTCACCATGTTGGCCAGGACGGTCTCGATCTCTTGACCTCATGATCCACCCACTTCGGCCTCCCAAAGTGCTTGGATTATAGGTGTAAGCCACTGCGCCTGGCCATTTTGTTTTTAATTAGATGGTATCTCGCTACATTGCCAAATTAGTCTCTTATGAAATTAGCAAACACGGCTGGGCGCGGTGGCTCAAGCCTGTAATCCCAGCACTTTGGGAGGCCGAGGCGGGCGGATCACGAGGTCAGGAGATCGAGACCATCCTGGCTAACACGGCGAAACCCCGTCTCTACTAAAAAAATACAAAAAACTAGCCGGGCGAGGTGGCGGGCGCCTGTAGTCCCAGCTACTCGGGAGGCTGAGGCAGGAGAATGGCGTAAACCCGGGAGGCGGAGTTTGCAGTGAGCTGAGATCTGGCCACTGCACTCCAGCCTGGGTGACAGAGCGAGACTCCTTCTCAAAAAAAAAAAAAAAAAAAGAAATGGGCAAACACAACTCTTAATTTGGCCTGTCCAAGTTTTTCAACTTACAGAACTGAGAGCCTGGCTGGGTGTGGTTGCTCATGCCTATAATCCCAGCACTTTGGGACCAAGGCAGGAGAATCGCTTGAGCCCAGGAGATTGAGACCAGCCTGGGTAACATAGTGAGATCCCATCTCTATAAAAAGTAAAAAAATTAGTCGGGAATGGGCGATGCACACCTGTAGTCCCAGCTACTTGGGAGACTGAGATGCGAGGATCACTTCAGCCCAGGAGGTGGAGGCTGCAGTGAGCTGTGATGGCACCAGTGCACTCCAGCCTGGTGATTCCAATCCTGGAAAGCCTTCTCAACCCATTTTCCAGGCTGGCTTCAAACTTGTGGCTCAAGCGATCCTCCCACCTTGGCCTCCCAAGAAGCTGGAACTAAAGGCATGCACCACCACACTCCACTTTTTCCTGTCTTTTTTTATATTTATAAGTAAATGTATCTGAGTATCTATGTACATATACTCCAAAAGTTGAGCTTATACTGAATATATATTAGTTTGTATACTGTTTTTACTTTAAAGGCTAAGCATTTCCCATATCAAATATTCTACAAAAACATCTGTAACAGATACCTGTTACTCCTTGAATGGGGTGTTCCATAATTTATTGGGCATTAAGGTTACATCTGATTTTCCCCTCTTAGAGATAAAGCAGTGAAGAACATTTATGGAAGGAACGCTTTCTTTTATTTCTGATGAGTCCTTCAGGCTCTATTCCAATCATTGAAGTTGCAAATCAAAGGAGATGGATATGGTTATGGGCCTTGATATCTCATGCCTAATAGCTTATTTTTTTATTATTTATTTTTAAATATTTTTATTACTGTGGGAATTGCTCCATTCCAACCTAATAGCTCTTTTTTTTTTTTTTTTTTTTTTTTTTTTTTTTTTTTTTTTTTTTGAGATGGGGTCTCGCTCTGTTACCCAGGCTGGAGTGCAATGGCACAATCTCAGCTTACTGCAACCTCCGCCTCCCAGGTTCAAATGATTCTCCTGCCTCAGCCTCCCAAGTAGCTGGGATTACAGGCGCACACCACCATGTCTGGCTAATTTTTGTAGTTTTAGTAGAGACGAGGTTTCACCATGTTGGTCAGGCTGATCTTGAACTCCTGACCTCGTGATCCACCCGCACTGGCCTCCCAAAGTGCTGGGATTACAGGTGTGAGCCACGGCGCCTGGCCAGCTGATTCTTACTAGAAGCTTTTCCTCTTCGCCTCACCCCCTGAGGTCTCTCCCTCTTTTCAGACTCTATAGGCCTTGGCATATAACGAAGCCCAGCAAATGACCACATAGGGCTTGTTGCGCACGTCCCTCGGTATTTCTCACAGGACAGAGCAGAGGCTGGGTCTTTTTTTTTTTTTTTTTGAGGCGGAGTCTCGCTCTGTCGCCCAGGCTGGAGTACTGTGGCCGGATCTCAGCTCACTGCAATCTCCGCCTCCCGGGTTCATGCCATTCTCCTGCCTCAGCCTCCCGAGTAGCTGGGACTACAGGCGCCCGCCACGTCGCCTGGCTAGTTTTTTGTATTTTTTAGTAGAGACGGGGTTTCACCGTGTTAGCCAGGATGGTCTCGATCTCCTGACCTCGTGATCCGCCCGTCTCGGCCTCCCAAAGTGCTGGGATTACAGGCTTGAGCCACCGCGCCCGGCCCAGAAGCTGGGTCTTTACCGTCTCTTGTCACTTCTCAGGCTTAAAATGGGAAATTAGTGGGAAACGCTGATGGCCTCAAGCATGAGGGAGAGGCCAAAAGGTAGCCTGCCCAGCAGACCCTAAACCCCTGGCAGGCCCCGAGACCCCAACAGACCCCAATCCCCCAGCAGGCTCTGAGCCACCAGCAGACCCTGAACCCCCAACAGGCCCTGAGCCCCCCGCAGGTCCCACACTCACAGTTTTCACTTCAGTGTATGCCTGCAGGCCGTACTCGCCCAGCTCCCGGCCACTGCCCGACATCTTGTAGCCGCCAAAGGGTGACTGGGCTCCAAACACATCATAGCAGTTGACCCTGTAATTTGAAATGAGATTGCAGAAGTCACTCTTGGGGGTTATGGATTACGCTCCCAGGATCCCCTGTATTGCCCCAAAGTCTGTATTTTATTTTTAACTTAAAAAAATTTTTTTTTTTTGAGATGTAATCTTTCTCTGTTGCCCAGGCTGGAGTTGCCATGGCATGATCTCGGCTCACTGCAACCTCCACATCTGGGGTTCAAGAGATTCTCCTGCCTCAGCTTTCCGAGTAGCTGGACTACAGGCATGTGCAAACACGTCTGGAAATAACTTTTTTTTTAAGCGACGGGGTCTCACTATGTTATCTAGGCTGTTCTCCAACTCCTGGCTTCCAGTGATCCCCCTGCCTCAGCCTCCCAAGTTGCTAAGACTACAGGAATGTGCCACCATGCCTGGCTAATTTTTTTTTTTTTTTTTTTTTTTTTGAGACGGAGTCTCGCTCTGTCGCCCAGGCTGGAGTGCAGTGGCCGGATCTCGGCTCACTACAAGCTCTGCCTCCCAGGTTTACGCCATTCTCCTGCCTCAGCCTCCCGAGTAGCTGGGACTACAGGTGCCCGCCACCTCGCCCGGCTAGTTTTTTGTATTTTTTAGTAGAGACGGGGTTTCACCAGGTTAGCCAGGATGGTCTCTATCTCCTGACCTCGTGATCCCCCAATCTCGGCCTCCCAAAGTGCTGGGATTACAGGCTTGAGCCACCACGCCCGACCTTAATTTTTTTATCTTTTATTTTTTGTAGTGATGGGGTCTCACTATGCTGCCCAGGCTGGTCTCGAACTCCTGGCCTCAAGTAATTCTCCTGCCTCAGGCTCCCACAGCACTGGGATTACTGGTGTGAGCCACTGCACCTGGATGGGTTTCTTTTCTTTCTTTCTTTTTTTTTGCCATTAAAAAAAATTATTAAATTTTATTTGAATTTAAAATTCACCATTTTATTTATGTATTTATTTATTTTTATTTATTATTATTATTTTTTGAGGTGGAGTCTCGCTCTGTCGCCTAGGCTGGAGCGCAGTGGTGTGATCTCGGCTCACTGCAACCTCCGCCTCCCAGGTTCAAGCGAATCTGCTGCCTTGGCCTCCTGAGTAGCTGGGATTACAGGTGCATGCCACCACGCCCAGTTAATTTTTCTATTTTTAGTAGAGACAGGGTTTCACCATGTTGGTCAGGCTGGTCTTGAACTCTTGACTTTGTGATCTGCCCGCCTTGGCCTCCCAAAATGCTGGGATTACAGGTGTGAGCCACCATGCCCGGCCTATTTTTTATCTTATTTTATTTTATTTTTTTTGAGATGGAGTCTCACCCTGTCACCCAGGCTGGAGTGCAGTGTCACGATCTCAGCTCACCGCAAGCTCCACCTCCCGGGTTCACGCCATTCTCCTGCCTCAGCCTCCTGAGGCACCTGCCACCACACCCAGCTAACTTTTTTTTTTTTTTTTTTTGAGACACAGTCTTGCTCTGTCACCCAGGCTGGAGGCACGATCTCAGCTCACTGCAACCTCTGCCTCCTGGGTTCAAGTGATTCTCCTGCCTCAGCCTCCTGAGTAGCTGGGATTACAGGCGCGCACCACCATGCCCCAGTAATTTGTGTATTTTTAGTAGAAACGGGGTTTCACCATGTTGGTCAGGCTGGTCTTGAACTCCTGACATCATGACCCACCCGCCTTGGCCTCCCAAAGCGCTGGGATTATGGGTGTGAGCCACCACGCCCAGGCCTAATTTTTGTATTTTTAGTAGAAACGGGATTTCACCATGTTGGCCAAGATGATCTCAATCTCCTGACCTCGTGATCTGTCCGCCTCAGCCTCCCAAAGTGCTGGGATTACAGGGGTGAGCCACCGCACCCAGCCTAAAATTCACCATTTTAAAGTGCACAATCACTGGTTGATAGCATATTCACAGTGTTGTGCGACCATCACCACTGTCTAATTGCAGAACATTTCTATCACACTGAAAGAAGCCCTATGCCCAGGAAGCAAACACTCTCTATTCCTTCCTCCCCCAGCCCCTGGCAACCACTAAGGTACTTTCTGTCTCTATGGATTCGCCTACTCTAGATATTTATAATACTGTAAATGGAATCACACAGTATGTGGCCCTCGTGTCTGCGTTCTTTTTTTTTTTGGCATCTCCACTCTGTTGCCCAGGCTGGGGTGCAGTGGCATGATCTCCACTCACTGCAACCTCTGCCTCCCAGGTTCAAGTGATTCTCCTGCCTCAGCCTCTCAAGTAGCTGGGACTACAGGCACCTGCCACCACTGTCAGCTGAGTTTTGTATTTTTAGTAGAGATAGGGTTTCACCATGTTGGCCAGGCTGGTCTCAAACTCCTGATCAAGTGACCTACCCATCTCTGTGGGGAAAAGAAAGATCAGACTGTTATTGTGTCTATACAGAAAGAAGTAGACATAAGAGACTCCATTTTGTTCTGTATTTGAGATGCTGTTAATCTGTGACCCTACCCCCAACCTTGTCCTTGCAAGAGACATGTGCTGTGGTGACTCAGGGTTTAAAGGATTTTGGGCTGTGCAGGGTGTGCTTTGTTAAACAAGTGCCTGAAGGCAGTATGCTTGTGAAAAGTCATCACCATTCTCTTAATCCCAAGTACCCAGGGACACGTACACTGCCAAAGGTCGCAGGTACCTCTGCCTAGGAAAGCTAGGTATTGTCCAAGGTTTCTCCCCTTTCTCCCCATGTGATGGTCTGAAATATGGCCTCATGGGAAGGGAAAGACCTGATCGTCCCCCAGCCTGACACCCGTGAAGGGTCTGTGCTGAAGAGGACTAGTATAAGAGGAAAGAGGCCGGGTGGGTGGCTCAAGCCTGTAATCCCAGCACTTTGGGAGGCCGAGACGGGCGGATCACGAGGTCAGGAGATCGAGACCACCCTGGCTAACACAGTGAAACCCCGTCTCTACTAAAAACTACAAAAAAAAAAAAAAAAAAACTAGCCGGGCGAGGTGGCGGCGCCTGTAATCCCAGCTACTCGGGAGGCTGAGGCAGGAGAATGGCATAAACCCGGGAGGCGGAGCTTATAGTGAGCTGAGATCCGGCCACAGCACTCTAGCCTGGGTGACAGAGCGAGACTCCGTCTCAAAAAAAAAAAAAAAATAGCCATCCTAGTGGGGGCTAAGTGTGAAGCAGGGCCTAAGTTTTTAGGATCAGTGTCACAATCATGGGTCCCTCTGCTCTGGTCTCCTGCCCTGAGGCAGCTGGGGAGGAGGCCCGCCACCCAGCTGCCTGCCAAGGACAGGTGCAGGGCGTTTGCACCACAGAGAAGCCTGATCCCTCGGAGGTGAGGTAGCAGGACCTCTCAAATCAATATCACACCCTGACCCAGGAGAAACTGAGCCCAGCTCCCCAAATTCCAGGATGGTGACCACTGGATTCCAGAAGGCCCTGGCTTTGAGGAATCTCTGTTGGGTTGTGAGGGGCTGCTGGAAGGCTCTTACCACACGGTGCCCGCCTGGAGGGCCTGGGACAGGTAATTGGCCTTGTCCAAATCCTTTGTGAAGACAGCTGCGGCCAGCCCGTACGTGGAATTGTTGGCTCTCCCAACAACTTCCTCTATGGTCTTGAACTTCAGGATCTGCATCACTGGCCCGAAGATCTGGAGGGAGAGAGCAGAGTAAGGGGGTTCAGCAACACAGAGGCACCTGCCATTGAGCTCTCGCAGAGCAGAACAGATGATTCCAGATTGGGGGATGAGCCCCCAGCCATGCTCTAACAGTTCCAGGGGAAGACAACAATCATCAAGCTCAGCAGAACACAGAAGGAATGGAGCTAACAGGGGCCAACTTCCTCCTGTGGTCCCCAGGCTTTACATACAGTATCCCATTTCTAAACAATTCTGCCAGGTATGTTATTCACACGTGACATGTAGATTTAGTGTGAAAGAATTTAAGTCAGCTGGGCACTGTGGCTCACGCTTGTAATCCCAGCACTTTGGGAGGCCAAGGTGGGAGAACTGCTTGAGTCTCGGAGTTTGAGTCCAGCCTGTCAAACACAGTGAGACCTTGTATTTACTAAAAAAAGAAAAAAAAAAAAAGAAAGAAATTTTGACTGAGCACAATGGCTCACACCTGTAATCCCAGCATTTTGGGAGGCCGAGGCAGGTGGATCACCTGAGGTCAGGAGTTTGAGACCAGCCTGGCCAACATGGTGAAACCCTGTCTCTACTAAAAATAAGAAAAATTAGCTGGGCGTGGTGGTGCACGCCTGTAATCCCAGCCATTAGTAGGGGCTGAGGCAGGAGAATCGCTTGAACCCAGGAGGCAGAGGTTGCACTGAGCCGAGATCGTACCACTGCACTCCAGCCTGGCGACAGGGTGAGACTCCATCTCAAAAAAAGAAAAGAAAAAATAAGCCGGGTGTGGTGGCTCACGCCTGTAATCCCAGCACTTTGGGAGGCCCAGGCGGGCAGGTCACGAAGTCAGGAGTTCGAGACCAGCCTGATCAACATGGTGAAACCCTGTCTCTACTAAAAATACAAAAATTAGCCAGGCGTGGCTAAAATTGGAGATGGAGTCCTGCTCTGTTGCCCAGGCTGGAGAGCCGTGGCATGATCTCGGCTCACTGCAACCTCAGCCTCCCGGGTTCAAGTGATTCTCCTGCCTCAGCCTCCAGAGTAGCTGGGATTACAGGCAAGCGCCACCACACTGGGCTAATTTTTTCTTACTTTTAATAGAGACAGGGTTTCGCCATGTTGGCCAGGCTGGTCTCGAACTCTTGACCTCAGGTGATCCACCCGCCTCGGCTTCCCAAAATGTTTGGATTACAGGCATGAGCCACTGCACCCAGCCTCTACTAAAAATTTTTTTAAAAATTAGCCAGGCATGGTGGTGAGCACCTGTAGTCCCAGCTACTCAGGAGGCTGAGGTGGGAGGATCACTTGAGCCCAGGAGTTCAAGGCTATAAGGAACCATGATTATGCCACTGCACTCCAGCCTGGGCAACACAGCAAGACTCTGACTGAAAAAAACGAAAAAAAAAAAAGGTCATGGGAAGGAGCAGGCAACGTCATTCCTAGACTCTTGGCTCTGAGGGCCATGACATGAAGGCCTGCAGGCCATGCTAAGGAATGCAGACGATCTCCCAGACAGAGGGTACAAGCTGAAGAGGAGCGACAAGATCAGATACATACTATGAATAACTTGTTATGGGCACTGGTTCTGGGCATTAACTCCAGATCTGGCCCCAAGCCAACAGATGGGTGACAGTGGCAGGATGCCAAGCTGAAATGTTTACCACGTCTCCCACCAAAAACGTTCCCAGAACACCGGCCCCAGGTGCTCACCTCCTCCTTGGCGATGGTCATGCCATCCTGCACATCTCCAAACACGGTGGGCTGGATGAAGTAACCACGGTCAGCAGCAATGCCCCCACCACACAGCAGCTTCGCCCCCTCTTGTTTCCCAGTGTTGATGTAGCCGAGGATCTTCTTAAACTGAGTTTCATCCACCTGTGGGAGAAAGAACCCAGAATTATGGAGGCGTCGGATTCAGACCTCTCCTAGGCTTCAGGCTTAGAATTATGCAGGCAACAAGACAACTGGGAAATGGACCAAGGTCATGAGTAAGCAAGATCAGAAGAGGAAACACACAGGGCCAATAGCAGAAAGCACCAAAAAAGCCCAACTTCCTCAGCCTACCAGAGAAAAGGACATCAAATCAATTTTTACTTTTCAACTATAAGATCACCAAAAAGTTTAGGAAGAAAATACACTGATAGCAAGAGACTGTTACATACACTGTTAGAAGGATGACAGGCTGGTACAGCCTTTAGAGCAAGTAGTTTATTAATATTGCTCAAAAATTATATGCTCAGACCCTTTGGCCCAGCTATTTAACTTCTAGGAATTAATTTATTCTCCATATGCACAAAGAGAAATGAACAAGGATATTCACTAGGGAGTATTTTTTTTTTTTTTGTATTTTTGTTTTTGAAACGGGGTCTCACTCTGTCACCCAGGCTAGAGTGCCGTGGTGTGATCTCTGCTCACTGCAACCTACGCCTCCCACGCTCAAATGATCCTCCCACCTCAGCCTCCCGAGTTAGCTGGGACTATAGGCATGCGCCACTATGCTGGGCTAATTTTTGTATTTTTAGTAGAGACAGGGTTTCCCTTGTTGCCCAGGCTGGGGAGCATTTTGTAAAGGCAAAAGATGGAAACAATTCTAAGTATAAATCAGTAGAGGGGTTGGTTAAAATTATTACGGTGCATTCGATATATTCTGTTGTCACTAATAGATCTGAGAACTAACTGACACAGAAAGATGGCCCAAGATAGTCTGTAAAAAGAAGGAAAGCTTGGGCTGGGTGCAGTGGCTCATGCCTGTAATCCCAGCACTTTGGGAGGCCGAGGCAGGCGGATCACGAGGTCAGGAGTTCGAGACCGGCCTGGCCAACACAGTGAAACCTCATCTCTACTAAAAATACAAAAATAAGCTGGGCATGGTGGCACATGCCTGTAGTCCCAGCTACTCGGGACGCTGAGGCAGGAGAATTGCTTGAACCGGGGAGGTGGAGGTTGCAGTGAGCTGAGATCATGCTATTGCACTCCAGCTTGGGCAACAGAGTGAGACCTCGTCTCAAGAAAAAAAAAAAAAAAAAAGAAGGAAAGCTTGTAGAATATGCACTATATACTCCTTTATAGGATAGGGGGAAGGGCGACAGGGTCTCACTCCATTGCCCAGTCTGAAGAGCACTGGCATAATCACGGCTCACTGCAACTTCAACCTCCCTGGGCTCAGGTGATCTTCTCACCTCAGTCTGCCTAGTAGCTGGGACTACAGGTGTGCGCCACCACACCTGGGTAATATTTATATTTTTAGTAGAGATGGGGTTTTGCTATGTGGCCCAGGCTAGTCTCGAACTCTTGGGCTCAAGTAATTGGCTCACCTTGGCCTCCCTCCCAAGTGTTAGGATTACAGGGGTAAGCCACCACACCCGGCCTATTAAAAAAAAAAAAAACATACAACAACATAACTGTGTTCATGTGTGGTTACCGATGGAGAATAAAAGAAATGCAACAGAGTCTTATTTTTTACATTAAACACCTTTTTATTTTTTTATTTTTTTATTTTTATTTTTTTGAGACGGAGTCTTGCTCTGTCACCCAGGCTGGAGTGCAGTAGCCGGATCTCAGCTCACTGCAAGCTCCGCCTCCCGGGTTTACGCCATTCTCCTGCCTCAGCCTCCCAAGTAGCTGGGACTACAGGCGCCGCCACCTCGCCCGGCTAGTTTTTTTTTTTTGTAGTTTTTAGTAGAGACGGGGTTTCACCGTGTTAGCCAGGGTGGTCTCGATCTCCTGACCTCGTGATCCGCCCGTCTCGGCCTCCCAAAGTCTGGGATTACAGGCTTGAGCCACTGCGCCCGGCCCACACCTTTTTTTTAAAAAGAGTCAGGGTCTCACTCTGCCATTGAGTCAGCAGTGCAGGGGTGTGATCACTGCTCACTGCAGCCTTGACCTCCTGGGCTCCCACCTCAACCTCCCAAGGAGCTGAGAGTATAGGCACGCATCACTACATCTGGCTAATTTTTTTTGCTTTTTTAAAAAATAACAAAATTTGGCCGGGCGCGGTGGCTCAAGCCTGTAATCCCAGCACTTTGGGAGGCCGAGACGGGTGGATCATGAGGTCAGGAGATCGAGACCATCCTGGTCTACACGGTGAAACCCCGTCTCTACTAAAAAATACAAAAAACTAGCCGGGCGTGGTGGCGGGCGCCTGTAGTCCCAGCTACTCGGGAGGCTGAGGCAGGAGAATGGCGTAAACCCGGGAGGCGGAGCTTGCAGTGAGACGAGATCGCGCCACTGCACTCCAGCCTGGGTGACAGAGCTAGACTCCGTCTTAAAAAATAAATAAATAAATAAATAACAAAATTTATTATTTTTTGAGACAGAGTCTCACTCTGTCGCCCAGACTGGAGTGCAGTGGCGCGATTTTGGCTCACCACAACCTCCGCCTCCCAGGTTCAAGTGATTCTCCTGCCTCAGCCTCCCGAGTAGCTGGGATTATAGGTGCCCACCACCATGTCTGAATAATTTTTGTATTTTTAGTAAAGATGAGTTTTCACCATGTTGGCCAGGCTGGTCATGATTTGTTTTTGTTTTTTTTTTTTTTTTTGAGGCGGAGTCTCGCTCTGTCGCCCGGGCTGGAGTGCAGTGGCCAGATCTCAGCTCACTGCAAGCTCCGCCTCCCGGGTTTACGCCATTCTCCTGCCTCAGCCTCCCGAGTAGCTGGGACTACAGGCGCCCGCCACCTCGCCCGGCTAGTTTTTGTATTTTTAGTAGAGACGGGGTTTCACCGTGTTAGCCAGGATGGTCTCGATCTCCTGACCTCGTGATCCGCCTGTCTCGGCCTCCCAAAGTGCTGGGATTACAGGCTTGAGCCACCGCGCCCGGCCTGTTTTTTTGTTTTTTTAAGTAGAGACAAGGTCTTGCTGTAGTGCTCAGGTTGATCTTGAATCCTGGGCTCAAGAGATTCTCCTGCCTCAGCCTCCCAGTGTTGGGGTTACAGATGTGAGCTGCCACACATAGCCTATACACTTTCTCATTAAATGTATTAATGCAAGTTCATATTACCTTAATAATTAGCCACCAAGAGAAATGAGACAAAAAGAAACATTAGGATAGGCGCAGTGGCTCATGCCTGTAATCTCAGCACTTTGGGAGGCTGAGCGGGCGGATCACGAGGTTAGGAGTTCGAGACCAGCCTGGCCAATATAGCGAAACCCCGCCTCTACTAAAGAGATACACAAAAATTAGCCGGGGATGGTGGTGGGCGCCTGTAATCTCAGCTACTTGGGAGGTTGAGGCAGGAGAATCACTTGAACCTGGGAGGCAGAGGTTGCAGTGAGCCGAGATCGTGCCACTGTACTCCAGCCTGGAGACAGAGGGAGACTCTGTCTCAAAAAAAGAAAAGAAAAGAAAAGAAAAGAAATGTTAGGACAGGTGCGGTGGTTCACACCTGCAATCTCAGCACTTTGGGAGGCTGAGGCAGGTGGATCACCTGAGGTCAGGAGTTCAAGACCAGCCTGACTATCTTGATGAAACCCCGTCTCTACTAAAAATACAGAAATTAGCAGGGCGTGATGGCGTGCACCTGTAGTCCCACCTACTCAGGAGGCTGAGACAGGAGAATTGCTTGAACCCAGGAGGTGGAGGTTGTAGTGAGCCGAGATGGTGCCACTGCACTCCAGGCTGGGTGACAGAGACTGTTAAAAAGAAAGAAAGAAATGTTAGTGTTCCTAGCTGCACTATTCACAGTAACCAAAAGGTGGAAACAACCAAGTGTCTGTCAACAGATGAATGGAAAAATCAAAATGTGGTCTATCCACTATCCACACAATGGAATATTACTTGGCCTTTTATGTTTTGTTACATTCTTGTTACAACATGGATGAACCTTGAAAATATGCTACGTGAAAGAAGCCAGACACAAAGAACCATGTAGTATAGGATTCCATTTGTATAAAACGTCCACAATAGATCAATCTACAGGCAGAACATAGATTGGTGGTTGCCTGGGCCTGGTGGGGGAAGGAATGGGGAGTGACTGCTAATGGGTACAGGATATTTTGGGGAGGTGATGACAATATTGTAGAATTAGTGGTGACAGTTGCACAATGTTGTAAATCTACTAAAAATCACTGAATCATACACTAAAATGGTACATTTCACACTACATGAATTATATCTCAATAAAGCTATGAAAGATAGAGATGTTGGAGGCCAGGCACGGTGGCTCACACCTGCAATCCCAGGACTTTGGGAGGCTGAGGTGGGAGGATCGCTTGAGCCCAGCAATTCAAGATCAGCCTGGGTAACATAGCAAGACTTCGTCTCTACAAAAAATATGAGTATCAGCCAGGTGTGGTGACGAGTGCCTGTAGTCCCAGCTACTTGGGAGGCTGAAGCAGGAGGATTACTTGAGGCCAGGAGGTTGAGGCTGCAGTGAGCCATGACCACACCACTGCATGCCAGCCTGGGCAACAAAACAAGACCCTGTCTCTAAAAAAAAATCACAGAGGGGAATGTTGGGCACATAACCCTGTCCCATGGCAAGGCCAGTCCATCCTCAGACATGGCTGTGGCTCCCCAATGAGGAACCAGAAATGCAAACTGCTAAAAGAAAAAAGCCAGTCTGAGAAGGCTGCCTACTGTATGATTCGGGTAAGACAATCTGGAAAAGGCAAAACTATAGAGACAATAAAAGGATCGGCCACGCACAATGGCTCATGCCTGTAATCCCAGCACTTTGGGAGGCCGAGGTGGGTGGATCACCAGGACAGGAGATTGAGACCATCCTGGCTAACACAGTGAAACCCTGTCTCTACTAAAAATACAAAAATTACCTGGGCAAGGTGGCATGCACCTGTAAGTCCCAGCTACTCAGGAGGCTGGGGCAGGAGAATCACTTGAACCCAGGTGGTAGAGGTTGCAGTGAGCTGAGATCGCGCCACTGCACTCCAGCCTGGTGACAGAGCGAGACTGTTTCAAAAATAAAATAAAATAAAATAAAAATCAGTGGTTGCCTGCCAGGGCTCAGGGGAGGAAGAGAGGGAATAGGTGGAGGACAGTGGGTTTCAGGGCACAAATCTATTTGTATGATACTAGAATGATGGTATTATACATATTATGATACATTTGTCTAGGCCCATAGTAAGTACAACACAAAAAATGACCCCAAGGCTGGGCGCCTAAGGGCAGATTGCCTGAGTTCAGGAGTTCGAGACCAGCCTGGGCAACGGTGAAACCCTGTCTCTACTAAAATACAAAAAATTAGCCAGGCATGGTGGTGCGCACCTGTAGTCCCAGCTACTCAGGAGGCTGAGGCACAAGAATTGCTTGAACCCAGGAGGCATGAGCCAAGATCGTGCCACTGCACTGTAGCCTGGGCGACAGAACAAGACTCTGTCTCCAAAAAAAAAGAAAAAAAAAGTGACCCCAAATGTACCCTACAGACTTAAGTTAATAATAAAGTACCAGTATTGGCTCATCAGTACTAACAGATGAACCGCGCTTGTGCAGGATGTGAATAAAGGGGAAACTGGGGGACCAGAGAGGTGCAAAGGAACATATGGGCACCCCCTGCATGTTCAGCACAATTTTGCTATAAACCTACAACTGCTCAAAAGTAAAATCCAGGCCAGGCGCGGTGGTTCATGTCTGTAATCCCAGCACTTTGAGAGGCCAAGGCAGGAGGACTGCTTGAGCCCAGGAGTTCAAGGCTGAGGTGAGGTATGATTGCACCACTACACTCCAGCCTGGGCAACAAAGAGAGACCTTGTCTCTAAAATATAAATAGGCAAATAAATAAATAAATAAAATCAAACAGCTCAAAACATGAAGTGAAATAAGGTCCCTACACTAGTTATATCATGACTCTCAGACACCAAGTTTCGCAGGGCTGTATATCTTCTGGTGGATACCTTTCTACTGATGACCAAGGTCTTGCAAACACACACTCCCTTTTGCAGGCACTCCTGGTATTTGTTACATATATGCAATTTACAAAGTGCTTCCCAGGATTAATTTCCACAGCATAGCCACCCCATAAATGAGGCAGGGCAGGGCTTGGGATGCGGAAATGGAGGCTGAGGGAGGGAACATAGCTTCCCAAGGGCACACAGCTGCTGTGTGGCAGAGCTGAGACCTGAACCCAGTCCCAACTGATCTGAACCTGATGCCCTCTCTGCTTCTCATGCTGGCTCTGGACACCCAGACCCTGCTGCACTGCCTGGCTCACCTGCGGCCCCTGCTCGGTCTTGCTGTCAAAGGGGTTCCCGACCACCCGAGACTTGGCCCGGGCAACGCTCCGCTCCACAAACTCGTCATAGATGTCCTCCTGCACGAAGGTCCGGGAGCCAGCACAGCAGCACTGGCCCTGGTTGAAGAACAGGGCGAAGTGGGCCTGCTCCACGGCCCAGTCCACTGCGGGAAGTGGTCAGGGGACAGAAAGGCAACAATGAGAAGAGGAGGAGGACCCTGGTCCCTGTGGCCGCCTAACCAACGAAGCCTGTTCCACCACTGTCAGGGATGATGCCTGCTGAGTGCCAGAGACAGACAGAGGGAGAAGAGGGGTGATCTGGGAGCCCACTGTCCACCAGGACAAAGGGCGTGATGGCGGCGAGTGGATGAGTCAGATAGCAGGGGCATGGCCTAGCCTGATGCTGCAGAGAGCAGCCAGGGAGAGGCTGGGGACAGGCCAAGGCCAGGCCACGCGGGCCCTGCGCTGGCGTCTTATCCTGAGGCCGTTGGCGTCTTATCCTGAGGCCCGAGGGACAGCAACCAACACCACTAGGCAGTGGGGGCGACAGGATCGGCTGGACCCACAACACAGGCGGCCAGGGCTGCCTTCAAGGCCAGGCCTCCTCCAGCTGGAAACTCACTGTCGGCATCTGACATGATGATGTTGGGGCTCTTCCCCCCTAGCTCCAGGGTCACTCTCTTGAGATTGCTGCTCCCGGCAGCAACCTGAATGAGGCGGCCAATCTGTGGGGACAGAGAGACAGGAAAGAGCTCTCAGTGCGGGGAGAAAGAGCCCAGTACTCTGTAGACACAGAACAGAGGTCCCCACGGCTTGAGTGAGCAACTGGACCAAGAGAGACCTAGAGAATTTCACCAAATAGACATTCACTTTTTTTTTTCTTTTGGACAGGGTTTTGCTTTGTCACCCAGGCTGGAGTGCAGTGGTGTGATCTCAGCTCACTGCAGCCTCGACCAACCCTCCTGCCTTGGCCTTCCAAGTAGCTGGGGCCACATGCACACACCACCACATGAGGCTAATTTTTAACCACAATGGCAGTCCTGGTCAAGGAGTCTGACCTGGCCAAGGTGCTTTGATTTGGGGCAAGCGGTCAGCTCTGCGCTATGTGGAGCCTGGCCAGGCCTGGCCTCCTTAGTCCACATGGGACACCGGCCCCTCCCAAGGGCAGCTGGTGTGGCAACCAGACCACAAAGGGCTCAACCCTGCCCACCCCTCCTGGTACCTACAGGGTCCTCGCCTGAGCTCTGCACAGGCAAGTCCTGGAGGAAGAGGCCTCCACTTGACACCCGGGAGCTCACCTTGAGCATGTTGTCCACTGAGGACAGGGGGAACTTGGGCCAAGGAGGTTGCAAGCTTGAGGCCAGGGTCACCCTACCTCGGTGGAGCCTGTGAATGCCACTTTGTCCACATCCTCATGGGAGGCGATGGCGGCCCCGGCCGTGGGGCCAAATCCAGGAACGATGTTGACCACACCAGGGGGAAAGCCGGCCTGTGAGCAAACAGCCAGGGGACATTGGGAGTCACCCTCCTGTTCCAAAAGGCTCAACCAGGGGAAGACACATCCTTTCTCAGAGAAGGTGGGACAGTCTGCCAAGGGACACACATGGGCAGAAGCTAGTTTTATGGGGCACTACATGGTAATTCTAAATGGGACGGAGAAGGAGCCTGTTCGCTGGGATTCCCTGTGTCTTTGCCCCTCCCCTGACAGCATTCACTTAGAACAATAGTGGGTTTTTGCTTGTTTTTTGAGACAGAGTCTCTCTCTGGCACCCAAGCTGGAGTGCAGTGGTGTGATCATAGCTCACTGCAGCCTCAAACTCCTGGGGTCAAGTGATCCTCCTGCCTTAATCTCCCAAGTAGTTGGGACTACAGGTGCGTGCTACCACACCCAGCTGATTTTTAATTTTTTGTAGAGACCGGGTCTTGCTATGTTGCCCAGGCTGGTCTCAAACTCCTGGGCTCAAGCAATCCTCTGCCTTGGCCTCCCAAAGTGCTGGGATTACAGGTGTGAGCCACCAAGCCCGGCCTGGAGCAATATTTTTAATTCTTCAAAGGGGATCTTGCAGTGAAGACCAATGTGGAAAAGAGGTAAGAGGGAGCCACTCTGGTTCACATGATGATGGGGGCTCCAAAAACACACCTCCCTGTTTAGGGACCCCTGAGACCCTCCTCAGAACTCTTTAGAACAAGCCTCAACAAGGGCATTTAGAGGTTAAGACCGGGACAAGCCACGCACCTCCTTGATCAGGTTGGCCACATAGAGGGCAGTGAGGGGCGTCTGCTCAGCTACCTTCATCACAACCACGTTTCCAGTCGCCAAGGCTGGGCCCAGCTTCCATGCTTGCATCAGGAGCGGGAAATTCCACTGCAACAAACAGCAGCAGCCCTCGAAATCCAAGCTTCCTCAGAGAACTACACTGGGTAGTGGAAGGTGGCACCCCCAGAGGACAGAAGTAGCACCAAGTTCTCTGCACCCTGTGTGTCCTCCCCTAACTCCGTCTATCGTGGTTTTAAGATGGATGGACAAGGCAGGTGGTGCATGAGGATGACAGAGACTCATACTTATTTGTGCTTTTACATCCATGACACCATGCTAAGCCCTAATTACCTCCCTAAGACAGGCACTGTGTTCATTTCCACTTTTCAGATGGGGAAACTGAGGCTTGGGGGATAAGTGACTTGCCCAAGGTTACAGAATTCACGAGTGGCAGGGCTCAGACTCAAACCGGATTGGCTTTGTCAGAGCCCATCTTCTTACCTGCCACCCAGGCTGCCTTCCAACACCACCCCCAGAACCTCTGCAAAGAGCCTGGAAGACTGCCAAATCTCAGGGCACCCTGAAGAAACTCCAGGGAGGCTGGACTCACCGGAATGATCTGCCCGCACACCCCCACAGGTTCATGGCGGGTGTAGCTGAAGAAGTCTCCGTCAATGGGAATGGTTTTCCCGTGGTACTTATCAGCCCAGCCGGCATAATACCTTTAAAAAAAGAAACATTCAAGCTCTAATCAACGATAGTCAGGGACCCCTGCAAACCCTGGCAGAAAGAGAAGACTCAAACAGGTCCAGCTGAGTCTTTCTGATAACTGCCCTTGCTTTTGGCTTATTCAGAGAAAGACAAGTGACTGCTAAGGTCATGATAATCTACTCTAGGTAGCTAACCCCTAAGCCTCCGAATCACCTGGGGTTCTTGTAAAAAAACCAGATCCCAAGAGTCTACTTCCAATATACTAATCCCACTCGCTGGGGCTCATGCCCAGGAATTAGAATTTTTTTCTTTCTTTCTTTCTTTTTTTTTTTTTTTTGAGAAGGAGTCTCACTCTGTCACCCAGGCTGGAGTGCAGTGGTGCGATCTCGGCTCACTGCAACCTTTGCAACCTCCGCCTTGTGGGTTCAAGCGATTCTCTACCTCAGCCTCCCGAGTAGCTGGGATTATAGGTGCCCGCCACCATGCCTGGCTAATTTTTTGTATTTTTAATAGAGACAGGGCTTCACCACCTTGGCCAGGCTGGTCTCAAACTCCTGACCTCATGATCCACCCACCTCGGCCTCCCAAAGTGCTGGGATTACAGGTGTGAGTCACCATCCCCGACCTTCTTTCTTTTTTTTAAGAAACAAGGTATTGCCAGGCATGGTGGCTCACACCTGTATTCCCAGCACTTTGGGAGGCCAAGGTAAGCGGATCATGAGGTCAGAAGTTCGAGACCAGCCTGGCCAAGGTGGTGAAACCCCTGCATCTATGAAAAATACAAAAAATTAGCCAGGTGTGGTGGCAGGCTCCTGTAATCCCAGCACCTCCGGAGGCTGAGGCAGAGAATCGCTTGAACCCGGGAGGCAGAAGTTGCAGTGAGCCAAGATTGTGTCACTGCACTCTAGCCTGGGTGACAGAGCGAGACTCCGTCTCAAAAAAAATAATAATCAATCAATAAAACATTTTTGATTAAACTAAACCCAGAGCTAGTAAAAGGAAGGAAACAATAAATACTGAAACAGAGATAGACAAAAGAGAATATTTTCTTGAATAGAAAAACAATAAAATTAACAAAACCAAAAGTTTGGTTCTTTGAAAACATTCACAAAATGGACAAACCTGTAGCTAGGCTAAGAAACAGAGAGAAGACCCAAATGAGTAAAACTGAAAATGGAGACATCACTACAGATCTTACAGAGATAAAAAGGATTATAAGAATACTGTGAACAATTGTACACCAACAAATTAGATAACCTCAATAAAATGGACAAGTTCCAAGTAACAGAGAAAGTACCAAGAGTGACTCAAGAACAAAAGAAAGCATTTATGACTAAGTCACAATTTGTGATACTGAAGGATTTTCCCACGAGCAGGAGTCTAAATGGAGTAGGCTTCTCTCACAGCTGTGATCCTTTTGGATTTTTGTAATTTATTTGTTTTTCGTTTTTCATTTTTGTTTTTGTTTTTGAGACACAGTCTCACTCTGTCACCTAGGCTGGTGTGCAGTGGCATGATCTTGGCTCACTGTGACCTCCACTTCCAGGGATCAAGAGATTCTTCTACCTTAGCCTCCTGAGTAGCTGGTATTACAGGTGTGCACCACCATGCCCAGCAAATTTTTGTATTTTTAGTAGAGATGGGGTTTTATCATGTTGGCCAGGCTGGTCTCAAACTCTTGACCTCAGGTAATCCGCCTGGCTCAGCCTCCCAAAGTGCTGGGATTATAGGCATGAGATACCGCACCCTGCCCCTTTTGAATTTTTGTAATTTAATTTTTACCTCCTAACAATGTTGCTTCCCCTTTTCCCCTGCCAGAACAAAGAACAGGAAATCTGAGCCCGTACCGGAGACATTTGAGGACCATGTCCAAATCCACCAGGTAGGAGATGACATAGGGTTTGCCATTGTCCAGAGTCTCCAAGGCCTGAGAAGAAAACAAGGTCAGCAGAGATGTGGGTGCAGGAATGAGAGGAACATAAAGGGCTGACAGAGGGAGCCAAGGCTGGGACTGAGAAGGGCTGATGCAAGCCCAGGGTGAGAGTCCCCTTTGTGCTGCCAAATGTCACTGGCATCTCTGGACTATTGCTACGGTCTCTCCAAAGGCAGAGAGAGGGAGGAAGGGGGCCAGGCAGGATGAGGCACTGACTTCTCACTCAGTGATTTCACATAACACACTCTTTTAGCTTCTGCTCTCTGCCATATCCCGGTGCTGGGATAGAGACCAGAGTGGAGCTTACAGAGCAAAGAGACTGTGCATAATGACACAAGTCCTCAGTCACATGTGTTAAGAGTGCTAGAGGACGGACACAGTGACTCGCACCTATAATCCCAGCACTTTGGGAGGCCAAGGTGGGTCAATCACCTGAGGTCAGGTGTTCAAGACCAGCCTGGCCAACACAGTGAAATCCTGACTTTATCGAAAATACAAAATTAGCTGGGCATGATGGTGCACACCTGTATTCCCAGCTACTGGGAGGCTGAGGCAGGAGAATTGCTTGAACTTGGGAGGTAGAGGTTGCAGTGAGCCGAGATTGTGCCACTGCACTCCAGCCTAGGTGAAGAGTGAGACTCCATCTCGGAAAAAAAGAAAAAAAGAGTGCTAAAAAGTAGAAAGCAGAGAGCCAGGCTGCCCAGCTCTGTCCAGAAATATCAGCTAGAGATGAGCCCTTTACGCTAGAACCTGAATGATATGTAGGGGGCAACTGGGCAAAGGGGATAGTACAGATGGCAGCAGGGCAAAGAGCATCCCAGGCAGGTGCAAGTGCTGATGCTCAAAGAGGCTTAGCCATCAAGCATGGCAGCCCAGGCTCGGGAGCACATGGGAATATGAGGACTGCAGTGCAGCATGACTCAGATGATGGAACTAGAACAGGCTGGGTCATTTTTTTTTTTTTAAGACAGGATCTCACTCTGTTGCCCAGGCTAAAGTGCAGTGGTGCCACCACAGTTCACTGCAGCCTGAAACTCCTGGGCTCAACCAATCCTCCTGCCTCAGCCTCCCAAGTAGCAAGGACTACAGGCATATGCCACCATACCCAGCTAGTTTTTTAACTTTTTGTAGAGACAGGATCTCGCCATGTTGAAGGCTGGGTCTTACAGACCATGTTGAGGATTTTATCCTAAGGACATCGCACGCCATGCAGGGCATAAGAGTAGAGTGCCATGTATAATCTGCCTTCTTTTTTTTTTTTTTTTTTTTTTTTTGAGGCGGAGTCTCGCTCTGTCGCCCGGACTGGAGTGCAGTGGCCCGATCTCAGCTCACTGCAAGCTCCGCCTCCCGGGTTTACGCCATTCTCCTGCCTCAGCCTCCCGAGTAGCTGGGACTACAGGCGCCCGCCACCTCGCCCAGCTAGTTTTTGTATGTTTAGTAGAGACGGGGTTTCACTGCGTTAGCCAGGATGATCTCGATCTCCTGACCTCGTGATCCGCCCGTCTCGGCCTCCCAAAGTGCTGGGATTACAGGCTTGAGCCACCGCGCCCGGCCGTATAATCTGCCTTCTGGAAGGTTCGCTCTGGCTTCTGTGTGCAGAATCAATTGTGGCTGGGAGGAGATTGCCTCCTGGTTTCTTCTCTTCTTGCAGCCAGGGAGAATGCCCACCATGGAGGAGCCCAGGCAGAGGTGTCCATTCCCAGGGGTCTCTCTCCTGGGAAGGCCTCCCTGACACAGCTCTTCTCCCCTCCCCCAGATCCTTCTTGCTTAGCCAAACCCACCACATCAAAGGAGACACTAAGGCTGGGTGTAGTGGTTCATGCCTGTAATCCCAGCACTTTGGGAGGCTGAGGCAGGTGGATCACTTGAGCCCAGGAGTTGGAGACCAGCCTGGCCAACACGGTGAAACCCTGTCTCTACTAAAAATACACAAATTAGCTGGGCGTGGTGTCTTATGCCTGTAATCCCAGCTACTTTGGAGGCTGAGGCAGAAGAATCACTTGAACCCAGGAGGTGGAGGTTGCAGTGAGCCAAGATGTCGCCACTGTACTCCAGCCTGGGATACAGAGTGAGACTCCATCTCAAAAGAGCAAAACAAAACAAAAAAACAAAGCAGACACTGAAAGCCTCCTCTGGTTAGTACAGAGGTGCCCCCGACAGGTGTCCATCCTACGCCATTCCCACCAGTCCCATGTCCGATGTGTGGCCCCTGGCTGTTCGCAGGATGCTTGGTTCCTGGCTGTTCGCAGGATGCTGCGAGCTCATTCGCCACGTGGGATCTGAGGGGGAGAAAGGCTGAGGACTCACCGCCAGGTAGGTCCGGTCCCGCTCGATCAGATCAGCCAGGCGGTTCAGCAGCCGGCCCCTGTGTGATGCGTCCATGCGACGCCAAGGTGAGCCCAGTTGGAAGGCAGCCCGGGCGGCCTTCACTGCCTTGTCCACATCTTCCTGGAAAACACAGGAAAACTCAAGCCTTCCTAGAAAACTCAGGCCTTCTCAGTAATAACCAACTCTGAATACAAACACATCCAGAGGGTCATCAGCACATCGCTGAATAGAAAACCTGCCCCGTAAACAATGCTCCTAGCCCAGCAGAGCCCTGACCAGCACCAGACTTCAGCAACGGGGTTGAATAACACAACCTTCCCCTCCTTTCATGAAGTCCTGGTGGGAATGAGAATCCGGACAATTTCTGTATTTTCTTTCTTTCTTTTTTTTTTTTTGAGACGAAGCCTCGCTCTGTCACCCAGGCTAGAGTGTAGTGGCGCAATTTCGGCTCACTGCAACCTCCGCCTCCCGGGTTCAAGCAATTCGCCTACCTCAGCCTCCTGAGTAGCTGGCATTACAGGCAGATGCCACCGTGCCCAGCTAATTTTTATATTTTTAGTAGAGACGGGGTTTCACCATGTTGGTCAGGCTGGTCTCAAACTCCTGACCTCATGATCCACCCTCCTCAGCCTCCCAAAGTGCTGGGACAGGTGTGAGCCACCACGCCCGGCCTGTATTTTCTTATTTTATTTATTTATTTATTTATTTTTGAGACAGAGTCTCGCTCTGTCGCTCAGGCTGGAGTGCAGTGGCCGGACCTCAGCTCACTGCAAGCTCCGCCTCCCGGGTTTATGCCATTCTCCTGCCTCAGCCTCCCGAGTAGCTGGGACTACAGGCGCCTGCCACCTCGCCCGGCTAGTTTTTTTGTATTTTTTAGTAGAGACGGGGTTTCACTGTGTTAGCCAGGATGGTCTCAATCTCCTGACCTCGTGATCTGCCCGTCTCGGCCTCCCAAAGTGCTGGGATTACAGGCCTGAGCCACTGCGCCCGGCCAAAAACACAAAATATTTTTACTAAGAGTCTAATTTAAAAATTGTAAACATAATATTATCAGTTTCTATTGGTTCCTACAGTCTATACAATTCAAACCTCCACAGGAGCTAGATCTTAGGAGACCCTAATTCTACCCAACAAGGTTTCCATCTCTGACCTTCAACTTCCAGGTCTGGAAAGGAGACACTGTATTAGATATTTGCCAAATTCACTTTCAAGTCTGTAGTTCTACACTAAGTGAATCAACACCATTGTCTGCAGGGAAGTTTCTATTGATTAATTTACTTGGAATTTTTCATTGGTATCTGTTACTTGTGAAAGTAATACACATAAATGGTGAAGCTTTTAGCACACAAAAACATACAAAATAGAAAACGAATCCATCCCTCCCCCAAGGTAAGTCACCAGTTCTCACCTTGTCCCCTTCAGCTACCTGACAGATGACCTCTCCAGTGGACGGATTGACCGTGGGGAATGTTTTCCTGCTGACGGCATTGTGCCATTCATTGTTTATGAAGATCTACAGTGAGAAGGAAAGAAGTTCTCAGGACCAGCTCTCAACCTAATAATAGTGACTACCAGTATTGTAAGGGAAAAACAAAAAACAAAACAAGAAGAAGCAAATATGAATTAATTTCAGAGTGGTGTAGCCTAGAAATGAAAAGCACAGGCCCTGCAGACAATCTAGGCCAGAATGCCTACTCTGCCAAGTGATCTGGAGTCATTTGACTTTTCAGTGCCTTGGTTTCTTTGAAAAAATGAAGAGAATATTCCTACTTGTTCTAGTTATCCATTGCTGTGTAACACAGCACCCTAAAACTTGGTGGCTTAAAGTGATTTCTTATCTCCCACAGTAGGGTCCCCTGGTTGGGCTCATCTGGGCAGAGTTCCCTTGTATGGCTACAGTGTGAGGGGAGCTGGGGCCATAGTTATCCAACTCTGAGGCTGGATGTGCAAGATGGCTTCTGCACTCACTACTCTGGCACCACATGGCTGCTTGGGCTTCCTGACTGCATGGCTGGCTCAAGCTAGTCCGAATTCCCATATGGCAGCTGGCTTCCCCTGAGACAGTGTTCCTAGAGACCCAGGTGGAAGCTGAACGGCTTCCTAAGATCTAGCTTCAGAAGTCACCTGGCCTCATTTCTGCCACCAAATTCGGTTAGTCAAAGTGAGTCACAGGCTCAGTCCAGAGTCCCAGGTTGAGGAGACAGCCTCCCCTTCTTCCTAGAAGGAATGGCAAACAATTTGCAAACATCTTCATTCTATTCCACTCCCACATAAATTCATTGTGAGAACTAAATTAGATTATTCTTTTTATTTTATTTTATTTTATTTTGAGGCAGGGTCTCACTCTGTTGCCCAGGCTGGAGTACAGTGGTGCGATCATGGCTCCCTATAGCCTCTTCCTCCCAAGCTCAAGCGATCCTCTCGCCTCAGCCTCCTGAGTAGCTGGGATCACAGGCACATGCCACTATGCCTGGCTAATTTTTGTATTTCTTGTAGAGACGAGGTCCCTCTATGTTCCCCAGGCTGGACTCAAGTGATACTCCCTCCTCAGCCTCCCAAGGTCCTGGGATTACAGGTGTGAGTCACCATGCCCAGCCTTAGATTATTCTTTCACTTACTCAGCAAATACTTAATGAACACCTGCGATGGGCCAGGCACAGTTCTAGGGCTGAGGACACAGTAGAGCCAAAAGCCAACAAAGACCATGCTCTCGTGGTGCCCAGAAAATAAAGAGGCAATCAAACACAGAAGACCACCTCAGACTGTACAGATGAAGGCAAAGGGAAGAAAAGGATCCAGAGAAGGTGACTAAGGTGGGGGGTAGAGAACTCCAGCCGTGGTGGTAGGGGCAGGCCGCCCTGAGGAGCAGACATTTGACCGAGTCCTGAATGATGAAAAGGAGGGGTCCACAGGAAGAGCCGGAGGACCAGCAGTCCGGGCTGTGGAATAGCAAGTGCACAGGCCCCAGGGCAGGAATAAGTCTGGTAGATTTGAGAAAAAGCAAAGGTGGCCAGAGTTACTGGTGAACCAGAAAGGAAGTGATAAAAAACAGGGTCAGGGAGGAGGGCGGGTCCCAAGACACCCTCAGTTCTGCCTCTATAATGTAATTCAGACCAGGCCATCACCCAACCAAGCCACATCTGGGGGAAAGACTGCCTTCCTCATGAGGCCAATGTCAGAGAGCTAAAGCCCCTCCATTTGCTCAGAGAAAGGATCTTTACCTATTACCTAGTCACCTGTTAAAGTACAAGGCTGCGCACGGTGCTCATGTCTATAATCCCAGCACTTTGGGAGGCTGGGGTGGGTGGATCACCTTAGGTCCGGAGTCTGAGACCAATCTGGCCAACCCAGTGAAATCCCATCTCTACTAAAAATAAAAAAAAACTAGCCAGGCGTGGTGGCAGGCACCTGTAGTCCCAGCTACTCGGGAGGCTGAGGTAGGAGAATCGCGTGAACCTGGAAGGTAGAAGTTGCAGTGAGCCAAGATCACGCCATTGCACTCCAGCCTTGGCAACAAGAGTGAAACTCTGTCTCAAAAAACAAAAATAAAAATAAATACATAAATAAAGTGCCAGAGTTCACGCTCTGCTTTCCAGGCACTGGGCGATGGTCATGGGGAGTACAGAGAAGACATCTCCCAGAAAGCTGTCCCCTTCGGGCTTGGTAAACCAGTATCCTGGCAGAGTCCATGGTCACCTTGCCAGTGCTGGGGCAAAGGCTACAGGTGACATGAAGGCAAAGACATCTGCCTCTCTGCTTGCCTTCCTTGGGGGACCCTTTGGCCCCAGCATCCCTGCATGTTCTGGCCCTGGCCTAGAACTCCAGTGAGACATCCGTGGTCACTCTGGGCCAGAGTCTCGGACCATAAAGAATACCGAGCTGCCAAGCAAAGCCTGGAGCGAGGCTCACAACAGGGCTGGGGAGGGGTGGCCAGGCTCACTGGTCAAAAGCAGACATTTGGCCTGGCACAGTGGCTCACACCTGTAGTCCCAGCACTTTCGAAGGCCAAGGTGTGAGAACTGCTTGAGCTCAGGAATTTGAGAACAACCTGAGTAACATAGTGAGACCTCCATCTCCACAAAAAATGAAAAATTAGCCAAGTGTGGTAGCATGCGTCTGTAGTCCCAGCTACTTAGAAGGCTGAGATGGAAGGATCACTTGCTTGAGGCTGGGACGTTGAGGCTGCAGTGAGCCATGATCACACCACTGCCTCCAGCCTGGATGACAGAGCGAGACTCCATTTCAGGAAAAAAATTAAAAAGCCCATATTTCTCCAGATTCTTTTTTTTTTTTTTTTTTTTTTTTTGAGACGGAGTCTCGCTCTGTCGCCCAGGCTGGAGTGCAGTGGCGCGATCTCAGCTCACTGCAAGCTCTGCCTCCTGGGTTTACGCCATTCTCCTGCCTCAGCCTCCCGAGTAGCTGGGACTACAGCCGCCCGCCACCTCGCCCGGCTAGTTTTTTGTATTTTTTTAGTAGAGACGGGGTTTCACCGTGTTAGCCAGGATGGTCTCGATCTTCTGACCTCGCGATCCGCCCGTCTCGGCCTCCCAAAGTGCTGGGATTACAGGCTTGAGCCACCGCGCCCAGCCTCTTTTTTTTTGAGTCTTTTTCTGTCACCCAGGCTGGGGTGCAGTGGTGCAATAACGGCTCACTGCAGCCTCAACCTCTCAGGCTCAAGTGGTCCTCCCACCTCAGCCTCCTGAGTAGCTGGGACTATAGGCATGCAACCACGCCTGGCTAATTTTCCATTTTTTGTGGAGAGAGGGTCTCACTATGTTACCCATGTGGTTTTCGAACTCCTGAGCTCAAGCAATCCTCCCACCTTGGCCTCCCAAAGTGTTGGGATTATAGGCGTGAGCCACTGCACCCAGCCACCCAGATTCTTGTCTTGAACCTCTGCTCATGGCAAGCTCTGACTCCCAGGTTCACACCATTCTACTGCGTCAGCCTCCTGAGTAGCTGGGATTACGGGTGCCTGCCACCACACCCAGATAATTTTTCTGTATTTTTAGTAGAATCGGGGTTTCACCGTGTTAGCCAGGATGGTCTCAATCTCCTGACCTCGTGATCTGCCTGTCTTGGCCTCCCAAAGTGCTGGGATTACAGGCGTAAGGGGCTTTTTTTTTTTTTTTTTTTAAGACAAAGTCTGGCTGTTGTCCCCCAGGCTAGAGTGCAGTGGCGCGATCCCGGCTCACTGCAACCTCTGCCTCTCAGGTTCAAGTGATTCTCCTGCCTCAGCCTCCTGAGTAGCTGGGATTACAGGTGCCTGCTACCATGCCCGGCTAATTTTTGTATTTCTAGTAGAGACGGAGCTTCACAACGTTGACTAGGCTGGTCTCGAACTCCTGACCTCAGGTGATCCACCAGCCTCAGCCTCCCAAAGTGCTGGGATTACAGACATGAGCCACCGCACCTGGCTGAATATGGGCTCTTTAGCTCCTGATTTTGTCACATGGGACAAGGACCTCACTCCTGTGTCTTTGTTTCCTCATCTGTAGTGTGGGAATCACCCTAGATCCCCCTTTATAAAGCCGCGTGAGGGTCTGAAGTCTCTGCGCCAAGCATGGAGTGAATGCCCAACGCTGTGACGATGGCAGGGTGGTAACAGAATGCTCCAGGAAGGAGTCGCTCAGGTAAGGGTCTAGCAGGAATCACCTTCCCAGGCTAAATTTGTTCCGCATAATCTCTATGGTGGAATCCGCAGCTGTGCACCCACAGGAAAGGCTCTGGCACCGGAAAAGAACATGGGTAAACATTAACCAGGGTTCTGGAGGCATGCTTGTGTGGTTTCATATTAGTTGATTTATCATTAATCTTTAGGGAAATGGCACCCTTCTTTCTTTCCACAGGAAGGCTGGGTCGTTTCCAGTGTGGGGACAGGCAGGGCAATAAAGAGCTCAGGTTCAAAGTCAGGAGACTGCCAGACCTAAGTTCAAGTTGAACTATGCCATGCCTGGGCAGCAGGCCCTGGGTGTTCGCTCCCCGACTCTGAGAGTCAGCTCCTCCTCTGGGTGCCTGTGGAGGAGAAGGGAGTTCCCAGGGCTGCCTGCTGGAAGAAGGGGGCTCACGGGCGTGGGGGGCGGGCAGGCAGCCTGTAGCTGTTGGGTGAGTGTCCTTCTTTTCTTCCCCCTGCAGCATAGGCTCAGGGTTCACGCCTCACATGCAACTGACTCGCAGCAAAGTACTTGGGTCAGCAGGGTTAGGAGAGTACAGAGAAGCACCAGGCTGGGCTGGGTGGAAGTAGGTCTGGTTGGCCTTGTACTGTCCCCAAGCTTCTCCTTCCTCCCTTACAGAGGGAGGAAGTCCACTTAGCCCTCTGCGTGTCATGGACACGGCTAACATTCACTAGCTACTCCTCAAGCAGTAGCCCCGCACCAGCGGTTCTGTGTACTTGGATTGTTCCCATTTAAACCTCATAGCAAACCTAGGAGGTGAACTTCATCCTCTCCACTTCACAGCAGAGGATGCTGGGCACAGAAGAGTCCAGCCACTTGGCTCTAGGTCACACAGCAGCAAAGGCAGAGCCAGGATTTGAAGGCAGGTCTTTGGGACTCCAAGGCCTGTGTTCTTTCCTCAGTTCTTCCAACTCCAACCTCCAGCCATAGCCCAGGTCTGCCTTCGAGGAGGCTGGAATTCTGATTCCTGAATCTCCATCTTTATGGTTTACTTACTGACTCAACACAGGTTGATTTCAAATTTTGATTCTGAGCCAGGCACAATGGCTCATCCCTGTAATCCCAGCACTTTGGGAGGCCAAGGCAGGTGGATCATTTAAGGTCAGGAGTTCGAGACCAGCCTGGACAACATGGTGAAACCCCGTTTCTACTAAAAATACAAAAATTAGCTGGGCGTGGTGTCACTTGCCTGTAATCCCAGCTACTAGAGAGGCTGAGGCAGGAGAACTGCTTGAACCTGGGAGATGGAGGTTGCAGTGAGCCAAGATGGCACCACTGTACTCCAGCATGGACAACAGAGTCTCAAAAAAAAAATTTTTTTTTTTTGATTCTGCATGTTGTAAAAAGCACCAACCTCAAAGCCAAACAGATCTGGGTTTGAATTTTTTTTTTTTTTTTTGAGACGGAGTCTCGCTCTGTCTTCCAGGCTGGAGTGCAGTGGCCAGACCTCAGCTCACTGCAAGCTCCGCCTCCCGGGTTCACGCCATTCTCCTGCCTCAGCCTCCCGAGTAGCTGGGACTACAGGCGCCGCCACCTCACCCGGCTAGTTTTTTTTTTGTATTTTTAGTAGAGACGGGGTTTCACCGTGTTAGCCAGGATGGTCTCGATCTCCTGACCTCGTGATCCACCTGTCTCGGCCTCCCAAAGTGCTGGGATTACAGGCTTGAGCCACCGCGCCCAGCCGAATTTTTTTTCTTAAATAAAGGTGGGATTTTTTTGTATTTTTTGTACAGATGGGCTTTAACCATGTTGGCCAGGCTGGTCCCAAATGCCTGTGCTCAAGTGATCCTCCTGTCTCGGAACCCCAAAGTGCTGGGATTACAGCCGTGAGCCACCGTGCCCGGCCTGGGTTTGAATTCTGGCTCCATCCCTCACAGATTTGACCCTGCGCAAATCCCTTCACTTCCCAGATGTCTCACCGAATACTTCTGGGGGCGGCATGTGAAGGTTAAATGCAAGAAAGGATGTTCAGTTCCTAAACTAGGACCTTGCCCGCAGGGGGTCGTGCAGTGTTCTAGATCTTGCAGCTGTCATAGCCTAAAGATTCTTAGGAGCGGCCGGGCGCAGTGGCTCAAGCCTGTAATCCCAGCACTTTGGGAGGCCGAGACGGGTGGATCACGAGGTCAGGAGATCGAGACCATCCTGGCTAACACGGTGAAACCCCGTCTCTACTAAAAATACAAAAACTAGCCGGGCGAGGTGGCGGGCGCCTGTAGTCCCAGCTACTCGGGAGGCTGAGGCAGGAGAATGGCGTGAACCCGGGAGGCAGAGCTTGCAGTGAGCTGAGATCCGGCCACTGCACTCCAGTCCGGGTGACAGAGCGAGACTCCGCCTCAAAAAAAAAAAAAAAAAAAAAAAAAAAAGATTCTTAGGAGCGAGGGCCAGGTCTATACTCTTTATGTTGTTCCCTGCACCAAAGCTTACTAAATTGTCCTGGATTTTAAACTCTATTTTGCAAAGATCAGGAAGTAGGAAGGGGAGAGGTGGGCCAGTCTGGCTAAAGCCCCACCAGCCCCACTCCTTCCTCGCTCCGCTGGCCCCTCTGATTTAGATTAGGATCCTGGAAAGACCACTCCCTGGCATGTTTGCCTTTCAAAGCCCAGAATGTTCTCAGTCACTCTTCACCCTTGAATTAGGCTGCACTTTCAACAACCCACTCTCCCTTCTCCACTGATAAGATAAACCTGGGTCTGCCGAGTAGGACCCTGGACACGTCCCCTGGTTTACATTTCCCATTTCCCTTCTCCTAGGGCCAGACTCAGTGGCCTCCCTCCCCGGTGGGGGGCTGGGTAGGAACTGTTCTCACACTGAGTCTCTGCCAAAGTTCTGCTTCAAGTGAGGAGCAGCTCTCCTGAATAAACACCAGGGCAGACTCTGGGCCAAATGCTTTATAACCCCCTGACCCGAAACCCAAAACTCAACTTACATAATGCACTTAACCCGTACACTCTTGGGCGGGGTGGGATGCTTTATAACCTCCTGATCTGAAACCCGAAGCTCGACTTACATAACACACATAACACTCTTGAGCGGGGTGGGGGCGTCCTAGCTCCCACTTCCTCTTTATAGTTTCTAGAAGCAGAGTGATGTCTGGAGTTGACACTTTCAATCTAGACTGTTGGCAAAACATAAAGATTTTCTATCAAAACACTCTAATTCCTACATATTTTAATAAATACGTCTCACTTTGTTTTGTAAAAGTTGGATTCATTCACCCACGCATTCCATAAGCTTTCACTGACAGCCCTGGCCACTCCAGCATTGGAAGTCCAACAGCCAAGTCCTGGCTTCTGGGAGCTGAAGTCCTGGTGAGGAGAGGGCGCGGTAAACAAGCAAAACCAAGCAAGTGAGAAGCAGAAGGAGGCTTGGCCAGCTGAGGGGTCAGACGGTGCCGCTAAGCGGGGACCTGAAGGGTGACTGCTAGCAAGACCCTGGGGACAGGAGGAACTGAATGGGCTGATATGGCTGCAGGGTGTAGGTGAGGGGAGAGTGGAGGGGCTCGTAATTCTACTCACTGTGTGCCAGGATCTGCACTTGGTGCTGGGAGGACCCAGGAGACCGGGGAATCCGGACACTGCTGTGTCCTTTCTAAGTGGGGGTAATAGACTAGCTATTTGCTAACCCGTTTTTCTCAGTTAGTTTCTCTTGGACATTATTCCACAGGCAGCTCTGCCTCATGTTAAGCCACACAGCATTCCTCAACACGGTCAGGCCATGGTTTATTTAACGATTTCCTACAAATGCACTTTTAGGGCAAGTGATCATCATTCCAGCAACAACTGTGGCGAATCCTTTCCCATGCGTTTTTGCAAACATGCGGCAGATTACTGTGTAGAAATCAGAACTACTGAGTTAGAGGGTAACAGGATCCCTCTTCACCTTGGATATCTTGTTCTCCATGCCAGGCAAAGACTTAGTGGTGATGGTGGTGGCCGAGGGGCTCAGAAGTTGGGACAGGGTCAGTACCCAGAGCAGGACAGCTGGACCTTGGGGGCGGAGGCCAGACCAAGGCCAGGAGAGAATGAAATTCCGGCCACCACCCCCAGACCTCAAGACAACAGGTGGTTATCATCTGCCCAGGGTCTCCAATGAAAGGCTAAACTGTGTTCATTAGTTCTGATTTAAGAAGGTAGGACACATTCTAGAAAGATTTCAGTTCAAGCTTTGAAGCATGAAAGAACTGGGCATGTTACCTAGGAAATCCCCGTCCCTGGAACACCTTATTTTCCCAGAGTGTGCAAGCTAATGGTGGGGTTTTGCAGCCTGGGATCCCAACGGCATGTGCTCTTTCACTTGCTAATCTGCTGTTAGGTAATTAAGTCTGATGGAAAGCAGATGCCATTGCTTGTATTACAAGATTCCAGGGAGTAAAGTCCAAGACAAACATGGAATGCCACATACATTCCCTCTTCCCCACACATCATCCAGAACCCCAGGTTAGTTGGGGATCAAGGCGAGGGGCAGCCATCTCCCCAGGCTTGCTCGTGACACTCCTGAAAAAAGACTAATCGACGCCAGCCCTCCACCCCACTCCTCCACCCCAGGGCCTTTTTTCACCACTTCAAAGATGGAGGTTCGATTCTACTCTGGACTATTTGCCAGACAGGCGCGGTTTCAACTTGTCATTCTGCTTACAGTTTGGCAACCTCTATCTTCCTGCAATGGACTGTCCCTGGGCCAATTTCACCACTCCCTATGCGTCCCCACGTTCCCACTCTTTTAAACTACCAAATACTTTGCAATAAGGCACTTTTGAGTAGAAATACTGGGTTCCCATTAAGCAACCCTTTACCTCACTTCTGGAGCACAAAACAGTATACATGGTTTCATAAATGGCAACCACTCATTATTGAACAAATATTTACCCAACAGTGATCCTATGCCAAGGTGCTAGGTGCCAGGAATGCAAAAGTGAACAATACAAACATGGCTCCCCCTCTCTGATTTTAAAATTCTGTTCAATTGTCCCTTAAATGTTTATTAATACATTCTTATGGTCTGATCATCAGTTAGTGAGGTCAAGTTCACACTAAGTTATAAGTTTGAAAGTGGGCTTCAAATTCTGCCCTGCCCAACCTTCACACAGCATGCCCTTAGTTATACTTAATGTGAACTTGACCTCCCTGAGCCTCAGTTTCCTCACTTGCAAGATGGGACAGCATATAAGACATATGGCTTATAGAGTTGCAGGTAGGATGAAGGGTGAAATGCAGGTAGAAGTCCTCAGTAGAGGGCCTGATAGAAAATAGGTGATGAGGCTGGGCGCGGTGGCTCACGCCTGTAATCCCAGCACTTTGGGAGGCCGAGGCAGGCAGATCACGAGGTCAGGAGATCGAGACCATCCTGGCGAACACGGTGAAACCCCGTCTCTACTAAAAATACAAAAAAATTAGCCGGGCGTGGTGGTGGGTGCCTGAAGTCCCAGCTTCTAGTTAGGCTGAGGCAGGAGAATGGCATGAACCCAGGAGGTGGTGGAGCTTGCAGTGAGCGGAGATCGCGCCACTGCATTCCAGCCTGGGCGACAGAGCGAGACTCCGTCTCCAAAAAAAAAAAAAAAAGAAAGAAAATAGGTGATGAATAATCATGATTACTGGAGCAGGGGATACATATCCATGTCCACAACAGGTACATTCTCAACTCAACTTGACCTCAGGAACACAAACATTATTATAGCCCCATCACCTGAAACTCAAGTGTGTCCTACAGATTCTGGGCAGGCAGGAAGTACCGAATGCCCATTTGTGTTCTCTGATTAAAAACATGGGCCGGGCGCGGTAGCTCATGCCTATAATCCCACCATTTTGGGAGGCCGAGGGGGGCGGATCACAAGGTCAGGAGATCGAGACCATCCTGGCTAACATGATGAAACCCCGTCTCTACTAAAAATACAAAAAAAATTAGCCGGGCATGGTGGCAGACGCCTGTAGTCCCAGCTACTCGGGAGGCTAAGGCAGGAGAATGGCGTGAACCCAGCAGGCGGAGCTTGCAGCGAGCCGAGATCGCATCACTGCACTCCAGCCTGGGCGACAGAGCAAGACTCCATCTAAAAAAAAAAAAAACATGTTATTAGAAGCAGAAGTAACCAAGGTGGGGCCCAGTGACACCCCCAGACTCTCTGGGCTGCCTAAATCTATATCTTTTTTTTCTTTTTTTGAGACGGAGTTTCACTCATTTCCCAGGCTGGAGTGCAACGGTGTGATCTTAGCTTACCACAACCTCTGCCTCCTGGGTTCAAGCGTTTCTCCTGTATCAGCCTCCAGGGTAGCTAGGATTACGGGCATATGCCACTATGCTGGCTAATTTTTGTATTTTTTGTAGAGACAGGGTGTCATTATATTGGTCAGGCTAGTCTTGAACTCCTGACCTGAGGTGATCCGCCCGCCTTGGCCCCCCAAAGTGCTGGGATTACAGGCGTGAGCCACCACACTCAGCCTGCCTAAATCTATTTCTTTTTGTTGTTTTTTTTTTTTGAGACGGAGTCTCACTCTGTTGCTAGGCCTCACTCTCCCTTGGCTCACTGCAACCTCTGCCTCCCGGGTTCAAGTGATTCTCCTGCCTCAGCCTCCTGAGTAGCTGGGATTACAAGCGTGGGCCACCATGCCTAGCTAATTTTTGTGTTTTTAGCAGAGATGGGGTTTCACCATGTTGGCCAGGCTGGTCTTGAACTCCTGTGCTCAAGCAATCTGCCGGCCTCAGCCTCCCAAAGTGCTGAGATTACAGGCATCAGCCACTGTGCTGCGCAATTTTTAAAGAAATCAAACATTTAAATGAAGCCAGAGTCCCCGTTCATTACTACCCTTATCCTGTCCTGCCTGTCCCCTATCCTGTCTTGCCCACTCAGGCAGTAACCACCCTCACAGCAAGGAGAATTTTCCTTCCAGCACATTCTTACATATTTTTTATGGAGATCTGTCTATCTACATGCAATATAAAATTTTGTTTTGCAGTTTTCATGGTTTCATATGGTGTAGAGTACTGGACATTTTTCCTCCTTGACATATTCTTTTTGAGATACATTATTTGTACAGGTCCAGCCAATGATTTGTAACTGCTACATGCAGAGAATTATTCCCTACTATAACTGTAACATAGGTGTTCATCTATTTCCCAATGGAGCTCAAGCTGGCTTATTTCCCAAGCTTTTACTGACATACAAGAAGTTGCAATGAACATTTCTGCACGGTGCCCATGTACACTTGCAGTGTTGCCCAGGACGGACTGCAGTGGCAAGATCAAAGCTCACTGAAGCCTCAAACTGCTTGGCTCAAGCAATCCTCCTGCCTCAGCCTCCCAAGTAGCTGGGACTACTGGCGCTCACCACCACATCCAGCTAATTTTTTAAAGTTTTTGTAGCGGCCAGGCACGGTGGCTCAAGCCTGTAATCCCAGCACTTTGGGAGGCCGAGACGGGCGGATCATGAAGTCAGGAGATCGAGACCATCCTGGCTAACACGGTGAAACCCCGTCTCTACTAAAAAAATACAAAAAAACTAGCCGGGCGATCTGGCGGGCGCCTGTAGTCCCAGTTACTCGGGAGGCTGAGGCAGGAGAATGGCGTAAACCAGGGAGGCGGAGCTTGCAGTGAGTCGAGATCGCACCACTCACTCCAGCCTGGGCGACAGAGCGAGACTCCGTCTCAAAAAAAAAAAAAAAGAGTTTTTGTAGCGATGGGGTTTTGCTATGTTGCCCACGCTGGTCTCAAACTCCTGGGGTTAAGCAATCTTCCCATCTTGGCCTCCGAAAGTGCTGGGATTACAGCTGTGAGCCACCACACGTACCCTTGGGAAATCCATGCTTTTTTTTTTTTTTTTTTAGCCACTGCGCCCGGCTGGGAAATCCATCCTTAATTGCCTTTCTGTCAGTTCTCTCTTTAATTCAGTGCTTCACACCTGTCATCCCAGCACTTTGGGAGGCCAAGGAGGGAAGACTGCTTGAGCCTAGGAGTTCAATACCCAGCCTGGGCAACATGGCGAAACCCCATCTCTACAAAAAATACAAAAATTAGGCTGGCCACAGTGGCTCACGCCTTAATCCCAGCACTTTGGGAGGCCAAGGCAGGTGGATCACCTGAGATCAGGAGTTCAAGACCAGCCAGCCTGGCCGACACGGTGAAACCCCATCTCTACTAAGAACACAAAAAAATTACCCAGGCGTGGTGGTGGGCACCTGTAATCCCAGCTACTCAGGAGGCTGAAGCAGGAGAACCACTTGAACCCAGGAGGTGGAGGTTGCAGTGAGCCAAGATCACACCACTGCACTCCAGCATGGGCAACAGAGCAAGAGTCTGTCTCAAATAAATAAAATAAAATAAAATAAAAAATACAAAAATTAGTCAGGTGTGGTGGGGTACGCCTGTAGTCTCAGCTACTTGGGAGGCTGAAGTAGGAGGGTAATTTGTTGACTGAGCCTGGGAGGTTGAGGCTGCGGTGAGCATCACTATACTCCAGCCTGGGCAACAGTGAGAGACCCTGTCTCAAAACAAAAACAAAAACAGAAAGAGAGAGTAAGAATAAAGATGCAAGTTTTAATTCACCCCAAACTCCCATTCTACTTTACCACAACCTAGCTCACCCCTTCAGGAAACAAACTGCAAATATAACAGCATCCATATCAAATGGAGTTTGATCACCAAGATACTGCAAGTTCACAGTGTCACTATTATCCCAGTTCCTGCTTAAGGCTGCAATCAATATGGAGGCACCAACGGCCATGAAGCCTCACCCCATTTGGTCCTCCCAGCAACTCGGTGATGTAGATGGAATTTTATCCCCCCTTTTTTTTTTGAGATGGAGTCTCGCTCTGTCACCCAGGCTGGAGTGCAGTAGTATGATCTCGGCTCAGTGCAACCTCTGCCTCCCAAGTTCAAGTGATGCTCCTGCCTCAGCCTCCCAAGTAGCTGGGATTACAGGCGCGCCATCATGCCTGGCTAATTTTTGTATTTTTATTTTTTATTTATTTTTTTTTGAGACGGAGTCTCACTCTGTCACCCAGGCTGGAGTGCAGTGGCCGGATCTCAGCTCACTGCAAGCTCCACCTCCCAGGTTTACGCCATTCTCCTGCCTCAGCCTCCCGAGTAGCTGGGACTACAGGTGCCCGCCACCTCACCCGGCTAGTTTTTTGTATTTTTTAGTAGAGACGGGGTTTCACCATGTTAGCCAGGATGGTCTCGATCTCCTGACCTCATGATCCGCCCGTCTCGGCCTCCCAAAGTGCTGGGATTACAGGCTTGAGCCACCGCGCCCGGCCAATTTTTGTATTTTTAATAGAGACAGGGTTTCACTACATTGGCCAGGCTAGTCTCGAACTCCCAACCTCGTGATCCACCCGCCTCAGCCTCCCAAAGTGGTGGGATTACAGGTGTGAGCCACTGCACCCAACCATTTTACCCCATTTTACAGATGAGGCAGCTGAGGTGCAGAGTCCACCGCTGTACACAACATCCCTCTTTCCTGCTGAGTCGGCATCAAGGCCACACAGCAAACAGCCCAGGGGGCTCTAAGAGGGCCAGTTCCAGCGTGGTGCCGCCAAAGTGGAATGCTCTGTAGTCCTTGGAAAGGGTTAAATAAGATCTGAACGTACTCAGAATGATAACCCAGGTACATTTTTCAGTGAGACGGGGAGCTTCAGAATATAAGTGGTTGCATCTCATTTATGTTAAAAAAAAAAAAAAAATTCTGGTGTGCTTGCATTCTCTCTCTCTCTCTTGCTGCAGGCACTTGTAAATGAAAAAATGTCTACAAGAGACACACCTACCTGTTCACAGTGCTCTTGGAGGGAGTACAATGGGGTATCCAGAGAGGTTTATTTACTTATTTTTTTAAGAGATGGGTTCTTGCTCCATTGCCCAGGCTGGAGTGCAGTGGCACAATCATAGCTCACTGAAGCCTTACATCTAACCTCAAGCGATCTTCCCACCTTGGCATCCCAAAGCACTGGGATCACAGGCATGAACCACCTTGGCCGACTGGGTCCAGAGAGTTGTCAGTCCTCTGCAATTTTATACAGTGGGCATGTGTTACTTTAATGATCTCAAAAAGTCTGATAAAGAAAAGCAACCACGGGAATCGGCTCAACTCCTCCAGCCTACACCCACAGAGCAAATCTGCAGAACAGGAAGTGTTACCCAAGGGCCTCAGTGTACCTCTGGACCCAGCTGCCTCACCTGCATGTGATGAAGGATAAAGATCTTAATCAGATTTTGTGGCCACAAGGGTTCCTAGTGTGATGGCTGTTCCTTGAGGATGTTTACGAGACAGGGTCTTGCTCTGTTGCTCAGACTAAGTGTAGTGGCCCAATCATAGCTCACTGCAGCCTGGAACTCCTAGGCTCAAGGGATCCTTCCACCTCAGCCTGCCATATAGCTGGGACTACAAGCATGTGCCACCATACCTGACTAATTTACTTTTTTAGTAGAGACTAGAGACAGGGTCTTGCTGTTGCCCAGGCTGGTCTCGAAGTCCTAGGCTCAAGTCCTCACCCCAAAATGCTGGGATTTATAGGCATGAGCTACTGCTCCTGGCCTCTGCTAGATCTTTTGATGCTCAAGTCTTCCAAGCATGAACTCCTCAGTTGCACAGGCTGCCAAGGGAGCCACAGCTGCTGCCTTTTTAGCCTATGTTATACAAAAGACATTTTATTTTATCCTTTTAAAAATTCCCTTGCAAATGACTTTTGTAACATCCCCTAAAATCACATGCATATGGCTTTACCCATCACCTATATCCAGATTTGCAGCCACACTCAGGTCCAGACCAGCAGGTGTGCTGTTGAAAGCAGCTGGCTAGGAGCCAGCTCTACAGCATCCCAAATCAGCAGCAGTCCCAGAGGATCGGTGTTCCCTTTGTTCCCACCCAGAGTCACAACATACTATGGAATGTTCTGGTCAGGGGCTTACTCCTGGACGTTCCGCTGTGAACCCCAACTATGCCACTGACTTTGGTCTTCAGGTGAGTCACTAAACCTCTCTGTAACTCAGTCGCTTCATCTATAAAATGGAGAATTACAGTCCCTACCTACTGAGGCTGTTGTAAGAATTACCTTAAATTGCAAAACAGGTAGACCCTTAGAACAGTGCCAGGCACAAAGGCTGTGCAGAGAGGACAGGAGCTGTGATTAACTATGAAGTGACCGGTTGATGAGGACCTGTGTGAACCTCACCCTCTGAGCCCCTTACCATTTATAGGAGAAAAAGCTTAAGTCAGAGAAAGCAGCCCACATGCACTGGCACAAACAAAACAAACTCTTTCATTACCAGTTTCAGCCTCTGTGAAGTCTAGAACTTTGCCCAAACTCAAAGATCAAAATAAAAAATATTCCAAAGTATTACTGATTGAGCAATCAATAAATGGACCACGGGAATCGGTTTTATCCTGGAAAGCTCCTCCTTGGTTTGGTCGAAGCCGGCGTTGCAAGCCGCGGACACCCCTTGGGGTCGGCGCCCTGGGGCCTAAGGTCCTCCAGGATTCCCCACTCCCAGCGATGGAAGCAGTCGAGCGCCCACTGGCGTGGCCTCGCCCTTGGCGAACTGGAGAACGCTGGCTGCAAATCACCTCTTTCCTGGTTTTTCCTTTTGAATTCCTTGGATGAGGGCATGAGTCAGGGGATAAAGGGGATGACCAAGGAAAAGACAAAGTTCCCGCAAAGAGGGACTTGGCCGCGTCTTCTGAGTGGTTGAGGGTGGGGACCCCGCGGAGACCCGAAAGCCAAGGACCGTGGGGGGAACGGAATCCCGAGAGTTGGCGCTGGAAAACAGACCGAGGCTGGGCGAAGACGGAGCGGGGGCCCAAGTCAGGGGAAACGGGGCGGGGACTGTCAGAGGCGGCGAAGGGGCTAAAATGCTTGCAGGAGAGGAAGGGGTAGATGTGCTTCCAGCTCAGCCTCTGCAAGCCCCTCGAGCCCCAGATGGGTACACTGAGGCCCACGGCGGTGCGGGGCCTGCGGGAACTTCGGCCGGAGAACAAAGCGCGAGCCGGGCTGGGGGGCTCACCTTGTTGCAGAAGACCTCGGGCTGCTGGTTGGGGGCGGGCACGGCCTGGGTGGCGGCAGCTGACAAGAGGCGGAGGCCCAGGCGGGGCCCGAAGCGGGCGGCAGCACGCAACATGGCAGCAGGCTAGCAGACGGCGAGCGGACGGAGTGCAGGGCTAGGGGCTCAGGGCCAAAGAGCGCCCCTCGCGACCGCCAATGGGAAGGCGGGGGCGGGCCGGGGGCGGGGCCGCGTCTCCCCATCCTTGGGCGGGGGCGCGCAGCTGATGCAGGCGGAGCGGGTGGCGCTAGGTATCCACTGCCCTTGGCTGCCTCCCGGCCCGCGTGGCGCCTCCGCACCCGCCACCGCCCTCCACGTGTGCGGAAAGACCTGGCCCCGCGAACGCAGCTCGCCTTGGTCGAGCCCCCAAAGTGTGCCTTTGATCCCAATGTGAACAGGCCCGAGCCAGGGCGACCCTGACCTCCCCGGCTGATGCTCCAGGGGAAGAGACCGGCCGTAAATCCAAAAGCGAGATCATTTCGGAAATGAAAATGAACGAGGTGACATGGATGGGGCAGAGGGCACTGCTTTTGTAAGTACCATGGTCAGGAAACGACAATGAGACCTGAATGATGAAAGGGAACAGCAAGGGCAAAGGCCAGGAGATGGGACATGGCACGTGTTAGAGAAATGGAAAGAATGAATGCAGCCCAGTTAACAAGGGGAGAGAGAGGGGGACAGGCGACCAGGGCCAGGGCAGGGAGGGTCTTGGAACGCAATCTCGGCCCACTGCAAGCTCTGTCTCCCGGGTTCACGCCATTCTCCTGCCACAGCCTCCCAAGTAGCTGGGACTACAGGCGCCTGCCACCACGCCCGGCTAATTTTTTGTATTTTTAGTAGAGACGGGGTTTTCACCATGTTAGCCAGGATGGTCTCGATCTCCTGACCTCGTGATCCGCCCGCCTTGGCCTCCCAAAGTGGTGGGATTACAGGCATGAGCCACCGCGCCCAGCCATGATTTGCTTCTTAACTCTTCTCAGGTGGATGTAAGGATTTTGCGAACTCTTTTTTTCTAGGGACATGCTGGGGTTGGGCACTGGGCATGCAGGAAGGAACAGAGGACACTGGCTGGGAAGGGAGGTGGAATACCCAGTCAAATGTGTGCATTTCAGCCAGATAAATGTCAGCAAAAGCCGGAGGAGTGGGTGAGAGGAGCTGAGCTGTGCCAGGAGAAGTGACAGGAGCTGAGCTGTGCCAGAAGAGATATGTTTGGACAGCAGAGAATTGCAGAAAAGGGGCACATCTAGGCAACAAGCGTCCAGGGAGCTGTTTGTGGCTGGAGCCCCTGGAGCTGAGGCCAGAGAGTTTGGCTAAAGCAAAATGTGGATTCCAGGGCCAAAGAAGGCCTGCAGTGTGTGAATTTTGTTTTGCTTTGCTTTTAAGGGCTAATACGATGCCAAAGGGATATTACAGCTAATTACTGTCTGCAAGAGAGACGCCCCAGAATTCCAGTGGAAATGCAATGAAGTCCCTGCTCATGTTGCTTCCAACAGGTGGGGACTCCTGGAATTCTCCTCCAGCTGGGAACTCAAGGACCCAGGCTCCTTTCTTTGCGGGACTCTGATTTGAATACCAGATTCCACCTAAGTCGTCCTGGGGCTCAGCCCCATTCCACACAAACCAAAGGAAGAAATGGCATGGAGGGTGGCCCAGGGGAGGTTTCCGTGGGCTGAGCCTGCTTGCCTGGCTGGATTTCAATCACACAACCGTGCCTCCATGCAAGAGTCTGGGAAATGAGTGGCCCTGTGTGCCAGGAAGAAGGGAAATAGGTTTGGAGATCAGCTGCAGAGATAATCTGATAAGCAAGACTCCCTTCCTTCTCTGAATGCAGCCATGCAGGCCCCAAATTCCCCTTCCCAACAGCACTTTTTTTTTTTTTTTTTTTTTTTTTTTGAGATGGAGTTTCACTCTTGTTGCCCAGGCTGGCACCATCTGGGCTCACTACAACCTCCACCTCCCAGGTTCTAGCAATTCTCCTGTCTCAGCCTCCCAAGTAGCTGGGATTACAGGCGCATGCCACCACACTTGGTTAATTTTTTTATTTTTAGTAGAGATGGGGTTTCGTCATATTGGTCAGGCTGGTCTTGAACTCCTGACCTCAGGTGATCCGCCCGCCTCGGCCTCCCAAAGTTCTGGGATTACAGGTGTGAGCCACTGCGCCAGGTACTTTTTTTCCCTTAATACTGTGTGTGGAGATCGCTTTGTCACAGCACATAAGGAATATGTCCCCATTCTCTTCGACAGTTTCATGGTATTCCTCTGGATACATGAAGTAGTTTTATTTCATGAATTTCCTATGATGGACATTTAGGTTGTTTCCAGTCTTTTGCCACTACAAACAATGCCACAATGTATGTTCTTGATTTGCTTAAGAAATTAATAGAAATGAGGCTGGCACGGTGACACATGCCTGTAATCCTAGCACTCTGGGAGGCTGAGG
The DNA here is from genome assembly GCF_007565055.1 of Rhinopithecus roxellana. NCBI lineage: Eukaryota > Metazoa > Chordata > Mammalia > Primates > Cercopithecidae > Rhinopithecus > Rhinopithecus roxellana. Next base: position 94,107,094 of record NC_044558.1, read on the forward strand.
CGGGTGGATCACTAGAGGTCAGGAGTTCAAGACCAGCCTGGCCAACATGGTGAAACCCCGTCTCTACTAAAAATACAAAAAAAAAAAAAAGAAAAAAGAAAAAATATTAGCCAGGAGTGGTGGCAGTGCCTGTAATCCCAGCTACTCCAGAAGGTAAGGCAGGAGATTGCTTGAATCTGGGAGACAGAGGTTACAGTGAGCCAAGAGCCGAGATCGTGCCACTGCACTCCAGCCTGGGTGATAGAGACTATGTCTCAAACAAACAAACAAAAAAAGAAATTAGTAGAAATGGAACAAAGAATATTTACAATTTAAATACAGATAGGACTATATTACCCTCCAAAGAAATTTGGTTAATTTATGCCCCACTCCCTGTCATGTCTGAGTTTCCTTACACCCTCACCAGTAGAAGTTTCAGGATTTTTGTTTACCTTTGCTAATCTGAGAGACAAAAAAGTAGCATTTTGCTACCACATTAATTTGCTTCTCTTTTACAAGTGAGCTTGAGCATTTTTGCCTAGATGAAGTCATGCACGTTTCCTCTGCTATGAACTAGCTGCTCATGTTTCTGGCTCACTTTTCTATTGGATTGTTGGTCTTTCTGAAATGGATTTGTAGGTACTTTATATGTATCCAGGCAATTAACATTTTGTCTATCATATATGGCACAAATACATCCTGCCAGTCATCTTTTTACTACTAAGTGCTGTAAGTAGCTATTTCTGAACCACAGTATATTCTGTGTCATTGATCTCTCTATTCATATGCCAGTATGACACTGTTTTCATCACTGTAGCTTCCTCCTTTTTGTTTTTTTCCCCAAGACCAGGGTCTCACTGTCACCCAGGCTGGAGTGAAGTGGCGCAATCACGACTCGCTGCAGTCTGGTTTTTCCCCAAGACCAGGGTCTCACTGTCACGCAGGCTGGCGTGAAGTGGTGCAATCACGACTCGCTGCAGCCTTGACCTCCCAGGTTCAATTGATCCTCCCATCTCAGCCTCCTGAGTAGCTGTGACTACAGGTGCATGCCACCATGCCTGACTGACACGGTTTTGCTGCATCCCCACCCAAATCTCATCTAGAATTTGTAACTCTCACAATTCCCACGTGTTGTGGGAAGAACCTGGTGGGAGGTGATTGAATTACGGGGGTGGGTCTTTCCTGCACTGTTCTTTTGATAGTGAATGAGTCTCACGAGATCTGATGGTTTTAAAAACGGGAGTTTTCCTGCACAAGCTCTTTTTCTGCCTGCTGCCATTCATGTAAGACGTGACTTGCTCCTCCTTGCCTTCTGCCATGATTGTGAGGCCTCCCCAGTTATGTGGAACTATAAGTCCATTAAACTCCTTTTTTCTTTTTCTTTTTTTTTTTTTTTTTTTTTTGTGAGACAGAGTCTCACTCTGTCACCTAGGCTGGAGTACAGTGGTGCAATCTGCTCACTGCAACCTCTGCCTTCCAGATTCAAGTGATTCTCCTGTCTCAGCCTCCCAAGTAGCTAGGATTAAAGACATGCCACCACGCCTGGCTAATTTTTGTATTTTTAGTAGAGATGGGGTTTCACCATGTTGGCCAGGCTAGTTTTGAACTCTTGACCTCAGGTGATTCAACTGCCTTGGCCTCCCAAAGTGCTGGGATTACAGCACCTGGCCTAAACCTCTTTTGTAAATTGCCCCGTCTCCGGTATTTCTTTATCAGCAGCATGAAAACCGACTAAGGCACCAGCTAATTTTTTTTTTTTTTTTTGGTAGAGATAGGGTCTCTTTATGTTGCCCATGCTGGTCTTGAACTGCTGGGCTCAAGCAGTCGTCCTACCTTGGCCTCCCAAAATGCTGAGACTACAGGCATGTGTCACCACGCCCGGCCGCCTCCTGTTTTAATAGCTTGTACTAATATTTCTCTTAACCAAGATCTTTCAGCCTGGAAGTGAAGATGTTGCACATTTGCCTTCGAGGGATTCCTCTGAGAACTGCATGGAAACTCAGTTGTAGAGGGGAGGCAGGCCACAGCCAGACAGATGAGGAGGGCCCAGTTGGCAGAGAGAGCATGAAGGTGGAATTAACAGGTAGCTGTGTGGAGATGAGGGCGAGAGAGAAGTGGAGGGGGTGCTGAGGTTCCTACCATGTGCTCTTCCCCAGGATGGGGGAGCCAGGAGCAGCAGTAAACTTGGTTGTGGGGAGGGGAAGGAGAAAATGAGCTGACTTACCCACAGTCACATACATCGATACCGTGTGGGCAACATGCTTCGTCCCTGCTGGTGTGCGTGGTGTGTGTCTCAGTGCAGGACACGCTGGTCCACAGGTTCATTTATTCTGGTTTGTCTGCGGTCTGTGGTGCTCACCATAACCTTAATCAGCAGCTCTCTCATCCCTGGTGCCCTACTGTTGATACACCTCTTCCACCCACATCCTGCCCTCTCTCCTTATGGAAATCTTCCCTATCAAGATCCAGCCCAAGTCCCATCTTCTGGGAAGTCTTTTGTGACCATAGTAGCCTTCCTTAGGCGCCTTTTTTTTTTTTTTTTTTAATTTTGAGACAGCATCTCTCTCTGTTGCCCAGGCTGCAGTGCAGTGGTACCAACTCAGTTCACTGCAACCTCCACCTCCTGGGTTCAAGCAATTCTCCTGCCTCAGCCTGCCAAGCAGCTGGGATTACAGGCATGCACCACCACGCCTGGCTAATGTTTGTATTTTTAGTGGAGACAAGGTTTCACCATGTTAGCCACACTGGTCTCAAACTCCTGGCCTCAAGTGATCCACCCGCGTCAGCCTTCCAAAATGCTGGTATTACAGGCGTGAGCCACCGCATCCGGCCTCAGCTGCTTTCACACCGTCCTCAACCAAATACTGCAGACAAAGATCACCTGGATGTGCTGAAACCTTAATATAATTATGGCTCCTTGTGGCTCAGTCTCTCCAAAGCATGAACTAAAACTTAACTCTCAACCAAGATTTCGCCCTGACAGTCAGAGCGCTTTCCTCTCTTCCACATTTTTTCCATCTGTTTCCTGGTTCTTCATCGCCCCTTGTCTGTGGGCTCACTGGCAGGAATGGGGCCGGCAGAAGCACAGGCATTCTCTCGGTGCTGAGACCTTCTGTGGAAACACCTCAGGCCACTTAACTTCCTCTAAGATATTCAAATTCTTAGTTTTCAACTACTCTGAAACCTTTCATTGTTAGGGCACAACTGATGTGTTTTTAGGCTTAAAAAAACCCTAGTTCCACTTGCTCTCTAACAAAGATGGTGACTGAGGTCTCCTTCAGGGTCACTGGTGAGATTCTAGATGTTTGGTTGTTTAGTCCCCATTCTGGGACACTGATTCAGTCTATGGAAGCTCTTTTTTGTTGTTGTTGCAAACAATTATGTTAGGTGGGGAATTCAAAGCTCCATTTTAACAGGAAGACATCTGGCTGGGCGCAGTGGCTCACGCAGTGGCCAACACTTTGGGAGGCAAGGTGGGTGGATCATCTGAAGTTGGGAGTTCTAGACCAGCCTGACCAACATGGAGAAACCCCGTCTCTACTAAAAATACAAAATTAGCCGGCGTAGTGGTGCATGCCTGCAATCCCAGCTACTTGGGAGGCTGTGGAAGGAGAATCGCTTGAACCCGAGAGGTGGAGGTTGCGGTGAGCCGAGATAACACCATTGCACTCCAGCCTGGACAACAAGAGCAAAACTCTGTCTCAAAAACAAAACAAAAAACAGTAAGACATCTGCCCTCACAGGTAGGAGGAAAAATGTGGTCAGCCCTGAGCCCCAGCTCTGCCCTCTTTGTTTGCATATGTTCTCTCTCTCTCTCTCTCTCTCTCTCTGACACACAGCTGGCTCGACACCCCACATGCAGCCAAGGGCACAGGGCAGACACCCCCTGGTGGAGCCTGACCCCCTAAGAGGCAGTCGGGGGGGGCATCCCGGAGATTATTCTGGAAGTATCAGAAGCTCATGCGCTTCTTGAGGGCACAGCACGTTCTCTTTGGTGACGTAAGCCTCATCATCTTCCTCCTTTCCTAGGCGAGGAGGCCAGTACCTTTCAGGAGGTGATCTTAACAATCTATGTCATGGAGTAGAAAGAGCTCCAGGATCTTCTGAATTTAGGTTTGAATTCACTGACAAGCTGTGTGATCTTAGGCAAGTTGTGCAACTCCTTTGAATCTCTGTCTCCTCATCTCTAGCAGGGGCAGAATAAAAGGATCTGCCAATTGTTAGAGAGTTCAAAATAACTGGCCGGGCACAGTGGCTCATGCCTGCAATCCCAGCACTTTAGGAGGCTGAGACGGGTCGATCACCTGAGGTCAGGAGTTCAAGACCAGCCTGGCCAATGTGGTGAAACCGTCTCAACTGAAATTACAAAAATTAGCCGGGTGTGGTGGTGCACGCCTGTACTCCCAGCTACTCAGGAAGCTGAGACAGAAAATCACTTGAACCCGGGAGGCAGAGGCTGCAGTAAGCTGAGATCACACTACTGCTCTCCAGCCTACATGACAGAGTGAGACTCTGTCTCAAAATAATAATAATATACAGATAGTTCTTGGCATCTGGTATGTACTAAATACCCAGTAGCTCTTATGATTCCAGCCAGGTGGTGTCCGCTCATTCTCCTTCCCCTGGGTATCAGGTTAGAGAAGTCAAGCCTTTCTCACCCTTACTTCTCAAAGTGGGTCCCAAAACAAGGAGCATGACCTGCAAGTGTGTTAGGAAAGCAGGCCCACCACACCACACTCTGCATTTTAACCTGATCTCAGTGGCATTCCTTTGCTAGTTAAGTGTGAGAAGCATGGCATCTTAGCTGGTCCAAGCTAGTCCTCAGCCCAGATGAGGCCCCACATGCTTGCACCCCAGTGTGAGCATAGCCGAGACCTCCTCTTTAGCCGCTCCTGCTCCTGACTCCAGCCACACAGGAACAGCTGGTGTGTGCTGTGGCTTATGGTAAGCCATGCATCATCCCATTTAATCCTCAGGTGATTCTGGGAGGCAAGGACTGGTCTATTCATTTTTCAGATGAGAAATCTGGCCAGGTGTGGTGTAATTCTAGCACTTTGGGAGACCGAGGTAGGAGGATTGCTTGAGCTCAGGAGTTTGAGACCAGCCTGACCAACATGGTGAGACCTCTGTCTCTAAAAAAAATTTAAATAAATAAATAAAACAAGAGATCTAAGTCTCTAAGATGAAGGAACATTTCCCAAGGTTGCCCAGCTACTCTGTCACGGAGCCAGGATTTAAACCCATTTGAATTTGGGCCACTTGAATCCAGAGCCACAGTCCTGACAAAAATTCTCTCCTTGACCACACTCTTGCCAGCCTCCCTCTGAGCTCCCATCTACACTAGACCTCAAACTTGGCCTAGAAAAACTGCAGACTTTCAACACAAATGCTTAAGTCCACATCCCCATACTCTCATGAAAAGACTTAACAGTTACATGGTGTCCAACAGCTCTAGACCACATCCCTGGGATGCCCCTACCTGCCTGAGAAAGCCCAAAGCTGCTGAAAGAAGTTACTGTTTGTTCCAGCAACATTAGAAGATGAACCCTGTCCCTGAGCCTCCGAGGGAGGGCAGGAGCCTAACCCTAAGAGCCAGTTAGCAAACCCAGACAGGTGTCACGCCAACCACGCTCCTTCCTGCTCTCTATAGTTCCCCTTCCTGACTCTTGAGCCCCCCTCCCAAACACCACCCCTCCCATCACCTACGCACAAATCCAAGTGGAGCTCAGTTCCCACTGGGCCCTGCTCCCTATGGCAATGACTTATGACTGATTAAAACCTGTCCCTGCTGGGTGCGGTGGCTCACGCCTGTAATCCCAGCACTTTGGGAGGTTGAGGCAGGCAGATCACTTAAATTTGGAGTTCAAGATTAGCCTGGTCAACATGGCAAAATCCTGTCTCTACTAAAAATACAAAAATTAGCCAAGCATGGTGGCGCATGCTTGTAATCCCAGCTACTTGGAAGGCTGAGGCAGGAGAATTGCTTAAACCTAGGAGGTGGAGGTTGCAGTGAGCCAAGATGGCACCGATGCACATCAGCCTGGACAACAGAGTGAGATTCTGTTTCAGAAAAATATATAAAAACCTGTCCCTACCACTTTAGTGTCCACCTTTACCTCTGACAGCTCTTCAGCACTGTGTCATCTGTCTAACGCTGATAGGATAGAAAATCCCCTGGGCCATTTCTCCACTCAGTCAACTTGATTAAAAGAAACCCTGTCCCAGGTTACTTGCAGATGTGGGCCCCAGGCCCCTGGAGTCCGGGACTCACCTGTCCCAATGTGCATCTATTTTGGTAAAATGGATGAAGGGGAGAAATCTGCACCCATGTCACAGCAGGGAAGGCAGCAGAAATACCAACCAGAGGGGTCTCTGAGTGACAGCTCTGGCACGCCCAAGGCATTCCTGGGGAACTCTGAAGCCCTGGGTGGTGACAGACAACCCCAGGGGGGTTACGATGGGGACATGCAGCAGAGATCGCTGGAGCCTGTTCTTTCGGTGTCACTCCCAGCTGCCGTCTTGAAGCGGACCTGCCCAGACAAGTTGCCTGGAATTGTCTCTTTGCAGCCTCTGTAGGATTGTTATGGAATGATCTGACAGTATCTGAAATCCAGCCCTGGCGAGCACAGGTCTTGGCATCCAGATGCCATCTGGCCTCCCAAAGTGCTGACATTATGTGTGTGACCCGCGGCACCTAGCCTGCCCTTTCTTCTTGTCAGGCAGGTTTGGCTGAGACACCTCTTCTGGAGAGAGTTCTCCCCTCAGCCTCCAGCCCCAGCAGTGCTTGCCCCATCACGCGCCCAGGCCTCCAGGGCACTAACCACCATCCCCTACTTGAGATGCAAACCCCTAAAGGCCAGCAGTTGGCCTGATTTGTTTACTTGCACATTCCCCCAAGGCTTGGACTCGTGCTGGGCCCAGAGCTGGGGCTCCTGCAACAGTGGTGGGCAGAATCATCTAGCAAAGGTGGAGGGCCTGCAGGGACCTGCCTGTCTGCAGGCAGCATTCCCAGGGTCCCCAGGGCCTCCAGTCCTCAAGGCAGAGGATCTGAGGGAGATGTGGGGGTGCCCACAGCCTGACTCTCATTTCCCTCTCTGCAGTTGCGTTACTGAACAGGCAAGGTTAACCTCAGAGGCCACGAAAGACATTCTTAGGCCCACGAGACAGGCCAGGCCATGACCACTTCCCTTTTTTGAAGAAAACCCCTCCTCCTGGAGCCTAAGGGAGCACTCAGCTGCGTTGTGACAGGCATTTGTTTAGGGTTTAACTTCCTTGAGTAACAAGCAGTTTCTCAAGTGTGGTGAAGGGGGACCTGCCTCCCCACACCCCCGCGCACACGGGTCTGAGGAGCCATTCACGGGCCCCTCGTGGTGCCGATAGTGTAGGGGTGCAGTCCTGGCTGGCCATTCTCAGGGAAGGCGGTTCCCACAGGGTCACCTCAGCAATGTGGCAGCTGGGGGGATGGTCCCTGCCCGTCTGATCTAACCTGTGACAGGTTTTGGCTACACCACCATGAGTTATAAGACCAGTAGGCTGGGTCCTCACTGCCCCTGGCTCATCTCTGCATGTCGCCGGGTTTCTCAAGGAGCTCAGACCGCAAGTGAGTGAGCATTTCCACTTTCCTCAGAGAAGAGAGATTGCGCTCCAAAGTGTAATGGCAAAAGCGCCACCACCTCCTGTTCCACCAGATATGATTCTGACTATGGAGCAGGTGGAGGCTACAGGGGCCTCACATGCCAGCTCCTGGATGAAGTGTATATGAGTACAGAGCCCCGGGCTACATAATGAGGGAAGGCAGCCAACTCGGGACTTATCGGACCTGTGGCCTCTGCGCTCCCAGCATGTATGAGACTGAGACGGCAGCTTGGACCTCAAGGAAACACAGGCGGGAGGAGGCACGAAGGGAACCTCTCCACTCGATTCTCTTTGTATGACACAGAAAGTCCACAAAGCCTCTGAGATGTGTTTTCTTATTCTTTTGTGATCCCAAAACCCCTTTCCAAAACAACATTTAAATGAGTGTTCTGTGCTGTGTGTTCAAATGGAGATAATCAGATGCCAGTGGCTTTACAATGTGGGTTGCATTCCATTTTCCCAGGCGCCCAGGCCCTGGGTCTCCAGGCCTCTGCCCATCGTGGCCACCCCTCTGCTCACCAGGGAGGCCAGACAGGAACCCTGCAGCTGCCAGAGCAAGCACGTCCCACAGCCTCAGGAGGCCTCCCAAAATGTGTCCAGATTCCCACAGGTAGAGAGAGGGACTGAGAGGCTGAAGTGAAGTGACCGTGCCTGCCCAGCCCGGGACCGAGAGCCCGAAGACCAGCTTTCCAGACTCTGTCCTGGAACCCTCTTGGCCCTCAGCAAATCCCCTCCTCCTGGCCTGAAACAGAATTTAGGCTTCTTGCAGAGATGTCTTCTGTGGAGAACCAGAAAGCTTGAGCACACCCTGACTGTCCCGGGACACAGCTGCTGAGCAGGGTGCAGGAGCCACACGCACCGGATCTTTCAAGGCACATCAGTGACAGATCTGAGCACGGCTGGTCCAGCCAGGACACTGGGCTCCTGCAGCCCCAAGCCTCTAAATGCAGTGCTTCAGCTCTAGCTTGGCCACCGTGGCCCGGTGCACCTCGTCAGGGCCGTCGGCAAAGCGCAGGGCTCGGGCCCAGGTGAAAAACTGAGCCAGTGGGTAGTCGCCGCTCAGGCCCGCCGCTCCGAAGGCCTGGCAGACACAGGGTGGAGGGAGGTGGCCCTGGGTCAGCCCTTGTCTCTGAGGGCCCCAGGAATGATGGCTTGCTTTTGATGGGCCATAACAACCATCTTCCCGGACTTCCCCTGTGACACCTATGTGATACAATCACTAATATTCCATAGGGCTTCCGTGGGGCCACACCTGCCATCCCACGGCCTCCAGACTCCCCAGGTCCACTCTGCAGGTGCCTTCTGCCCCATGTTGGGGCCGGGGGTTAGGATCTGAGGAGGCGGCCTCCCTGCATGGTAAAGAGCCTGGGCTCCGGGCTTATGAAAACCCAAGTTCATGTGAATTTGAGGTCAGCTACTTGCAAGCTCAGTGACCTGGACAAGTCACTTTACTTTTCTGTGCCTGTTTCCTCACATTAAAAATGGGGGTAGGATGGCACCCCCCACCTTGCTGGGTCATTCTGAAGAGGAAAAGGAAAGTTGCATGCATGGTGAGTGGGTGACACAGGGTGTCTGCCAGGGTCTACGGGAGGCTGGGCGGCTGAAGACAGGGGAGTTTGGCATCTGGTATTGATGGTTCAAATAAGCCAACTGTCTAGTCTGTGCTCACCTGAATCGCACGATCAATCACTCGGGAGGCCATGGATGGGGCGACCATTTTAATCATGGCTATATCCAAGGCCGCAGCCTGTAAGGAAGAGGAGATGTGATTATAAAAGACCCAAGGGCAGCCTGGGTGGCAGAGTGAGACCCCCCGCCCCCCATCTCTACTAAAAATACAAAAACTAGCTGGGCATGGTGGCATGTGCTTGTAGTCCCAACTACTCGGGAGGCTGAGGTGAGAGGATTGTCTGAGTCTGGGAAGTCGAGGCTGCAGTAAGCCAAAACTGCAACCCTGCACTCAAGCCTGGACAACAGAGTGAGACCCCATCTCAAAAACAAACAACAGGCCAGGTGTGGTGGTTCAGGCCTGTAATTCCAGCACTTTGGGAGGCTGAGGCAGGCAGATCACCTGAGGTCAGGAGTTCGAGACCAACCTGGCCAACATATAGTGAAATCCAGTCTCTACTAAAAAATACAAAAATTAGCTGGGCGTGGTAGTGCATGCCTGTAGTCCCAGCTACTTGGGAAACTGAGGCAGGAGAGCTGCTTGAACCCGGGAGGCAGAGGTTGCAGTGAGCCGAGATCATGCCACTCTACTCCAGCCTAGGCGACAAAGCGAGGCTCCATCTCTCAAAAACAAAACAAAAAACCAAACAACAAAAAAGACCCGAGGCAGAAAGCTTGGAATAATGATCAGATTCCCAGGAGGAAGTCAAACACCAGGGTCCACAACAGAGGCCCCAAGGTCTCGCTGATGTGAGCTGGGTGAGGCTGCCCCTGCCTGGTATACAGCTAGACAGCAACCAGGGATGAAGGGTGCCATGTTGGCAACTACTATCTTATGTTGCAAGATGTGAAGCAAGTGCTGGGAGAATGTGGCTGTCTTCCCAGATGACGGGGAACACAGCCAGCACACACTGAAGGGACAAGGGGGAGGGGCCTGTGCTTTGCTCAGGGTCATGGCCAGCTCTGCCTCCAAGCAGCAGTGGACCAAGGCCAGTCAGGGCTCTGGGAAACTGAGCTACAGTGATCTGCCCTGGGGCAGGGTGTTCAAGGGGGACACCCAGCAGCCTCCACCATATCTAGCACGCCAGTGTCAAAGAACCAGGAACTGTGAACCTGGTTTGGTCCCTGACGGCTGAGGATCTTGGGTGGGGGTAGAGGCTGCCCCACAGAAGGCTGGACAAAGCACGGTCAACATGGCATTGTACTTGGTCATCACAGGCACTTAGAAAGAGCCTTAGCCTGGGTAACATGGTGAGACCCGGTCTCTACAAAAAATAAAGAATTAACTGGGCATGGAGGTGTGCGCCTGGAGTCCCAGCTACTTAGAAAGCTGAGGCTTCAGTGAGCCATGATGTACCACTGCATTCCAGCCTGGCTACAGAGTGAGGCCCTGTCTCAAAAAATAAATAAATAAAAGGTTAAAAAGAGCCTTAGTTAATGACTAATGTCACACTTGAAAATAAGCCTCTATTTTGCTAATTCAATATTCAGATGAAGGCCAGCAGAGGGTCCCTTTTCCCTTACTTACTCTTAGGTTGTCCAACACCTCCACCAATGGCCCTGGGAGTCCAGGGCCACCCAGGGGCGCTGTGGCCCCATCAGACCCACTGCCTTGGACTAAGTAGCTCACCAGGTCAGTAAAACACAAAGGCCAGTCCTCTCTTCTTCAATTTTTGAAAAACTGCCAAAATAGCTCCAAGTAGAGGTGAAATAGTTTCTAATGTCGAGAAGCCAGGCTCTCATGCTTTGCTGAATGAGGAGGAAGAATCTCTGCCTCTGGGAGGCCCCTTCGTGCCCCTGCCCCTACCTTGTTTCCTGCCAGGTCCATGAGGTGGGCAGCTCTCAGCACCAGCAGCCGTGCCTGCTCAATCTCCACGCGCGACTGTGCGATGTCCGCCAGCACTGTGCCCTGCTCCACCAGGGGCTTCCCAAAGGCCACGCGGGACTTCACCTGTCGACACAGGAGATGGGCTGAGGACACACTGGGCTGGGGGTGGTCACAAGAGGTGGGGGCTGGTGGCCTGAAGAGTTGGGTGGAAGCAGACAGGACAGAGCAGGGGAGGAGAGTGAAAGCAGGACCGTGCAGCTTCTCAGCCAAGGTGCCTGTGTGCAGCCATGGGCCATTTCCAGGGAGTAGGTCTGACACACAACCTTCACGTGCGCCACAGCCAGCCACAGCCCACAGGGTACCTGTAACAAATTGCTTCCAAGAACCCTTTATTCCAGCCATTGTACATCTGGGCAGGCCTGGCTACCAGACAGGAGCAGTTATAGATCTGAGCCAGCATCTGGTCCAAGGCTACTCGGCGCAGGCGAACGTGCCCTCTGCTGACCGCAGCACCCCTTCCCGCCCTACAGCTCCAGTGGAAGCAAGGTCCCCCCCCTCAGCCCCCTCTCTTGCTCCCGGCCTTCCGCTGTGGGCGGCTTTATCTGCAATGGGGATTTTAAATTCTGAAAGTCACAAGGCATCAGAAAAGGTTCTAAGTATTCCTTTTTTTTTCCTGTTTTATTATTTTTCCTTCTTTTTAAAATTTTTTTGGAGACAGGTTCTCATTTTCTTGGCCTCTCAAAGTGCTGGGATCACAGGCGTGAGCCACTGCACCCGGCCAGCCTGCTTAAAACAGTAATATCAACAACAAAAAACAAAAACATTATTTTGCATCAAAGCTAACAACAGCCTGTTTATGTTTCTTTTTTTTTTTTCTTTCCCCCCAGACAGGGTGTTGCTCTGTTACCCAGGCTGCAGTGTAGTGGCACAGTCACAGGTCGCTGCAGCCTCGACCTACCAGGCTCAGGAGATCCTCCCACCTCAGCCTCCTGAGTAGCTAGGACTATAAATGCATGCCATCACACCCGGCTTTTTTTTTTTTTTTTTTTTTTTTGGTGAGACGGAGTATATCTCTTGTTGCCCAGGCTGGAGTGCAATGGTGTGATCTCGGCTCACTGCAACCTCCACCTCCCAGGTTCAGGCAATTCTTCTGCCTCAGCCTCCCGAGTAGCTGGGATTACAGGCATGTGCCACCACGCCCAACTAATTTTATATTTTTAGTAGAGACAGGGTTTCTCCATGTTGGTCAGGCTGGACTCGAACTCCCAACCTCAGGTGATCTGCCTGCCTTGGCCTCCCAAAGTGCTGGGATTACAGGTGTGAGCCACAGCACCCGGCCAGCCTGCTTAAAACAACAACAACAACAACAACAACCAAAAACATTATTTTGCATCAAAGCTAACAGCTTGTTTTTGTTTCTGTTTTTTTTTTTTTTTTTTTTTTCCCCAGACAGGGTGTTGTTCTGTTACCCAGGCTGCAGTGCAGTGGCACTGTCACAGGTCGCTGCAACCTCGACCTCTCAGGCGCAGGAGATCCTCCCACTTCAGCCTCCTGAGTAGCTAGGACTACAAATGCATGCCATCACACCTGGCTAATTTATTCATTTATTTATTTATTTTTGAGACAGAGTATCGCTCTTGTTGCCCAGGCTGGAGTGCAATGGTGTGATCTTGGCTCACCGCAACCTCCGCCTCCCAGGTTCAGGCAATTCTCCTGCCTCAGCCTCCCAAGTAGCTGGGATTACAGGCATGTGCCACCATGCCCAGTTAATTTTATATTTTTAGTAGAGACAGGGTTTCTCCATGTTGGTCAGGCTGGACTCGACCTCCTGACCTCAGGTGATCTGCCCACCTTGGCCTCCCAAAGTGCTGGAATTACAGGCGTGAGCCACCACGCCCAGCCCCACCTGGCTAATATTTTTAATTTTTTAATTTTAATTTTTTTTTTTTGAGACAGAGTCTTGCTTTGTCACCCCAGCTGGAGTGCAGTGGTGCGTTCTCAGCTCACTGCAACCTCCACCTCCTGGATTCAAGTGATCCTCCTGCCTCAGCATCCCAAGTAGCTGGGATTACAGGCATGTGCCACCAGGCCCAGCTAACTTTTTTATTTTCAGTAGAGACGCGATATCACCATGTTGGCGAGGCTGGTCTTGAACTCCTAGTCTGAAATGATCTGCCCACCTCGGCCTCCCAAAGTGCTGAGATTACAGGCATTAGCCACCACGCCCGGCCTTATTTTTTATTTTTTATAGAGATGAGGTTTTGCCATATTGCCCAGCCTACTCTCAAATTCCTGGGCTCAAGCAGTCTGCCTGCCTCGGCCTCTCAGAGGGCTTGGAGTGAGTCACCACACCTGGCCACAGTCTTTTTTAAAAAAATTTAAACGTATATAGTGAACAATTTCTCCATGTTAAGGAATAGATTTCCACAGCATCATTTAAAGTCTCACTGTATGTCATCTCGTGGTTCATTTGTCCAACAGTCATTGTTATCCTTATAAGTTGTTCAGAATTTTGCTATCTGAATGAGCACTGTAGTGAACCTCCTAGTAGCAAATCTTTTGTAGATTCCTAATTACTCCAACCAAGTCCTCAGTGGAGGTGCCATGTTCATGCTATGCACTTTCTGGAGACTTCTGTCTGATTCATTCAGTCCAATTGTTCTGCCAGGTTGAATTTAATGCCACATAGGGCTGAAGCACCATAACTGAGTCCACAGACAGGAGCGTTTTACTTAGAAAGAAAAAATAACTGGTCAGTCTTAACTAAAAAGGGTGTAAATCACAGGTTTGCTCAGTAATCAAAAATGCAGACTGCCTCTGTTCTTTCAATAGCAGTTCTTGTGAGACACTGGTTTTGGTCTCAGGGTTTGGGTCACCTTTCTGAAATTGATAATCACCAATTTGAATTCCTGTCCTGGCAGCAGCTGTCTTTTAACCTAGGTTTCCAAACTTTGGGGGCCGTGGGGTCATGGCAGAATAAAGTTTTCTGGATGTGCTGTGGAAGAGGGTGGTACAGGCCAGATGATGGAACCCTAAGGACAAAAACAAGCCACATGGGGTCTCCCTGGTGTCTGATTGATTGATTGATTTTTTTTTTTTTTTTTTTTTTTGAGACGGAGTCTTGCTCTGCCGCCCAGGCTAGAGTGCAGTGGCCGGCTCTCAGCTCACTGCAAGCTCCGCCTCCTGGGTTCATGCCATTCTCCTGTCTCAGCCTCCCGAGTAGCTGGGACTACAGGCGCCCGCCTCGTCGCCCGGCTAGTTTTTTGTATTTTTTAGTAGAGACAGGGTTTCACTGTATTAGCCAGGATGGTCTCGATCTCCTGACCTCATGATCCGCCCGTCTCGGCCTCCCAAAGTGCTGGGATTACAGGCTTGAGCCACCACGCCTGGCCGATTGATTTTTAAAGAGACAGGGTCTCACTCTGTCACCCAGGCTGGAGTGCAGTGGTGTGATCACTGCTCACTGCAGCCCTAAACTCCTAGGTTCAAGCGATCCTTCTGCCTCAGCCTCCCGAGTAGCTGGGACTACAGACACATGCCATCATGTCTGGCACTTAAAACTCTTTCTTTTTGGCCGGGCGCGGTGGCTCACACCTGTAATCCCAGCACTTTGGGAGGCCGAGGTGGGTGGATCACGAGGTCAGGAGATCGAGACCATCCTGGCTAACACGGTGAGATCAAGACCATCCTGACTAACACGGTGAAACCCTGTCTCTACTAAAAATACAAAAAATGAGCCAGGTGTGGTGGCAGATGCCTGTAGTCCCAGCTACTCAAGAGGCTGAGGCAGGAGAATGGTGTGAACCCGGGAGGCAGAGGTTGCAGTGAGCCAAGATTGTGCCACTGCACTCCAGCCTGGGCAACAGAACGAGACTCCATCTCCCAAAAAAAAAAAAAACTTTTTTTTTTTTGCTGGGCACGGTGGCTCATGCCTGTAATCCCAGCACTTTGGGAGCCCAAGGCAGGCAGATCACGAGGTCAAGAGATTGAGACCATCCTGGCCAACATGGTGAAACCCCATCTCTGAGGCTGAGGCAGAATTGCTTGAACCTGGGAGGTGGAGGTTGCAATGAGCCGAGATCACCCCACTGCACTCCAGTCTGGTGACAGAGCAAGACTCAATCTCAAAGAAAAAAAAAAAAACTTTTTTTTTTTTTTTATAAAGACGGAGTCTCTCTTTTTTGCTTAGGCTTGTCTCAAATGCTTGGCTTCAAGCAACCCTCCTACCTAGACCTCCCAAAGTACTGGGATTATAGCAGTGAGCCACTGCACCCAGACTGATTTTTAATAATGTGCTAGCAGCATGACCTTTACACCTTGGAACCTTGCCCTCTGCTGCTAGAGAGCCTGGCCTTTCCGGTCACCTCGACAGAGTGGGTTCTATTCTGCTCTGAATCCAAACTGCAGCAAAGTAGCAGATGCAAAGCAAAGACAGGAACGCAACTTCTTGGCAAGGACATCACCTTGCTTCACCTGCTGGGACTGCATTCAGAAAACAGGTAGGAATTGAAGTCCGACAGCAAAGCAGAAGGTGGTGGTTCTGAGTCAGTGCTAGGCGCAGGGGGAAGCACTCACGCGGGCCTTCATGAGCGCCAGGGCCCTCTCTGAGAACCCGATCAGCCTCATGCAGTGATGGATCCTGCCAGGGCCCAGTCTGCCTTGGGCGATCTCAAAGCCTCGGCCAGGGCCCAGGACCATGTTCTCTTTGGGCACACGCACATGCTCAAATCGGACTTCACCATGGCCACCTGAAAGACCCAAATGATCACTGTGAGCAATCGCCATAGTCATTTCCCTTGGATGTGTTTCTTCCTCACCTCAGTCTGGGTTATCTGCTGGCAATGTCCCTGCCCTTTATTTAGTCTTCTTACTGGGACATGGTTAAAGGGAAAAGGATGGCAGGAAGGAGCCTGTTAAACACAGAAAATGAATCATGGATTTATAATGGCAAATGAATATTCTGTGATTCCTTTTATAAAAACATAATGCCACCTTAAGCTGAAGCTCCTAGTGGTTTGTGACAATGTAGTGATCCTATGAAAACACTGAAAGGAGGCCGGGCGCGGTGGCTCAAGCCTGTAATCCCAGCACTTTGGGAGGCCGAGACGGGCGGATCACGAGGACAGGAGTTTGAGACCATCCTGGCTAACACGGTGAAACCCCGTCTCTACTAAAAAAAACAATACAAAAAACTAGCCGGGCGAGGTGGCGGGCGCCTGTAGTCCCAGCTACTCGGGAGGCTGAGGCAGGAGAATGGCGTAAACCCGGGAGGCGGAGCTTGCAGTGAGCTGAGATCCGGCCACTGCACTCCAGTCTGGGCGACAGAGCGAGACTCCGTCTCAACAAAAAAAAAAAAAAAAAAAAAAAAAAAAAAAAAAAAAAAAAAAAAAAGAAAACACTGAAAGGAGAAACATGAACACTGTTAGCAGAGAACCAAACTAGGAGCGGACCAAACCAGGGCTGTGACCTAGAGGTCAGTTGTTCACACTGGGGCTTGGAAGAGTAGGTCTGGGGTCCACTTCCTGCCTCTGCCCTGTATGGCTTCCTGTGTTACAGACTCCCGCTTACCTTCTAAGTTTAGAAGAGGGAAAAAATGCATAAATGCCTGTCTGAAATCCGCCTGCATGGTTGATATTCATGTATGGAAATGAAATGTAGGAGCATGTGACTCTCCAAATATCATACCCTCAGACGTGGGATGTGGCAGGTCCTGAACAAGAGCAGGGGCTCCCCAGCGGCATTTCCTGGGGACCAGACCCACACCCAAGGGTGACACCACCCCTGGACGTCTCACCTGGTGCATCCTCCAGTCCATACACTGTCAGAGGCCGGATGATTTTTATCCCTGGGGTATCCATGGGAACCAAGAGCACGGACTGCTGCTGGTGTCTTGGTGCATGTGGGTCTGTTTTTCCCATAAACACACAGAGTTGGCAACGAGGATCCAGGATGCCTGCCAGGAAAGGAGAGAGACAGACCCCATCATCTGACACCAGGGCCATCAAATCTCTACCCACATGGTCCTGGCCCAAGAAAGGCACAGCAAGGAAGCAGACAGATCAAATCTTTAAGGCTCTATGTAATCAGATGAGCATCTGCAGACTGCTGACCAGAAATAAGAGCAAATTGGGTTTTGTCCCAGTGAGGAATAAATCCAACATCATAAGAGCAAATTTTTAAAAGCATCACATAGAGTAGAAAATATAATTTAGAGACAAGAGGACGAAAACTGCTACTTGATCCCTGCCAGCTGGCTCGGCTCCCACAGGTGGTGAACACACAACGGCTCTGGGCCTGGGCCTTGGAATCAGGTGAACCTTTGACTCTGGGTTCTCTACATGCCGGCTGGGGGCCCATATCCCAGGCAAGTGGAGAGATTCCTGGGGTCACATGCAGGGAGGCATCCATCCATGTGTGGGCACCGGGGAAGTCCCTGCCCTGCAAAACACCGCCTGTGAGAACAGCGTGCTCCATGCAGTAACCCTCCTATTCTCCCAGCTGCCTCTGCTGGGGGCGCTAAGTGACAGAATCTCCTTTGTGTCAACTTGAAAAAGCAGAGGCTCCTCCCAGGCATTGAGAGGTGTGCCTATCAGTACAGACTCCCTGATGTGCATCTGAAAAGTGCATTTTAGGCCAAATACCTGTGATCCACCATTTGTGACCATTTATGACATAGAAGCTGTCCTCCTCTCTGATGGAAGCCTCAATATTGGTGGCATCTGAAGAGGCAACCTGAGTGGGGAGCACATTCCAGTCAGAGCTGCCGGTAGACAGCCCGTGTTTCCTGCGGGGCTGACAACAACAGGGCCAAGCAAGTGGGTGGCAGCCCAGGCAAGGTACCTGGGGCTCGGTCATAGCAAAACAGGAGCGGGCTTTCCCCTCCAGTAGAGGCATCAGCCAGCGAGCCTTCTGTGCTTCGGTGCCATACCTTACCAGCAGCTCCATGTTGCCCGTGTCAGGCGCAGAGCAGTTACATATCTGAGAAGGAAAAGGAGCGTGACCACGACTGTCATGTCCTCTTCTAAAAAAAACAGGGTCAAGCTCTGTCACCCAGGCTGGAGTGTTGTGGGACGATCATGGCTCACTGCAGCCTCGACTTCCTCAGCTGAAGCCATCCTCCTGCGCCTCAGCTTCCCAAGCAGCTGGGACTACAGGTGTGCACCATCACACCCGAGTAATTTTTTATTTTTTTGTACATACAGGGTCTCACTATGTTGCACAGGCTGGCGTCTAACTCCTGGCCTCAACTGATCCCCCACACTTTGGCCTCCAAAAGTACTGGGATTACAGGTGTGAGCCACCATGCCTGGCCTTCTTCGTCAATATTTCAAGCTTCAAGTTGGATGGGCATGGTGGCTCACGCCTGTAATCCCAGCCGAGGTAGGTGGATCACCTGAGGTCAGGAGTTCGAGACCAGCCTGGCCAATATGGTAAAACCCTGTCTCTACTAAAAATACAAAAATTAGCCAGGTGTGGTGGCATGTGCCTGTAATCCCAGCTACTCGGGAAGCTGAGGCAGGAGAATCACTTGAACCCAGGAGGCAGGGGTTGCAGTGAGCCAAGACTGCGTCACCGCACTCCAGCCTGGGTGACAGAGCGAGATTCCATCTCAAAAAAAAAAAAAGTTCAAGTTCATGTTGGTGCTTCTGAATCTGGTCTATCTGTTTAGGAGTGAGTTCTTTTGAAGATCAGGATGTTCCCACACACTGAGGAAAACTTTAAAGAAGGTACCTCGGGGGCATACAGGGACGTGCCCATGAGCTCACACAGATGTGCATATTCCACATTGGTCAGTCCTGCTCCGTATTTTTTCTCAGGATCAGCCTCCAAGGGTAGAAAAAGGTTCCAAAGTCCTTCAGCCTTGGCTTTCTCCTATCATGGGGAAAATAAGTCAGGAAACCATAGTGGAAGATTTCATTTTATTTTGAACCGTGGAAAACAATGAAACGGATTGGAGGAAACAAGGCAGACAACCAAACATGCATGTGTGACCAAAAAAATGATATGAGGAGCTGGGTGTGGTGGCTGCACCTGTGGTCCCAGCTACACAGGAGGCTGAGGTGAGAGGATCACATGAGCCCAGGAGTTTGAGACTGCAGTGAGCTATGATCACACCACTGTGCTCCACCCTGGGTGACTAAGCAAGACCCTGTCTCAAAAAAAAGAAAAAAAAGGGATGGTGGCTCATGCCTGTAATCCCAGCACTTTGGGAGGCCGAGGCGGGCAGATCACGAGGTCAGGAGTTTGAGACTAGCATGACCAACATGGTAAAATCCCATCTCTACTAAAAATACAAAAATTAGCTGGGCATGGTGGCATCTGCCTATAATCCCAGTTACTCGGGAGGCTGAGGCAGGAGAATCTCTTGAACCTGGGGCGGGGGGCGGAAAAGAAAAGTAGATGATGATTGCATTATGCTCCTGAGAATCTCAAGTAATTTCAAAACTAACACAATCCAAGGTTCACCTGATAAGGAACAGCAGGTGTTTCTGTTTATCAGCTGAAGTGACAGCACTGGGAGAAAACACAGAAACTCAGCTCACAGTGGATTTGGCCCTCTAGCTGTGACATTACAGGCTCTCTAGAGAGAGATGTATTAGCTGATACAGCACTGTTTCAAATTTACGTCATTCAAATATGCATGATAGGCCCAACTTGCCCTGGCTTTCTAAGGCCAAGCATTCCGCTGCCTGGGCTGTGCAGTCACACCTGAGCCATGTGCCTGTGACACAGGCACAGCAAGAGCAAGAGATGGAAACTGAGTCATGAAGAGCTAGCTGGCTCTTTCTGAGATGACGGAAGCAAAGATCATTCAACTCGGCACTCCTGTATCTTCACTGCCTGGGATGGCTCAGGTGAGCCCGGTGGGGTCGGGGAGGGTGTGCCATGGTATTGGGGTCTTACCACCTCACCATGGCTGCTTTACCTTGAGGTTTTCGATCAGTGGGGAGGGGCTCCACCTGGCTGCTGAGGCCTGGTGACTCTGCAGCTCTGGCTCCGCAGGGTACACATGCTGCTCCATGAAGTGCTTCAGCCGGTGATACAGCTCTCTGATAGGTGGAGAGAGGCTCTCTGGAGAGATAACCAGACCTCCCCTTGAGGCATGAGCTGGGGAAGCTTCTGGAACGGAGCTATAACTCCTGGTGCCTATGGGGTACCACTGGGACTGGGGCCTGGCCCACGTGTGACAGGACCTTGTTAACGGATTTTTGAAGGGCATCTCTTTGAAAACCCGGAACCCTTCTTTGACTGCGAAATCCCATGCCAGGTTAGACACAAATTCGGTCAGCTTTCCAGTTTGTTCCGCATGCGCGGAGCTTGCTTGCCCTAAGCAGAATCAAAGAAAAACAGTGATTATTCCCACACAACCCATCACAGGGATGTTAACATGTGATGA
This sequence comes from Rhinopithecus roxellana, assembly GCF_007565055.1. Classification (NCBI taxonomy): domain Eukaryota; kingdom Metazoa; phylum Chordata; class Mammalia; order Primates; family Cercopithecidae; genus Rhinopithecus; species Rhinopithecus roxellana. Next base: position 94,127,601 of record NC_044558.1, read on the forward strand.
CATTGTCACTTCAGCAGCTATTGTCATTTGCTGAGCACTGGCTAAGTACCAAACACTAAGAGCCACTATAGCTCACTGAATCACCAAAGCAATACAACTGCTTTCACCTGCACTTTGCAGGCAAGAAAACTGAGTCTTAGAGAAGGAGGTGACTTGGACAAACTGGAATTTAGGGGGCTGGGGGCCAGAGTCCAACTTAGGACTTCCTGCTCCCTGCTGTTGATCTCTGCTTTCCTAAAAGGCTACATTTAATCAGTAACACCCCAGATCACCTCTGCCATTGCCAGTGGGCTGTAAGAAGTCCTGCATCCTAGACCACCCTTGCTACAAAATTGATAACAGCAATGCCACAACTGACTAGAGGAAGAGTCAATTTCTAGACACCACTGTCTCTGGATGGAATCAACTCCAGCATCATTCAACTCACTATTTGGCTCTTCCACCGTCTCTTTCTTCTTTTAAAATGTGCATCAAGACTTTTTTTACAAACACATTTTTCCCCATTAAAAAAAATTAAAGTGGCCAGGTGCGGTGGCTCACGCCTGCAATCCCAGCACTTTGGAAGGCCATGGTGGGCGGATTACTTGAGGTCAGGAGTTTGAGACCAGCCTGGCCAACATGGAGAAACCCCATCTCTACTAAAAATACAAAAATTAGCCAGGCATGGTGGTGCATGCCTGTAATCTCAGCTACTCAGGAGGCTAAGGCAGGAGAATCATCTGAACCTGGGAGGCAGAGGTTGCAGTGAGCCGAGATCGTGCCATTGCACTCCAGCCTGACAGAGTGAGGTTCCCATCTCAAAAAAAAAAAAAATTAAGGTGTGGTGTACACACACCTCCTTAATGTAGAACTCTGCAAGTCTTAACAAACCCATAGTTGGGTAACTACCATTGCCATCAAGATACAGAATATTTCGGCCAGGTGCAATGGCTCACGCCTGTAATCTCAGCACTTTGGAGGTTGAGGGCAGGTGGATCACCGGAGGTCAGGAGTTTGAGACCAGCCTGGGCAACATGGTGAAACCCTGTCTCTACTAAAAGTACAAAATTTAGCCACGTGTGGTGATGCACACCTGTAATCTTAGCTACTGGGGAGGATGAGGCAGGAGAATCGCTTGAACCTAGGAGGTGGAGGTTACAGTAGGGTGAGATCATGCCATTGCACTCCAGCCTGGGTGACAAGAACAAAACTCTGTCTCAAAAAAATAAATATTTATTTTTAAATAAGAGATAGGGCCTTACTATGTTGCCCAAACTGGTCTCGAACTCCTGGCCTCAAACAATCCTCCTGTCTCAGTCTACCAAACTGCTGGGATTACAGGCATGAGCCACCACGCCCAGCTGAGACAGCCATTTTCATGCAGCTTTGGTGTTAAAGATAGTTTAAACTATTCCTTACAGAGTTAGGAACAAATTCTTTGCTACCCTGCAGAGAATTAGCCCACTGGACCTCACTAGGTCTCTACTGAGGACCTTCCGGTATGAACCTAACCCAGGGAAGTCAGTTGGAAACCAGAGAGCCCCTTCTCTGCAGACACACGGTGGGGGCTGAGAAGTACAAGGGGCTGCATTTTCCCCTTATTCCTCGGACTGCACACAGCACATTGAAGGGGAAAGATACTTCCCTTATGTTCCCTATTATTCATAAGGATTTTCTTCTTCTAATAGAGTAAGAGGTGGATTCTTAATTTTCTTCTATTTAGTTGGCTCGCACTCTGAGACCGCTACTTTGTCTGAAAAAGTCACTTGTATAAGCTTGGATTGATTTCGACCTATTGCTTCCAGTATATTTCCCAAATGTAGTTCTGGCAGAATTTGGGAAATATACTGGAATATATTTCCCAGTATATTTAAGATGGCCACTGAAATTCTATAAAGTACTTACGACTGCAACTTAAGTGGACATCAATGGTGTCCACTTAAGTTGCAGTCGTAAGTACTTTATAGAATTTCAGTGGCCATCTACCAGAAATCTAATTTCTGCACCCACTTATTAAGGAAGGAGAAGGACACATGGGCTGGGCAGGTACATACTGTAAATCTTCTGCTCAGTGGGCTCTGGTCTCTCTCATCCCCTTCCCAATCTAATGCTGATCTGAGGTCTTTTGTAAATGACACTATAGAGAGAATGTCTTGGAAACAGATACCCCTTCTCTAAGCTCCATTTTTCCTGGGCAGTACCAAATATTTCAGCTGTTCAAACAAAAGTGATTTTAAAGCTAATTGTAGAAGACAAATGTACAGAAGTAATATTTATATTCATATAGTTGGTTTCTTCCCCATTCATCATACATTTTTATGTTATTCTTTCAAAAAATGGATTTTGTTGTTTTTATGTGAGAAAACTAAGCCATTTCCTCAGTGTGTCTGGATGGCTTCCCAGGGGGAGGGAAAAGAGTGCACAGTAAGATAAGAGGAATAAAGGCTTGAACAAACAAACATTTTTCTCTCTGGTGGCAAACAGGTGGGGTGTTTTAGCTCTGGGCCGAGAGAAACCAGAAGCCACGATGATGGCTCACGGGATCTTAGAAACATGTCCAAGGGCTTCCTGAGAGACAGGCTGAGGACACTCAGTGGTGGAGATTCTAAAATGCGCAAAGTCTATTAAGCTCTTCCCAGGTCACTGGAGCAGAGCAGGGAGAGAACTCAGCAGCCTGCTAGGAAATGTCGGAAGCGACCAGGCCTATTCATCACCATAAGGACTTAGCAGCCATTCTGTTTAAGTAAATATTTCTGGTTAGTGTTTATCGGAAAACCATTAAAAAAATGTGAAATGGTGGCTTACAGCTGATACTGTATTTTCCCAAAAGAGGGAAAATGTTGTTTCCAGAAATTCCTGCTTCCTGCATCCCCTGCTTATCAGACCAGGTATAGTTGAACTAGAAATTCTCCAGGTACTGGTTTTTCTCCAGACAGTTTTCCCCACGACTGTGTATCTCCAGGACCACCTAGCACAGTGCTGGCTTTTAGTAGAGGCTCATATACTTGGGAATGAATGATCAGTTCTCCTACTGCAACTGCTTCTCTCAGAAGACTCTGACAACCTGGCTGGGAACACAGGCTGCCAGTAAGCTTGGGGAGTCGCTGACTGCAAAGCTAAACACTCCCTCAGCACCAGCAAACCCCATGATGAGTTCCTCTCTCCTTCTTTCTCCTTGCCTTTTGTTTTTAAGTTTTGCTTTTGGAAAATTTCTTTTTTTTTTTTTTTTTTTGAGATGGAGTCTCGCTCTGTTACCAGGCTGGAGTGAGCAGTGGCACAATCTTGGCTCACTGCAACCTCTGACTCCCTGGTTCAAGCTATTCATCTGCCTCAGCCTCCCGAGTAGCTGTGATTACAGGCACGCGCCACCAAGCCCAGCTCATTTTTGTATGTTTAATAGAGACAGGGTTTCATCATGTTGGCCAGGATAGTCTTGATCTCCTGACCTTGTGATCCCCCCGCCCCGCCTCAGCCTCCTAAAGCGCTGGGATTACAGGTGTGAACCACTGGACCCGGCCTTTTGTTTTTTTTTTTTTTTTTTTTTTTTTTTTTTTGAGATGGAGTCTCGCTCTGTCACCCAGGCTGGAGTGTAGTGGCATGATCTCTGCTCACTGCAACTTCCACCTCCCAGGTTCAAGTGATTCTCCTGCCTCAGCCTCCCATGTAGCTGGGATTATAGGCGGCATCACCACACCCGGGTACTTTTTGTATTTTTAGTGGAGATGGGTTTCATCATGTTGGCTAGGCTGGTCTCAAACTCCTGACCTCAGGTGATCCACCTGCCTCGGCCTCCCAAAGTGCTGGGATACCGGCATGAGCCATCACGACTGGCCTCCTTCTGGAAAATTCGAAAGACACACAGGAGTAGAGAGGAGAGAATAATGAGCCTGCGGGTTCTATTGCTCACCTTCCGCAATGATTGACGCCAGCCCAGTCTGGTTTCATTCCCTGCCATCCCCACTCCCACTGTCCTGGATTTTTTGGAGTACATCCCAAATATCTCATCTAGGATTCTTTCAAAACTCTAAAGACAAGTACTTTTTAAAGAACCTACAATACTATTATCACCCTTAAAAAATCATTGACTGTAACTTCTTCATATCATCGACCATCCACTCAGAATTCAAGTTTCACTGACTATCATCAAAATTTTTTCCAAATAATTTGTTCAAGAAAGGATCCAAATAAGGTCCCAACACTGTAACCGGCCAATGTATCTTTTAAGTCTCTCTCTCTCCCTTTTTTTTTTTTCTGAGACAGTATCATGTTGTTGCCCAGGCTAAACTGCAGTGATGCAATCACCGCTCGCCACTACCTCAGCCTCCCAGGTTCAAGCAATTCTCCTACCTCAGCCTCCTGAGTAGCTGGGATTATAGGTGCCCGCCACCAGGCCTGGCTAATTTTTATGTTTTTTAGTAGAGATGGGGTTTCCCCATGTTGGCCAGGCTGGTCTCAAACTCCTGACCTCAGGTGAGCCACCCACCTCAGTCTCCCACAGTGCTGGGATTATAGGCGTGAGCCACCATGCCCAGCCTGATGTTTCTTTTAAGTCTCTCTCAATCTACAGGTTCCTTTTTCACCCTTTTCCTCCCCTTGAAATGTATGTGTTTGAAGAAACTGAGTTGTTTGCCCTGTGATGTTTTCCAGAATCTGGATTTTGTGAGTGGCTGTGCCCAGCGTGCTGCTCAACATGTCCCTCTGAACCCTGTGTTTTCCATGAGTTGGCAGCTAGCACTGGAGGCCTGGGCAGAGTCGGTGTGACTTTTGAGGGAAGCATCAGGAGGAACGTAATGTCTGGCTGTCTCTCTCTCTCAGTGGTGTTGGCTTTCATTGAAGCTTATTGCCCACATCCATTAATGTATTAGGAGTTGCAAATTGGTGATATGCAAATTCTATATTATTCTGTCCAGGATACTTCTCTAGAGAGAAACATTCCCTCATCGATTATTTGGATAGCCTGAGGTATGATTTGTATAGGAAAGACAGGACAAATGCTTGATTCCCCACCCCTCAACCCCATTTACCAATTTTCAGAATAATAAGTTGCTTCCCTGGCATCCTCTGAGGTCATCAATGAGACTTTGTTGTCTCTTTGTTTTTGTATCACTACTCATGGACTTATTTATTTATTTAATTTTTATTTTTTCGGGGGAGACAGTGTCTTGCTCAGTCACCCAGGCTGCAGTGCACTGGTGTGATCTCGGCTCACTTCAACCTCTGCCCCCTGGGTTCAGGCAATTCTCTCTCCTGCCTCAGCCCCCCGAATAGCTGGAATTTCAGGCGCCCACCACCACACCTGGCTAATTTTTGTATTTTTAGTAGAGATGGGGTTTCACCATGTTGGCCTGGCTGGTCTCAAATCCCTGACCTCAAGTGATCTGCTCACCTTGGCCTCCCAAAGTGCTGGGATTACAGGCCTGAGCCACCATGCCCGGCTACTACTCCTGGATTTAAACATACCTGATGTGTTTCATCCATTTCAGCTATCATCCTTGGTGATGCCCAAAGTTTCCTATTGTTAGCAAGTGGGAGCCTGTTCAGGTTGGCTCCCAAGTCTTTTTTTTTTTTTTGAGACAGAGTCTAATTCTTGTCACCCAGGCTGGAGTGTAGTAGTACGATCTCAGCTCACTGAAACCTCTCCCTCCGAGGTTCAAGTGAGTCTCCTACCTCAGTCTCCCAAGTAGCTGGGATTACAGGCACCTGCCACCATGCCTGGCTAGTTTTTGTATTTTTAGTAGAGACACAGTTTCACCATGTTGGATAGGCTGGATAGCCAAGATGAACCTGGAACATTTTGTCATACCAGCAAGGAAGTTGTCAAAGATCACAACGGTTTTACCTAAAGATTTGGGAGCTGGCCAGGCTCGGCGGCTCATGCCTGTAATCTCAGCACTTTGGGAGGCTAAGGTGGATGGATCACCTGAGGTCAGGAGTTCGAGACCAGCCTGGCCAACATGGTGAAACCCTGTCTCTACTAAAAACAAAGAAAAAAATGACCTGGGCATGGTGGCCTGTGCCTATAATCCCAGCTTCTTCGGAGGCTGAGGCATGAGAATTGCTTGAGCTGGTGAGGTGGAGGTTGCAGTGAGGCAAGATCGCACCACTGCACTCCAGCCTGGGCAACAGAGTGAGAAACTGTCTCAAAAAAAAAAACAAAAACAAAAACAGAAACAAACAAAAAACCCACAAAACAAGAAATTTGCCTAATATAGTTGTTAAATATGCAAATGGCCACACACATATTTCATAGAAATTCTTAAGCATACAAAATTTTAAAATCAAAGTTCTGAAAAATACACATAGGATGATCATGTTTGTGTAAAAGTAAAAGAAGAGAGAGAAAATAGATAAACAGAAAAACTGGAGGGCCCAGGAAACTCTTAACGGTAACATTTATCTTTGAGGAATGGTGTTGAAAAGGGTGAAATACAATTTTACATAATCCTATATGACCAAATTTTGATCATGAGCATGAATGCTCTAACTGGAAAAATTTCTTTGTGTATTACTTTAATAATTAAAAAACAAGTTTAAATATTGTTAAATAGGCTGGGCATGGTGGCTCACACCTGTAATCCCAGCACTTTAGGATCACTTGAGGTCTAGAGTTCGAGACCAGCTTGGCCAACATGGTGAAACTTTATCTCTACTAAAAATACAAAAAAAAATCAGTGAGGTGTGGTGGTGTAGGCCTGTAGTCCCAGCTACTCGGGAGGCTGAGGCAGGAGAATCACTTAAACCCAGGAGGCAAAGATTACAGTGAGCCGGGATCGCATCACTGCACTCTACCCAGGGTGACAGAGCAAGACCCTGTCTCAAAAACAAATAATAAATATTGTAAAGAAAATATTTATGTGACAAATGGTTGGATTAACTGAATCTCAGAGAATCGTGGCGAAACCGGTCTCTCCAAAGCCTCTGTGGCCCTGAGAGGGTTTCCAGGTGGAGGCACGGTCCTCACTGTGACTCACTCCCAAGCGGTTCTTCAGGGCGGCTATCCCATTACCTGTGAGTGATCGCTTGTAGACTCCCTGTAGGATTGCAGCCACACGGAAAAAGGAAAAAGCCATATAGAAGTTCCAGTTCTGAGTGGGAGGGAGTCCCATTTGGAGGCAGTACATCCTAAAATACTCCTCTGCAGCAGGGATTCCCAGCTGTGTTAAGTCACAGTCATTAAAACCTAGGAGAAAGAGCCATTCATGGGTAGTCACTGACTTGACACACCCCTGTAGCTGGCAAATATTTAAATTCTGAAAGTCGCCATGTCCCTTGAAAATTAGTTTCACGATCAGTTCCAGGGGTTAGCTTATTCCTGCATTGGCTCTTGTTCCCTTAGATGGCTGGGGATCCAGGCATGAAGTCATTATTCACAAATTGGCTCTTACAGGTTTCAGACTCTAATGGCAGTAAAGGAAGGAATGGGAGCTTCCAACTCCATCTTGGCCACAGTTAAGGGTGGATGCATATTATCTTCAACCAGTCATTTCATCAAAAATGACATGGAAAGAGCGATCTCAGGCTCAGCGCAGTGGCTCACGCCTGTAACCCCAGCACTTTGGGAGGCCAAGGTAGGTGTATCACCTGAGATCAGGAGTTCAAGACTGGCCTGACCAATATGGTGAAACCCTGTCTCTACTAAAAATATAAAAATTAGCCAGGCATGGTGGCATGCGCCTGTAATCCCAGCTACCTGGGAGGGAGGCTGAGACAGGAGAATTGCATGAATCCAGGAGGCAGAGGTTGCAGTGAGCTGAGATCACACTACTGCACTCCAGCGTGGGTGACAGAGCGAGACTCCATCTCAAAAAAAATAAAAAATAAACAATTGACTGGGCGCAGTGGCTCATGCCTCTAATACCAGCACTTTTGGAGGCTGAGGAGGGCAGATCACTTGAGGTCAGGAGGTCGACACCAGCCTGGCCAACATGGTGAAGACCCTGTCTCTACTAAAAATACAAAAATCAGCCAGGCGTTGTGGCACACGCCTGTAATCCCAGCTACTCAGGAGGCTGAGGCCGGGGAATCGTTTGAACCTGGGAGATGGAGGTTGCAGTGAGCCGAGTTCGCACCACCGTGGTCCAGCCTGGGCGACAGAGTGAGACTCCATCTCAAAAATAAATAAATGAGTGAAAGAGAGAGACTCCATCTCAAAAATAAATAAACAAATAAATAAATATAAAAATAAAAAGATCTCACCAAATTATGAAAATAATAATTATAGCAAATAAAACAATTTCACAGGCCGGGCACAGTGGCTCATGCCTGTAATCCTAGCACTTTGGGAGGCCGAGGTGGGCAAATCACGAGGTCAGGAGATGGAGACCATCCTGGCTAACATGGTGAAACCCCATCTCTACTACAAAAACAAAAAATTAGCTGGGCATGGTGGCAAGTGCCGGTAGTCCCAGCTATGCGGGAGGCTGAGGCAGGAGAAGGGTGTGAGCCTGGGAGGCAGAGCTTGCAGTGAGCCAAGATCACACCACTGCCCTCCAGCCTGGGCAACAGAGTTAGACTCCGTTTCAAAAAAGTTCACTTATTTGCTCCATTTGTGACATTTTCATGATTTAGAAGCATGTAATATATTCCATTCATAGAACTTAATCTTAGGAGTATACCTTATATATAGGCAAAGATATTACTACAAAGATGTTCACTGCCTTTCTTCATTGGGGTGGGGGAGATAATATTTAAAAATTGGAAACAAATTGAATATCTAAATAGGAATTAACCCAAAAGTCTTCCCTTAATTCTGTTTTTTTTTTTTTTTTTTTTTTTTTGAGACGGAGTCTCGCTCTGTCGCCCAGGCTGGAGTGCAGTGGTACAATCATCTCGGCTCGCTGCAAGCTCCGCCTCCCGGGTTCACGTGCCATTCTCTTGCCTCAGGCTCCTGAGTAGCTGGGTGTACAGGCGCCCACCACCACGCCCGGCTAATTTTTTTGTATTTTTAGTAGAGATGGGGTTTCACCATGTTAGCCAGGATGGTCTCGATCTCCCGACCTTATGATCTGCCCGTCTCGGCCTCCCAAAGTCCCAAAGTGCTGGGATTACAGGTGTGAGCCACCGTACCCAGCCGTCTTCCCTTAACTCTATACAATAAGATTATATGCTCTCATTAAAAATTATGCTGTAGAAGAAATATATGTAATGTCATGAAAACATGTCTACAGTATACAATGGAGTGAAAAAAAGCATGTCATTCGATCATGTTACATTTTTGTTTTAGGAAATGTATATATACACACAGAAGAAAAGATGACATGGATAGATACTGAAATGTCAGCAAATGGTTATCTCTGGGACTACTAACGATTTTAACTGTTTCATTGTTGTTGCTATTTGTTGGCTCTAGTATTTTTATAATAAATGTGGCTTGTTTTTGTTTTTTTCGAGATGGAGTCTTGCCCCGTTGCGCAGGCTGGAGTGCAATGGTGTGACCTCGGCTGACTGCAACCTCCGCCTCCCAGGTTCAAATGATTCTCCTGCCTCAGCCTCCCGAGTAGCTGAGGCGCATGCCACCACGTCCAGCTAATTTTGTATTTTTAGTAGAGATGGGGTTTCACCATGTTAGCCAGCCTGGTCTCGAACTCCTGACCTTGTGATCCGCCCGCCTTGGTCTCCCAAAGTGCTGGGATTACAGGCGTGAGCCACTGCACCCAGCCACAATAAACATGTTTTTAATTTAAAACCCTAAATACAAGTTAGCTGTGTAAAAGCATAAGAGGTGCCTATACAAGCATACTTTTCACTTAACACACATTCTATATCCACTTCCCCGTAAATGTGACAGGAGTGCATTCCAGCTATGTTTCCCACCAGAATCACCAGGACCTCACTTTCACTTTCCTGTCCAATCATGGACTACTTCAGCTGAGTTTGCTCCCAAATGCTTTGAGAACTGGCTTGCTCCTCCACTATCCTCCAGCAGCAGTTCCTACCTCTCAGCACGGGAAAACTGGACGGCAGGTAATGAGCCAGGCAGCTGTAGGCCACATCGACGAGGGGGTCGCCCAAGGTAGAAAGTTCCCAGTCAAGGACAGCAAGCACCTCTGGCTTTTCTGGATGAAACACCAGGTTGTCGAGCCTGAAAAGCCCCAGGAGGAACAGAGACAGCACTAAGAAAACTGCCGGCTAGGGAGGATTCTGTGTGGTCTGTTTGCCCTTCAGACTGGTTCCCCACCCTCCCATCCCCTCTGTGCCCGGGAGCCTGAGCTCCCTGGGCTGTGTGCTCCAAGGACTCCCTTGCCCTCTGGCTTCCAGCTGGACTCAGCCAATCAAAAGCAGGAGATGGGAAGAGGCCTGGTTATTTATTTCCCCAGCTCCTTCTCTGCAGCCCTCCCCAGAGAGCTAGCCTCTCTGGGTTCAGGGAATTACTCCCTCCCTGTGATGGTTTTAAAACAGATCTGTAAATCCTTTGATACTCCTCCCACAAAAGGTAGAGTCTTATGCTTGGCCCAGTGAAGCATCTTGCTTCTAACAGATATAAGACACATGGAAGTGATGCTGAGGGACTCCCGAGACTAGACTAGGTCAGAAAACGTGATACAGCTTCTGCCCAGCCCTCTGTCCCTTGAAACACACTATTTTGGAGCCCTGAGCCCCCAGGTAAGAAGTCTAGGGCTGAGTGCAATGGCTCATACCTGTAATCCCCACATTTTGGGAGGACAAGTTGGGAGGACTGCTTAAGCTCAGGAGTTCAAGACCAGCCTGGGCAACATAGCAAGACCCTATATCTACAAAAAAAAATTTAAAAATTAGCTGAGCATGGTAGTGTACGCCTATAGTCGCAGCTACTCAGGAGGCTAAGGTGGGAGTATCACTGAGCCCAGGAGTTGGCAGCTGCAGTCAGTTATGTTCCAGCCTATGAATAGCCACTGCACTCCAGCCTGGGTGACAGTGCAAGATCCTGTCTCAAAGAAAAAAGTCCCGTTACCCAGAAGCTGCCATGCTGGAGAGACCATGTGGGAACCATAAAGAGACAGAAAGAGAGGCCCAAGGAGCCCAGCTGTTCATATCTTCTCTGCCCAGGGCCGGCATGCTAGCAAGCCTTCAGAAGATTCAGCCCTGCCCGACAACCGCCCTACTTTGAAATAAGCTGTCCTGTCCCCAGATTGCAAAGATTCATGAGCAAAATGACTATTGTCGTTGTTGACAGCCACTCAGTTCTGACAAAGTTTGTTGTAGAGTAGCAATAACCACAGCACATGCTTGCCCTGTCAGACTGACTCCTCACTGTTCCTGGCCCCGGGACTCCACACTGTTCTTCAGCATTTCCTCTAAACCACACTACAACCCTATATTGAACTCTCCCCAAATAGCCTCTTCCATGCTTTCTGTTTCCTGCCACGGCTGTCTGTAATGCATGCTTTATTTAAAACAAAAAGTAAACATCAAGCATGCAGAAAAATACAGAGAATGATATGTCAGAACTCATGTGTCCATCTTCCAGATTTAACAGATATTATATCTGCTTTTTTGTTATATTTGCTTCAGATTTTTAAAAAATGACAGATTTACTGCTATCCTGAAGTTGGTATATATCAGTCTCAGACATTTCTATATTTCTCCTATCTATACCTGTAGCTATATACCACATATAGTGTTCTTTCAATTATTTTTAAGTTTTCATAAATGATGTATTACCCTTTTGAAACTTACTTTTTTGTACTTAGCATTATCTATTTGAGACTTGTGACTTATGTACAGCAAATTGGTTTATTTTACCCACTAAATAGAATTCCAACATATGGCCAAACTACATTTTATTTATCATGCATTATGATTACAAGCATGACCAAAACAAACATCTTTGCCTGAGTCTCTTGGTGCAAAGCTGCAGCAGATGCTTCTTTACAAAAAACGATGTGTTGCAGCATATTCCCATCTTCCATGTTACTGCCCATTACTTTTCTTTTCTTTTTGAGATGGAGTCTCACTCTGTCACCCAGGCTGGAATGCAGTGGCACGGTCTTGACTCACTGCAACCTCTACCTCCCGGGTTCAAGTGATTCTCCTGCCTCACCCTCCCAAGTAGTTGGGATTACACGGGTACAACCACACTTGGGTACTTTTTGTATTTTTAGTAGACATGGGATTTTGGCATGTTGGCCAGGCTGGTCTCGAACTGCTGACCTCAAGTGATCTGCCCGCTTCGGCCTCCCAAAGTGCTGGGATTACAGGCATGAGTCGCTGTGCCCAGTCACTGCCTACTGCTTTTCAAAGTAGCTGCAGCAGTTTATGCTTCCACCACTGGTGATTCACTCCATTAGCAAGAAATATTCTTCCATCCATCAAAAGACAGAACTATCTCAACTGTGTTGATCAATAAGCAGCAGCACACTCTCTAAAATCAGAGGATGCCTTTCCTGGAGGCAACATCCTAAATGATCATCATACTTCACTATAGCTAGGGGAGGGGGTGCTCAGACTGCACTGGACATCTCCTGCCTGCTGTATACTTGATCACATTCGTAGATCTTTGAGGTGCCAAGAGAAGCAAAGACAAGGTCCACGGAGCAGCTGTTGTGGGCTGGTGATACAAAGGCCACCTGAGGTCTTCCCCACCAAAGGAAATACATGACAATAACTGGCAAGGAAAGTGTTGTCAGGCAAGTGCTCTAGAGTCTCAACTGGAGAAAGAAGATGGAGGAGGGGGTCAAATGCAGCCCAACTGCTTGCCAAGTTCAAGGCAGTGTGGGGGAAGCACTTGGCCCCATCAGTCTCTGATGCAGGAGCAGGTTCCTCAAGCTCCCGTGATGACCACATGACAAAGAAAGCTCAGCTGTCCACTCTCAGACCCAGGGGGATTCCCAAAGGTGGCTGGATAACAGAAGAAGCCGGGAGCAAGGGACACAGGTCAAGCCAATGAAGAGAGGCCAGTCAAATATGGAGGGCAAAGAAGTGTGTTTAAGGCTGGGCATGGTGGCTCACGCCTGTAATCCCAGCACTTTGGGAGGCCAAGGTGGGCAGATCACTTGAGGGCAGGAGTTTGAGACCAGCTTGATCAACATGATAAAACCCCATCTCACATTTTTGTATTACTAAAAATATATTGTATTTTTGGATTTCTAAAAACACAAAAGTTAGCCGCACATGGTGGTGCACACCTGTAATCCCAGCTGCTCGGAAGGCTGGGGCGGGAGAATCGCTTGAACCCGGGAGGTGGGGTATGTAGTGAGCTGAGATCATGCCACTGCACTCCAGCCTAGGCGACTGAGTGAAACCGTCTTAAAAAAAAAAAAAAAGAAGAAGAAGAAGCCGAAAGGTCTTTAAAATTTAAAATTAGCCTTCACTGTCTAGCCTTGTTTAATAAAAGGCCTGGGTCCCCACATGGGCAAGAAGACAAGCCAAATAAGGCATTCTTGCATCAAAAGCAGGTCTCCAGGTGCTGTGAAGCAGAAAACACTATAAACACTACCCTATAAAAGTACCTAATGGGCAGTTTTCACAGCAAGAGACGATAAGATAAAGCGATCATCTCTGCCGCCGGATGCTAGGCATACTGAAGTTCCCATTTTAGCCGCGCTACAGACTCATCACATACCCCCGGAGACTCTGTCACTCTCTTTCAATCCTTTCACTACACCCAGTGAGAATGTCCATCCCCAGGCCTCTTGGGAGGTGAGTGGCACCCTCACTCTGCCTTACTTTCAGATGAGATCAGGCCTGTTCAGGGGCCGTAGACTCTGCCTTACTTTCAAACAGTGGGTCTCAACAGAGGAATGCTGCCCTCCCTGGGAACACTGGACCAGGTCTGCAAAGATTTTTGGTTGTCACACTCTGCGGGGAGGGGTGCTACTGGCATTGGGTTGAGGCCAGGGATGATGCCTGACATCCTATAATGCACAGTAGCTCCCACCACAAAAACTTATCCAATCCAACATGTCACAGTGCCAGAGCTGAGAAACCCTGCCTGAAAAGGCCACACACAGAGAGGTGCTTTGTAATAGGAATAATTCCTGACTGTAAATTGCACCAAGACCAATTGCTCAATTCCCCCTTGGAGTGTCCTTGCTGTCATTTTTCAGCTCTCCCTGCTATCCCATCTACCTGAAGTCCCCGTGCACTACTGTGGTCCTCTGCTGATGGGGAAGATGGAGGGGGAGCCACTCGATCAGCCTCTCCATAGCTGGGATGGTGCTGGTTTCGGAAGCCCGATACTGCTTAACCCAGGTTCGCATCTGGCGTGGAATATAGGCCCCTGCGGGAAAGATGATTAGAACATGGTGTGCAATTTCAGCAACCTCTGAAAGTAATGGGAAAAAAACCCAGTGCAGTGAAACCCTTTGTCATGCTCTGCGGTGGGTGGTGCGGTGTCTTTGAACACGTTCCTAAGACTGGAGAATTTCCCACATGATGCTCCTGCTGCCCCAAGGTGGAAATCACCGGCTGTTTGGCTGGATTAGTGTGGTCTGGGTGCTGTTCCTAGCTGTGTGGTCTCCAAATATGATCTCTGGTCCTCTTAAAGACCTTGTGGCCGGGCATGGTGGCTCACACCTGTAATCCCAGCACTTTGGGAGGGCAAGGTGGGCAGATCACGAGGTCAGGAGTTCGAGACCAGCCTGTCCAACATGGCGAAAGCCCGTCTCTACTAAAAATTACAAAAATTAGCCAGGTGTGGTGGTGGGTGCCTCTGATCCCAGCTACTTGGGAGGCTGAAGCAGGAGAATCGCTTGAACCTAAGAGGTGGAGGTTGAAGTGAGCTGAGATCACACCATTGCACTCCAGCCTGGGTGACAAGAGAAAAACTCCGTCTCCAAAAAAAAAATCTTGTGTGCTTCCTAATAGCCTTTCATAAATCACTTTTTGGCTAAACAACAGTGGTTAGCTGAGCACATCAACCCTGGAGCCAGACTGCCAGGCTTTGAAACCCAGCTCTGCTGTTCTCTAGTGGTGTGATCTCAGGCAGGTTACTTAGCATCTCTATGCTTTAGTTTCCTCATCTTGAGATGGTCCTCATAGAGCTGTTGGGAGAATAAAATACGTAAAGCCCTTAGAACTATTCTTGGCATGTGGTAAGTACTACATGAGGGCTGGCTGCAGTGGCTCATGCCTGTGATCCCAACACTTTGGGAGGCCAAATCACTTGAGCGCAGGAGTTCGGGTAGAGCCTGGGCAACATGGCGAAATCCTGTCTCTACTAAAAATACAAAAATTAGCTGGGCATGGTGGTGCATACCTATAGTCCCAGCTACTCAAGAGGGAGAGGTGGGAGGATCGCTTGAGCCCGAGGTTGAGGCTGCAGTGAGTCAAGATCACGCCACTACACTCCAGTGTGGGCTACAGAGAGAGACCCTGTCTCAAAAAACAAACAAAAAAACTATCCCCGTTGAAACTGGACACGGTGGCACATGCCCAGAGTCCCAACTACTTGGGAGGCTGAGACAGGAGGATGGCTTGAGCCCATAAGTTTGAGACCAGCCTGGGCAACATAGTGAGACCTCCCATCTCGAAAAATATATATATTCCTGTTGAAGAGTATTTAGGGAAAAGGGTAAGAAACAGAGAAAAACACATTTTAAATACCTTTGGTCAGTATCAGAAAAAAAACTTAAATGGTCTAGTGAGATAAAAGTAGGAGGGAATTGGATAGCAGAATATTTCAGGGAGAAAAAGAAAAAATGAAAAAAAAAAGTTGCAGGGAAGAAAGATTGTGTAGTTCATAAAGGGATTTATTGAAGGCCCAAATACCTAAGTCAGCAACACCTCCATTAAAACTAAACTGGGTTTCCAAGGAAGAAGCTAAGTGTGCCTTACGCTTGGTGTGTTAATACCCAAAATGATTCAGATCCTAAAAGCAGAAGCACTAGTGATGAAACAACCAGCATGGGAGACGTGGCTTCCTGCTCACCTTGCTTCCCATAGTCTTCAAGCCCCACAGCCTGGGGATCCACACTGTGAATTTTGCACAGGACTGTGTTCATGGCAGTGTATATGGCTCGCCTGTGGCTGGGTTCCAAGCCTGGCAGGGAAGGGTCTTTGTAGATGAGACCTGGGCAGTACTCCATCACATAGAATGGGGTGCCAACGACACTGGGAGGAACACAGAAGGGGTTTCAGGGATCAGAGTCATAATGTGGCAGGCTATTAGTCATGACCCTATTCTTTGTCACTGTCCCTGGGTGTATGGGTTGAGATCTGGAGAAGAGTTCAGACCCAGAGCACTTTTTCCTTTCACATAAGCACAGTGCATTAGAAGTATCCTCTCTTGCAACGGATGGATCCACATACATACACACATGCATACACACCCACGCCCACCCATCTGTGCTTCCTGGACAGCATGCTTTTCTCTTCTCCCTGGTTCATTTGTATACACCACAGGAATGGATTCAAAGTGTAATAATGTAGCAAGCAGCAAGGCTCAGAGAAGGACCTCTGGAGTCACACCAAACCGGTTTTTATTTCTTATTTTTTTATTTTTTTGAGACAGAGTCTTGCTCTGTTGCCCAGGCTGGAGTGCAGTGGCGCGATCTCGGCTCACTGCAACCTCTTCCTGCTGGGTTCAAGCAATTCTCCTGCCTCAGCTGGGACTCCAGGTGCATGCTGCCACGCCTGACTAATTTTTGTATTTTTAGTAGAGATGGGGTTTCACCATGTTGGCCAGGCTGGTCTCAAACTCCTGACCTCAGATAATCTGCCTGCTTCAGCCTCCCAAAATGTTGGGATTATGGGTGTGAGCCACTGCACCTGGTCAGAACCAGGTTTAAATCCAACTCTGCCCTTAGTTGAAGAGTGACCCTGAGAGACTTATTAAACCTCTCTAGGCTTTGTTGTTGAGATGGAGTCTCGCTCTGTTGCCTGTTGCCTAGGCTGGAGTGCAGTGGCACGATCTTGGCTCACTGTAACCTCCGCCTCCTGGTTTCAAGCGATTCTCCTGCCTCACCATCCCGAATAGCTGGAACTACAGGTGTGTGCCACCACACCCGGCTAATTTTTTTGTATTTTTAGTAGAGATGGGGTTTCACTGTGTTAGCCAGGATGTTCTCAATCTCCTGACCTCGTAATCCACCCGCCTCAGCCTCCCAAAATGCTGGGATTACAGGCGTGAGCCACTGCGCCCAGCCGTGTTGTTGTTTTTTAATCTGTAAGACATACCCACTTCAAAGGGTAATTGCAAGAATTAAGGGCGCTTCCAGGGTATTTGTTACTTAAAAAAAAAAAAAAAAATGAATTAAGGAACAAACATACAGAGTGCCTGGCATGGTCTCTGGTTCCAATAAGGATTCAGTAAGTATCCCTTCTTGTTACTGAGGTTATTTTTATCATTTTTCGGTGGTATGAATGGTGTATATACCACCCAGCAGTACTAAGGTGACCCAATGACGTGTCACTAATCCATCTTTTGGTCATTACTAGCAATCAGTTTACTACTCTACTCTACTTTATTATTTATTTATTTATTTATTTATTTATTTATTTGAGACAGAGTCTCACTCTATCACCTAGGCTAGAGTGCAGTGGTGCGATCTCGGCCTACTGCAAACTCTGCCTCTCGGGTTCAAATGATTCTCCTGACTCCAGGCACGTACCACCACGCCCGGCTAATTTTTGTATTTTTCAGTAGAGACAGGGTTCCACCATGTTGGCCAGACTGGTCTCAAACTCCTGGTTTCAAGTGATCCATCTGCCTCAGCCTCCAGTTTACTACTCTAAAAAACTGTTTTGAAAATTCTACCATTACAAATGTTTCAAGTTGAAAAACTATTACAAAAGATGTTTCCAAGAGAATTGGGGAAATTTGAACATGGGATGGATATTCAGTATTATTATTAAATAATTGTTAGTTATCTTAGGTGTACTGGTGTTGTGGTTATGAAAGACAATGTTGGCCAGGTGCAGTGGCTCGCACCTGTAATCCAGCACTTTGGGAGGCCAAGGCAGATGGATCACTTGAGGTCAAGAGTTTGAGACCAGCCTGGCCAACAAGGCAAAACCCTGTCTCTATTAAAAATACAAAAATTAGCTGGGTGTGGTGGTGCATGCCTGTAATCCCAGCTACTTGGGAGGCTGAGGCAGGAGAGTTGCTTGAATCCAGGAGGCAGAGGTTGCAGTATGCCCAGACCGCGCCATTACACTCCAGCCTGGGCAACAGAGTGAGACTCCATCTCAGAAAAAAAGGAAAAAAAAGAAAAGAACCAGGCTGGAGTGCAGTGGTGTGATCACAGCTCACTGCAGCCTCCACCTCCCACGTCAATTGTTCCAGGTAAGTAGGTGGGACTACAGGTGTGCACCTCCACACCTGGCTAATTTTTTGTTTGTTTTTGTAGAGATGGGGTTTTGCCATGTTGCCCTGGCTGGTCTCAAACTCCTGGGCTCAAGTGATCTGCCTGCCTCGGCCTCCTTAAGTGCTGGGATTACAGGCGTTAGCCACTATGCCTGGTTGATGTCTTTATTCTTGAGAGATGCATGCTGTCTGAAACTTATTTCAAAAGGTTCAGCCGGCCGGGCGCGGTGGCTCAAGCCTGTAATCCCAGCACTTTGGGAGGCCGAGACGGGCGGATCACGAGGTCAGGAGATCGAGACCATCCTGGCTAACACGGTGAAACCCCGTCTCTACTAAAAATACAAAAACTAGCCGGGCGAGGTGGCGGGCGCCTGTAGTCCCAGCTACTCGGGAGGCTGAGGCAGGAGAATGGCGTAAACCCGGGAGGCGGAGCTTGCAGTGAGCTGAGATCCGGCCACTGCACTCCAGTCCGGGCGCTCTCAGAGCGAGACTCCGCCTCAAAAAAAAAAAAAAAAAAAAAAAAGGTTCAGCCAAAAAAAATCATTATATACATGTTAAAAGTATACATGTATACACACACACATATATAGAAAATAAATGTGGCAAAATGTTAACAATGTTTTAATATAAACAGATATTCATTATATTATTTTTTCTTCTTTCACCTTTTCCGAAGGTTTCAAATGTTTCATAATTAAAACGTTAGGGACCAGGCGTGGTGGCTCACGCCTGTAATCCCAGCACTTTGGGAGGCCGAGGCGGGCGGATCACGAGGTCAGGAGATCGAGACCATCCTGGCTAACACGGTGAAACCCCGTCCCTACTAAAAATACAAAAAATTAGCCGGGCGTGGTGACGGGCGCCTGTAGTCCCAGCTACTCGGGAGGCTGAGGCAGGAGAATGACCTGAACCCGGGAGGCGGAGGTTGCAGTGAGCAGAGATCGCATCACTGCGCTCCAGCCTGGGCGACAGAGCCAGACTCTGTCTCAAAAAAATAAATAAATAAATAAAAAATAAAACGTTAGGAAAGAAGAGACACTCAAAAAGCATGTTACAAAGCTGTTTAAAATAGTTTAGGTCTAGGCACGGTGGCTCACACTTGTAATCCCAGCATCATGGGAGGCCAAAGTGGGCGGATCATCTGAGATCAGGAGTTAGAGATAAGCAAGGCCAACATGGTGAAACCCTGTCTCTACTCAAAAAATACAAAAACTAGCCGGGCATAGTGGGGGGCGCCTGTAATCCCAGCTACTCAGGAGGCTGAGGCAAGAGAATCACTTGAACCCAGGAGGCAGAGGTTGCAGTGAGCCAGGATTGGGCCACTGGACTCCAGCCTGGGTGACAGAATGAGACTCCGTCTCAAAACACCAAACAGTTTAGAAAGACTCTTATAAAAGAATAAACAAAAACAAGCAATATGAAACTAGACAAATATGTATTTTTTGAATGTTAATAAAGATGTTTTCTACCAATTCTCCCTAAAGCAGGCATATACTTATCTTGCAGAATAACTTTAATACCTGAGAACTTCTGGGAGAGGTTGCTATAAAGTTTCTTTGCACCCCTACCCAAATTTTATTTGTCTTTAACAAATTGGAATTTGTGTTAGCATATGGGCTGTTCTCTCCTGTAGCTTGAATGTGTGATAGCAAAAACATCTGAACTTTACCTTGAATCTTCACAGAGATCAAGAACGTTAGGTACAGGTACTCCAGCATTTGCAAGGGCTTTCATAATCCTGCCAGGACAAATGAAAATAAACAAAACTGCTGGCTGAATTGATGAGATTTTCTTCAAGTTACTTTTCTTTGTTTGTTTGTTTGTTTGTTTTGTTTTTTGAGACACAGTCTTGCTCTGTTGCCCAGGTTGGAGTGCAATGGCGCGATCTTGGCTCACTGCAACCTCCACTTCCTGAGTTCAAGCCATTCTCAGGCCTCAGTCTCCTGAGTAGCTGGGATTACAGATGTGCACCACCACGCCCAGCTAATTTTTGTATTTTTAGTAGAGACAAGGTTTCGCCATGCTGGCCAGGCTGGTCTCAAATTCCTGACCTCAGGTGATCCACCCGCCTCAGCCTCCCAAAGTCCTGGGATTACAGGCATAAGCCACTGCTCCTGGCCTGAAATTACTTTTCTGAATTAAAAATGGTACTTAAATTAAAATGATATTCTAAAAAATATTCCATTGACCCAAAAGTAAGTAAGAACAAAAAAACGGATGGGACAAACAAAAAACCAATGGTGAAATTGTAGACCTAAATCAAACATATCAATAATTACATTAAACTCAATAGATGAATAGATTCTAATTAAAAGACAGAAGTTGGCTGGACATGGTGGCTCCTGCCTGTAATCCCAGCACTTTGGGAGGCTGAGGGGGAGGACTGCATGAGCCCAAGAGTTCAAGACCACCCTGGCCAACATGGTAAAACCCTGTCTCAACTAAAAATACAAAAATTAGCCAGGCGTGGTGGTGTGCACCTGTAATCCCAGCTATTTGGGTGGCTGAAGCATGAGAATCGCTTGAACTCAGGAGGCAGAGGTTGCAGTGAGCCAAGATTGCTCCACTGCGCTCTGGCATGGGTGACAGAGTGAGACTCCATCTCAAAAATCAAAAAAATAAATGAAATAAAATAAAAATAAAAGAAGTTTTCAGCCTGGACAGAAAAGCATGACCTAATTATATGATGTCTACAAGAGATATGTGCTGAATATATAAACATAGATAGGTTGCAAAAACAAGAATGGAAATGGAAGCATTATGCAATCACTAAGCATAAGAAAGCTGGTGTGGCTACTTTAATATCAAATAAAGCAGGCTTTACAACAGTGTACCACCAGACACAAAGAGAGACATTTGAAAACGATGCAACTGCAAGTTCATCAGAAAGATATTACAATCATAAATATGTACGTGCTGAACAACAGAGCTTCGAAATACATCAAGTAAAAATAATCAAAATTAAAGAGAAAAAAATGAAGAAATCCACAAGTCTTAGCTGAGATTTTAACACTCCTTTCGCAGTAACGATAGAATTAGACAAAAATAGATTTATCTAAAGACATATATCTGAACCCACTACCAACCAACCTGATCTGATGGACATTTGTATACCACTAACTCAGATATTGCAAAATATACATTATTTTCAAGTAAACACAATATGCTTACCAAGATAAGTCATGTGCTGGTCCATAAAATAGATCTCAATAAATTTCAATAAAAATTAAAATCTAGCCCAGCACGGTAGCTCACACCTATAATCCCAGCACTTTGGGAGGCCAAGGTGGGCAGATCATCTGAGGTCAGGAGTTCAACACCAGCCTGGCCAATATGGCAAAACCCTGTCTCTATTAAAAGTACAAAAATTAGGGCTGTGCATGGTGGCTCACACCTGTAATCCCAGCACTTTGGGAGGCCGAGGTGGGCGGATCACAAGGTCAGGAGATCGAGACCATCCTGGCTAACATGGTGAAACCCTGTCTCTACTAAAAATACAAAAAAAATTAGCCAGGTGTGATGGCAGACGCCTGTAGTCCTAGCTACTCGCGAGGCTGAGGCAGGAGAATGGCATGAAACCAGGAAGCAGAGCTTGTAGTGGGCTAAAATCATGCCACTGCACTCCAGTCTGGGCAACAGAGCGAGACTCCGTCTCAAAAAAAAAAAAAAAAAAAACAAAAATTAGTCAGTCATGGTGCCTCACACCTGTACTTCTACCTACTCAGAAGGCTGAGGCAGGAGAATCACTTGAACCCAGGAGGCAGAGGTTGCAGTGAACCGAGATCATGCCATTGCACTGAAGACTGGGCGACAAGAGCGAAACTCCGTCTCAAAAAATAACAAACAAAAGGCTGGGTGTGGTGACTCACGCCTGTAATCCCAGCACTTTGGGAGGCTGAGGTGGGTGGATCACAAGGTCAGGAGATTGAGACCATCCTGGCCAACATGGTGAAACCCCATCTCTACTAAAAATGCAAAAATTAGCCAGGCATGGTGGTGTGTGCCTGTAGTCCCAGCTACTCAGGAGGCTGAGGCAGAAAAGTCGCTTGAACCTGGGAGGTGGAGGTTGTAGTGAGCCAAGATTGTGCCACTGCACTCCAGCCTGGGCGACAGAGCGAGACTCCATCTCAAAAAAGCCCAAAAAACTGAAATATTGCAGGGTATTTATAAGACTTCGATGGAATTAACCTAGAATTCATTCACATATAATATCTAGAAAAAAACCCCAAATATTTGAAAATTAAACAAAGCACTTCTTTTTTTCTTTTTTGAGACAGAGTCTTGTTATGTTGCCCAGGCTGGAGTGCCGTGGCACAATCTTGGCTCACTGCAATCTCTGCTCACTGCAATCTCTGCCTCCCGGGTTCAAGAGATTCTCCCACCTCAGCCTCACGATTGGCTGGGACTACAGGCATGCACCACCACACTCGGCTTAGTTTTGTATTTTTAGTAGAGACAGGGTTTCACCATGTTGGCAAGACTGGTCTTGAACTCCTGACCTCAGGTGATCCACCTGGCTCAGCCTCCCAAAGTGCTGGGATTACAAGCAGGAGCCACCGCGCCCAGCCTGAAAAGTTATACATTTATTTTTTTTTTTTTTTTTTTTTTTTTTTTTTTTTTTTTTTGAGACGGAGTCTCGCTCTGTCGCCCAGGCTGGAGTGCAGTGGCCGGATCTCAGCTCACTGCAAGCTCCGCCTCCCGGGTTTACGCCATTCTCCTGCCTCAGCCTCCCAAGTAGCTGGGACTACAGGCACCCGCCAACTCGCCCGGCTAGTTTTTTGTATTTTTTAGTAGAGACGGGGTTTCGCCGTGTTAGCCAGGATGGTCTCGATCTCCTGACCTCGCGATCCACCCATCTCGGCCTCCCAAAGTGCTGGGATTACAGGCTTGAGCCACCGCGCCCGGCCAAAGTTATACATTTAAATGCTTATATCAGAAAAGAAAAACAGGCCGGGCACAGAGGTTCATGCCTGTAGTCCCAGCACTTTGGGAGGCCAAAGCAGGCGGATCACCTGAGGTCAAGAATTCGAGACCAGCCTGACCAACATGGTGAAACCCCGTCTCAACTAAAAATACAAAAATTATCTGGGTGTGGTGGCACATGCCTGTAATCCCAGCTACTCAGGAGGCTGAGACAGGAGAATCACTTGAACCTGGGAGGCAGAGGTTACAGTGAGCCAAGATCGTGCCACTGCACTCCAGCCTGGGCAACAGACCAAAAACCCCGCCTCAAAACAAAACAAACAATAGAAAAAAGTAACAAAACCAAACTGTTGTTCCCAGATCAATGTAATTGATAAACCCCTAGCTAGACTAACAAGAGAGAGAAAATACAAATTGTCAATCAATACCAGCAGTGATAAAGAAAGGATATCACTAGGGTGGGCATAGTGGCTCACGCCTGTAATCGCAGCACTTTGGGAGGCCGAGGCAGGTGAATCACTTGAGGTCAGGGGTTGTAGACTAGCCAGGCCAACATGGTGAAACCCCATCTCTACTAACAATAGTAAATTAGCTGGGCATGGTGGTGCATGACTGTAATCCCTGTTACTTGGGAGGCTAAGGCAGGAGAATCACTTGGACTTGGGAGATGGACGTGGCAATGAGCCAAGATCATGCCACTGCACTCCAGCCTGGGTGACAGAGCAAGACTCCATCTCAAGAAAAAAAAAAAGGATATCACTATAGATCCTACATATATTAAAAGGATAGTAAGGGAATATTATAAATAATAAATTCAACAGCTTAGGTGATATGAACAGACTCCTTAGAAATTACAACTTACCAAAACTAAAACAAGATGAAATAAAATATCTGAGTAACAATATTTTTATTAAATTAATAATAAAAAACCTTGGCCAGGCACGCTGGCTCATGCCTGTAATCCCCAAAACTTTGGGAGGTCAACGTGGGAGGACTGCTTGAGGCCAAGAGTTCAAGCAATATAGTAAGGCCCCATTTCTACAAAAAAATTTTTAAAACTAGCCAGGCATGATGGCATGTGCCTGTAGTACTTGGGAGGCTGAGGCAGGAGAATCACTTGAGCCCAGGAGTTCGAGTTTACAGTGAGGTATCATCACACCACTGTACTCCAGCCTGGGCAAGAGTGACTCTCTGCCTAAAAAAAAAAAATCAGCTAATACTATATATGCGGTTTGTATCTGCCTTTACTATCTTAAAATTTTATCATACACATTTGTTATTATAGGCATAATTTTACTAGCTGTAATAACAGCATAATCATTAAGCGTGAGCTACGAAATCTCATGGACTGGCTATAAAGCTAGACTCTAGCACTTGCTTACTAGTTTTATGACCCTGGGTATGCTGGTTAATCTTTTTTTTTTGAGACAGGGTCTCACTTTATGAGTGCAGCAGTACGATCTCAGCTCACTACACCTCTGCTTCCTGGGTTTAAGTGATTCTCCAGCCTCAGCCTCCCGTGTAGCTGGGACTACAGGTGCAAGCCACCAACACCTGGCTAATTTTTGTATTTTTTGTAGTCAGGGTTTCACCATGTTGCCCAGACAGGGCTTGAACTCCTGAGCTCAAAGCAATCTGCCTGCCTTGGTTTCTTTAAGTCTCACTCCTCCTAGTCGTAAATGAGGATTACAATAGTAACATATCATAGAGTTGTGAGGATGCTCTGTAGTAACAAGACATTCAAAGCATTTATTTTAGTGCCTGGCACATACTAAACATTCAATAAATGTTAGCTATTACTATTTCTGTCATTGCAACGAGTAGATATACCAAGGTTTACTTATTTCCTGATTATGGTACAGATTATAGTACAGATTATAGTACATTTAAGTAGTTTCCAAACTCTTTTGTTTGTTTCTTGAGACAGAGTCTCACTCTGTCACACAGGCTGGAGTGCAGTGGCGCCATCTCGGCTCAGTGCAGCCTCCACCTCCCAGGTTCAAGAGATCCTTTCACCTCAGCCTGCTGAGTAGATAGAACTACAGGCATATGCCACCATACCCATCTAATTTTTTGTATTTTTGGTAGAGAGAGGTTTTCACTATGTTGTCCAGGCTGGTCTTAAACTTCTGAGCTCAAGTGATCCACCTGCCTCAGCCTCCCAAAGTGCTGGGACTACATTAGCTACCGCTCCTGGCCTTCCAAATTCTTCTTATTAAACAACTTTGTGGTGAGCATATTAATACATAAAGCTGTTTCCCCCTACTTAGAATTATTTCTTTAAGACAGAGCCCCAGAATTGGAATTACTAGGTCTGAAAGTATGAAAACTCTGAGGCTTTTAATAAATTTTATCATATTGTTTTCCAGAATAGTTCTAATTTACATTTGGCTTTTTTGGGGATTGGGGCAGGGTCTCACAATGTCTCCCAGGCGGGAATGCAATGACGCCACAGTAACTCACTGTAGCCTCAACCTCCCAGCTCAAGCAATCCTCCCACCTCAGCCTCCTGAGTAGGTGGGACTACAGGTTTGTGCCACCACACCCAGGCTAATTTTTTTTTTTTTTTTTTTTTTTGGTCGAGACAGGGTCTTGCCGCATTGCCTAGGCTGGTCTTGACCTCTTGGGCTCAATGATCCTCCTGCCTCGGTCTCCCAAGGCACTGGAATTATAGGTGTGACCCACAAAACCTGGTCCATAATTGTAGTTTTAAATGTCTTGGGGTGTTTTTATGGAGTGCTGACTTTTTGGTTTAGGGCTGAGCCTGTGCACGGTGGAGGCTGGTGGGCAAGTGCTCCCCTGGCCCTGAAAACTTACCTGAACTCCCTCTCTATGGCATGGGCAGATGGAAGGAGTGTCCCTGGGGGCTTCTTCCTCAGAACCAGATCACGATTAGCCAGTCTGATGTAGTAAGTTGGATTTGACTGCCCGTGATCAAACTGAAGGAGTTCCAATGGGCCTGCAAGTTTGAAAACAAAGAAAACTCAAACCAGCCCTGGAGGACAGATCTGAGCAGACATTCTTTCTTTCTAATGAGTTCTGCATTTGGGCTTCAAAATATCCTCATCTGCCATGCAGCGCAAGAAAAGCACTTCTTACCTGCCTACCAGGAGTAACTGAGTCCCAGGTCTACACCCTGCCAACTCAGGTCCAGGATCACATGCCACTACAGTTTATCAAAGGCTATTCATTTTATACCGCAGTAATTTTCTCATTTTGTGCAGGTGTCCAATTTTGTCCTTTCTGCCAACTCCTCCTCCATGAATAAAAACATGTTCATTCTGTTTATCAAGCACAAACGCAGCCATGGCAACCCATCTTGCCAAATGGAATGCTTTAAGCCTGAGGATGAAAGGTGCCCTTGCACGTCTCTCTGCCTGACACTGCCAGGACAGCTGAAAGGAGTGACACAGAGGCCTTTGGCCTGACACAAAGCTGCTTTCATGAGATGCAATTTCCCACTGCACTAGGCTGAATTCCATGGCTCCCTTGCAGGATCCTGGCTGAGGTGAAACTAATTCATTCTCAACTCCATAAGAAAACTGAACCCTGGGTGTAGATTGATTTCACTTGGTTAGAAGAGCAGGCAAGCAACAGAAGTCTGCCAGAGTTCTTCCGGCTGGCCAGAGTGGGTGTCACAGCTGTGCAGAGGCCACTACCAATAATCCAATTGCTGGAAAACATCCTAACATGAAGCTCTATCAATAAAAGCCTTTTTCAAGGAGCAAGTGGGTGAAACCTTTATCACCTGGGAAAAATGTCTTCTTTGGCCTGGCGCGGAGGCTCACACCTGTAATCCCAGCCCTTTGGGAGGCCAAGGCAGGTGGATCACCTGAGATCAGGAATTTGAGACCAGCCTGACCAACATGGTGAAACCCCGTCTCTATTAAAAATATAAAAATTAACCAGGCGTGGTAGCGGGTGCCTGTAATCCGAGCTACTTGGGAGGCTGAGGCAGGAGAATCACTAGAACCCAAGAGGCGGAGGTTGCAGTGAGCTGAGATCATGCCATTGCACTCCAGCCTGGGCAACAAGGGCAAAACTCCATCTCAAAAAAAAATTAAATTAAATTAAAAAAAATTTTTAAGTCTCCTTTTTTGTTTTCTTTTGTTTTTGAAATGGAGTCTCGCTCTGTCATCCAGGCTGGAGTGCAGTGGCACTATCTCAGCTCACTGCAACCTCTGCTTCCTGGGATCAAGCGATTCTCCTGCCTTAGCCTCCCCAGTAGCTGGGACTATAGGCATGTGCCACCACACTCAGCTAATTTTTGTATTTTTAGTAGAGATGTTGACCATAGACCAAGCTGGTCTCAAACTCCTGGCCTCAAGTGATCTGCCCACCTCAGTCTCCCAAAGTGCTAGGATTATAGGCATGAGTCACCACCCCTGACCCAAAAGTGTCCTCTAAAGCACACAAGGCACCTGGTTTTCTGAGGGCGGAATGTGAAGGAGCAAAGAGAAAACTTCTCTCCAAGAAATGGAGACAACTTGTTGCATTTTAAAGTCATGCAACTTTTTTTTTTTTTTTTTTTGAGACAGAGTCTTGCTTTGTTGCCCAGGCTGCAGTGCAGTGGCACAATCTCAGCTCACTGCAACCTCCACCTCCTGGGTTCAAGTGATTCTCCTGAGTAGCTAGGGCTACAGGCATGTGCCACCATGCCCGGCTAATTTTTGTATTTTTCCTTTTTTTTGGAGGAGGGGGATGGAGTCTCACTCTGTCGCCCAGGCTGGAGTGTAGTGGTACTATCTCAGCTCACTGCCACCTCGGTCTCCCGGGTTCAAGTGACTCTCCTGCCTCAGCCTCCCAAGTAGCTGGGATTACAGGCACCCGCCAAAACGCCCGGCTAATTTTTGTATTTTTAGTAGACATGGGGTTTTGCCATGTTGGCCAGGCTGACCTCGAACTCCTGACTTTAGGTGATCCACCTGCCTCAGCCTCCCAAAGTGCTAGGATTACAGGCGTGAGCCACTGAGCCTGGCCCCCTTTTTTTCTTTTTCTTTTCCTTTTTTTTTTTTGAGAGGGAGTCTCACTCTATCACCCACGCTAGAGTGCAGTGGCACGATTTAGGCTCACTGCAACCTGTGCCTCCCGGGTTAAAGCGATTGTTGTGCCTCAGTCTCTAGAGCAGCTGGGACTATAGTTGTGCACCACCACACCCAGCTAATTTTTGTATTTTTAGTAGAGACAAGGTTTCACATTGTTGGTTAGGCTGATCTCGAACTCCTGGCCTCAAGTGATCTGCCTGCCTGGGCCTCCCAAAATGCTGGAATTACAGGAGTGACCCACTACACCCTAGTCACCAATGCAAATTCTTCTTTTTTTTCCTCGAGATGGAGTCTTGCTCTGTTGCCCAGGCTGGAGTACAGCAGCACAATCTCGGCTGACTGCAATCTCTGCCTCCCGGGTTCAAGCAATTCTCCTGCCTCAGCCTCCTGAGTATCTGGGATTACAGGCACCCACCACCACACCCAGTTAATTTTTGTATTTTTAGTAGAGACAAGGTTTCACCAAGTTGGCCAGGCTTGTCTCGAACTCCTGACCTCATGATCTACCTGCCTCAGCCTCCTAAAGTGCTGGGATTACAGGCGTAAGCCACCGCACCCCGCCTGCCAATGTAACTTCTAAGTCATCTTCACAAAATGGGCTGTCGTCTCAAAGCATTAGAAACTGTAAAATCTTCTGAGCACATACTGCAGTCCCCAAGTTCCTCTCCCTGTTGAAAGCAGGCAATCACTACCATACCACACTCTCAGGTGTAAGAGTGGGATAGATATACTTTTAGAGATCCATAAATAGGGAAGTTAATGCTTTTTCCCAAGCAAAACTGAAAGCAGCGCTCAGATGCACCAGGCCCAATGGCTATTTTCCTCACTGTAAAGCTTCTTTGTCTCCAGCCCATTCCATTAGGGTTGAAAAGTGAGAAACAGACCAAAACCTTCGCCTCGGAGAGAGTTACCAAAACATGAAAGACACCCACATACCTGTGGTCTGGATACCCAGTAAGTCTTTGAGGTACTTCTCCAAGGAATCTTTCGGAATTTCCATCGTCTTTCTCACAGGCTGAGTGTTTGGAACACCTACTCTCAATGTAAAACCCAAGAGAGCTTCTAATTCCTTTACTGCAGTCTCTGGGTCATTAACCTGGTTTCAGAGAGAATATGTATATGTATATATTTTGTTGTTGTTATTTTTCCCTTCTTTTCACAGAATGTTGAGAATATATATACTTTTTTTTTAATTTTACAATTCATGGCAGTACAGGTGTAGAGAATATATATTGAACAGGTGCCAGCAGTCAACCCTGGCCTCAGGGGCTCCTATCTGTTCCCTAGGAGGTGTCCGAAATGTTTGTTCCCCAGTGCCATAAAGACATAGCACTTGAACACAAATTTAATTTACTCAGGAAGGCCATTTTTACTTCCTGCAGAAAGGGTACACTCGCCAGCAGTTTTGCCACAAGAGTACACCAAACAAAGGAGACAGGGTCATTTATAACCTGACGCATCCACCCTACTGCTGTGTCTGGTTTCCATTGGCTGGAATGGGACTTTACATTCTGTATTTATCCTGATTGGCTAGCAACTTAGAACTTTTTTTTTTTTTTTTGAGACAGAAGTCTCACTTTTTTGCCCAGGCTGGACTACAGTGGCGCTATTTTGGCTCATTGCAAACTCTGCCTCCTGGGTTCACGCCATTCTCCTGCCTTGGTCTCCTGAGTAGCTGGGACTACAGGCGCCCGCCACTGCGCCCGGCTAATTTTTTATATTTTTAGTAGAGACAGGGTTTCACCGTGTTAGCCAGGATGGTCTCGATCTCCTGATTTCATGATCTGCCCGCCTGGGCCTCCCAAAGTGTTGGGATTACAGGAGTGAGCCACCGCACCCGGCCTAGAACTTTTTGAAAGAGGCAAAGGTAGAGAACAAAGGAAGGAGGAAGTAACTTGTGGAATGCTGAGAAAAGTAAAAACATCTTCAAATAAGGAAGAGGAACAGGCTATGACCTAATGCTTGCTTGGACCAGTATAAGCATGCCAGGGCAAATATTTAGGCTAAATTGTGGGAGTGAAGAACATAAAGTACATTGATTTCTTTATCACAGCTAGCAGATATTTAAGAATGCTAGCACGAGTCTTCAAATAAATTTTGCTTCTAAGAGAAGTTACTATTTATTCCTACTTAAGTGGGGAGGAAAGTCTTTGAAGAGGAACCTCTACTTTACTTTTTACAATTCCCCCTCTTTTTATTTTATAATTTCTCTTCAAATTTGTTTAATACGTTTTGATTTAATTGCTTGGTTTGTCCCTCTAATAGAAGTAATTTTTCCAAATAGGGTGGAGGAGAGTTAGGAGTTAACTCTGTACAGAGTGGCAGAGACAAGATTTTGTATAAAACTTCAAAGGCTGGGCGCGGTGGCTCATACCTGTAATCTCAGCACTTTGGGAGGCTGAGGCAGGCAGATCACAAGGTCAGGAGTTTGAGATCAGCCTGACCAACATGGTGAAACCCCGTCACTACTAAAAATACAAAAAAATTAACCGGGCATGGTGGTGTGCGACCATAATCCCAGCTACTCAGAAGGCTGAGGCAGAAGAATCACTTGAACCCAGGAGGCAGAGGTTGCAGTGAGCCGGGATTGAGCCACTGCACTCCAGCCTAGGCAACAGAGTGAGACTCTGTCTCAAAATAAACAGCCGGGCACAGTGACTCACGCCTATAATCCCAGCACTTTGGGAGGCCGAGGCGGGCGGATCACGAGGTCAGGAGATTGAGACCACGGTGAAACCCCGTCTCTACTAAAAATACAAAAAATTAGCCGGGCGTGGTGGCGGGCACCTGTAGTCCCAGCTACTCAGGAGGCTGAGGCAGGAGAATGGCGTGAACCCGGGGGGATGGAGCTTGCAGTGAGCCGAGATCGCGCCACTGCACTCCAGCCTGGGTGACAGAGTGAGACTCCATCTCAAAAAAAAAAAAAAAAAGAAAAAAACTTTGAAAGCCGGGAATAATATAACAGCCTACAAGAATAAGTACACCAATAACAAGAGCAAACGAGGTGAGAACCTGAAGTTAAAACTTCTTTTTATCCACTGAACCAATGTTTTATTATTTTAGAAAAAGGGTTATTTATTTTAGAATTTTTGGCAAGTTTATCAGATAGGGAGGTTAATCCTGTAGCACTTTTGTTATAGTCCATCAGGGACAGTATTATTAGGAACAAAGGTACAATATTGAGTTTTAATTATGAAACAAATATCTTTTTTTTTTTTTGCTAATATTATTATTATTTTTTTTGAGATGGAGTCTTGCTCTGTCATCCAGGCTGGAGTGCAATGGTGCAATCTTGGTTCACTGCAAGCTCTGCCTCCTGGGTGAACACCCCAACAAAGGTCTTAAGCCTGCCATTCACCTCCTTTCCTATCTCTTTTCTCAAGCTGCCTTTTCAGTACCTGTTTGTCTTGCTTCCCATCGAAAATACAAGCAGCTAGTCACATAGATTTCATAATTAACACAAAATAAGATGACTATGGAAACGTAGGGGGAAACTCTAAGGA
Source organism: Rhinopithecus roxellana (assembly GCF_007565055.1). Taxonomy (NCBI): domain Eukaryota; kingdom Metazoa; phylum Chordata; class Mammalia; order Primates; family Cercopithecidae; genus Rhinopithecus; species Rhinopithecus roxellana. The sequence goes on from NC_044558.1 coordinate 94,159,274, forward strand.
AAGCTAGAGCTACAAATGTAAAAAGATTATAGAGAAATACGTTGCACTTGTGGCTCGTGCATGGGAGGGGGTTCAAAAAATAGTGACTATTACCTTAATGATGTGAATACCAAGGCTGGCAGCTGCTTTTAGATTTGGTCCAAGGTCATCAAGAAAGATAGACTCGGAGGGCTGCAGGCCAAGCCGCTCCAAGCACAGCTTGTAGATCCTAAGGTCTGGCTTACAGATCCCTTCCACGCAGGACTCCACGACCTGATGGAGGGACAGGAATGAGAGATGAATGTCCCTAAAGGTGGAGCTCCCACATGCATGCTGGTAAACTTTTTGAAAGGAAAAGCATAAGAAGGACAGTTGAGGCCGGGCGCGGTGGCTCACGCCTGTAATCCCAGCACTGTGGGAGGCCGAGACGGGCGGATCACAAGGTCAGGAGATCGAGACCATCCTGGCTAACACAGTGAAACCCCGTCTCTACTAAAAATGCAAAAAATTAGCCGGGCGTGGCGGCGAGCGCTTGTAGTCCCAGCTGCTTGAGAGGCTGAGGCAGGAGAATGGCGGGAACCCGGGAGGCGGAGCTTGCAGTGAGCCGGGATCGCACCACTGCACTCCAGCCTGGGCCACAGAGCGAGACTCCGTCTCAAAAAAAAAAAAAAAAAAAAAAAAAAGAAGGACAGTTGAGATTTATTATAACAAGTAATTTAAGATTATGATGATATAAAATGATGTTGCCTTCTTACATTGAGGAATTTGACAATACTGGGTTACAACGTGGGGGCAAACTCGAGAAACCAAAATGTCTGTTTCAGACACTGTGACTCTGTGCAAACAAGTAAAGCCATAATGGGCCTCAGTGTCATCATCAACAAAATGGGAATAATATTAATAGTCATCTTACCTATCTTAGCTCAGTAAGTTGTGAAACTTAAATGAAACTTAAGTGAGTTCCAAAATGACAAAGAATTTGGCTAATGTCACATCTTGGGGCTAAACAAAGCAGAAGAAAAGCTGTACAAGTCGGCTTTATGGGAAGTAGTTCACCCCCCCTTTTTTTTTTTTTTTTTTTCAGAAAGAAGATACTGTCACAGGTATAAAATAAATACGAACTTAGTGTTTATTTCAGAGGTTTAAAAACCCATCCATACTCCATTTAGACAGAAATTCCATGGGAGGGCTGACACTGTTCCTAACAAGCTAAGAGGCTCCTATACTCTGATGACCTTGCTTCAGCCACGTATCTGATCTGCAATGGGTGGAGGGTGCTGGTGAGAGTTCAGGAGAACCTGGGAAAGGCTTCTCAGTGTCAGGCTGTCTCTGATCCACTGATTCCCTGAAAGTCCTTTTACAGTGTCCCCAGGGCTTAATCTCCTATAATGTGGGCCCAAGACAGCCACATAGCCTATAACCAATACCCTCTGATCTGCCTTAAGAACAGAACTAAATCTCTGACTTGCCACTTGGAATGACCCAAGCTCTCTAAGGCCAAGGACAAACCCTTTGGCCCCTCTCTCTATCCCACACTTGCATTCTGGGTTGGGTGAGAACTGCCCTTTCAGGTAAATAAATGTCTGGAATAAACTGGATCTTTCTACTTTCTCTTGTCTTCTAAGGACCTGAATGAGCCAAAAAAAAAAAAAAAAAAAAAAAAAAGTCTAAGAAGCTACCCTAAAGAAAACGTCAATAGTGAGAAGTACAGAAGCAGGGTGTCTCAGACACCAATCGATGTAACGTACCAGATGGAAGCGGCAGAGCTGTACTGGCTGAGACAAGAGACGGGAGAGTGGAGGGAACTGTGGGGGATGGGGCAAAGTTCCAGGAAGCAGACGGCTCCTCTCACTAGGTGAATTACATTTGGGGGAAGTAAAATAAATTCTTAAGATTTGTTTGATAAGATCTCTAGCCTTCTCTTTCTGTTCTATTTTGCACATGATGGCATGAACTTATTCAGGGTTTCTATTACTTTCTTGGCAAACCAGGGACTGTGGGAACAAGGCCAGTGTTTTTCCAAATGTGGATCAGATAAAAATGATTTTATTTATCAAGGCTCTATCCCAGGAAGATGGAGGGGAAGCCTCCTTCTCAAGGTAAGCATGACGGAGGCTGTGTGGTAAGAGAGAAGCATGGACAGAATCCGAAGTCCACGTCCCTCACTGCATCTTGGGGTGTCTCACCCTAGCTGCATGGCAGAATCACCTGTGGAGCTTTTTTGAAATACATATGCCTGGATCCCAACTAGACATACTCAACAAAAGCCTCCAGGAAAACAGACCCAGCATCTTTACAAACTTCCAGGTCATGTGATGTGTAGGCAGAGTTGAAAATCTTTAATCTCACTGGCCCAACAAAGGGTACAAATATAGCCAGGCATAGGCAGATGTAGGGCTAAGGGAATATGCCACTTCCTGGAGTCCAGGCAAAGTAGCTCTTCCAAAGATGGAAAGAATCAGAAAGGGGCTCTGGTAGCAAAATGTCGAATACTTGAGTTATCAGAGAAATTTCATCCAATGTGTTCCAGAGGTTACCATGACTCTCACTATATTTGGTGAGCTGTTCCCTTTTGCACTGACTCGGAATATCTTTGGGGCAATGGGCCAGGGGAAGGGTCCTTCTGATCCAGCACAACTCTAAAAGGTGCTGGAAGATCAACTGCCAATCTGGGCTTTGGAGTCTTGGAGTCTCTAAAGGGAATTATCACTGCTGTTGGTTATAAGACAAAAACAAACATTTTTAAAGTATCCAAATAGGGCTGGGCATGGTGGTTCATGCCTATAATCTCAGCACTTTGGGAGGCTGAGGTGGGTTGATCATTTGAGGTCAGAAGTTTGAGACCACCTGGCCAACATAGTGAAACCTGGTCTCTAATATTAATAAAAAACACAAAAACTAGCCAGGTGTGGTGGCATGCACCTATAGTCTCAGCTACTAAGAGGCTGAGGCACAAGAATTGCTTGAATCTGGGAGGTGGAGGATGCAATGAACTGAGACTGAGCCACTGAACTCCAACCTGGGCGACAGAGAGAGACCCTCTCTCAGAGAAAAAACAAAGAGAGTACCCAAATAGGGGCCAGGCACGGTGGCTCATGCCTGTTATCCCAGCACTTTGGGAGGCCAAGGTGGGTAGATTACTTGAGGTCAGGAGTTCGAACTTTGGAGTCTCTATCCCAGGAAGATGGAGGGGAAGCCTCTTTCTTCCCTGGCCAACATGGTGAAACCCTGTCTCTACTAAAAATTCAGGGGTGGTAGTGCCAGGGGCAGTGCATGCCTGTAATCCCAGCTGCTCAGGAGGCTGAGACAGGAGAACTGCTTGAGCCTGGAAGAGGGAGGTTGCAGTGAGCCGAGATGGTGCCACTGTACTTTAGCCTGGGCAACAGAGCAAGATTGTCTCAAGAAAAAAAAAAAAAAAAAAAACATGTATATATATATATATATATATATATATATATATATATATATATATATGTATATAGGCCAGGCACGGTGGCTCATACTTGTAATCCCAGCACTTTGAGAGGCTGAGGTGGGTGGATCACTCGAGGTTGGGAGTTGAAGACCAGCCTGGCCAACATGGTGAAACCCCGTCTCTACTAAAAATATAAAAATTAGCCAAGCATGGTGGCACACGTCTGTAATTCCAGCTACTCAGGAGGCTGAGACATGAGAATGGCTTGAACCTGGGAAGCGGAGGTTGCAGTGAGCTAAGATTGCGCCACTGAACTCCAACCTGGGTTACAGAGCGAGACTCCATCTCAAAATAAATAAATAAAAATAAATAAATAATAAAGTACCCAAATACAGCCAAGCATGTCAAAACTACAGGTTTATCACATGACAGGTTGGGATACACACATGGAGCAGATGGATTTAGTACGGAAGTAAATCAGGCCGAGGAAGGCAGTAAAGTTTTATTGGACAGCACTGGTCTAGGAATTAATGTCACAGAAATAGAAGGCAACATAGTTTGTCTTAGAAAAGGCCAAAGGATCCATTAAGATGTAAAGGCTGATAGAGATGCTTGTGTTATATGAAGACTAAGGTTCGAATTTAGAATGTAAAGCTAAAGTGTCAACCGGTTATCAAATGCCATAAATGTCTGACCTTGCTAAGAACACAGTGTTATTTTAAAGGGTCTGTTTTCAACCTATTGCATTTAAACCTAACTTAGTCAAGTGTCTGAAGGAAAAACTCCCTCACTCAAGACCTGTTAGAAGGCAGCATTTAACGCTGCACCCTGAAGCGAGGGCACAGGTTCTGTTCCAATGGTTTTCAATTAGCTCAAGCTTACCACATCAAACTGTTTCCGGTCCAGGGGCAAAAAGCTTTTCTGGTTGGGAAGATAAAAATTATTGCTCAAGACTGCAGTCTGAAGACCTTTTGCCCGAATTTGAGTTATGGCCTCAGTCATCACTGGGAACTGCTTTGCCACTCGCTCACTGGTCAGCAGAGAGAAAAAGGAGTCCACAGGCACAGAGGTCTTTGACTAAAAACAGGAGAGGACAGAGGAGAACAGCAATCATTAAGAGTGACAAACACTCATGGCCAACAGAAAAAAAAAATACTTATTCCTGGAGTCCTTCTGTTCTCTGGCTACAGGAGCCCAGGCTCATAGCTTGCTGCCTGCAGGAACTGTGTTCCTCACTTCCTCAGGCCCTGTGCTGAACTCTCATATAAGGTTTTTAAAAGTTACCTAGGACTAGAGCTATAGGATGGGCACAGTGGCTCACACCTGTAATCCCAGCATTTTAGGAGGCTGAGGTGAGAGAACTGCTTGAGCTCAGGAGTTTGACACCAGCCTGGGCAACAAAGTGAGATCGAAAAAAAATTTTTTTTAACTTAGCCAGGCTTGGTGGCGCATACCTGTGGTCCCAGCTACTCAGGGGGCTGAGGTGGGAGAATGGCTTGAGCCTGGGAGACTGGGGCTGCAGTGAGCTACGATCAAGTCATTGCACTCCAGCCTGAGCAACAGAGTAGGGAATGGAGCTATTTATATCAATATTACAATTAAATGGGTTCTTTATTCTGCTCATGGATTGCTAGTTGAAAAAAAAAAACAGCATATCAGAGGATACAGTGAACTCTAAAAGTATATTAAGTATATGTAATTTAATTTTTAATGATTGAGAAATCATTTAATGCTTTTTGTATTGCCTCAGCATCACCATTATGAACTTTAGTTTCTGATCAATTTTTTTCTTGTTTTTAAATTCAATCTGTGTGGGTTTTGAAAACTCTTATAAGACTGGGCGCAATGGCTCACGTCTGTAATCCCAGCACTTATGGGAGGCCGAGGCGGGCGGATCACAAGGTCAGGAGATCGAGACCATCCTGGCTAACATGGTAAAACCCTGTCTCTAGTAAAAATGCAAAAAATTAGCCAAGCGTGGTGGCACGCACTTGTAGTCCCAGCTACTCGGGAGGCTGAAGCAAGAGAATAGCTTGAACCCAGGAGGTTGCAGTGAGCCGAGACCATGCCACCGCACTCCAGCCTGGGCAACAGAGCAAAACTCCGTCTCAAAAAAAAAAAAAAAAAAAAAAAAGAAAACTCTTATATTATCACATTTCAAAATCTGCAAAGGCAAGTCTGGTATTTTACATATACGTATACACACAGAGATTTTAGAACAGCTTTACTGAAATATAATTCACATGCCATGCAAGTCACCTATTTAAGGAGTGCAATTCAATGGTTTTTAATATATTCACAAAGTTGTGCAACCATCACTGCCATCAGTTTTAGGACATTTTCATTACTCTAAAGAGCAAACCAGGGAGGCTGAGGCGGGAGAATGGCGCAAACCCGGGAGGCGGAGCTTGCAGTGAGCTGAGATCCGGCCACTGCACTCCAGTCCGGGCGACAGAGCGAGACTTCGCCTCAAAAAAAAAAAAAAAAAAAAAAAAAAAAAAAAAAAAAAAAAAAAAAGAGCAAACCAGCCAGGCATGGTGGCTCACACCTGTAATCCCAGCACTTTGGGAGGCAGAGGCGGGCAGATCACAAGGTCAAGAGATCGAGACCTTCCTGGCCAACATGGTGAAACCCTGTCTCTACTAAAAATACAAAAATTAGCTGGGGCTGGCGGCGCATGCCTGTCCAGCTACTTGGGAGGCTGAGGCAGGATAACTGCTTGAACCTGGGAGGCAGAGGTTGCAGTGAGCCAAGATTGCTCCACTGCACTCCAGCCTGGGCGACAGAGCGAGACTCTGTCTCAAAAAAAATTTTTTTTAAAAAGAGTAAACCATACCCATTAACAGTCACTCCTCATTTCCCCCAAGTCTCCCTGTACTAGAAAACCACCAATCTACTTTCTATCTCTATGGATTTGCCTATTCTGAACATTTCACCCAGATGGAATCACACACCATGTGGTCTTTTTTGACTGGCTTCTTTCACTTTGCATGTTTTCAAGGTTTATTATTATTACTATTATTATTATTTTTTTTTTTTTAATTTTTATTTTTTTGAGAACTACAGGCTCAAGCCTGTAATCCCAGCACTTTGGGAGGCCGAGAAGGGCGGATCACAAGGTCAGGATATCGAGACCATCCTGGCTAACCCGATGAAACCCCGTCTCTACTAAAAAACATAAAAAACTAGCCGGGCGAGGTGGCGGGCGCTTGTAGTCCCAGCTACTCGGGAGGCTGGGGCAGGAGAATGGCGTAAACCCGGGAGGCGGAGCTTGCAGTAAGCTGAGAACTAGCCACTGCACTCCAGCCCGGGCGACAGAGCAAGTCTCCATCTCAAAAAAAAAAAAAAAAAAAGAATTTTTTTTTTTTTTTTTTTTTTTTTGAGACAAGAGTCTTGTTATGTCGCCCAGGCTGCAGTGCAGTGGCATAGTCATGGCTCACTGAAGCCTCAGTCTCTAGGGCTCAAGCCTCAGCCTCCTGAATAGCTGGGACCAGAGGTGTGGGCCACCATGCCTGGCTAATTTTTTTGATTTTTAGTAGAGATGAGGTCTGGCTATGTTGCCTAAGCTGGTCTCAAACTCCAGAGTTCAAACAGTTCTCCTGTCTCAGCCTCCCAAAGTGCTGAAGTTACAGGCGTGAGCCACCACGCCCAGCTAAGAATATTTTTAGTTATTTATATATAAATTGAACATTGAACACCTAGGGGTGAAATAAACAACTTTTTTTTTTTTTGAGACAGAGTTTTGCTCTTGTTGCCCGAGCTGGAGTGCAATGGCATGATCTCAGCTCACTGCAACCTCCACCCCCGAGGTTCAAGCGATTCTCCTGCCTCAGCCTCCCAAGTAGCTGGGATTACAGGTGTGCGCCACCACAGCCAGCTAATTTTTTGTATTTGTAGTAGAAATGAGGTTTCACCATGTTAGCCAGGCTGGTCTCAAAACTTCTGACCTCAGGTGATCCACCCTCTGGCCTCCCAAAGTGCTGGGATTATAGGCATGAGCCATAGCGCCTGGCGTAAGAAATAACTTTAAAACATGTAATGGGTTATAAGGTTTCACTTTATTTTCAGTTTAACTAACTTATACATGAATGTTGCAACCACTACTCAAGGCAAAAAGAAAAATATGGAAATGTAGGTATGTTTATCACTCACCATTTCAGAGCAAAGTCTCCCAAATTCTCGTAAAAAACCCTCTGCTGTTATTTCTGCTCTCATAAATCTCATCCAGGGCCCATTTTCACCACCTTCCATCAAGGCCTTTAAAATAGTTCCAGAAGGGATACGATTCTGCACCTCCCATTCTATAGGAAGTAAAATATGCAAAAGTGGAATACATTGATACATGCTAGGGTTTAGGGAGCTCAGGAAAATTACCATACCAGTTCCTATGGCCTCGCTGTACTGCCAGGGTGGATGCTGTTGGAAATTTGCAGACATTCACAAAATGCAAAATCTCAATCTTAGACACCCAGAGGAAGAACAATACTAATTTGTACGACAGAGAGCACACTGCTGTGAAGCATCAGGTCCTTCGTGCTTGCTTGAGAGGACTCCGGGCACTGCATGATGAATTTTCTTCCTTGGTCTCATATTCACCAGACCATATGTTAGGTCACTTACCTGGACCTGGCAGAGACTACGGAAGCACTTGAAGGAATAAGCCAGATCCTGGTGGTCCCCAAAACATGCCCTTCCTTCTATAAGCTATAGTAATTCTTCACAGCATGGAATGGATACACTGAAATGTTCGCCTGAAATGCTGTCTTTGTGGATAAGGAAGGAAATGTCTTTTTTTTTTTTTTTCAGAAAAAGGCTCACCCAGTCACCCAGGCTGGAGTGCAGTGATATAATCTCAGCTCACTGCAACCTCTGCCTCACAGGTTCAAGTGATTCTCATGCCTCAGCCCCCCAAGTAGCTGGGATTACAGGCGTGCGCCACCAAGCCTGGCTAATTTCTGTACTTTCAGTAGAGACGGGGTTTCGCCATGTTGGCCAGGCTGATCTCAAACTCCTGACCTCAGGTGATCCGCCTGCCTCAGCCTCCCAAGGTGCTGAGATTACAGGTGTGAGCCACTGCGCCTGGCCAAGAAGGAAATTTCTGTCCACAAAGAGATAAGGCAGTGGATGGATCAGCATCAGCATCTGTGGAATACTAGGAACATTTGTGCAAGGATTGTTTCTCCTCATCCACAGTTGCTTTTTCTGTCTACAGTACAGATCCTGGGGGCAAATATATACATACAACATTCATAATTATATATCTAAGACAAAATACACTTTACATATAGCTTTTGTTTTGGAATTAAACACCTTTGTTGTTTTTTTTCTGATAAAGTAGTGCCTGTGCATTGAAAATTTTTCAGACAACATATTTCATAGAAAGCTATACAAAAGAAAGTAGGCTGAGTGCAGTAGCTCACACCTATAATCCCAGCACTTTGGGAGGCCAAAGTGGGAGGATCGCTTGAGGCCAGGAGTCTGATACCAGCCTGGGCCACATGATGAAACCTCGTCTCTAGAAAAAATTAAAAAATTAGCTTGGCGTGGTGGCATGCACCTGTAATTCTAGCTACTTGGGAAACTGAGGTGGGAGGATCACTTAAGCCCAGGAGTTTGAGGTTGCAGTGAGCTATGATGGTGCCACCGTATTGCAGCCTGGGGACACAGAGCAAGACCCCATCTCTTAAAAAAAAAAAAAGAAAAAGAAGAGGAAGGGGAAGGAAGGAAGGAAGGAAGGAAGGAAGGAAGGAAGGAAGGAAGGAAGGAAGGAAGGAAAGAAGGAAGGAAGGAAGGAAGGAAACAGGACAAGCAATCCTATCTTTCAGAAATAGCCAATGTTAACAATCTGGTATATGTCCTTTGAAAATAATGAGACTGTTAAAACTCAATCCAAAAAATACTTCTTTAATTTTAGAGCTAAAGCATATAGCATTTTTCACAGCCCCGGAGTTGGTAAGCATGTGAGGAAACTGGCACCTCATATGCTGTTGATGGGAGCGTAAACAAGCACAACCTCCGCAGACAGCAATTTGATAATTTCTGTCAAAATCTGAAATGCACATACATTTGATGTAGTAATTCTACTTCCAGAAATTTCTTCCATATATATTTATGAAAGTAAGCAAAGGTTATGTACAAGGCTGTTTGTGCAGAATTGTTCATAATAAAAATAACTAGAAAAGTTAAATATATATTAATAAGGTGCTTATTACATCAATTATGATATATTCATATAACAGAATACCACACAGATGTTAAAACATATAAACTTGCCCAAAGGTCAGCAAAATATGGTTTGGGGCCAAATCTGTCTCCTATCTACTTTTTTAAGAGATAGGGTCTTGCTGTGTTGCTCAGGCTGGCCTCGAACTCCTGGGCTCAAATGAACCTCCATCTCAGCCTCCCTAGTAGCTGGAACTATAGGCACACACCAGCATGCCTGGCTCTACCTATTTTCGTAAATAAAGTCTTATTGGAACACAACCACACTTGTTTACTATTGTCTATTATTGCTTTCTTGCTGCAATGGTAGAAGTTAATAGTTGTGACTGAGAATATGACTCACAAGGCCTATCTAACCTTTCTTTTTTTTTTTTTTAAGATGGGGTCTTAAAATACAAGTAGCATTCACAACAGCAAAAAAAAAAGATGGGGTCTTGCTGCTGCCCAGGCTGGGGTGCTGTGGCACAGTCATGGGCCACTTCAGCCTCAAGCTCCCAGGATCAAGTGATCCTTCTGCCTTAGCCTCCTGAGTAGCTGGGATTACAGGTGCGTGCTACCATGCCCAGGAATTTTTTTATTTTTTGTAGAAATGGGGATCTCACTATGTTGCCAAGGCTAGTCTCAAACTCCTGGCCTCAAACAATCTCCCACCTCGGCCTCCCAAAGTGATGGGATTGTAGGCACGAGCCATCGCATCCACTATGTCTAGCCCTTTACAGAAAAAGTTTGCTAACCCCCAAACTAGATCCTAGACATATGCCAACTGATATGAAAAAGATGGCAAAATATCATACTGAGTCAAAAAAAGGTATGGAACAGTCTACAGCATATGATCCAGTTTATATACACACACACAGACACACAGACACACAGACACACACACACACACACGGGCAATTTTTTGAAAATAAACAAGAAACTTTTCACAATGATAACCACTGAAGTCTGGAATCAACTGGGAAAGGGTCGAGGTGGCAGCAGGAAATTTCCTCTGTATTTTATACTCTTTTAGCAGTGACTATTCAATAAATGGGGTTGGCATAACTAGGTTTCAATATGGAATAAAAATTAAATTAAATACTCTTTCAGGCCATCACAAAACCAATTCCCAATACAGTAAATATCCAAGTCAGAAAAACAAAATTCTAAAAAATTGAAACAATACAGAAGGCTAGGCATGGTGACTCATGGCTAAAATCCTAGCACTTTGGGAGGTGGAGGCAGAGGTGGGCAGATTGTTTACGCTCCCAAGTTCAAGGCCAGCCTGGGTAACATGGTGAAACCCTATCTCTACAAAAAATACAAAAATGAGCCAGGTGTAGTGGTGCGAGCCTGTAGTCCCAGCAACCTGTGAGGCTGAGGTGGGAGGATAGCTTGAGCCTGGGAGGCAGAGGTTGCAGTGAGCCAAGGTCACTCCACTTTACTCTAGCCTGAGTGGCAGAGTGAAATTTCATCTTGAAAGAAAAAGAAAACTTTGGTACAGCTAAAAACATTATCAATAAAATCAAAAGACAATGCATAAAAGAGAGAAAATATTTGCAAGTGATATAACAGATAAAAGGTTATTACTGGCAGGGCGCAGTGTTTCACGCCTGTAATCCCAGCATTTTGAGAGGCTGAGGCGGGAGGATTACCTGAGGTAGGGAGTTCGAGACCAGCCTGACCAACATGGAGAAACCCCGTCTCTACTAAAAATACAAAATTAGCCGGGCATGGTGGTGCATGCGTGTAATCCCAGCTACTTAGGAGGCTGAGGCAGGAGAAGTGCTTGAACTTGGGAGTGGAAGTTGTGGTGAGCCAAGATGGCGCCATTGCATTCTAGCCTGGGCAACAAGAGCAGAACTCCATCTCAAAAAGAAAAAAAGGTTATTACTGAAAATCAGCAAGAAAAGTGAGCAATTCATGGAAAAACTGAATGACCAATAATATTAAAAAAAAAAAAAGAAAGGCTCACTACTCAGGAGGCAGGAGGATCACTTCAGACTAGGAGTTTGAGACCAGCCTGACATTCTGGGCAATACAGAAAGATGCTCTCTGAGAAAACAAACAAACAAACAACAACAACAAATAAAACAAAGTCAGCCAGATGCGGTGGCTTGTGCCTATAATCCCAGCACTTTGGAACCCTGAGGCACGCGGGTCATTTCAGGTCAGGAGTTCAAGACTAGCCTGGCCAACATGGTGAAACCCCATCTCTACTAAAAACAACCAAAAAATTAGCCAGGTGTGGTGGTACACGCCTGTAGTCCCAGCTACTAGAAAGGCTGAGCCATGAGAATAGATTGAACCAGGGAGGCAGAGGCTACAATGAGCCGAGATCACACCACTGCACTCTAACCTGGGTGATAAAGTGAGACTCCGACTCAAAAAAAACAAAAAATAAAAGGCTCAAACTTAGTCATAATCAGGCAAATGAACATTAAAATAACAGAAAAAAGTAAAAATAAAAATAAAAAAAGGCCAGGCCCGGTGGCTTACGCCTATAATCCCAACACTTTGGGAGGCTGAGGTGGACGGACCACGAGGTCAGGAGATTGAGATCATCCTGGCTAACACAGTGAAACCCATCTCTACTAAAAATACAAAAAATTAGCAGGGCGTGGTGGCAGGTGCCTGTAGTCCCAGCTACTCAGGAGGTTGAGGCAAGAGAATAGTGTAAACCCAGGAGGCGGAGCTTGCAGTGAGCCGAGATAGCATCACTGCACTCCAACCTGGGCGACAGGGCAAGACTCCGTCTCAAAAAAAAAAAAAAAAAAAAGAGACCAACCTGGTCAACATGGCGAAACCCTGTCTCTACTAAAAATACAAAATTAGCTGAGTATGGTGGTACACACCTGTAATACCAGCTACTTGGGAGGCTGAGGCATGAGAATTGCTTGAACCTAGGAGATGGAGGTTGCAGTGAGCCAAGATCACGCCATTGCACTTCAGCCTGGGCAACAGAGTGAGGCTCTGTCTCAAAAAAAAGGAAAAGGAAAGAAACCACAAAGATGGAATTTTCATCTATCACACTAACAAAAATTTTAAAGTCAAACATTCTGAAATTTCGAAATCATTGTACCCTCTGAATTCAATTTTTTTTTTTTTTCAAGATGGAGTCTTGATCTGTCACCCAGGCTGGAGTGCAGTGATGCTATCTTGGCACACTGCAACTTCTGCCTCCTGAGTTCCAGCAATTCTCCTGCCTCAGCCTCCTGAGTATCTGGGATTACAGGCATGGGCTACCATGTCCAACTAATTTTTTTTTTTTTTGAGACGGAGTCTTGCTCTGTCAGCCAGGTTGGAGTGCAGTGGTGCGATCTTGGCTCACTGCAAGCTCCACCTCCCGGATTCACGCCATTCTCCTGCCTCAGCCTCCCAAGTAGCTGGGACCACAGGCGCCTGTCACCACACCCAGCTAACTTTTTGCATTTTTAGTAGAGACAGGGTTTCACCATGTTAGCCGGGAGGGTTTCAATCTCCTGACCTCGTGATCCACCCACCTCGGCCTCCCAAAATGCTGGGATTACAGGCTTGAGTCACTGTGCCTGGCCTAAATTCAATCTTAAAGTGTTTGAGTTTTGGTATGAAAATGCATTTTTGGGCCAGGCGCGGTGGCTCAAGCCTGTAATCCCAGCACTTTGGGAGGCCGAGATGGGCGGATCGCGAGGTCGGGAGATCGAGACCATCCTGGCTAACACGGTGAAACCCCGTCTCTACTAAAAAATACAAAAAACTAGCCAGGCGAGGTGGCAGGCGCCTGTAGTCCCAGCTACTCAGGAGGCTGAGGCAGAAGAATGGCATAAACCCGGGAGGCAGAGCTTGCAGTGAGCTGAGATCTGGCCACTGCACTCCAGCCTGGGCGACAGAGCGAGACTCCGTCTCAAAAAAAAAAAAAAAAAATGCATTTTTGGAGAAAAATAAAGTAAAATAAAAAATAAAAAACTAAAATATTTGGGCTGTACTTTGAATTCTTTGTTGTGTGTACTAATTTTATAGTAAACTAATAGCTTAAATCAAGGTTTTCTGAAAAGGGCCAGATGGTAAATATTTTAGGCTTTGAAGGCGTTAGGGACCCTGTTGAAATTACTCAACTCTGCCAGTGCAGGGCAAAAGCAGTCATGGACAATATGTAAACAAATGAGCAAGACAGTTTTCTAAAAAAATTTCATTTTTATGGACATGGAAATGTGAATTTCACATAATTTTCACATGTCACAAAATATTATTCTTGTTTTGATATTTTTCAATTAGTATTTCAAAACATAAAAGTCATTCTTGGATGACAGGCCATACAAAAACAGACAGCAGGTGAGGCATGGTAGCTCACACCTATAATTCCAAAGACTCAAGAGGCCAAGGCAGGAGGATCACTTGAGCCCAGGAGTTTTGAGACTAGCTTGAGCAACATAGCAAGACCCCATCTCTAAAACAAAAATTAGGCATAGTGGCTAACACCTGTAGTCCAGCTACTTGGGAGCCTAAGGCAGGACTGCTTGAGCCCAGGAGTTTCAGGCTGCAGTGACAGTCTTGCTCTGTCTCCCAAGCTGCAGTGCAATGGTGTGATCTCAGCTCACTGCAACCTCTGTTTCCCCGGTTCAAGCAATTCTCCCTGCTCAGCCTCCAGAGTAGCTGCGATTACAGGTGCCCACCACCCTGCCTGGCTTATTTTTGTATTTTTAGTACAGATGGGGTTTCGCCATGTTGGCCAGGCTGGTCTCAAACTCATGACCTCAAGTGATCCGCCCATCTCTCGTCCTCCCAAAGTGCTGAGATTACAGGTGTGAGCTACGGCACCTGGCCAATTCTAGCATATTCTTATCAAATGACCCTTGATATGGTTCATTTGAAATAAACAACATTAGAAGCTGCAGTCAAGCAAAAGACAAAGTATAAGGCATCACTATTTTGTTCACACACCTACCCATCAAATATTTCCCGAATGACTGAGACAGCCTGCAGAGCTAACACTGCCACAGTGAAGTGAAGAAATCCCAGATCTGGGGTCCTGGAATCCAAGAGCCCCATAGAGGAGACATGAACACATCCCACTGCAAACTATAATGTCTCGGTGAAGGTGAAACTTACATGGGAATTGGCTATCCAGGAACATTCTGCCCAGGTTGCAAATAAGGTTGGAGAAGCCTTGACAGAAGAGGACTCTTGAAGTTAGTAACAACCATGAGATTTATTGAGTGTTCTTCCAGTCATTGCTGAATAATATCCCTTTAAATTTGCCATTAAAAGCATCAGCAGGATTTGAACAGGCAGAGGAGACAGGGAGGAAACAGAGCTTGCAAAGGCACAAACATGCAAATGCACCTGGCATGCCTGGGGAGCATCAGGTAGTCCATAGCAGGAAAGCTAGAACTGAGAGGGGCCCTGAATCCCAGGCGAAAGCTTCCAGACTTAATCTAGGGGACTACATGCAGGCATTCAAGGTTTTCAAGCCAGGGATGAAAGGAACAAGATCTATGCTTTATTTTTATTTTTATTTTATTTATTATTTTGTGACAGGGTCTCACTTTGTCACCCAGGCTGGAGTGCAGTGGTGCAATCTCAGCTCACTGAAGCCTCAACCGCCTGGGCTAAAGTAATCCTCCCACCAGAGCCCCTCAAGTAGCTGGGACTACATCCATGCACCACCACACCCAGGTAAGTTTTTTGTATTTTTCGTAGAGATGAGGTTTCACCAGGTTGGCCAGGCTGGTCTTGAACTCTTGTGCTCAAGTGATCTGCCCACCTTGGCCTCCTGAAGTGCTGAGATTACAGGTGTGAGCCGCTAAGCGCAGAAGCAAGATCTATGTTTTAGAAAGGTAATTCTGGAGCTGGGAGGAGATTTTGTAAAATCCAGAGAGCCAGAGGCAGGGAAAGAGTTAGGAGGCTGATGACATCATTTGGGTGAGAGAAGGCAAGGGTGGAGGCAGTGGGAATGGAGAGAAGTGAATTGGTTCTTAAGATATTCTGGAGAAAGTCAAGAAACTTTCTGTTCACTGATCTTTATGTTCTTCCCCGCTGCCTTTTTTTTTTTAGAGACAGGTTCTCTAAAAAAGCCTGTTGCCCAGTCTGGGGTGCACTGGTGCAATCCTAGCTCAAGATGGGGTCTCACTGTGTTGCTCAGGCTTGGTCTTTACGTTCTTTGTAAAGGAATAGATTCAGCTGTCTGCAGAACAAGAATATTTGGGGTTGGTAAGGAGCAGGAGGAGTGGACAGTCTAGAACAGCCCCTGAGGTAAACATGACAGAGATATGAGTGAAGAAACAGAGAGATACGAGTGAAGGAACAGAGAGGCTCAGGCGTAGCACCAAGGGCCCACCTGAGGCTGGAGCTCAGAAACTAGCTTGTGCAGCCAGTTTGCACGGCTGAGTAATTTGGTTAGCAGTGCTGGAAAGCCTAGACATGCAGGCACAGAAAACCTGTGCCTGGGTTGACTCACGATGGAGAACTGGCCAACCAGCCACCACAGAAGCTCAAAAGGAGAGGGATGGCTGTCTGGCCCTTTGTCCTTCCTGCTGGCTGGCATGAGAATGTGATAGCAGCAGGTGAGACAGCCAAGACAGACCATGAGGTGAGAGTGGAAATGAAAAGTCACAGCAGAGCAACATGCTAGAAAGAGCTGGAGTCCCTGATACCACGGAGTCACATCACACAGTGCCCCAGACCACATACCTGGGCTTTTATGTGCAAGAGAAACTTCTAGCTTGTTTCAGTCACTATTTTGTTAGGTTTTCTACTGCTTGAAGCCAAAACGACTCTAACTAATAAAAGCTGAACTGAGT
Organism: Rhinopithecus roxellana; assembly: GCF_007565055.1. NCBI lineage: Eukaryota > Metazoa > Chordata > Mammalia > Primates > Cercopithecidae > Rhinopithecus > Rhinopithecus roxellana. The sequence continues at coordinate 94,175,648 of NC_044558.1, forward strand.
AGAAAAGAAGTAAAACCAGGAAGGGGCAGGTAAAGAGAAGACCAGAGACCAGAGGGCTGACCCTTACCCTGTTAGTCCAGAAGCAGGTTTAGAGGGAGTGGGGTAGAACAGAGGAAGGCTGTAATCAAAAGGGGACTTTCAGCATTCTAGATTTCAGAAGTAGCACAGTTCCCAAGAAAAAGTGGTTAAATTCTTTGGGTTTTTTGTTTGTTTGTTTTTGAGTAAAGGTCTTCCTCTGTTACATAGGCTGGAGTGCAGTGGCATGATCATGGCTGACTACAGCCTCAACCACCTGGACTCATGTGATCCCGCCACCTCAGCCTCCTGAGTAGCTAGAACTACAGGTGCATGTCATCGTGCCCTGATAATTTTTTAAATTTCTGCAGATATGGGGTCTCATTATGTTGCTCAGGCTGGTCTTGAACTCCTGGGCTCAAACGACCCTCCCACCTCGGTCTCCCAAAGTGCTGGGATTACAGGCCTCTGTCACTGTGCCCTGCCTTGGTGGTTAAATTCTAATTGCAATACTCATGGCAGCTCATCATTGATTGAGAATTTAGGATGCACTGAGCAATCACTGTGCTAAGCAAGTGCTTCCCATGGATAACTCTCCGCCAGATCCCAAGGAGGAAGGCACTACCATTAGCTCTCATTTAATGATGAGGAAAGTAAGATTTGGAGAAGCTGAACCACGCGCCCAAGACACTTAGCCCCCTAGTGGTGCTTGGAATTCGACTCGAGAGCCAGAGCATGGCCTGCTAGGACACGCTGCTGCCCAAGTGTTCTCCTCTGCCTTCCCAATCACCCTCCATTCTCCCACCGCCACCCTAGTCCCCCAAAGTGAAGCAGAATGAATAGCTCACCCGCAGCGACTTTTCCAGGAGAAGGAATGAGAACTCCGCCCATGTCGAAAATCACTGCTTTGTAGGTGCTGCCTCCAAGGTGCGTCCATCCGTGGGACCCCTGGTGCCTGCGCTGGATGTGTTTGAGGAAGGTTGTCCTCCACGCCCACTGGAGACAGGAGGACTGGAAACGGCTCCTTACACACATGGTGAGGCCAAGGCTGTGTGGGAAGAAGGCACAGGGCGTGACGTGCTTGCACTGCCTCCCACGCAGGCCTCCATCCTGGAGTTCAGAGGGGCCAGCCAGACATCTCTAACTCATCTCCAACAAGCACTTTGAATCACACCCACAACCAACCTCAGTGTCTCCTCCCTCCCTGGCTATTCAGTCAAGGGCTCCATCGCCCACTCGGCTGCCCAAGCTAGAAAGCTGGGACTTGCCCCTGACTTTTCGCAATTTCTTTTTTTTTGGAGACAGAGTCTTGCTCTGTCACCCAAGTTAGAGTGCAGTGGCACAATCTCAGCTCACTGTGAGCTCCACCTCCTGGGTTCATGCCATTCTCCTGCCTCAGCCTCCTGAGTAGCTGGGACTACAGGTGCCCACCACCATGCCCGGCTAATTTTTTGTATTTTTAGTAGAGACGGGGTTTCACTATGTTAGCCAGGATGGTCTCAATCTCCTGACCTCGTGATCTACCTGCCTTGGCCTCCCAAAGTGCTGGGATTACAGATGTGAACCACCACGCCCGGCAACTTTCCGCAGTCTCTACCTCGCCACGCCCTATCTGGTTCTGTGCTGTCAAGTCTTCCTCCTGAAAATCTCATCTACCTCTTTGCATTCTCACTGCCACCATCTTGCCCATGGATCCTAACTGGCCCCCTTGCCTCTTCTCAGACCTCTCTCCAATTCTTTCTTCACCCTCCAGTCAGAGTATTCTTTCAAAATTGCAAATCTGGGCCAGGCACGGTGGCTCGTGCCGGTAATCCCACCACTTTGGGAGGCCGAGGTGGGTGGATCACCTGAGGTTGGGAGTTCGAGAGCAGCGTGACCAACATGGAGAAACCCCATCTCTACTAAAAACACAAAATTGGCTGGGCATGGTGGCACATCCCTGTAATCCCAGCTACTCTGGAGGTTGAGGCAGGAGAATCGCTTGAACCCGGGAGGCAGAGGTTGCAGTGAGCCAAGCTCATGCCATTGCACTCCAGCCTGGGCAACAAGAGCAAAACTTCATCTCAAAAAACAAACAAACAACACTTTCAACGGCTCCTCATTGCCCTTAAAATAAACTCTCAATTCCTAAGCCTGGCTTAAAAGGCCCTCTAAGGTCTACTCCCATCAGGCAAGGTGGCACAGGCCTGTAATCTCATCACTTAGGGAGGCTGAGATGGGCAGATCATTTGAGGTCAGGAGGTGGAGACCTGCCTGGCCAACATAGTGAAACCCCATCTCTACTAAAAAACACAAAAATAAGCTAGGCATGGTGTTGAGCGCCTATAATCCCAGGAGGCTGAGGTAGGAGAATTGCTTGAACCTGGGAGGCGGAGGTTGCAGTGAGCTGAGATTGTGTCACTGCAGTCCAGCCTGGTTGACAAAGCCAGACTCCATCTCAGGAAAAAAAAAAAATCTCATTCCTTTTTGCAGCAACTCCCCATTTTTTCTCCTCAACCTGGGATGATCTGGACACACATATCTACATGCAGTTTCCTCAAACGCATGTTCTCCTCCTTTGCAATGCTGTGTTCCACCAGCTGCCTGGCTAATTCCAAACAGTCCTTTGGGTTGTAGTTTACCAGTCACTGTCTTCATGAAGCCTCTTCTGGAAGCCAGAAGACTCAGTAGGAGTCTCTCCTGTGTGCTCCTAAAATGTCCTGTACTCGCCTCCTCCTAGCACTTACGATGACATCCTCACATCACAAAACACCATCATTTCCACTTACAGATCACTGCAGCAGCCTGGTAACTGTTCCCCAAACTTACTTTCAAATGGTTCAGAAAAAAAAAAGACAGACACAACACACATACCTATACAGATGCATACCTATATACACCTGCATATAGAGAAAACCAAACATGGCCAGTGAGTCTAGATGAAAGGTATAACGGGAGATTATTGTACCTTCTTTCAACTTTTCTATAAGCTTGAAATAAAAAGATGGGGAAAAAAACAAAATAATGAAGGCAAATTCTAGTTTTTTCATGAAAATTTTAAAGCTTTTTATGTGATTTCTACAGTTAAAAAGCTTACTAAAAATCAGGAGAGTACAAAACAGGTTGTTAAGACAGCCTCTGAGTTTAGAGGAGTCAATTCCGTGGGGCCAAAAGGACTCCATAACTATATAGTTTGAGCATCCCCCATCCAAATATCTGAAATCTGAAATGCTCCAAAATTAGAATTTTTTTTTTTTTTTTTTTTTTTTTTTTTTTTTTTTTTTGAGTCTCACTCTGTTGCCCAGGCTGGAGTGTAGTGGCATGAATTTGGCTCACTGCTACCTCTGCCTCCCGGGTTCAAGTGATTCTCCTGCCTCAGCCTCCCAAGTAGCTGGTACTACAGGTGGTACCAGGCACCACCATACCTGGTTAATTTTTGTATTTTTAGTAGAGATGGGGTTTCGCCATGTTGGTCAGGTTGGTATCAAACTCCTGACCTCAGGTGATTCACCTACCTTGGCCTCCCAAAGTGCTGGAATTACAGGCATGAGCCATGGTGCCCAGCCAGGACTCAAAAAACTGTACAGGTTGAGCATCCCTAATCCAAATATCCAAAACCCAAAGTGATCCAAAATCCAAAACTTTTTGAGCCCCCACACGATGCCACAGTGAAAAATTCCACACGTAAGTACTTAATACAAACTTTGTTTCATGCACAAAATTATTTAAAATATTGTATAAAATTACCCTCAGTCTAGGTGTATACAATGCATATGAAACATAAGTGAATTTCATGTTCAGACTTGGGTCCCAACCCCAAAATATCTCATTATACATATGCAGATATACCAAAATCCAAAATCTGAACTACTTCTGGTTCCAAATATTTGGGATAAGGGATACTCAACCTCTATAAGCACCTAGAGAAAGGACTCTTAAGTGGTAAATCCTGAATATAATGTGTTTCTCATGTATAGTGAGCCCTCTGTATTTGCGAGTTCCACATCTGCAGATTTGGCCAACTACAATAGAAAATATTCGAGGTAAAACAAAACACACACACACAGTACGGGCGCAGTGGCTGATGCCTGTAATGCCCAGAACTTTGGGATGCCAATGCAGGTGGATCACCTGAGGTTGAGAGTTCGAGACCAACCTGGTCAACATCGTGAAACCCCGTCTCTACTAAAAACACACACAAAAAAATTAGCTGGGTGTGGTGGTGCACGCCTGTAATCCCAGATACTCGGGAGGCTGGGACACGAGAATCACTTGAACCCGGGAAGTGGAGGTTGCAGTGAGCCAAGATCGTACCACTGCACTCCACATTCCAGCTTGGGTTATAGAGCGAGACTCCATCTCAAAAACAAACAAAAAACCCAATAAAGTAACAATACAACAAAAAATGCAAACAAAAAATACAGGCTAACAACTATTTACACAGTACTTACACTGTTTTAGGTATATATATATGTATGTATATATTTACGTATTTTGACATCAGTATGATATATATAATATATATTAAATATATATATTTGTTGATATGGAGTCTCCCTCTGTCACCAGGCTATAGTGCAGTGGCGTGATCTTGGCTCACTGCAAACTCCGCCTCCCAGGTTCAATCGACTCTCCTGCCTCAGTCTCCCAAGTAGCTAGGATTACAGGTGTGCACCACCATGCCTGGCTAATTTTTTATTGTTAGTGGAGACAGGATTTCACCATGTTGACCAGAATGGTCTCGATCTCCTGACCTCGTGATCCACCCACCTCACCCTCCCTAAGTGCTGGGATTACAGGCATGAGCCATCATGTCTGGCCAGTATTATAGGTAATCTAGGGATTACTTAACTCATATCCTGCTTGCCCTGAGAATACTGTGCTGGCAGCGTGCTGCACATTTTTTGCTTTCTTTTTTTTTTTTTTGAGACAGAGTCTCACTCTGTCGCCCAGGCTAGAGTGCAGTGGCGTGATCTCGGCTCACTGCAACCGCCTACCGGGTTCAAGCTGTTCTCTTGCCTCAGCCTCCTGAGTAGCCGAGACTACAGGCGCTTGCCACCACATCCAGCTAATTTTTTGTATTTTTAGTAGAGAGGGGTTTTCACCATGTAGGCCAGGCTGGTCTTGAACTCCTGACCTTAAGTGATCCACCTGCCTCGGCCTCCCAAAGTGCTGGGATTACAGGCGTGAGCCACTGCGCCTGGCCAAGTACTTTTTTTTCTACATGGGAAATGGGTTAAAGCATATAGGAGGGTGTGCATAGGTTATAAACAAATGCTACACCATTGAATATCAGGAACTTGAGCATCCACAGATTTTGGTATCTGCAGGGGGTCCTGCAACCATCTGCTGAGGATACCACCACGCAACAACAGTAAGTGGAAATTTGCTCAATTTGGGGGCAATATTTGAAACTAAAAATGTCAAGGTTCATTTGTATTTTCAGTTTTACTTACGTTCCTATGCCAAGGCCAATGTTTATGATAGGAGAAATTTACTTACACACTTGTAAAAGTGTCAATACGTTTTGTGTGAGGGCTTAGTAGAGATGAAAAATGCTTTGGGGGCCTGAAGGGGCAACTTTAATCCTTACGGAGGACACTGTCCTCCATATAGTCCCACTAACCGACATGTGGGCAATGTTCCCACAAGCAGCCTGCTTATTCCTTCAACTACAGAAGACTGTTCTGCTCTAGCCACTTCCCAAGGCAGGAAATGCTGTCATTTCTCATACCTCTAGGCCTTTGGTACCTGCTGTGCTCACTGACTGGAACGCCTTTCCCTGCTTTATCTGTTAGATGAATTTCCATTCATTTTGACATCATAACCTCAGTTTTAGCTCCTCTGGGGAGCCTTTTCTTTTCTTTTTCCAGGTAGAGTGTGGGACTTTTTTTTTCACTCCCATTGCCTCTTCTCCAAAATCTTCGGCAGAGCACTTACCCCATTACACAGTAACTGCTTTCATTTTTTTTCTTGAGACAGAGTCTTGCTCTGATGACCAGGCTGGAGGGCAGTGGAGCAATCTTGGCTCACTGAAGCCTCTGCTTCCCAGGTTGAAGCAATTCTCCTCCCTCAGCCTCACATGTAGCTGGGACTGCAGGCGTGCACCACCATGCCCGGCTAGGTTTTTTTTTTTTTTTTGAGACAGAGTCTAGCTCTGTCTCCCAGGCTGGAGTGCAGTGGCGCGATCTCGGCTCACTGCAAGCTCCACCTCCCGGGTTCATATCATTCTCCTGCCTCAGCCTCCTGAGTAGCTGGGACTATAGGCACCCGCCACCTCACCCAGCTGATTTTTTTATTTTTAGTAAAGATGGAGTTTCACTGTGTTACCCAGGATGGTCTCGATATGCTAACCTCGTGATTCGCCCGCCTTGGCCTCCCAAAGTGATGGGAATACAAGGTTTTGTACTTTTTTTTAGTAGAGTTGGGATTTCACCATGTTAGCCAGGCTGGTCTTGAACCCCTGACCTCAAGCGATCCTCCCGTCTCAGCCTCCCAAAGTGCTGGGATTACAGACAAGAGCCACCGTGCCCGGCCTGTTTTCACGTCTACGTGTTTCTGAACTCATAAGCTCCTTTTAAGACAAGGACTATCTTATTCATCTCAGTATATATATATACACACATACATATAAGTATATATACACACACATATATATATAGTGTATATATATACATATATATGTATGTGTGTGTGTATATATATATATACACATCCTCGGGACTTAGTACAGGTTTTAGACACATAGCAGGTGCTTCATATGAGTTGGAAGGATGCATAAACTGGAGATATCAGAAAATAGGGAAAAGCTGGGTACAGGTTTAATCCTTGGCAGCCACAAAGAGCTGCAACATTCCCAACCTGCCCAACTCTGGCTAACAGTTCTAGTTCTCTGTTACTGGTATCTACCATAAAGATTTGTCAGGCTGGGCGCAGTGGCTCACGCCTGTAATCCCAGCACTTTGGGAGACCGAGGAGGACAGATCACCTAAAGTCAGGAGTTCGAGACCAGCCTGACCAACATGGCAAAACCCCATCTCTACTAAAAATACAAAATTTAGCTGGGCATGGTGGCAGGTGCCTGTAATCCCAACTACTCGGGAGGCTGAGGCAGGATAATCACTTGAACCTAGGAGGCGGAAGTTGCAGCGAGCCAAGATCGTGCCATTGCACTCCAGCCTGGGCGACAGAGCGACACTGTCTCAAAAAAAAAAAGATTTATTTATCTTCTTCCTGACACTCAAAATGGGATTAGCATGATAATGCAGACTTGCTACCTAAATGATGCTCTCATTAAAATGCACACACAGTGTGTGTTGTCATACATTAAGAAAATGCTTGGGGCCAGGCGCGGTGGCTTACACCTGTAATCCTAGCACTTTAGGAGTACGAGGTGGGCAGATCACGAGGTCAGGAGTTTGAGATAAGCCTGACCAACATGGTGAAACTCCATCTCTAAAAAACATACAAAAATCAGCTGGGCGCGGTGCTGCGCGCCTGTAGTCCCAGCTACTCGGGAGACTGAGGCAGGAAAATCGCTTGAACCCAGGAAGCCGAGGTTTGCAGTGAGCCGAGATCGCACCACTGCACTCCAGCCCAGGCAACAGAGTGAGACTCTGTCTCAAAAAAAAAAAAAAAAAAAAAAGGTTTGTTTAGTAAAGAGATACAGAGTGTTGGTTCTGGATTCAGATTGCCTGGATTTCAATTCCAGCTCTGCCACTACTACCTGTGAAATCCTGAGCCAGTTACTCTTTCTCTGAGTCTCAGGTTACGCCTCTGTAGAATAGGGACATAGTACCAGTTTCATAAAGTTGTTGTTACCATTGCATGAGACAAGGTATATGAAACACTCAAATTAGTACCTGGCACATGTTGAAATGTTATCTACTACAGTAATATACTAAAAAAGTTCAACAGGTCCCATAGGTTTTATGCATATAGTATGTGTGTATGGTTTATGCACTTTCACATAACCCTGTGATTCTTCAACGGGGTTATGTTTTTTAACCCCAAGAAGACATTTGGCAAAGTCCAGAGACATCATTGGTTGTCACCATCTGGGGAGAGGTGCTACTGACATCTAGTGGGTCAGGCCAGGGATGTTTCTAAACACTCTACAATGCTGAGGACACCTCGCCCCCTTGCCAAAAACAAAAGAGTAATCAGGACCCAAAATGTCAATACTGCAGAGTTGAGAAACCCTGATTTAAACAGGGCATGTGGAAACGTATTTCATAGGATGTGGTCACAAGATCTACATACACATATATCTTGTAGTCATGTTATAGACATATAGTCCACATACACACACATCTAGAATGTACTATGTACTTACATATGTATTATACAACGTACCTAGAGTAGCATCCTGTCATGTACGTGTCCCATATGCATTGATTGTGTCAATATCTACATACAAAAGCCAGTCTGACATACTGGAAAGAATGCTGAGCCTAAGAAAAGCTAATGTTATCTCCATATACATAATTCCATTTCATCCTCACAACTGCGTGAGGATATATCATGCCAACTTTATGCAATGACTATACTAGTTCAAGACTGCACAACTGCTGATGTAGGTCGAGCTCACAGTACGGACAGGAACTGTGTTTATCTCATACGCCAATGTCTCTCAAGCATCCCAAGGGTGTCTAGACTCTCAGTAAACATTTGTGAAGTGACAGCACTTTGGGAGACCGAGGAGGACAGATCACCTAAAGTCAAGAGTTTAGGTGGTTAGGAGTTAGGCGAGGGGAGGAGTCAAAGTGGGCAGGAGGACCCAGGTCTAACTGCAGCACTGCGCTCCTAACCAGCAGATCGCCATCTTTTCTCTTTTTTTCTTTTTTTTTTTTTTTTGAGACGGAGTTTCGCTCTTGTTGCCCAGGGGGGAGTGCAGTAGCACAATCTCGGCTCACTGCAACCTCCGCCTCCCGGGTTCAAGCGATTCTTCTGTCTCAGCCTCTCAAATAGCTTGGACTACAGACGCTCGCCACCACGCCCGGCTAATTTTTTGTATTTTTAGTAGAGAGGTTTCACCATGTTGGCCAGGCTGGTCTCGAACTCCTGATCTGAGGTGATTCGCCCGCCTCAGCCTCTGGGCTGGGATTACAGGCATGAGTCACCGCGCTCGGCCAGATCGCCATCTGAATAGCGATCGAGTCACCACTCTCTAAGGCCCCTTAGAAGCAACTTCACCTCTCTGAGCCTCGTTGTACCTATCTGTAAAGTGGGACAGAAACAAAACCACCCATACTAGGGTTAGAGAGAGGAGTCAAACACAACAAAAGGGGCAAAGTTCTGCATAACAGATAGCTCGGACAATTTGGAGACCTCGCGGAGCCAGGGATCCCGCGCCGTCAGCCGAGGTGGGTTAGGACCAGGCCTCTAGGGTAGGCAGAGGTTAACTCGCGGCTGTGCGAAAACACGCAGCTAAGTGCGGGATCCCAGCGCTAGCAATCGCCACGACGTCCTTGCGCTCCGACCTCCTCGAGATCCCGTACGGAAGGGAAGTGGCTGACCCCATGCCGCATAGCCCAATCGCTGTGCGCGGTCCTGCGCGCATGCGTAAACCGCGGGTCAGCGACGGCGGCCGGGAGGCGGAAGTGGAGGGTGTTGTGGCTCCCAGGGCTGTTAGAGGAGCTGCTGCTGCTGAGGCGGCGGCGACGGCGTTGAGGCGGTGGCGGGGCTGCCGGCCCCGGGCCGCTCCGCCTCTCGGCTCGCCTTCCAGCCTCGCCTGAGCCCGCCGGGGCCCGCGCCGGCCAGCGCCTGCCCTATGAGTGTGTCACTGGTTGTCATCCGATTGGAGCTCGCGGAACACTCGCCCGTCCCCGCCGGCTTCGGCTTCAGCGCCGCGGGTGAGTCCCGCGGCCTTGCCGCATTCCCTGTAGCCAGGTCTAGGTCCGGAGGGCTCCCTCTCCCAAAGTACTGGCCCGGGAAAAGCCCGCGGCTAGGCCTCTTGCCTCAGGAAGACACGGAGAGGTGATCCGGATCCCTCTCTTTCCCATCCACCCTTGAGAGGCCTTCCCGTATGTTATCTCAGGGAAGCCCTGCCCCCGAACCTCCTTCCCTGTGCCGTCTGAGGATTCCGTTTATACCTGGCGCGGCTCCCTCTCGAGAGAGTCGAGTAGTGTGTTTGTCTCACTTGCTTCCCTCTGGACTTCGTAAAGGCAGGGACTGGGTCCCCAGCAACGCTGGACGGTCCCTGAATTAATTAAATTGTTCCCTTTTGGAAGGATATCCATTGGGGTGCCCCCTAACCATAGTCATAACTAAAATTTAGACACTCCCTATATCCCAACACTGTACTAAGCACCTTTTGTGTATTGTATTCTTTAATTATCTTTGCAACAGCTCTGAGAGGCAGATGGGTGTGGCATGTGCCTCTTACACATTGGGGAACTGAAGCTTAGTGATTTAAATCATTTGCCCAAGGTGAAATGATGGGTGAAACTGGGATTCTCACTCAGTGAGCTGGACTTGGGTCTGAGCTTTTCACACCAGTAACACAAGTAAGGAAGCTCCTTAGTGGGGAATGCAGCTCTGGCTCTGTTCCTTGATCCTCAGATAATTAACTAATAATAGCATTCATTCAAGAAATACTTGGTCGGGCGCCGTGGCTCATGCCTGTAATCCTAGCACTTTGGGAGGCTGAGGCGGGCGGATTGCCTGAGGTTGGGAGTTCGAGACCAGCCTGGCCAACATGGTGAAACCCTGTCTGTACTAAAAATACAAAAATTAGCTGGGCGTGGTGACAGGTGCCTGTAATCCCAGCTCATGGAGAGGCTGAGGCAGGAGAATCGCTTGAACCCGGGAGGTGGAGGTTGCAGTGACCCAAGATTGTGACACTGCACTCCAGCCTGGGCGACAAGAGATAAAGTCCATTTCAAAAAAAAAAAAAATACGCTCATATTTGCTGGAGCTTTCATTGTGTGCTGAATCGGACAGGGTCTCTGCTTTAATGGCACCAGTAGTTTCGTGGAGGAAACAGATTATTTGAATAAGTGCAGAATACGTGTAGATTTACAACTGTGGTAAGTGCTGTGAAAGAAAGGAGAAACAGTTTGGGAAACTATTACAAGAAGATGTGTTTGGTTTGGAGAGAGGGATGGAGGCAGGTAGGGATGGTGTCATTGGAAACTTCCTGAGGATATGACCTTTGGAGCTGCAAATTAAAGATTGAATATGATTTTATAGTTTATGAGCACCTTTCCAAAGGCTAAAAGTGGCTTCTTAGCCGCATATAGACATCGGCGTGGGTCAGTCATGTAGTCATTTATTCATCAAATATTTAGAGAGCTTCCTCTATGTGCTCCGCACTGTGGTATAAGTGTTGGGAATACAGTGGTGGGCAAAACAGGCCTTGTCCCTGCCCTGACAGAACATATATTCGGGATATTTCAGTTAAGCCTCCAAATACTGTTTCCCTTTTCATGTGTTTCATTGATTTAAGACAGTAATCACAGATTTTCATGGTTTGCTTTATGGCATGACCATAAGCCAGGATGTTTAAGACTACCCCTACAAGTTTTTAAAATTTGGTTTATTAATGGACTTAGTATCTTCATTTTGGGCTGAACACAATTTCATTTTATCAGGTGTTACTAAAATGTTAGCTCTTCTGGGCATGATCACTGTTGAACCTTTTCTAAGGCTCCCCCTTTGGCAATTTGCTTTAAAGTGCATGATTTCGGGCCAGGCGCAATAGCTCACACTTGTTATTCCAGCACTTTGGGAGGTCAAGGCGGGCAGATCACTTGAGGCCATGAGTTCTAGATCAGCCTGTCCAACATGAAGCCCCATCTCTACTGAAAGTACAAAAATTAGCCAGGCGTGGTGGTGCGTGCCTGTAATCCCAGCTACTCGGGAGGCTGGGGCAGGAGAATCACTTGAACCTGGGAGATGGAGGTTATAGTGAGCCAAGATCACGCCACTGCACTCCAGCCTGGTTGACGGAGTGCGACTCTTGTCTCAAAAAATAAAGTGCATGATTTCAGAACAGCCCTGCATTTCTGAGTATATTGTCCTGGCTGCTTATTGACTGTTTGCTGGGTACTGCAGTGGTCCCAGAGGTGAGTGAGATGAATACTACAAAGGCTTTTTATCATCTTGGCGAAAGGCAGGAGAAAGAAAAGAGAACCCTAATGATGGAGGAATAGAGAACAGAGAGGAGCTTGTTTTATTACCTTGTATTAATCATACATGTATTCTTTAGCCGGGGAAATGTCTGATGAGGAGATAAAAAGGACGACACTAGCTTCAGCTGTAGCTTGTTTAGAAGGGAAGTCACCAGGAGAGAAAGTAGCAATTATCCATCAGCATCTCGGCCGTCGAGAAATGACAGATGTGATCATTGAGACCATGAAGTCCAACCCAGGTATGCTTTTAAAACCCTGGACTCTCTTTTGTAATGTGAACCCTGCTTGCCTATTTTATACACGGTGTTTGATGAGCCTATGATTTCAACATCTAGCATACTTTTATCTTTCACTGCCTGTGTGCTTTATATGACACTGTTAAGCCACATTTTAGTGTTTCCAAATATTTCTTCCAAATTAATCCTGACAGTCAGGATTGACAGTTCAGTTCAGTGCGGGGGGGCCTTTTTTTTTTCTTTTTTTGAGGCAGGGTCTCTGTTGCCCAGGCTAGAGTGCAGTGGTACAATGTCGGTTCACTACAACCTCCACCTGGGCTGAGGCAGTCTTCCCGCCTCAGCCTCCCAAGTAGCTGGGATTATAGATGCCCTCTACCACGCCTGGGTAATTTTTGTATTTTTAGTAGAGACAAGGTTTCACCCTGTTAGCCAGGCTGGTCTTGTACTCCTGGTCTCAAGTGATCTGCCTGCCTTGGCCTCCCAAAGTGCTGGAATTACCGGTGTGAGCCACCACACCCGGCCATTGGGGAGAATTTCATACCACCTAGTTCAGTGGCAGATCATTAATGTGTCCAAATAAACATGTTGTGCCTTCCCCTGCTCTGCTAGCTCATTTCTGTCTTTTTTTTTTTTTTTTTTTTTTTGAGACGGAGTCTCACTTTGTTGCCAGGTGGGAGTGCAGTGGCGCGAGAGGCTTACTGCAACCTCCGCCTCCCGGTTTCAAGCGATTCTCCTTCCTCTCTCAGCCTCCCAAGTAGCTGGGACTACAGGTGCACGCTACCACACCCAGCTAATTTTTGTATTTTTAGAAGAGATAGGGTTTCACCATGTGGGCTAGGATGGTCTCAATCTCTTGACCTTGTGATCCGACCACCTTGGCCTCCCAAAGTACTGGGATTACAGGCGTGAGCCACTGCACCCGGCCAGCCAGCTCATTTCATCTGTGGAAGTGGATGTGTAGATAGTACTACATCTCCAACATGGAAGTGTTCAGAACTGGTAGGTTTGGATTTCAAACTTAGTAGTCCTGCATGTTTGTCCCAGTTAGGATTTCATGATAGAAGATACCTGCTTGCATTATGGTATTGCCAAATGTAATAGCCATCCTTAAGTTTCTGAGGGTGTTAATGAGATTTTTGTGGGGCAAAGAGAGCTTTCAAGTATGATGTTCTCATAAACTCAGCTGTTCTATAAGTAATAGCTCTAAATGCATTACATTATAATTATCAAAGTTTATTCCTCTGACTTGAAATTTTAATCTAGTTCAAGTCCTTCAGCATATGTCCTATCCATTTATAATCTGCTATTTTTTAATTGGTGAAAGATGAACTGAAAACTACAGTGGAAGAAAGGAAGTCTTCAGAAGCCTCCCCCACTGCACAAAGAAGTAAAGATCACAGTAAGGAATGCATCAACACTGCCCCAGATTCTCCATCCAAACAGCTTCCAGACCAGATTTCATTCTTCAGTGGAAATCCATCAGTTGAAATAGTTCATGGTATTATGCACCTATATAAGACAAAGTAAGAAAACCCTTTTTTCTTGGGGGTTAGTCTAATTTTTTTTTTTTTTTTTTTTTTTTGCTTTAGCGTAGTCTCTTGCCCTGAAGGAAAGTGAGTATTTTAAGATTCAAAATAATACTTTTGTGTATTGTGTTAGAGAATTCTCAGATGTTTTACATTTGATTAATCTTGTGGATTGGGTCAAAGCTTTTCCTTATAAAAGAAATGCCTGGCCGGGCGCGGTGGCTCAAGCCTGTAATCCCAGCACTTTGGGAGGCCGAGACGGGCGGATCACGAGGTCAGGAGATCGAGACCATCTTGGCTAACACAGTGAAACCCCGTCTCCACTAAAAAATACAAAAAAAAAAAACTAGCCGGGCGTGGTGGCGGGCGCCTGTAGTCCCAGCTACTCGGGAGGCTGAGGCAGGAGAATGGCGTAAACCCGGGAGGCGGAGCTTGCAGTGAGCTGAGATCCGGCCACTGCACTCCAGCCTGGGCTGTTGACAGAGTGAGACTCCGTCTCAAAAAAAAAAAAAAAAAAAAAAGAAATGCCTGTAGATACACTTAAGGGAATATGTGGGGAAAATGTTCTCTTTTTTTCTGTTTTGAAACGGAGTTTCGCTCTCATTCCCCAGGCTGGAGTGCAATGGCGCAATCTCGGATCACTGCATCATCTGCCTCCTGGGTTCAAGTGATTCTCCTGCCTCAGCCTCCCGAATAGCTGGGATTACAGGTGCCCGCCACCACACCTAGCTAATTTTTTGTATTTTTAGTAGAGATGGGGTTTCACCATGTTGGCCAGGCTGGTCTTGAACTCTGATCTCAGGTGATCCGCCCGCCTCGGCCTCCCAAAGTGCTGGGATTACAGGCGTGAGCCACCACGCCCTGCCAGGAAAATGTTTTATTAGCAGATAGGCATGGAAGGTGATGGGGAATTGAAAGGACAAAGAAAATGATCCACAGCATCTTTGTAGTCTCATGTCACCACCAAATCTTTACTGAAGAGGCTGCTAAGAAGTCAGCTAACTCATTTCAATTTTATTACCTCTTTTTACCATTTTCTGTGGTTCAAATAAAGCTTGCTGGAGCCCCAAGGAAAGGAAGCATTTGGCTAGATAATCCACAAGCCCAGCCACTACCTCCTTGGGTTATTGGTAGCTGATACCTTAAGGCCGTTCTTGTGCTAACTCATTTGCCGGATCCCTACTGGGAAAACAGTGACTATTCAGGTGGCCGTTTTGTTTTGTTTTGAGACAGAGTCTCACTCCATCACTCAGGCTGGAGTGCAGTGGTGCAATCCAGGCTCACTGCAACCTCCTCTCTTGAATTCAAGCAATTCTCCCACCTCAGAGTAGCTGGGACCACAGGTGCACACCACCACACCCAGTTAATTTTTTTTTATTTTTTTATTTTTGGTAGAGACGGGGTTTCATCATGTTGGCCAGGCTGGTCTCGAACTCCTGACCTCAAGTGATCAGCCCACCTCAGCCTCCCAAAGTGCTGGGATTACAGGTGTGAGCCACTGCGCCCGGCCCAGGTAGCCATTCTGGATCACAACTGTCAAGTGAGTTTTGCAGCATTTCAAAAAACACAAATTGCATTGTGGGAGGATTTTCTTTCCCCTCTATTCCAGCTTTCCCAACTTAGTAACACTTCTTGTAATCCTCAGTTACATCCTCATAGTTTAGAATTCTCTCTTGCTGGGCGTGGTGGCACACGTCTGTAATCCCAGCTACTTGGGAGGCTGAGGCAGGAGAATTGCTTGAACTCAGGAGGCAGAGGTTGCAGTGAGCCGAGACTGTGCCATTTCTCTCCAGTGTGGGCAACAAGAGCAAGACTCCATCTGAAAAAAAAAGAGAAAGAGAGAGAATTCTCTCTCATATTTAGAGCTCTTTTTCTAGGCCCTTTAAGAGAGGTCCATAGCCAGAGTTGTGCTTTTAAGTTAATCAGTGACAGTTTTTTTTTTTTTTTTTTTGAGACGAAGTCTTGCTCTGTCGCCCACGCTGGAGTGCAGTGGCACAATCTGGCTCACTGCAAGCTCCATCTCCCGGGTTCACGCCATTCTTCTGCCTCAGCCTCCCAAGTAGCTGGGACTACAGTCACCCGCCACCAGGCCTGGCTAATTTTTTTTGTATTTTTAGTAGAGATGGGGTTTCACCATGTTAGCCAAATTGTCTCGATCTCCTGACCGCGTGATCTGCCTGCCTCAGCCTCCCAAAGGGCTGGGATTACAAGCATGAGCCACTGCGCCTAGCCACCAGTGACAGATTATTATTCAAACATAGATGAGAGTAAAACACTGCAAATTTGCCTAATGCAGATTTATAACCATAATAAACATTGAAGTGAAGATTAAAAAGTCCAGTGGGGGGTATAATGTAGAACAATTCATTAATGAAATATTAAAATTTTATTTTTTCCTGTTTTCTTGGACATAAAAGTTGTCTACTGTTGTTTAACCATACCTCATCTATTTAAGACCCTCTAATTATTGTTTTGTTAGTAAGATGACCTCCTTAAAAGAAGATGTGCGGCGCAGTGCCATGCTGTGTATTCTCACAGTCCCTGCTGCAATGACCAGTCATGATCTTATGAAGTTTGTCGCCCCATTTAACGAAGTAATTGAACAAATGAAAATCATCAGAGACTCTACTCCCAACCAATATATGGTGCTGATAAAGTTTAGTGCGCAGGTAAAAGTTATTAAAGTTATTAAAAATCTCTGCCACAGAAACTGTGTTATTGAAACTATATGATAGTAGCTGTGTGTGATTTACGGCCTTTTGCACTTAAGATTCTTGATATGTCTTCTAAGATATAATTCTAATTCTAGATGTATTTCTAAATTCATTAGCAGAAATACAATTATAACGTATACCCATGGGTTTTTTATTTATTTATTTATTTTTTTCCAGTAGAGATGAGATCTTGCTGTGTTTTCCAGGCTACTCTTGGCCTCAGGCAGTCCTCCTGCCTTGGCCTCCTAACGTTCTGGGATTACAGTTGCTCTGAGCCACTGCACCTGGCCTTATGCCCATGATTTTTTATAGATCAGATTTGGTATGAAATCTAGGGTTTTGCCAGGAGACAGAGGTTGCAGAAAGCTGACGTGACACCACTGCACTCCAGCCTGGGTGACAAGAGTGAGACAACATCTCAAAAAAAAAAAAAAAATAGAGTTGTTTTTTTTTTTTTTTTTTTTTTTCTTTTTTGAGACGAAGTCTCACTCTGTCACCCAGGCTGAGTGCAGTGGTGTGGTATTGGCTCACTGCAACCTCCGCCTCCCAGGTTCAAGCGATTTTCCTGCCTCAGACTCCTGAGTAGCTGGGACTACAGGCATGCACCACCATGCCTGGCTAATTTTTGTATTTTTTTTTTTTTTTTTTGAGACGGAGTTTCGCTCTATTGCCCAGGCTGGAGTGCAGTGGCCGGCTCTCAGCTCACTGCAGGCTCTGCCTCCCGGGTTTACGCTATTCTCCTGCCTCAGCCTCCTGAGTAGCTGGGACTACAGGCGCCCACCACCTCGCCCGGCTAGTTTTTTTGGTATTTTTTAGTAGAGACGGGGTTTCATCATGTTAGCCAGGATGGTCTCGATCTCCTGACCTCGTGATCCGCCCATCTCGACCTCCCTAAGTGCTGGGATTACAGGCCTGAGCCACCACGCCTGGCCAGTTTTTGTATTTTTTTTTTTTTTTTTTTTTTTTTTTTTTTTGAGACGGAGTCTTGCTCTGCCACCCAGGCTGGAGTGCAGTGGCCGGATCTCAGCGCACTGCAAGCTCCGCCTCCCGGGTTTACGCCATTCTCCTGCCTCAGCCTCCCGAGTAGCTGGGACTACAGGCGCCCGCCTCGTCGCCCGGCTAGTTTTTTGTATTTTTAAGTAGAGACAGGGTTTCACCGTATTAGCCAGGATGGTCTCGATCTCCTGACCTCGTGATCCGCCCGTCTCGGCCTCCCAAAGTGCTGGGATTACAGGCTTGAGCCACCGTGCCCGGCCAGTTTTTGTATTTTTAATGCAGACGGAGTTTCACTATGTTCGCCAGGCTGGTCTTGAACTCCTGACCTCGTGATCCACCCGCCTTGGCCTCCCAAAGTGCTGGGATTACAGGCGTGAGCCATCATGCCTGGCCTGTTTGTTTTTTTAAACAAGTGGTAACTGTTCCAGAAAAGCAGTAGCTCCCAAACTTTTTGAAGTTAACACCATCTTATTACTTTCCATTAACCCCACTTCTTTCACTCTTTTTTTTTTTTTTTTTTTTTGAGGTGGAGTCTCGCTCTGTCGCCTGGTCTGGTGTGCAGTGGCCGGATCTCAGCTCACTGCAAGCTCCGCCTCCCGGGTTCACGCCATTCTCCTGCCTCAGCCTCCCGAGTAGCTGGGACTATAGGCACCGCCATCTCGCCCAGCTGTTTTTTTGTATTTTTTAGTAGAGACGGGGTTTCACCATGTTAGCCAGGATGGTCTCGATCTCCTGACCTCGTGATCCACCCGTCTCGGCCTCCCAAACTGCTGGGATTACAGGCTTGAGCCACCGCGCCCGGCCCTCTTTTTTTTTTTTTAAGACAGAGTTTCGCTCTTGTTGCCCAGGCTGGAGTGCAATGGCGCGATCTTGGCTCACAGCAACCTCTGCCTCCCAGGTTCAAGCCATTCTCCTGCCTCAGCCTCCGGAGTAGCTGGGATTACAGGCATGCACCACCACGCCCGGCTAATTTTCTATTTTTAGCAGAGATGGGGTTTCTCCATGTTGGTCAGACTGGTCTCGAACTCCAGACCTCAGGTGATCTGCCCGCCTCGGCCTCCGAAAGTGCTTGGATTACAAGCGTCGGCCACCACGCCAGGCCTCATTGTCTTTTTTTTTTTTTTTTTCTTTTTTCTTTTTTCTTTTTCATTGTCTTTTTAATGAAGTGGAAGAGTGTATCTGTTCTGTGAGCCCCAGAGAGAAGCTTTAGTGTGGAGTTCTGTCTACAAGAGAGTACACAGTTAATATGTTTTATCTTTACAAAGTACCCTATCATTTAGGGAGACATTTAAAACATGTTTCAATTATCCTATGGATTTAAAGTTTACAAGTTGACATTAAGAACAGAAAAGCACTTGAATAGCTCCTTTCACTGACCGTCCAAGGTTGCCAAGGAGCTTTGCAAACCATGGGAAAATCCTGCCTTAAGCCATTTCAGTCTGGTAGCACATGTAATAATAAGGATAATGATGATAATATCCAACGTTTATCAATGACTTCTATATCACTCGCTGTGCTAGGTGTTCAATACGCTTTGTCTGTTTAATCCTCACTACAATCCCTTGCGAAAACTCTATTGTTATCCTTGTTTTAGAGATGAGGAGGGTGACTGCAGAGGGAGATAGGTGGTTTGCCCAGGGTTACATAGCTAGACATAAACGACAAGCAAGAGTGACATCCTCACTTAATTCCAGGGACGTGTTCCTCTTCTACTAGGAGTGGGATGAAGGTGTGGGGAAGGGAGGCAGTTGGTTGTGAGACATTCTATGACAGCAGTATTGTTATAGTTTCTACTTAACAACTAGGGCAATAAGCAAATAACAAAGGAAAAGACCCAGACAAAAATGTTCAAGAACATTTAGGCTTCTAAAATAGTCTAAAGTCTTATAAACCCACCACATTCACCTGTTTAATAAACCCACACAGTTCCCTATTATAAGTACTGTCCTTCGTAATGTGCAGGTAATACTGTGAATATTTACTGTGAATGGATTTTCCTTGTACTTCTGCACTGTCCTTCCCCTTCTGTCTTTTGATCAAGTGAAGGTTGCTCAAGTTGACGGATGTTTTTCTGCGACTGTGAAACAGGTTGCTGCATGTTCTTCCCCATGGGGCTAGAACCCTTTATCTTGGTATCATGAGTTGTATTGTTTATTGCTAACTCTGGATCTTAGGGGCTGATCCCTATCATCCCATCAAGGATTTTCTAAGACCTAATAATACCCTCTTGGTGTAAGACTGGAAGTTAAACTAATATCGACTGTAATGAGAATAATGGGCTCAGTAGCTACCAACTATGAAGCACTTACTAGAGACCAGATCCTGTGCCAAGTGCTTTCCATGCATTGTCTCCTTGAATTCTCTCAACGATGCCACCATGTTGGCTGGGTGCAGTGGCTCATGCCTTTAATCCCCGCACTTTGGGAGGCTGAGGTGGGTGGAACACTTGAGGGCAGTGGTTTGAGACCAGCCTGGCCAATATGGCAAAAGCCATATTTTTGGCCATATTTTGGCCATTTTTGGGAGGCCGAGGCAGGCGGATCACGAGGTCAGGAGATCGAGACCATCCTGGCTAACACGGTGAAACCCCGTCTCTACTAAAAAGTACAAAAAACTAGCCGGGTGAGGTGGTGGTGGGCGCCTGTAGTCCCAGCTACTCGGGAGGCTGAGGCAGGAGAATGGCGTGAACCCGGGAGGCGGAGCTTGCAGTGAGCTGAGATCCGGCCACTGCACTCCAGCTTGGGCGACAGAGCGAGACTCCGTCTCAAAAAAAAAAAAAAGAATTTACAATTCTTCAGGACATAGAAAAAGCAGAAGGAAGTTCAATTTTGTTGTTCTTGGGGGCAGAAAAGGACAGATGACCACTTAATAGAGTATGTTGGCTCCTTTTCACATGCATGCTTAGTTATCACAGCCTTAGCAGATGCCTCCTTGGAGAAGTAGAGGTATGTTCTCAACTCTGTAGTTGATTCCTGTGACAGTGAAGGACCTTGATCATAATGGATTTGTCTTTTTCTGAGTTCATCCTCAGAAGAGAACAATAAAACCAAAGGACTAGAAGGAAACAAAAGCCAGGTTTCTTTAACGTTTTGGGTCCATACAATGCAAACATTTTCAATAAAAGCTGTTTCTTCTATGTTCTTTACAGTTAGCTTCAGGCTTTTGTTTGGTGCATTTAGGTGGTGAGTTGAAGTAGGTACCATATGAATTTTGTTCCCTATTCTCTACCTAATACATGGCACAGGACCTGGCACATACCAGATGCTCAGAAAATATGTAAACAGGTGAAGGTGCACTTCTAATACCAAGATTTTAAAGAAGAGATCAATATGTTAACTGGCCGGGCGCGGTGGCTCAAGCCTGTAATCCCAGCACTTTGGGAGGCCGAGACGGGCGGATCACGAGGTCAGGAGATCAAGACCATCCTGGCTAACATGGTGAAACCCTGTCTCTACTAAAAATACAAAAAACTAGCCGGGCGACCTGGCGGGCGCCTGTAGTCCCAGCTACTCGGGAGGCTGAGGCAGGAGAATGGCGTGAACCCGGGAGGCGGAGCTTGCAGTGAGCTGAGATCCGGCCACTGCACTCCAGCCTGGGCGACAGAGCGAGACTCCGTCTCAAAAAAAAAAAAAAAAAAATATGTTAACTGCGAAATCTCAGCTGTGTAGTGATGTTGTCGTTTCAAAAAAGTACTTTTTTTTTTTTTTTCTTACTTTTTTCATTTCTGCCACAATCATCCTAGTTTAGGCCACCATGACGACTCACCTACATGCCTCTTTTCCTTTTTTATTTTATTTTATTTATTTGTTTGTTTGTTTACTTGGAGACAAGGTCTCGCTCTGCTGCACAGGCTGGAGTGCAGTGGCACGATCTCGGCTCACTGCAACTTTCACTTCCTGGGCTCAAGCGATCCTCCCACCTCAGCCCCCAAATAGCTGGGACTACAGGCTTCCGCCCCCATGCCCGGCTAATTTTTGTATTTTTTGTAGAGTTGGGGTTTCGCCAGGTTGCCCAGGCTGGTCTCAAACTCCTGGGCTCAGGTAGCAGAAAGGAATAATTCATTGAATGGATTTGGTCACATGTCTTGTCCTTTCCTCTGAGGAGGCCTGGTTACTTAGTGAGCATTTGCAGAGCTCTAGACCCCAGGAGGGCTCTGCCAGCCCCTGGTGGTGCCTGAGGCTCTGAAGAGATGAGAGAAGGCCCTGACTTCCAGACAGTCGGTTTTCTCCTGGTGAATCCATGTGCTGACTTTGCTGCTTACTCAGCCAAAAGCATTTCAAGAAGAAGCTGTTGCTCCTGAAGAATGGGGGAAGCCATATTAGGTTGTAACCTCTTAGTATTAAAGAGGCTGCTTATCCAACAGCTGGCTTTAAACATTTTGAAATTAAAATGCACTATGCTCAATACACTGATTATTTCCTTATGTAAAGCCTCTCCACCCCAACCTGCCGCCACTTTGCCCCTCCAAAATAAAAGTACATTCAGAATTGATCATCCTTCCTCAGCTGCTTAGCTCACTTGGTCATGTTAAGAAAGCATAAGTAGCCGGGCACGGTGACTCACACCTGTAATCCTTGCACTTGGGGAGACCGAGGCAGGTGGATTGCCGGAGCTCAGGAGTTCAAGACTAGCCTGGGCAACTTGGTGAAACCCATCTCTACTGAAATACAAAAAATTAGCTGGTCATGGTGGCATATGCCTATAATCCTAGCTACGCAGGAGGCTGAGACAGGAGAATTGCTTGAACCCAGGAGGCAGAGGTTGCAGTGAGCTGACCTTGTGCCATTGCTCTCCAGCCTGGGTGACAGCGAGACTCCATCTCGGGGAAAAAAAAATGTTGGGGGGAAGCATAAGTAATCAAGAATTCACAATTACCTCATTTACCTCATTGGAGAGGAATTAAAAGCTACCGAGAAGCTTACAGTGTCTGTGAGATTCAAAACCTTGTGAGGGTGGACAGGCAGGACTATTTTTGCCTGCCTGGTGCAGGACTGAATCTCTTCATTAAGGTTGATGATGCAGCGTTTCCTTTTGCAGAATTCCCAGAAGCAGCCTGTCAATGTTGGTAGGACCAAAGCACACAACTTTCCCTGTTTGGGCTAATGCCTGTGTGGGAATTAAATCCAGACAAGCCTTGGCCTCCCTGCTTGCCTCAGAAAATTGGCTGAGTTTAAAAACTGGAGTCATCTCTGTTGCTTTCTACTAAGGCTAGACTAGGAGGTTCTATTTACCTGTGTCCATTTCATAGACGCACGTGTGCCTTTGCAACTTTGCCTCAAGGGGGCTGTTTCTCCACATTTCAGCCATTTTCTACCGCTAGGGAATGCGACTGTTAGTGTTTTTTTTTTTTTTTTTTGAGGCGGAGTCTCGCTCTGTCGCCCAGACTGGAGTGCAGTGGCCAGATCTCAGCTCACTGCAAGCTCCGCCTCCCGGGTTTACACCATTCTCCTGCCTTAGCCTCCCGAGTAGCTGGGACTACAGGCGCCCGCCACCTCTCGCCCAGCTAGTTTTTGTATTTTTAGTAGAGACGGGGTTTCACCGTGTTAGCCAGGATGGTCTCGATCTCCTGACCTCGTGATTCGCCCGTCTCGGCCTCCCAAAGTGCTGGGATTACAGGCTTGAGCCACCGCGCCCGGCCGACTGTTAGTGTTTTAAAAGGCTGGTTCATCTTGGGCCTCTTGACGTTGACCAAGAGCTTTGCTTTTGGTATTGGACACTAGGTGGCGGTTTAAGACCTATTTGGTTTATTAAAGAGTAGTTGGTTTTTCATCTCATACCACTTCCCCTGGTCTTTTATTTTTTTCTAACATAAATGCTGACTTTTTTTTTTTTGAGACGAAGTTTCGCTCTTTTTTCCCAGGCTGGAGTGCAATGGCCCGATCTCAGCTCACCGCAACCTCTGCGTCCTGGGTTCAAGCGATTCTCCTGCCTCAGCCTCCTGAGTAGCTGGGATTACAGACATGGACCACCATGTCTGGCTAATTTTGTATTTTTGGTAGAGACGGGGTTTTTCCATGTTGGTCAGGCTGGTCTCAAACTCCTGACCTCAGGTGATCCGCCCGCCTCGGCCTCCCAGAGTTCTGGGATTATAGGCTTGAGCCACCGCGCCCAGCCCAATGCTGACATTTCCTTAAAGAGTTCTTTCATAACAAGCGTCACTTATTTGGTTCCAGGCTTTGCAGAAATGAGTATTTACTTGCAGCTGCACAAGTGATGACTAGAGGGAAAAAAAACTGCTATTAAGGGAAATGTTGACTGCTGCTGGTTGAATATTAAAATTGTACCAGCTTTCAGCTTGTTGCACTTCAGTACCTTCTGCCAATTCAAGTAAAAACTCTGTTGTAGCCCAGGAAATATTGTAAACATAGACTGTTGACTTAGAGAGTGCGATTTGCCTACCAATCAGCTTCAGTAGATGTGACTTTTGGTGGTTGCTTTCTCTCCTAAGTATAAATTTTAAAGCTGATGAGAATGAATAAAGCCATGCATATTGAATATAAAGCAGATTTTCAGGGTGTCTGTCTTAATGTTTTTCCTTTTCCCTATTGGTATACATAGGCTGATGCAGATAGTTTTTACATGGCATGCAATGGCCGCCAGTTCAACTCAATAGAAGATGACGTTTGCCAGCTAGTGTATGTGGAAAGAGCTGAAGTGCTCAAATCTGAAGATGTAAGTGTGAATTGTTCCTATGTTTTATTAAAATATATCAGATTGGTATAAAATTGAATGCTAAGGTATCTGTGAAATACCCAGAATAGGCCAGTCCATAGACACAGAAAGTAGACTGATGGTTGTCAGGGCTGCAGGAGGAGATGAATGGGGAGTGACTGCTAACAGTATACAGGATTTCTTCTGGAATTGATGGAAGTGTTCCAGAATTAGATAGTGGTGACAGTTGCACAACATTGTGAATATACTACAAGCCAATGAACTGTACACTTTAAAATAGAGAATTTTATTGAATTTCATCTCATTTTCTAAAATTTCAAAAAACGTAAAAAAAGAAAAAATGATACTGCATTGTTGAAATTGAGTGTTTATCAATTCTAGATCAATGAAGCCTGAAGCTGAAAATAAATGTTTTTGTTTTCAATATTAACCCTTAATTGTCTTCCTAACTCTTGTTTCTGCCTTTTATTTTTGAGACAGGGTCTCGCTCTGTCACCTAGGCTGGAACACAGTGGTGTGATCTTGGCTCACTGCAGCCTCGATCTCTCCAATTCAAGCATCTGCTAGCCTCAGCCTCCTCAGTAGCTGGGACTGCAAGCGTGTACCACCATGCCTGGCTAATTTTTTAAATTTTTGGTGGAGACAAGATCACCCTGGCCGGGCGTGGTGGTTCATACCTATAATCCCAGCTTTTTGGGAGGCCGAGGTGATGGATCGCTTGAGCGTAGGAGTTTGAGACCAGGCTGGGCAACATGATGAAACCCTGTCTCAGGCCGGGCGCGGTGGCTCAAGCCTGTAATCCCAGCATTTTGGGAGGCCGAGACGGGCAGATCACGAGGTCAGGAGATCGAGACCATCCTGGCTAACACGGTGAAACCCTGTCTCTACTAAAATATACAAAAAACTAGCCGGGCGAGGTGGCGGGCGCCTGTAGTCCCAGCTACTCAGGAGGCTGAGGCAGGAGAATGGCGTAAACCCGGGAGGCGGAGCTTGCAGTGAGCTGAGATCTGGCCACTGCACTCCAGCCTGGGTGACAGAGCGAGACTCCGTCTCAAAAAAAAAAAAAAAAGAAACCCTGTCTCTACAAAAAATACAAAAATTAGCTGGGTGTGATGCTGAGCACCCTGGTCCCACCTACTCGGGCCGCTGAAGCAAGAAAATCCCCTGAGTCGGGGAGGTCCAGACTATAGCGAGCCATTACAGGCTCACACCTGTAATCCCAGCACTTAGGGAGGCGAAGGTGGGTAGATCACCTGAGGTCAGGAGTTCAGGACCAGTCTGACCAACATGGAGAAACCTCGTCTCTACCAAAAATACAAAATTAGCCAGGCGTGGTGGCACATGCCTGTAATCCTAGCTACTCAGAAAGCTGAGGCAGGAGAATCACTTGAACCCAGGAGGCAGAGGTTGCAGTGAGCCAAGATCACACCATTGCACTCCAGCCTGGGCAACAGGAGCGAAACTCTGTCTCAAAAAAGAGAGAAGCAAAAAGTTATTGGCTGTTTAAAACTGCAAGCAGTTATTCTCTTAACTCGCTTATTACCTAAACTTGTCTGGCTCCCAGGAACAGCCTTATGGAGACAGGGAGTATTGTATTGGGAAGAAAATGTTGCTGAACTATTGACTGAAAGTAAATTTAGATAAAATTACAATGCAGCTTTTTTCCTTATAGGCATTTGTTTTGTTTCAAGTCATCATAAAGTAGGTATTGCATTGCTATCAGCGGATACAGACGTTTAGCTCTTAATAGAATTTCTTTTTTGGCCGGACGCGGTGGCTCATGCCTGTAATCCCAGCACTTTGGGAGGCCGAGGCGGGCAGATCACAAGGTCAGGAGATCGAGACCATCCTGGCTAACATGGTGAAACCCCGTCTATACTAAAAATACAAAAAAATTAACTGAGTGTGGTGGTAGGCGCCTGTAGTCCCAGCTACTTGGGAGGCTGAGGCAGGAGAATGGTGTGAACCCAGGAGGCAGAGCTTGCAGTGAGCCAAGATTGCACCACTGCACTCCAGCCTGGGTGACAGAGCGAGACTCTGTCTCAAAAAAAAAAAAGTACAAAAAATTAACCAGGCATTGTGGCGGGCACCTGTAATCCCAGCTACTCGGGAGTCTGGGGCAGGAGAATAGCATGAATCCGGGATACGGAGCTTGCAGTGAACCGAGATTAAAAAAATAATAATAAAGAATTTTTTAAAAATGTAACCTGTTGAATATTTGAAATAGCCCACTTCACCTTAGTGGGTCTTGTGTATCTTCATTAGTCTTCAAAGAAAAACCATTTGCTACCAAAGTAAATCTGCAGTTTGAATGTGCTTCTCTTATTTTTTATTAACTAGTTGCTGTAAGCATTTCCACCAGAACTTGAGGCAAATCATAAGGAAGCTTTTCTTTTAAAATACGAACCACCACCACCAAAAAATTAAATGTACATATTAAGCATTTGGCTGTTTTTATTTATTTAAAAGTATAAACACCAAAAAAAATTTTTAACATTGTATGAAGATGGAAAACAAGAAGATGCACTTTCTTTAACTTTGTCTAAGGATTTAAATTACTAACTTGTGAAATCCAGTTTAAATTGAACTTAACTACTGGCTTCCTCCCCGACCCAGACAGTCTTGCTCTGTCACCCAGGCTGGAGTGCAGTGGAGCAGTCTCGGCTCTCTACAGCTTATGCTTCCCAGGTTCAAGCAATTCTGCCTCAGCCTCCGGAGTAGCTGGGATTACAGGCACATGCCACCACACCCAGTTAATTTTTGTATTCTTAGTAGAGATGGGGTTTCACCACGTTGGCCAAGCTGGTCTCTTGACCTCGTGATCTGCCCGCCTTGGCCCCCAAAGTGCTGGGATTATGAGTGTGAGCCACCATGCTGACCCGGCTTTCTTACTAGTAAAATTACATGATTTATTTTAAATGTATACATATAAATGGCCTCTCAAAAAGCACATTCTAGATACTGGAATAGAAGGAAAGAAAATGCATCTTCAAACATTTTTTGGAATCTCACCACATACGCTTTGTGAGATTTGTGTATCGTAGGGTGTTTGTTTTTGTATTTTGTATTGTATATGAGCTTTTTTTTTTTGAGACGGAGTTTCATTCTGTCACCCAGGCTGGAGTGCAGTGGCGCGATCTCAGCTCACTGCAACCTCCACCTCCCAAATTCAAGCAATTTTCTGCCTCATCCTCCCAAGTAACTGGGATTACAGGGCACCCACGACCACACCCGGCTAATTTTTTGTGTTTTTAGTGGAGACAGGGTTTCACCATCTTGGCCAGACTGATCTTGGACTCCTGAACTTGTGATCCACCTGCCTCAGCCTCCCAAAATGCTGGAATTACAGATGTGAGCCACCCTGCCTGGCATCTTTCTTAATGTGACAGTTAAACACATTTTTAAAAGCATAGTCACAGAAGAAGCATACAGTATAAAAATTTCCTTGAAAACTCCTACAATATTATATTTGGAGGCAGCTTCAGACTGTTTTATTGGTGGTAACTGCTCGCTGAGCTCTTTTAGTTGGTAATAACTCCAGAGAAGCATGCTGTGTGTATTCCTAACACTTGTTCACAAGCATTTAAGTTTAGAATAAGCCCCAAGTAAAACAATGGAAATGTATATAGAACTCTTAGTTCTTACATGATTTAATTATATCAAAATACATGAATTTAACTTACTTTAATGTAGGCAAACTATCCGTTTTTGTCCATTTTCCTGTTTGTTAACATACCTCTCCTACATACTCTTTTCTTGACCCAAATGAAATATTAACCTAAGGTCAAGCTGGGAGAGAGAAACAACTGAGATGAGTGTCTTTACTAAAATACCAATAAATTTATCAAACTCAAAAAAAATTTGACGTGATAAAATTGGGCATCCTTTGTGCTGGATGCTGCACGAGGCCTCAGTTTTAGAGATTCCTTTCTTAACGTGGCTTCTTGAGAGATTTCCTATAAGTATCTACTCTTCAGGGACTACAGGTTAATGTGCTTCTTCTCTGTCCGTAAGTGTGTGCTCCCCGACCTTTGCCTAAGTAATTCCTTCTCCTCTTCTGGCTGGAAGCGTCAAGTCAAGCACTGTCTTAGGAATGCCTTTCCTGACCATCTAGACTGTCATGCCCCGTAATTCACACACTGTTGTGGCTTTCTGTACTGTTTGCTTTTTAATTTGATTTTTGTCTCTCCTTCCACTAGACTCTAAGCTCTGTGGGGACAGGAACTGACTGTTTTTTTGGACTTAACGAATCTGTTTTTGCTCACCACTGTTCCATACCTAGAACAGTATCTGTCTGCTGTGCATAGCAGGGTCTCAATCTTTATCTGTAAAATGAGGGAATAAAGAAAAATCAGTGTTGTTGGTGCTGTTATCACTGAGTAGAAAGTGTTAAGTTATAATTTACTCTATGGAAAAATCCTTCAGGTCCAGCTATTCTTTTGTTCTTTTGTATTCTATTATAGTCATAGACACTTAGAGCTTGAGCTAGGAGTCTGGTCACATTTGAGATTTATATGTTAAGGTTTTGGCAGCAGTCTCCCTTCCTGGAATGTCAGTTCTGTGAGGGCAGAGATCTTTGTTTTGTTCACCACTGTATTCCCAATACCTGGCACAGTGCTGGAATATAGGAGGTACTTGCGTGTTTCTTGAATGAATGAATAAATGAATGAAAATATTACCAATTTAAATTGTTTGCTTAGAGCAGTGATATTGAGGATATCCTGCCGGGAGTCAAAAAAGCAACTAGAAAACTAGTATTAAAAGAAGAAAGGCCTGGCACAGTGGTTCATGCCTGTAGTCCCAGCTACCGGGGAGTCTGAGGTGGTAGATCACTTGAGCCTGGGAGGTCAAGGCTGTAATGAGCCATGATTGCGCCACTGGGCTCCAGTGTGGGTGACAGAGCGAGACCCTGTCTCAAAAAAAAAAAAAAGAAGGAAAAGTATTGCTGGTAGATGAAGAGTAAGGTTTATGTGAGGTGTTTCTTGTAGGGTGCCAGCCTCCCAGTGATGGACCTGACTGAGCTCCCCAAGTGCACGGTGTGTCTGGAGCGCATGGACGAGTCTGTGAATGGCATCCTCACAACGTTATGTAACCACAGCTTCCACAGCCAGTGTCTACAGCGCTGGGACGACACCACGTGAGTACAGGGGCCGAACCCCACTGTGTACAGGCCCATTGTAACCCTTCCCAGAATTAAAAAGAGCTACCAGGGGCCGGGCGCAGTGGCTCATGCCTGTAATCCCAGCACTTTGGGAGGTCGAGGTGGGCGGATCACGAGGTCAGGAGATCGAGACCCTCCTGGCTAACACAGTGAAACCCCGTCTCTACTAAAAATGCAAAAAATTAGCCGGGCATGGCGGCAGGCACGTGTAGTCCCAGCTACTCGGGAGGCTGAGGCAGGAGAATGGTGTGAACCCCGGAGGCGGAGCTTGCAGTGAGTGGAGATCGCACCACTGCACTCCAGCCTGGGCGACAGAGCGAGACTCCGTCTCAAAAAAAATAAAAAATAAAAATAAATAAAAATAAAAAGAGCCACCAGCAGAAATGAACCATTCCAAGTATTTGACTTTATTCAAGAGGTCCTTTTTAAAAACTCCTTCCCTATCCTAAGTTCAGGGAATCAGCATTCTGAGACCAAGTCCTTTTTTTGTATGCTGATTCTGAACCCTTGTGGAATTCCCCAAAGCAGCATGAGTTGTTCTTTCCTTCCAAGAGCCAGAGAGTGAAAAAAAAAAAAAAAGCAAAGGTTAGTTTGAGGCTCTCATGCTGCAATGAAATCTAGATCTAGAATCTCTTGTATCAGCTGCACTTGGTGTCTGCCATTCACTCTGGGCTTCTTATCAACTGGGCTACAGCAGCCTAATATTTTAGTTCTGCTGGGCTGTTGATGGCTTGGCAGCCAGTAGAAATAACAGTTACTAAGTATGAGATCTACTCTACAGTCTGCTGATTCCCAACATACCAGGTCTTAGTCATAAGTGATGTTGCTACAGACAAAGAACAGGTGAGGCCTGTACCTTTTTTTTACCCCCTAAATCCAGGGTGGTTGCTCCCTTTGCAGACTGCACTGTGGGACTTAACCAGAAAGGTGTATCAGATGCTGGCCTTCTGGATTTCCCAGCACAGAGGGAAACCCAGAATGAAATCACACAAGTAAATAAATCACAGCCATAACCAGTGTTACAGAAGAGCAGTGTGCAGCATTGGGACTGAGAACTGGGGCCCTAATGAAGCCAGGACCACCTGAGAAGCGGCATCTCCAGGAGGATAATTAGGAGTTAAGCCGGGTAAAGAGCAGAACCCAGAGAAGGCAGTGGGGGAAGGGGAAGATCATGTTCCCAAGCACGGAAGTGATGAGGGGTGAAAGTCTACAGGAATCTTTGTCTACTCACAAGTGGCCTGGTGGCTGGAAGAAGAATGTCAGCTTCACAGAGCAGGGGCTGTGCCTGGCTTGCTCATTGCTGTACCTCTCATACCTGGTAGGGGACATGGCACACAGGAGGAACTTGGTGGACACTAAGAAGCATATAAATAAACTGGGTTTTTGCAGCTTATCACTGCCCTGCTTATTTAGCTGGACAAGCGTCTTGCTCCAATTCCATGGAGTCCTCAGTCAATTCTTGGGTATCATTTGGGAGTTTTTCAAGGAATTGTCCAGTTGCCTTGAACAAAGCCATACTGAGATATGTGCATTCCTTAAAGTGTTTATCTGTATCTTCAGTCCATCTGCTATACCAGTTAAGTTTTTTTTTTTTTTTTTTTTTTGAGACAGAGTCTTGCTCTGTTGCCCATGTTGGAGTGCAGTGGTGTGATCACAGCTCACTGCTGCCTCAAACTCCTGGGCTCAAGTGATCCTCCCACCTCAGCTTCCCAAGTAACTGGGACTACAGATGTGCACCATCACACCCAGCTAATTGTTTTTTGTTTGTTTGTTTTGTGGAGATGGGGTCTCATTATGTTGTCTAGACTGATCTTGGACTCCTGAGCTCAAGCAGTGTTCCTGCTTTGGCCTCACAAAGTGCTGGGATTATAGGCATGAGCCACGATACCCATCCCCAGTATACCTTTTGATATAAATTAACTGTTTTAGAACCATAGCATTTTAAAGTTGGAAGTTTCCTCAGGGACCATTTTTTCCAACCACTTGAGTTTATACAGGAGGAGGACACTAAGGCCCAGAGATAAGAATTTGCAAGCGAAAAGTGTCATGGCCAGAGAATGCCAGAACTGGGACTAAAATTCAACCTGTCATATGGGGTGTAAGACAGGCCATTTGCCCTCAAAATCATGCAGTTCATTTAGTAAGGTTTGAGCCTTGGTATAAGCATAGAACTGTGAGAGATGCTGAGACAGAGGAAGCAAATTCAGGTCCTCTTTGGGATGGGTTGGTCTAAGAGAGTTTATACTTGTACATAAATGCATGTGGTTCAGGGTGGAGATTGGAAGAGAGAGTGATGGCATCCCTAACCAGGAGTACTCAGGAAGGGCTGCAGTAGGAGGCAGTGTTGGTCTTTTTGATACAGAAAGATGTCAGAGAAGGCCATTCTGGGAAAAGCTCCCAAAGATCTCATCAGGAAAATAAGATAAAATTATTTTTTGCAGAGAAAGGCAGGAAGAATTTAATAAACTGTTTATTATTATTATTGTTATTATTATTATTATTATTATTATTTTTGAGACAGAGTCTCACTCTGTCACCCAGGCTGGACTGCAGTAGCACGATCTCGGCTCACTGCAACTTCCACCTCCCGGATTCAAGCAGTCGTCATGCCTCAGCCTCCCGAGTAACTGGGACTGCAGGCGTACACCACCACACCTGGCTAATTTTATATTTTTAGTGGAGATGGGGTTTTGCCATGTTGACCAGGCTGGTCTCGAACTACTGACCTCAGGTGATCCACTCACCTCAGCCTCCCAAAGTGCTGGGATTACAGGCATTAGCCACTGTGCCTGGCTGATAAACTGTTGATTATTTTTTAGTAGACAGATGAGGTGGTATATCATAGAATGCTAATTGTTTATTTATAAGTTTATTTTTGTAATTTTTTTTTCTTTTCAAGATCAAATTTACATTTCAGAAAGATCATTTTGATCATTTGGGCACAGTGTAGAGAATTGGATTTCAGAACCAGTTCTGAAATCTAATTTTGTTGTTGTTGTTGTTGTTGTTTTTTAGAAGGGCTTTCTCTACATTGGCCAGGGTAGACTTGGCTTCATGCCATCTTCCTGCCTCGGCCCCCTGGCCTCCCAGAGTTCTGGGATTACAAATGTGAGCCACTGCACCTGGCCTGTTTTCTTTTTCAACCACCTTCACAGCCACCACACAGACCGAAGGAATGAGACAAAACCAATTTCCATCTCTAATAAGACTGCATTCTGCTTTCTGGCTGCCATTTCTTTCTTTGAGTCTGTCTTCTGCCTTCTCTTTTGATGCTGAAGGAAGAAGTGGACTAGATCCTTTCCTTTCTTTTACGCAGATAGAGCTGCATCATCTGTGACGCACACTTAGTGTTCTTCCTGTTTATTCCCTTTTCTTGGTTTTATTTACTCAGTTGGGTAACAAACTGTTACTAGTTATATCTTTTTTTTTTTCTTTTTAGACAGAGTTTCACTCTTTTGCCCAGGCTGGGGTGCAATGGCACAATCTCGGCTCACCACAACCTCTACCTCCCAGGTTCAAGCGATTCTCCTGCCTCAGCCTCCCAAGTAGCTAGGATTACAGGCATGCGCCACCACGGAGTTTCTCCATATTGGTCAGGCTGGTCTCAAACTCCTGACCTTAGGTGATCCACCTGCCTCGGCCTCCCAAAGTGCTCAGGTTACAGGCGTGAGCCACCGAGCCCAGCCACTAGTTATATCTTGAAAATTGTTTCTTCCTGGTGCCAGTTCAATCAGCCTCAGCTATAACCCACTTTCTGTCCTAGTTGCCCATCTGACAAAGATACTCATGACTAGTATTTAGCATTGTTTTATGTGGAGTATAATAGAAAACAGTTAATGGACTTTTTCAACTTTGTTTTTATTGGCTTTTAGTAAATTGAGACATGAATGCCTGATAGAGTGCTGATATCTTCCACATGATGTTCATGGTGCAGTGAGATATCATGTGCATTTCAATAAGTACATTAATACCTTGTGTTTAGCCAGGTGCGGTGGCTCATGCCTGTTATCCCAGTACTTTGGGAAGCCGAGTGGGCGGATCACTTCAAATCAGGAGTTCAAGACCAGCATGGACAATACGGTGAAACCTTATGCCCACTAAAAATACAAAAATTAGCTGGGCCATGGGGGTGCACGCCTACAATCCCAGCTACTTGGGAGGCTGAGGCAGTAGAATCGTTTGAACCTGGGTGGCAGAGGCTGCAGTGAGCTGAGATCGCGCCACTGCACTCTAGCCTGGGTGACAGAGCAAGACTGTGTCTCAAAAAAAAAAAAAAAAATCTTTGTTTTTTACTACAGATTTTAAATCCAATTCTTAGGAGCAACCTGGAGAAGACAGGGTACTTTTTGAATGATTTAAATCTTTGGGAAATGGGGATAAGGCAGGTTGTTTGGAGTAAAAATACATTACAGGCCAGGCACGGTGGCTCATGCCTGTAATCCCAACACTTCAGGAAGTTGAGCAGGCAGATCACCTGAGGTTGGGAGCTCGAGACCAGCCTGACCAACATGGAGAAACCGCGTCTCTACTAAAAATACAAAATTAGCTGGTGTGGTGGCACATGCTCCTCGGGAGGCTGAGGCAGGAGAATTGCTCGAACCTAGGAGGTAGAGGTTGCAGTGAGCCAATACCACGCCATTGCACTCCAGCCTGGGTAACAAAAGCAAAACTCCATCTCAAAAAAAAAAAAAAAATACAAGCCAGGAGCGGTGGCTCACACCTGTAATCCCAGCACTTTGGGAGGCTGAGGCCAGTGGATCATGAAGTCAAGAGATTGAGACCATCCTGGGCAACATGGTGAAACCCCATCTCTACTAAAAATAGAAAAATTAGCTGGGTGTGGTGGCGCACGCCTGTACACTACTAGTAGCTAGTAGTCCTAGCTACTCAGGAGGCTGAGGCAGGAGAATCGCTTGAACCTGGGAGGCAGAGGTTGCAGTGACCTGAGATCACGCCACTGCACTCCAGGCCAGGCAACAGAGCAAGACTCTGTCTCAAAAAAAAAAAAAAAACCCATTATAAATAATCAGACATGAAATGAAGTCCTAATTGTAACCTGCAAATACTTAGCTCTTTGATCGTCTAACCTTTAGACAGAAGAGCAGAAAAGGACATGAGGCAGATCCCAATCTCTCCGTTCTTCTCTGTTTTATCAAGATTTTTTATATTTTTATTTTGTATATTTTAAGTGATATCCTTAGTTATGATAAAAATAGCATATAAGAGGAGGAGGATATAAAATCCAGTGTTTGACTTTTGGGTTCTGTAACAGCTGTCATTTATATTTAACCTGCACCATTATCTTTTGGTGTCCTGGATAGGTGTCCTGTTTGCCGGTACTGTCAAACGCCCGAGCCAGTAGAAGAAAATAAGTGTTTTGAGTGTGGTGTTCAGGAAGTAAGTAATGGGTGATGGAAAAGAACAAAGAACGCAGCTTTAACTGTCATGAGTTTTCTTCTGCCTGGTATGACTTAAGTTCTTTATTTTTATTTTTTATTTTTTATATTTTAAGAGACAGGGCTTACTCTGTTGCCCGGGCTGGTCTCGAACTCCTGGTCTTAAGCAGTCCTCCCACCTCAGCCACCCACAGTGCTGGGATTGCAAGTGTGAGCCACTGCACCCAGCCTAAATTCTTCTAATTTTTGAGACTGATTTTTTTTCTTTTTGTCTAGGGTCGGGCAAGACATATGAATACACAAATTGTGTTACTCCTGAGCTAAATTTATTCCTTTTTTCTTTGCACTTTTGAAAGGGTTAGGCTTTTACTGATGAATTGTGAATTTTTTTCTTGCTATTCACATAAGTGCTTCTTAGAAATCAGCAAAAAAATGACCCATAAAAAAGCATCCTTGATTGTTGGGTTTTAAACATACATTTAATCAGGTTCCTGTAGGAATAGTTTTTTCTTTCTTTTTTTTTTTTTTTTTTTTTTTTTTTTTTTTTTTTTTTTTGAGACAGGGTGTCATTCTGTTACCCAGGCTGGAGTGCAGTGGCATAATCATAGTTCACTGTAACCTCAAATACCTGGGCTCAAGCCTTCCTCCCATCTCAGCTTCCCAAGCAGCTGGGACCACAGGTGCGTGCCACCATGGCCGAGTGTTTTTGTTTAGTTTTGTTGTGTTTTGGTGGAGTTGGGGTCTTGCTGTGTTTCTCAAGCTGGTCTTAAACTCCTAGGCTCAAGCGATACTACTGCCTCAGCCTCCCAAAATGCTGGGATTACACGTGTGAGCCACTGTGCCCAACCAGCAATTCTGTCTTCTTGTGCCTCAGGCCCCTTCCCACTCTGAGCTGGATTGATTGTTTGTTTGTTTGTTTGTTTATTTTAAGATGGAGTCTTGTTCTTACCGCCCAGGCTGGAGTGCAGTGGCATGCTTTTGGGTCACTGCAAGCTTCACCTCCTGGGTTCAAGCGATTCTCTTGCCTCAGCCTCCTGAGTAGCTGAGATTACAAGCACCTGCCACCACACCCAGCTAATATTTGTATTTTTAGTAGAGATGGAGGTTTCACCATGTTGGCCAGGCTGGTCTCAACTCCTGACCTCAGGTGATCCACCTGCCTTGGCCTCCCAAAGTGCTGGGATTACAGGTCTGAGCTACCGCGACCGGCCAGATCACTTATTTTTATTTAACTAATTAAGATCTTACCTCTTCCGGCAGAATCTTTGGATTTGTTTAATATGCGGCCACATAGGATGTGGACGGTATGTCAGTCGACATGCTTATAAGCACTTTGAGGAAACACAGCACACGTATGCCATGCAGCTTACCAATCATCGAGTCTGGGACTATGCTGGAGGTGAACACCACTCTCTTTTCTAATTTGGACTCATTCTGTGTGGAACTTTGCCTTTGCAACCTCTTCACTTTCCCTCCCAGCTTGAAATGTCATCTTCTGACAGCTGTTGCAAACCCAAATTCTCAGTTTCCCTGAGGGCATTATTTTTCTAGGAATGGCTTGAATCATACACATTATAAACGGAGTTAATACTTCCATTCTTCCTTTCTCCCTCCCCTCTAAAATTCAAATGATTTGACACTTTTAAAGAAATGTTATAAAGCATTTAAATTCTATCTGAAAAAAACAAAAATTTTGTCAGAGGTAAAAAAAGACCCTTTTCATTCTAAAGAAACACACTTTTGTTGACTCTTTCTTTAGATAACTATGTTCATCGACTGGTTGCAAGTAAAACAGATGGAAAAATAGTACAGTATGAATGTGAGGGGGATACTTGCCAGGAAGAGAAACTAGATGCCTTACAATTAGAGGTAAGAGACTGAATGAGTTATCACTCAATATCTGTTTCTACTGCTGTTTACTATTCTAATTTGAAATATTTGTCATTTACCTGGATGTACATTTTTGTTAAAAAGTTTGGTCATAGCTGGGCGCGGTGGCTTATGCCTGTAATCCCAACACTTTGGGAGGCTGAGGCAGGTGGATCACCTGAGGTCAGGAGTTCAAGAGCAGCCTGGCTAACGTGGTGAAACCCCGTTTCTACTAAAAATGCAAAAAATTAGCTGGGCATGGTGGCACACACCTGTAATCCCAGCTACTTGAGATGCTGAGGCAGGAGAATCGCTTGAACCTGGGAAGCAGAGGTTGCAGTGAGCCCAGGTCACGCCATTGCACTCCAGCTTGGGCAACAAGAGCGAAACTCTGTCTAAAAAAAAAAAAAAAAAAAAGCCGGGCGCGGTGGCTCAAGCCTGTAATCCCAGCACTTTGGGAGGCCGAGACGGGCGGATCACGAGGTCAGGAGATCGAGACCATCCTGGCTAACACAGTGAAACCCCGTCTCTACTAAAAAATACAAAAAACTAGCCGGGCGAGGTGGCGGGCGCCTGTAGTCCCAGCTACTCGGGAGGCTGAGGCAGGAGAATGGCGTGAACCCGAGAGGCGGAGCTTGCAGTGAGCTGAGATCCGGCCACTGCACTCCAGCCTGGGCAACAGAGCGAGACTCCGTCTCCAAAAAAAAAAAGTCTAAGTTTCACTGTTAGTGCCTTATTACTTTCGTCCTTCATTGTGATATCTGTAGTTGTCTCAAGTTCAGTGTTGAGATTGTCTTTCTGTAGCTACAGGGTAGAGCACAGTGGTGCAGTCTTGGCTCCCTGCAACCTCTGCCTCCCGGGTTCAAGCAGTTCTCCTGCCTCAACCTCCCGAGTAGCTGGGACTACAGGCGTGTGCCACCACACCCAGCTAATTTTTTGTATTTTTAGTATAGACAGGGTTTCACCATGTTAACCAGGATGGTCTCAATCTCCTGACCTCGTGGTCTGCCTGCCTCGGCCTCCCAAAGTGCTGGGATTACAGGCGTGAGCCACCATACCTGGCCACGAGTCATGTTTTATATAAATTTTGAAAAAGGTTGTTTTAGAAACATACCTTAACCTTAGGAGGAAATGGACGTTTGAAAACTTGCTTATTTTGGCCGGGCACGGTGGCTCAACCCTGTAATCCTAGCACTTTGGGAGGCCAAGATGGGCGGATCACGAGGTCAGGAGATCAAGACCATCCTGGCTAACACAGTGAAACCCCGTCTCTACTAAAAAAAATACAAAAAACTAGCTGGGCGAGGTGGCGGGCGCCTGTAGTCCCAGCTACTTGGGAGGCTGAGGCAGGAGAAGGGCATAAACCCAGGAGGTGGAGCTTGCAGTGAGCTGAGATCCGGCCACTGCACTCCAACCTGGGCGACAGAGCGAGACCCCATCTCAACCAAAAAAAAAAAGAAAGAAAACTTGCAAGACTTTTAAAAGTCTGATAGTCAGTAAAATGGCCTAAAATGAGGTTTATATTATTATCTTTAAAAAGTTATTCTATTAATAAAAAAGGATCAAATACTTTTAAGTATTTAGAATAAGTAAATCCTCCACATTAAGTTTGTACATGCATTCTGTTCATACAAGAAATACTGGCAGGGCACAGTGGCTCACGCCTGTAATCCCAGCACTTTGGGAGGCCGAGGTGGGTGGATCACCTGAGGTCAGGAGTTTGAGACCAGCCTGGCCAACATGGTGAAACGACACTTCTACTAAAAATACAAAAATTAGTTGGGTGTGGTGGTGGGCGCCTATAATTCCAGATACTTGGGAGGCTGAGGCAGGAGAATTGCTTGAACCTGGGAAGCGGAGGTTGCAGTGAGCCGAGATGGCATCATTGCACTCCAGCCTGGGGTGACAAGAGTGAAACTCCGTCTCCAAAAGAAAGAAATATTTATTGGCCAGGCATGATGGCTTATGCCTGTAATCCCACCACTTCAGGAGGCCAAGGCTTGATCGTTTGAGTTCAGGAGTTCAAAACCAGCCTTGGCAACATAACAAGACCTTGTCTCTACTAAAAATAAAATTTAAAAACAAATTAGCCAGGTGTGGTGGCATGCACCTGTAGTCCCAGCTACTCAGGAGGCTGAGGCAGGAGAATCCCTTGAGCCCAAGAGGTTGAGGTTGCAGTGAGCCATGATTGCACCACTGCATTCCAACCTGGGCAAAAGAGTGAGACCCAGGTTTAAACAAAAAAAAAAAAGAAAAATATTTGCTGTCACCTACTGGTGCTAGTGCTGCAAATGCAGCATTGAACAAACTCCCTGCTCTTGTGGAGCTTAGGGTTCAGTAGCATAGACATTCTTCTTGCCCTCTCTGTAGCCTGCACACATGTTTATATCTCTTCTATTCTTCTAGAATGGTTTTTCCAAAATGGAGATGTGACCTTGCCACTCCTTGGCCTTGGATTCCCCGTTGCCCATATTTGTCAATAGTATAATACCCCAAAGCCTTCTGCTGGCGTCATGTCTCCTAACCTGGCACACCAGCCTTATTAGTGTTACTCGTTCATTTCTGAAGAGATTCTAATGTCCACAGTTCTGTCTTGGCCAAGTAGTTCTCTGGACTCGGATCTCTGTCTTTATCTGTTCTCCTCCTGTCTGTCAGTGCCCTCTCAAATCTCGCCTTCTCTCAGATCTTACTGTCATATGCCATCTGTCCCTTCCCTGTGGTTACACAGCACTGTTCATTCATTCATGCAGTCACGCAGCAAACAGTTCTTGACGTCCACCGTGTGCCAGGCATTGGAGATACAGCAGTAGAGATATAACCCTCACTTTCAAAGAGTTCACAGTCCAGTCAGGGAGACAGGCAGGTAAATTGGTGATAAAGTGTTGCTGTCCTGAGTGCTGTTACTGATAGGCACAGTGCTAAGGGAGCTGAAAAGGGGCACCTGACTCAAGTGCTGGGTGGGACAGGATGGGACAGGACTGCTTCATGGGGGCAGGGAGACAGGTAAGTTTGAGTTATACATAGATTTAAAACCACTGTGGTTCTTGTTAAAGTCAGCTTGACCAGAATAATTTTTTTTATAAGTACATTTATTCTGACTAGATTGTAAACCGCAGGAGGACGGAAGCATAATGTCATTTCTGTCCCCTGGTCCAGTATATATTGAGTAGAGTGGAACCAGGGTGTAAATATACATTCTGTTGGTTAGTTTTAGTTTTCTGTGGATCATTAAAGATCAGATTTTTAAATTGGATTTCAGAGATTGACAACAGTGACTTACATTTTGGTCTTTATTCTCTATGTTTCTAGTATTCATATTTACTAACAAGTCAGCTGGAATCTCAGCGAATCTACTGGGAAAACAAGATAGTTCGGATAGAGAAGGACACAGCAGAGGAAGTAAGTCTGTTTGGTTTGGTGACTGCTGAAATGCCACATGGCAGGGCACTCTGATGGGGATTGTGGAAGGCAGAGTACAGGGAAAGAGGAATCTTACCATCTTCCCTTCTCAGGCTGGTAACAGGTGGAAAACTTTTGCCACTAAAAAGAAACTTTGGATTTAAAGGCTTGACTGTTTTGATATTTTGGGGTCTTAGGGGGTTTTGTTTGCTTTTTTTATTTTTTATTATTTTTTTAAAACCTCAATCTGGTTTTCTAGTGCCTTGTGAAGTTCCGCTAAAAAGATAGAAGTATCTACATAAGGGTTTTCCATTTGAGTCAGGCACTTGGGAACCGTTGCCTTTGGGAGCTAAACATGAACTTCTAAGGCAGTGAAATGGCGCAGAGCCCTTTTAAATGGAAGGAAATAAAATTGGGCAGAGATATTGGCACTTCATTATTCACCCTGAAGGTCTAGGGCAGCAGTTTTCAAATTTTAATGAAATTTAAAAAATTCATTAAAATTTAATCCTTTAAAAAAGATGCCATTCACTACTTTAGCAAAATTAAACAGTGGTATGATTTTGGTGGAAACTCAGATGGAAGGCCCAGAGCTCTGTCTCCAGTATGTGCAAGGAACCCTGTGACTTCCAAAGAAGGTAGTCTGAAAACTAGTAAGCACCTGTGTATAATTGTGTATAATTATGGCTCTAGGAACCTTTCTTTGGACCTAGGGACAGTGTCTGTAATTCAGTGATTACCTTAGTGTGAAATAAAATCTTGTAACATTTCTCAATTACTTTAGTAACTTTGTGAGTCCCCACCTGTACTTGGACCTTCAGATAGGCAGTACAGAGCTGGGCTTGGGGCCCACCTCTGAGGTGGCTAGGAATATCCTGGAGCTTAGCAGGCAGGGCCATGGGCCCCAGTTTCTGGATATGCCGTAAGTGGGCAAAATCAGGGTTTGTAAAAATTAATGCTTAACGTCAGCTTTAGGCCAGGTATAGTGGCTCACACCTGTAATCCCAGCACTTTGGGAGTCCGAGGCAGGCAGATCACTTGAGGTCAGGAGTTCGAGGCCAGCCTGGACAACATGGCGAAACCCAATCTCTACTAAAAATACAGAAATTGGTCGGGCGTGGTGGCAGGCGCCTGTAATCCCAGCTACTCGGGAGGCTGAGGCAAGAGAATTGCTTGAGCCCAAGAGGCAGAGGTTGCAGTGAGCCAAGATTACACCACTGCATTCCAGCCTGGGCAACAGACTGAGACTCCGTCTCAAAAAAAAAAAAAAAAAAAGAAATCAGTTTTAAAATGATTTGCAGTTAAAAGTTATTGATGAAATTCTTACAAGAGCCTTCTAATCAACACAAGTGCCCTTCCGGAGGCACTCAAGGTCACTTGACTTTACTAGTTCTGAATAGGGCTTGATTAGAGTATGTGCAGGGAGGACCGCCTCCCAATGCTCTTGATGGAGGCAGAGCACGGGTCGCTGCCGCATACTATGAAGTCATGGCTCATGGGAAGTGCATTGGCAACTCTGCTGCAGCTGCACTCATGAGTTTTTCCATGGGATATACCAGCGTGACTATCTCAAGTGCTTCATCCAGATGCTTGAGAGCTAAGCTCAGGATTCTCTCTGCCCTGTAGGATTCTTTAGGGTTAACTTCATTCCCTAAAACATGCCAATGAAAAGCAAGTCAAGGGGCAGGGAAACGAAACACTGAAACTCATGTTTGCTTTTAGGTCAGGGTGAAATGGAAGCCAGAGCAGCTCTAAATAAAATGCTTAGGGTGCTTAAAAGGATGCTTTTGTTTTCTGGTAACAAATGTCATTTAGCCATAAGTTAATTGATGATGCAAGACTTTTGTTCCACCACCGTCCTTCTTTTGGCCAGTCTCTTGTCCGTTAGCACCCCCAGCAGTAGAATATGTTCAGGGAGAACCAGTAACCCAGACCCTGGGTCTCACTGACAGAGATTCTTGTTTGTGGGCCTCCTGTTGATGTGAAGGAGGGGTGTAGATCAAGGTTGAAATTCATTGTAGGCTTCAGTTATAAACACTGTTTCTTTCCCCCAGTGCCTTAGGTAGTGCCGTTATAGTAGCATGTGAGCAGAGCCTATTCTAGACGACGAAGCTCACAGACACTCAAAGGTTCTTAGTTTTCATGGCCACGTATGAAGAACACACGGTAGGCAGAGGTAGTCG
Organism: Rhinopithecus roxellana; assembly: GCF_007565055.1. NCBI lineage: Eukaryota > Metazoa > Chordata > Mammalia > Primates > Cercopithecidae > Rhinopithecus > Rhinopithecus roxellana. The sequence goes on from NC_044558.1 coordinate 94,217,928, forward strand.
TAAGGTGAACTCCTCTAAAAGTACATCTTTTCTTGTGGATGTCTAGCTTCATTTTAATCAGTATTTTGCCAGCTGTGGATTGTAAAATGAGTTTGGTGGACCACAACTAGCATTTTTATTAGATAAAATAGTGTAGATGTAAATATTAGGGTGTATTACAATTAACATTTTTTTTTTCTGAGATGGAGTTTTGCTCTGTCTTCCAGGCTGGAGTGCAGTGGCGCCATCTCGGCTTGCTGCAAACTCTACCTCCCAGGTTCATGCTGTTCTCCTGCCTCAGCCACCCGAGTAGCTGGGACTACAGGCACCCACCACCACGCCCGGCTAATTTTTTGTATTTTTAGTAGGACGGGGTTTCACCGTGTTAGCCAGGATGGTCACGATCTCCTGACCTCGTGATCCGCCCGTCTCAGCCTCCCTAAGTGCTGGGATTACAGGCATGAGCCACTGCACCCAGCCGACAATTAATATTGTTTTGTGAAACTCGTTTCAGGTTTGTGTGTGGCATGGATGTTTCTTACTGTGGGCTAATGGTCAGAAGTTTTCATTTGTTTTTTGAGATGAGATCTCACTCTGTTGCCCAGGCTGGAATGTAGTGGCACCATTACAGCTCACTGCAGCCTCAGGCTCACCTCTCACGCTCAAGCGATCCTCCCACCTCAGTCTCCCTAGTTGGGACCACAGGAGGGTGCCACTGTGTCTGGCTGATTTTTTAAAAAATTTTGCTCAGATTAGGGGGTCGACTGGGCGTGGTGGCTCGCCACGCCTCTAATTCCCAGCACTTTGGGAGGCCGAGGCGGGCAGATCACAAGGTCAAGAGATCAAGACCATCCTGGCTAACACGGTGAAATCCCATCTCTACTACAAATACAAAAAAATTAGCCAGGCGTGGTGGCACGTGCCTGTAGTCCCAGCTACTTGGGAGACTGAGGCAAGAGAATCACTTGAACAGGGAGGCGGAAATTGCAGTGAGCTGAGATTGCGCTACTGCATTCCAGCCTGGGCAACAGAGTGAGACTCCCATCTCAAAGAAAAAAAAAAAAAAGAGAGAGATGGGGAGCGCTTATTATGTTGCCCAGGTTGATCTCCAACACCTGGGCTCAAACAAACCTTCTGCCATGGCCCTCCCAAAGTGCTGGGATTACAGGCGTGAGCTGTGGCACTGGACCAGAAATGTTTTAAAAAGCACTAATTTAAATCGTTAACATTTGTCTGTAACAATATTAAAAACCTTTTTGGCCAGGCGCAGTGGCTCACGTCTGTAATCCTAGCACTTTGGGAGGCCAAGGCAGGCACATCACAAGGTCAGGAGATCAAGACCATCCTGGCTAACGTGGTGAAACCCTGTCTCTACCAAAAATACAAAAAATTAGCCGGGTGTGGTTGCAGGTGCCCATAGTCCCAGCTACTTGGGAGGCTGAGGCAGGAGAATGGTGTGAATCCAGGAGGCGGAGTTTGCAGTAAGCTGAGATTGCACCACTGCACTCTAGCCTGGGTGACAGAGCGAGACTCCATCTCAAGAAAAAAAAAAAACACACAACAAAAAAACCTTTTTAGGGTTACCTTTGTATTTTCATCTTGATTTAAATGTGTTTAGCTTAAGTATCTTTACTGTCCAAGACATGTACAATTTGGTTCCTTATGATAGTAATTTCTGTCCTTTTCAACTTCCTTTAACTGACAGGAGTAAGTTTAGGAGAAAATTTCTTTTTTTTTTTTTTTTTTGAGATGGAGTCTTGCTCTGTCGCCCAGGCTGGAGTGCAGTGGCCAGATCTCAGCTCACTGCAACCTCTGCCTCCCGGGTTTACGCCATTCTCCTGCCTCAGCCTCCTGAGTAGCTGGGACTACAGGTGCCTGCCACCTCGCCCGGCTAGTTTTTTGTACTTTTTAGTAGAGACGGGGTTTCACTGTGTTAGCCAGGATGGTCTTGATCTCCTGACCTCGTGATCCAGGAGGCTGAGGCAGGGAGGGTCTTGATCTAGGGAGGTGGAGGTTGCCGTGAGCCAAGATCTCGCCACTGCACTCTACCCTGGGTGATAGAGCAAGACTCCATCTCAAAAAAAATACAATACAATACAATAAAACAAAAATAAATTTTCCATTCAAATGAACTTTAAAATCAACCTCCATTGGAAGAACACGGAAGAGTTTTGTTTTGTTTTGTTTTTTGTTTTGTTTTGTTTTGTTTTGTTTTGTTTTTGAGCACCCAGGCTGCAGTGCAGTGGCGCTATCTTGGCTCACTGCAACCTCCATCTTTTGGGTTCAAGCAATTCTCTTGCCTCAGCCTCCTGGGCAGCTGGGACTACAGGTGCATGTCACCACACCCAGCTAATTTTTTTATTTTTAGTAGAGAAGGGGTTTCACCATATTGGCCAGGCTGTTCTTGAACTCCTGACCTCATGATCCGCCCACCTCAGCCTCCCAAAGTGCTAGGATTACAGGCGTGAGCCACCACGTCCAGCTGGAAGAGAGATTTCTAAATGTTCTTCTATGTCATAAAAATCAAAATAGCTTTAAAATTGCTCGAATTCTAGTTAGGTATTATTTTTCTCTTCAATATTGTTTAAAAATAACAGAGCACTAGATCCTTTTGAAATTTTCTCCTGGCCGGGCGTGGTGGCTCAAGCCTGTAATCCCAGCACTTTGGGAGGCCGAGGCGGGCAGATCACGAGGTCAGGAGATCGAGACCATCCTGGCTAACACGGTGAAACCCCGTCTCTACTAAAAATACAAAAAATCAGCCGGGCGTGGTGGCGGGCGCCTGTAGTCCTAGCTACTCAGGAGGCTGAGGCAGGAGAATGGCGTGAACCTGGGAGGCAGAGCTTGCAGTGAGCCAAGATCGCACCACTGCACTCCAGCCTGGGTGACAGAGCGAGACTCCGTCTCAAAAAAAAAAAAAAAGAAAAAATTAGGCTGGGCACAGTGGCTCACGCCTGTCATCCCAGCATTTTGGGAGGCCAAGGCAGGTGGATCACCTGAGGTTAGGAGTTTGAGACCAGCCTGGCCAACATGGTGAAACCCTGTCTTTACTAAAAATACAAAAATTAGCTGGGCATGGTGGCAGGCACCTGTAGTCCTAGCACTTTGGGAGGCCAAGGCTGGGGGATCACCTGAGGTCAGGAGTTCAAAACCAGCCTAGCTAACATGGTGAAAACACATCTCTACTAAAAATACAAAAATTAGCCAGGCATGGTGGCACATGCCTGTAATCCTAGCTACTCGGGAGGCTGAGGCAGGAGAATCGCTTGAACCGAGGAGGCGGAGATTGTAGTGAGCCGAGATCGTGCTACCGCACTCCAGCCTGGGAGGCAGAGCGAGACTCCATCTCAAAAAAAAGAAAAAAAAAAAAAGATCTCCCAGCATTTTTAATCCTGTTACAGAAATTCTTTCAAATGATTACCTCACCTTTTCTTTATATTTTTTCCCTGTCTGGAAACTGCTATATGTCACCTTTTCTAATTTTGATTTGTCAAAGTTACATACATATAATTAGGGGGGAAAATATGATGTTAGCCCCAAAGAGCACACCACATTACGTTTGTGAAATGAATCTGATTTCTGTTTGCTCTCTCAGATTAACAACATGAAGACCAAGTTTAAAGAAACAATTGAGAAGTGTGATAATTTAGAGCACAAACTAAATGATCTCCTAAAGGAAAAGCAGTCTGTGGAAAGAAGGTAGGTACAATAGGTTATTCTGTTGTAACAGGCTCTGTAAACAGACAGTTTCTTTCATTCCTATGGAAACACGCTCATTTTCAAATATACGTATCACCAGGTTTTCAGGAGTCTCCCTATGTATGGAACAGGCTTCTTGTTTATTAAAAAATGTGGGGTTTCATACCAGATGGATGCCATGTGGAATGCAGTGCTCTCTCCTGATGTCTGTGCGCCTGAAGTGTGTGCAGATATCTTACATTTTTGCCTGTGAAAAGCAATTTTCTTCCATCCAGAGCCTTTGGCTTCTTTGAGCCATTGTGACTGAGAACTGGCAGTTAGGAAGGAGACTGTGTCTAAGCTGGAAATGTTATATGCTGTGGCCTTGGGCAGGAGTTAAAGGCAAAAGATGTTGAATATGGAGCAAAAAACTCATAAATGGCATAGCAATAACATTCCTTATTTACTGTTATTTGGGAAGATAGTTGCTACTGATTGAAATTACCAGCCAGGCGTGATGGCTTATGCCTGTAATCCCAGCACTTTGGGAGGCTGAGGCCGGCAGGTTGCTTGAGCCCAGGAATTCAAGACCAACCTGGACGACATGGTAAAACCCCATCTCCACTAAAAATACAAAAATTAGCTGGGCATAGTGGTGCATACCTGTAGTCCCTGCTACTCAGGAGGCTGAGGTAGGAGGATCACATGAGTCCGGGAGGCAGAGGCTGCAGTGAGCCAACATCTCACCACTGCACTCCATCCTGGGCAACAGCGAGACCCTGTCTCAACAAAAATAAATTTTTTTTAAGCTATTGTAAAAACAACACTACAAAATTAATAGAAGTAAAAATTTAAAATTACCCTATACTTTCAGCACCCTAACAAATTGAACAACTGTGTTAAAGAATAGAGCTTAAACTGGAAGGTTTTTTGTTTTTTTTTTGTTGTTTTTTCTTTTTTTGGAGACAAGGTTTTTCCCTGTCACCCAGACTGGAGTGCAGTGGCGCCATCTCAGCTCACTGCAACCTCCGCCTTCTGGATTCAAGCGATTCTCCTGCCTCAGCCTCCCAAGTAGCTAGGATTACAGGAGCACGCCACCACACCCAGCTAATTTTTGTATTTTTAGTAGAGATGGGGTTTCACCATGTTGGCCAGGATGGTCTCAATCTCTTGACCTCATGATCCGCCCGCCTTGGCCTCCCAAAGTGCTGGGATTACAAGCATAAGCCACTGCACTCGGCCAGCTCGCTACATCTTCCACCTCCCTAGGCTCAGGTGATGCTCCCACCTCAGCCTCCCAAGTAGCTGGACTACAGCTGTGCACCACCAGCCCTGGCTAATTTTTTTTTTTTTTTTGAGATGGAGTTTCACTTTTGTTGCCTAGGCTGCAATGGCGTGATCTCGGCTCCCCGCAACCTCTGCCTCCAGGGTTCAAGCTATTCTCCTGCCTCAGCCTCCCGAGTAGCTGGAATTATAGGCGTGTGCCACCATGCCTGGCTAATTTTGTATTTTTAGTAGAAACGGGGTTTCTCCATGTTGGTCAGGCTGGTCTCAAACTCCCGACCTCAGGTGATCCGCCCACCAAAGTGCTGGGATTACAGGCATAAGCCACCGCGCCTGGCCTCTGGCTAATTTTTTGTAGAGACTGTTTTACCATTACAGGTGTGGGCCACCACACCCTGCAAAACAGGAAGTTCTTTTTCACCCCCTAGATCCTGCTATCTAGTGTTAACCATTATTATCCAGTACTAGTGAATATTTATTCTAGATGTTTAGCTCTGCCCACATAAATATCTCACATGCATAATCTTTTCTCTGCAAAAATAGAATGCAGGTGTTATCTTTGATAAAATATGTTTTTGGACTTTTTTTCATACTGGCACATCTAAATCTGTCCTGATCTTTGTAACATCTGCATGCTGTTTCATTGTATGGATGTACCATAATTATTTTTGTTCTTGTTGTTGAAATAAGGTCTTGCTGTGTTGCCTAGGCCGGAGTACAGTGGTGTAATCATAGCTCACTGCAACCTCCAGCTCCTGGGCTCAAGTGATCCTCCTAGTCTGAGCTTCCTGAGTAGCTAGGACTACAGGTGTGTGCCACCATGCCTGCCCAATTTAAAATTGTTTTGTAGAGATGGGGTCTTGCCATATTGCCCAGGTTGGTTTTGAACTGTTGGCCTCAAGTGATCCTCCTGTCTTGGCCTCCGAAAATGCTGGGATTATAGGCATGAGCCACTGCACCTGGCCTACCATAATAATTTTGACCAGTTCCCTATTGATTGTGTCAAGTTGTGTCAAATCTCACAGTACTATAAGCAATACTGTAAAGAGCATCTTTCTCCATGTCTCTTTTTGCCCAATCTTGAGTATGTATATTCTATGGGATAAATTCCTAGAAATGAAGTATCTGTGTCAAAGGGAATGCAGTTATTTATTTATTTTTTTATTTATTTTTTGAGACGGAATCTTGCTCTTTCGCACAGGCTGGAGTGCAGTGGCATGATCTTGGCTCACCGCAACCTCCACCTCCCAGGTTCAAGCAGTTCTCCTGCCTCAGCCTCCCGAGTAGCTGGGATTACAGGCACACACTGCCACACCGGCTAATTTTTGTATTTTTAGTAGAAACAGATTTTCACCATGTTGGCCAGGCTGATGTTGAACTCCTGACTTCATGATCCACCCTCCTTGGCCTCCTAAAGTGCTGGGATAACAGGCGTGAGCCAACGTGCCTGGCCCAAATTTTTTATTTTTATAGATATTGCCAAGTTGTCTTCAAAAGAGTTTATACCAGTTCATGCTCCAGTGCCAGTGTGTAAGTGCCTCTTTTCTCATGTCTCAGCTCTTGGGTGTTCTGATACATAAAAATAGTATCTTAAATAGTGGGGTTTTTTTGTTTGTGGTTTTTGTGTGTGTGTGCTTTTGATTTTTGTTATTTTTTTGAGACAGGGTCTTATTCTGTCAAACAGGCCGGAGTGCAGTGATGCAATCACAGCCCACTGCAGGCTGAAATTCCTAGGCTCAAGCAGTCCTCTGCCTCAGCCTCCCAATTAGCTGGGTCTACAAGTGCACATCACCACACTTTAAATTAAATAGCTAATTTATTTAATGTTTCTTTTGTAGAGACGGTGTCTCACTATGTTGACCAGGCTGGTTTCAAAGCAACCTTCCTGGCCTTAAGTGACCCTCCCACTTTTGCCTTCCATAGTGCTGGTATTACAGACATGAGCCACTCTACTGGGTCTCAGATGGTGTGGGTTAGTTGTTTGAGACAAGGTCTTGTTCTGTCACCCAGGCTGGAGTGCAGTAGCATGAACACAGCTCACTGCAGCTTTGACCTGCTGGGATCAAGCAATCCTCCAGCTTCAGCCTCCTGTAAATCTGGTACCACTGGTGCACGCTACCACACCTGGCTAATTTTTTTGATTTTGTGTAGAGACAGGGTCTTACTTTGTTGCCCAGGCTGGTCTCGAACTCATTTCCTCTTTTTTTTTTTTTTTTTTTTTGAGACGGAGTCTCGCTCTGTCGTCCAGGCTGGAGTGCAGTGGCCGGATCTCAGCTCACTGCAAGCTCCGCCTCCCGGGTTCACGCCATTGTCCTGCCTCAGCCTCCCCAGTAGCTGGGACTACAGGCGCCTGCCACCTCACCCGGCTAGTTTTTTGTATTTTTTTTTTAGTAGAGACAGGGTTTCACCGTGTTAGCCAGGATGGTCTCGATCTCCTGACCTCGTGATCCGCCCGCCTCGGCCTCCCAAAGTGCTGGGATTACAGGCTTGAGCCACCGCGCCCGGCCCTCATTTCCTCTTTCATTTGCTGAAGCGATCCTCTCGCCTCAGCCTCCTGGAGTGCTGGGATTCCAAGCATGAGCCAATGCACCTGGCCTCAAATGGTGGTTTCATTTGCAATTCTTTTTTTTTTTTGGTATATAAACCATTTATTAACAGACAAGGCCTACAGACTTATTTCTTCTTGGACACGTCCACGGTGCGGCCACGGTGGCAAGTGGTCTTGGTGTGCTGGCCTCGGACACAAAGGCCCCAGAAGTGGTGCAGCCCTCTGTGGGCCCGAATCTTCTTCAGTTGCTCCAGGTCTTCACGGAGCTTGTTGTCCAGACCATTGGCTAGGACCTGGCTATATTTTCCATCCTTTACATCCTTCTATCTGTTCAAGAACCATCTGGGATCTTACACTGGCATGGATTCTGCAGAATGGTGATCACACGTTCCACCTCATCCTCAGTGAGTTCTCCCACCCTCTTGGTGAGGTCAATGTCTGCTTTCCTCAACACCACATGAGCATATCTTTGGCCCACACCCTTAATGACAGAGACGGCAAACTGTTTCCGCCGCCCATCGATGTTGGTGTTGAGTACTCGCAAAATATGCTGGAACTTTTCAGGGATCACTAGAGACATGGCGGCAGCACAAGCAGCGGTGTGTAGGCCTCCTGTGGAAGAGCTGCAATTCTTTACTTATGAGTAAGACTGGACATCAAGAAGAGGGCACTCCCAAGTCTAAAGCCCTTTGGTTAGAATAAGTGCCCTTTTTTTTCCCTTCAGCAAATGCAATGAAGTCAGAGTACTTGACTCTCCAAGAATGCCACTTTTCCTCATAACTTCCTTATCACAGCTATCATCTGCAAGGCACCTATTTAACCACTGACTACAAAACAAAGAAGCAATAGAATTTTTACCATCAGTCACAGAATAGTTTCTGCTACTGAAAAATTTCTGATGCTTTTTAAAAAAGTGTCTTAAAAGTACATTTGTGGGCTGGACGCGCTGGCTCACACCTGTAATCCCAGCACTTCGGGAGGCTGAAGTCAAGAGAGATTGAGACCATCCTGGGCAACATGGTGAAACCCTGTCTCTACTGAAAATACAAAAATTAGCTGGGCACAGTGGCAGGCGCCTGTAATCCCTGCTATTTGGGAGGCTGAGGCAGGAGAATCGCTTGAATCCAGGCAGCAGAGGTTGCAGTGAGCCAAGATCACACCACTGCACTCCAGCATGGGCAACAGAGTGAGACTCCATTCAAAAAATAAATAAATAAAATAAATATATAGTACACTTGTGGACTGGCGCAGTACATCATGCCTTTAATCCCAGTACCTTGGAAGGCCAAGGCGGGTGGATCACCTGAGGTCGGGAGTTCAAGACCAGCCTGGCCAACATGGCGAAACCCAGTCTCTACTAAAAATACAAAAATTAGCCAAGCATGGTGGCGGGTGCCTGTAATCCCAGCTACTTGGGATGCTGAGGCAGGAGAATCACTTGAACCCAGGAGGTGGAGGTTGCAGTGAGCTGAGATTGTGCCATTGCATTCCAGCCTGGGCAACAAGAGCGAAACTCCATCTCAAAGAAAAAAAAATACGCTTGTGTTAAGTAAAGCAAAATTCTTGCTTTGCATAGCTTATTGCGATGGCAGCAAACCAGTCTCCCTCATCATGGGAGAAAGGGGTCTGTCCTAAAGGGATTCTGAAGTCATGGTTTCTCTGTTCAATCTCAGAGCAGAAAGGGGACTGTGTCAGCAAATGAAAAATGTGCTTTTGTCTTCCTTTGTTTTTCTAAAGGTGCACTCAACTAAACACGAAAGTGGCCAAACTCACCAACGAGCTCAAAGAGGAGCAGGAAATGAACAAGTGTTTGCGAGCCAACCAAGTCCTCCTGCAGAACAAGTTAAAAGAGGAGGAGAGGGTGTTGAAAGAGACCTGTGACCAAAAAGATCTGCGGATCACCGAGATCCAGGAGCAGCTGCGTGATGTCATGTTCTACCTGGAGACACAGCAGAAGATCAACCATCTGCCTGCTGAGACCCGGCAGGAAATCCAAGAGGGACAGATCAACATTGCCATGGCCTCAGCCTCGAGCCCTGCCTCTTCTGGGGGCAGTGGGAAGTTGTCCTCCAGGAAGGGTCGCAGCAAGAGGGGCAAGTGACCTTCAGAGCAACAGACATCCCCGAGACTGTTCTCCCTGGCACCGTGAGGGTGTGCTGGGACCTTCAGCTAAATGTGAGGGTGGCCCCTAATAAGTACAAGTGAGGATCAAGCCACAGTTGTTTGGCTCTTTCATTTGCTAGTGTGTGATGTAGTGAATGTAGAGGGTGCTGAGTGGAGAGCTGATGGAAAGGGGCTGCGTTTGAAAAGGTCTTAAGAGTTCCCTAACCTCAGACATTCTAATGACCATTTTGCCTTCCTGCTTGGTAGAAGCCCCAACTCTGCTGTGCATTTTTCCGTTGTGTTTATGTAGTTGGTATATTTGACATTGAGTTCTGGGGTAGGTTAAAGATGTTAAGTTATTTCTTGTAACCTCAAAGGTAAGGTTATCTAGCACTGAAGCACCAAACCTCTCTGAGGTCATAACCGCTGCTTTAAAGAGAGGTTTCCATTGGCTACTAAGGAGTTATGAAAATTCCCTAGCAATAGTGTCATATCATTATCATCTCCCCCTTCCTCTAGGGAGTGGAGGAATTGCTTGAATGTTATCTGAAAAGAGGCCTGGTAGTAAACCGGGCCCTGGCTCTTTACCAGCAGTCATCTCTTCTTGCTCTGGGGCTAGCCAGGAAAAACAAACAACCCGGGGCACATTAGGTAGACTCAGTGTAGGAAAAATGGTGGCAGCTCCACTGTTTATTTTTGGTGACTTCATACGTCATTATGAACCGCAATTAAGGAGGAGGCTTAATGGCTGTTCCCAAACTCAAACCTCAGAGTGGATATCCTAGCATCTAGCAAGACTGAGTGGGGAGATTTCTCATCCGTGTGAAAATGTAGAGTGAGGCCTCTGACTAGCTAATTGTGTATTTTGCTGGGTTCAGTATTTTCTAAATGTTTACAAAATATTGGGCTGCATGTTCAGGTTGCAGCTAGAGGGAGCTTGGGCAGATTTTCAATTATGCTTTCAAGATATAACCAAAGGCTGTTTCTAAATCCTAAAATTAGAATTTCAACAGAGCCCCCTTTAAAACAGTCATATAATGCTTGTGTGGGCCAACAGAGGGGCTGTGTACTCTCTCTGGAACCATAAATGTCAAGTAATTCATAACCTGCAGTAACTGAGCAAACTTAAGACCTGTGTTGGAATTTAGTTTCTTGAAGAGATAGAGGGATAGGTTAGCAAGATGTATTGTTAAATGAGGGGTTTTGGTTTTTGCTTTATAATTAGCCAAAGGTTTTCAAATGATCACATTTCAGAATAGGTTTTTAGCCTGTAATTAGACCTCATCCCCTTTGACCTAAATGTCTTACATGTTACTTGTTAGCACATCAACTGTATTGCTAATCACCATCCATTTTTGTGGGATGTGCTGCAGCATTTCCCAAAAAACTTTACCTGTAATGTTGCAAAATGAATGTACTCAGACATTAATTTTTACTTAGGGAAGACCAACTCTTTGAGTCTCTCTTGGACTTATATATACAGATATCTTAAGAGTGGGAATGTAAAAAAAAAAAAAAAAGAGTGGGAATGTAAAGCATAACCTAATTCTCTTTCCTATAGAGATTCTATTTTATTTAAAATCTATTTTTACACTAGTTAGAATCCTGCTGTTTTGGCCAAGTAGTTGTCTTGCATGTCTGACCTTGCAGAAGCTGTGGTGGATCATAGCATACTAATGAAGAGAATTAGAAGTAGTTTACAAAGCTCGCTCACTCATTTCTCTGTGATCCCCTCTATCCAGCGGCTCCACCACCACCTGGGAAAACAGATTTTTCAGCACAGGTGGGATAAATGCTCTGAACAGGCTGTGCCCAGAGGAATGAGCAAGTAGGCAAATGTTTCCAAACTACTTGAAGGTTTTAAAAAAAAAAGTTCCAGAAAAATCTTACCAGGATATGTAAAGAAAATGTGTGTGTGTGTGTGTGTGTGTGTGTGTGTGTGTGTGTGTGTGTGTGTGTGTGTGTATGTGTTATAAAAACAAGGAGTCATGTTTGAAATTCACAATATCACATCAGACAGAAGCTGTTTTCTTCAGGATGGAAATGAACCACTTAATATACCCATACTACCTTGAACAATGAAATTGAATTAAAATAGCCAGACTTTGAAATTATTCTGCCCTGTGTGAAATTTGTGTCTCTGACTGACATTTGCTTGGGAGCATGTCTCTAATAATCTAAGAAAGTGTCAGCCGGGCACAGTGGCTCAACGCCTGTAATCCCAGCACTTTGGGAGGCTGAAGTGGGCAGATCACCTGAGGTCAGGAGTTCGAGACCAGCCTGGCCAACATGGTGAAACCCCGCCTGTACAGAAATACAAAAATTAGCCAGGCATGATGGTGGGTTCCTGTAATCCCAGCTCCTGGGGAGGCTGAGGTGGGAGAATCGCTAGAACCTGGGAGGCGGAGGTTGCAGTGAGCTGAGATCGTGCCGTTGTACTCTAGCCTGGGTGACAGAGCAAGCCTCCATCTCAAAAAAAAAAAAAGTGGGCTGGGCACGGTGGCTCACTCCTGTAATCCTAGCACTTTGGGAGGTCGAGACAGGCAGATCACGAGGTCAGGAGATCGAGACCATCCTGGCTAACACGGTGAAACCCTGTCTCCACTAAAAATACAAAAAATTAGTGGCCAGGCGCGGTGGCTCAAGCCTGTAATCCCAGCACTTTGGGAGGCCGAGACGGGTGGATCACGAGGTCAGGAGATCGAGACCATCCTGGTCTACACGGTGAAACCCCGTCTCTACTAAAAAATACAAAAAACTAGCCGGGCGAGGTGGCGGGCGCCTGTAGTCCCAGCTACTCGGGAGGCTGAGGCAGGAGAATGGCACGAACCCGGGAGGCGGAGCTTGCAGTGAACCAAGATCGTGCCACTCTAGCCTGGGCAACAGAGCGAGACTCCATCTCAAAAAAGAAAGTGTCAGGGCCTGGCGTGGTGGCTCACTCTTGTAATTGCAGCACTTTGGGAGGCCGAGGTGGGCGGATCATGAGGTCAGGAGATCGAGACCATCTTGGGTAACACGGTGAAACCTCATCTCTACTAAAAATACAAAAAATTTAGCCGGGCATGGTGGTGGGTGCTTGTAGTCCCAGCTACTCCGGAGGCTGAGGCAGGAGAATGGCATGAACCCGGGAGGCGGAGCTTACAGTGAGCCTAGATTGCTCCACTGCACTCCAGCCAGGGTTATAGAGGGAGACTCCGTCTTAAAAAAAAAAAAAAGTGTCAATGGCCTTAATTTAAAAAGCAACGGAAAAATCAACCCCTTGGTTGGGTGTGGTGGCTTACATCTGTAATCCCACCACTTTGGGAGGCTGAGGTGGGAGGAATGCTTGAGGTCAGGAGTTCAAGACCAGCCTGGGCAACATGGCCAGACCCAATCTCCACCAAAAAAAAATTGTTTTCAATTAGTCGGGCATGGTGGTGCACACCTGTAGTCCCAGCTATTTGGGAGGCTGAGGTGGGAGGATTGCGTGAACCCAGGAGTTCAAGACTGCAGTGAGCTGTGATTGTACCACTGTACTCCAGCCTGGGCAACAGACCGTGTCTCAAAAAATAACCCTCAACAATATAGTCAGCATCTAGATTATTCATCTTTCCACTCCCTTCTTCCAGGTTCCCAAACTAGTGAAAAGTAGCTGAACTGGGCAGGGGAAGTCCTAGGCACACAACTCTTGCAAACTAACAGCAGATTTTTTTTTTTTTAAAGACAGTCTTGTTCTGTCTCCCAGGCTGGAGTACAGTGGCTCCACCTCGGCTCACTGCAACCTCCACCTGCTGGGTTCAAGCGATTCTCCTGCCTCAGCCTCCTGAGTAGCTGTGATTATAGACATGTGCCACCACGCCCAGCTAAATTTTTTGTGTTTTTAGTAGAGATAGGGTTTTGCCATGTTGGCAAGGCTGGGAACTCCTGACCTCTCAAGTGATCCACCTGCCTCAGCCTCCCAAAGTGCTGGGATTATAAGCGTGAGTCACCGCGCCCAGCCACGAAAAGTAATTTTTACACCTGAGACTATTTCCCATGCCCTACACTAAGCTGAGATTGTTTAGCGGGGTGGTGGGGGGTGTTGGTGGTGGTTCTTGGTGGGAAACCGTCATTAATGTGACTCGTTAGGATACACTGATAAATATATAAACACCGAAGCAACTATCCACTCTCTGCTTGCATGACAAAGTTGTCCTCCTCAAAAGGGCTGAGAAATTGATTTCCACAGCCAGCTAGTAGAGTGTGGAGAACTTGGCAAATCACGAATGAACAACCTTCTGTCATCGTTTAGAAACCCCTCTCCTAGTACAGTCAGGCTCCACAAGCTACAAATACCATCCATGAGATTTGGCTGCTGCCATGCACGATGCCACGTTGCTTGGGCTGGTGGCATATTTTGGCTTGTGCGATGAAGTCCATGGGCTTATCTAAAAAAGGAAAAAGTCACTCTTGTTTTCTCCAGGATAAAGCTGAATTAACTGCTGTATAGTGACTCTGCTGCATCACTTCTCTTGGCAGCAAAAGGGAAATTAAAAGTCTCTTAAGAATCAGCTCCTGCACCTTAACAGTCCTGGGGTCCTTTAAACTACCACCCAGAGACCAGGCTGTCACCTTAATCGAGTTTAGGAAGCTACGGAGTACCGAGTATTCTGTGGCAGACATTTTCTGCTGGCCAGTCATTTTCATGCCTGCCTGTGAAAAGTCTTGAAATAGATCCAGAATACCTGATGGTTACACCAACAGATGCAGCTTTTTTTTTTTTTTTTTTTTTTTTTTTTGAGGCAGAAACTCACTCTATGCCCCAGGCTGGAGTGCGGTGGCGCGATCTCAGCTCACTGCAACCTCTGCCTCCTGGGTTCAAGCAATTCTCATGCCTCAGCATCCAAGTAGCTGGGATTACAGGCACACACCACCACGCCTGGCTAATTTTTCTATTTTTTGTAGAGATGGAGTTTTGCCATGTTGGCCAGGCTGGTCTCAAACTCCTGACCTCAAGTGATCCATCTACTCGGCCTCCCAAAGTGCTGGGATTATAGGCATGAGCCACTGTACCCAGCCATTTTTTGTATTTTTTATATTTTGTATTTTGGTAGAGATGGGCTTTTGCCACTTTGGCCAGGCTCGTCTCAAACTCTTGGCTTCAAGAGATCTGCTCACCTCAGCCTCCCAAAGCGCTGGGATTACAGGTGTGAGCCAATGCACCCGGCCCAGATATGGCTTTGACAGTAAAGAGTGAAGCAGTAATAGGGAGAAAAGCTTGTCCTTTAGGAATCCCAAGTTTTATCCTAGAGCCAAGGCCAAGTGTCTCCTTCTCCTCTGCAAGGTGAAGTTGATTTTGCACCTCCCACCCCTACCCACTGGCCTCCCCCAAACCCTGTTCTGTAGTCTCCCTGGAGCAAGTGAAAAGCATTCTTTGCATTTGGGCATTAGTGGACTTCAGGGAAGTTACATAAGGCTTTTAATTTTTACTGGAGTGGGGGCTGGCCTCTATCCTGCTTAATGCCATAATCAACAACTTTTTTTTTTGAGATGGAGTCTCGCTCTGTCCCCCAGGCTGGAGTGCAGTGGCGCCATCTCAGCTCACCGCAACCTCTGCCTTCTGGGTTCAAGTGATTCTTGTGTCTCAGCCTCCCGAGTAGCTGAGATTATAGGCGCACACTACATGCCGGCTAATTTTTGTATTTTTGGCAGAGATGGGGTTTCACCCTACTGGCCAGGCTGGTCTCAAACTCTTGACCTCAAGTGATCTGCCTGCTTCAGCCTCCCAAAATGCTGGGATTACAGGTGTGAGCCACCATGCCTGGCCATGTTTCATGTTTTAATGATAACCTTTATTTACCTTGTATTCCTGAAACTCACATGTTCACAGACATTTATGACCATAGGGTCTATCAGACATTAATTTGGAAACTGAAACTTCCAGAAGCCAAAAATATTTCTATTTCAGAATTATTGTAGCTAGTATGCTTTTCATGAACATTGAGTAGTCTCTCCCTGTATTTCTGGAAGCTTAGGAGGACATGAAAGGGGTTCTGCTGTTGGTTCTTAATCTAGATTTTGCATTCTTGCTGCATGAAAGGAAGAGATGAACTATCTGTTGTTTTATACAAGATGATTGCAGTCTTTGGGGCCTAATGTTGAATTGCTTCAAGTGAAAAACTCACTGGAATCATCTGGAAAATGTGGTTTTGGTACTTGGCACGGAGCTGCTTCGGTGCAGATAACATTTGTTACTCCAAGGCTAATTACCACACTTACTAAGTGAACTGAAGCAGCTTTGTTTCTTTTCAGACCTTGTTCTAAATCCCCTGACCCAAGACTCCTTTCCGATCCAGCTCAAGATTGCCTCGAAACAAATGCAGGGAGGTTTGTCCAGGAGGGGAAGTCCAAGAGGGAAATCACACACAAGATCCCAGAACATGAACGTTTACAACACTCAAGATAAATCTGGGTGTTTTTTCTTTTTCTTTTTTTTTTAGATCAAGTCTTACCCTGTCACCCAGGCTGGAGTGCAGTGCAGTCGCTGGATCTCGGCTCATTGCAACCTCCACCTCCTGGGTTCAAGCGATTCTCCTGCTTCAGCCTCCCAAGTAGCTGGGATTACAGGTTCCCACCATCACACCTAGCTAATCTTTGTGTTTTTAGTAGAGACGGGGTTTCACTATGTTGGCCAGGCTAGTCTTGAACTTCTGACCTAAAGTGATCCACCCACTTCGTCCTCCCAAAGCGCTGGAATGACAGGCATGAGCCACCACACCCAGCCTGGGTGTTGTATTTTCAAAAGATAAAAGCAGGCCAGGCGCAGTGGCTCACGCTTGTAATCCCAGCACTTTGGGAGACCAAGGCAGGAGGATCGCCTGAGGTTGGGAGTTCAAGACCACCCTGACCAACAAGGAGGAACCACATCTCTACTAAAAATACAAAATTAGCCGGGCATGGTGGCACATGCCTGTAATCCCAGCTACTTGGGATGCTGAGGCAGAAAAATCACTTGAACCCTGGAGGCAGAGGCTGTGGGGAGCCGAGATCATGCCATTGCACTCCAGCCTGTGCAACAAGAGTGAAACTCCATAAAAAAAAAAAAAAAAAAAAAAAAAAAAAAAAAAAAAAAAGATAAAGGTAAACCTATAGCACTGAGCATAAATGCCAAATAGGAAAAACATTTCCAACTTGGCATCTGACCTCTGTGAAGATGTCTTCTGCCATTTTTTTGCCCAGAAGCAGCAGCAGGTTCCAGACCAGATTTCCTTGTACATGTGTTTCCTAATTTAAAAAGGAAGAGCCCAGGCTAGGTGCTGTGGCTCACACCTATAATCCCAACACTCTGGGAGGCCGGGATGGGAGGATTGCTTGAGGCTGGGAGTTCGAGACCAGCCTGGGCAACACAGACCTCGTCTGTACTAAAAATTAAAAACAATTAGCCAGGGGTGGCACATGCCTGTAGTCCCAGCTACTCAGGAGGCTAAGGCAGGAGGATCTCTGGAGCCCAGGAGTTCGAGTTTGCAGTGAGCTACGATCACACCACTGCTCTCCCAGCTATATCAACTCCTGATTGTAATTCTCAATCCCTTGGTTACGGCCCAATAGGCAAAAGTTCAGGTTTTCCCTAGAGAACTGGGAGAACTCAAGTTCTCTGTAAACGAATAAGATGTTTCCGGCCAGGTGCAGTGGCTCACGCCTGTAATCCCAGCACTTTGGGAGGTCGAGGCGGGCGGATCACCTGAGGTCAGGAGTTCGAGAGCAGCCTGACCAACATGGTGAAACCCCATCTCTACTAAAATAACAAAAATTAGCCGGGCATGGCTGGACGCGGTGGCTCATGCCTGTAATCCCAGCACTTTGGGAGGCCGAGGTGGGCGGATCACAAGGTCAGTAGATCGAGACCATCCTAGCTAACACGGTGAAACCCCGTCTCTACTAAAAATACGAAAAAATTCACCGGACGTGATGGTGGACACCTGTAGTCCCAGCCATTCAGGAGGCTGAGGCAGGAGAATGGCGTGAATCCAGGAGGCAGAGCTTGCAGTGAGCCGAGGTTGTGCCTCTGCACTACAGCCTGGGTGACAGAGGGAGACTCTGTCTCAAAAAAAAAAAAAGAAAAAGAAAAAATTAGCCAGGCATGATGGTGGGTGCCTCTAATCCCAGCTACTCAGGAGGCCGAGACGGGAGAATCGCTTGAACCAGGGAGATGGTGGTTTCAGTGAACCGAGATCATGCCACTGCACTAGAGCCTGGGCGGCTGAGTGAGACTCCGTCATAAAAAGAAAAAAAAAAAAAAAAAAAGATGCTTTCACAACTTAAGAAACTCGCCTGTATCAGTTTACATCATAGCATAATGCTTAGCACTAAAAGCCTTCAGTGCTAACTGAAAAGAAGGGACAGAATTAATTTTGAAGGCACAACAGATTACAGAGAAAGACCTAGAAGTGAAGACATGTAAGCGGAAAATTTTAGGAGGAATAAGGGGAGTTGCCGTCTTGGAAACACTCCAACAGAGAGCAACCAAATTGTGACTTATCACACGCAGCCAGAGGGTCTTCCGGCAGCATTTTTAAGGAATTATCTTTTGTGATAGAAGCAACCTTAACTGTAGCTGTATTCTATTCTAACTGATCAGTTTCTGCTCATGCAGACGCTATGAGCCCAACTGTTTGCAAAAGGGACAGCAAGAGAGGAGCCACGTGGCACTCCCCCACCTCCCCACCCCACCTGTCCTTGGGGAAAAAAATTAAGATCCTCTTTTCAAAATGCCTTCGTCAGGAAAACAGCTTCGTCGCATTTGTTTCCATGCTGCGGAAAATCAACACGAACTGGCTTTGATCCCAAACAGGGCCAACTGCAGGGCACTGAGGATTCCGCAGCCAGGAAGAATGCGGAGGCCTCTCCCCGAGCACATTCGACTTCAATTATGTGAGAACACGCCTGGGCCGGGGGCTGATGCCAGAATTATCCTGGCTGCGACAGAGGAGGCCCCGTGCTGCGGCCTAGAATCTTTCCTAAAAGTCCACGCAGGATCTCTCGGTTGCTGCCAATCCTGCACTTTCTCGCTGGCGAGATTCCTGGCTGTTTGGCTGGAGTAATGCTACGGCTCACTCCTGTCCTTTTCTTCCTCTCTCTGTAGCGCCTCTGCCCCTCACCACCGTCAATCAGAATGCTCCACCGCTTTCAAAAACAGAACAGTCCCCCCAAAAAATAACCCACACCATCCCTTCCTCCTTCTCGGTTAGCTCTGTTATGGCCCATAGGAGAGGGCTGCCTTTTTGGTTAACTCTTTAAAAAGTTTCCTTTTCACCTTCTGACATAACATTCTCGTGGGAAGGGAGGTAAGGGATGCTAATGAGCCTCACTGGATTACCGTTAGCTTGTGTGAACCCAAGTGGACTAGGAAAATCCCAGCAGGACATCCCTATGAGGGGCCTCTTTTCCAGCACTGGTTGTCTAATCAGGCAAGCCAGAGTGGTAATCTAGAGACCCCAAACCTGTGTTGGATTTTAGTAGGACGCAGAGCCGAGAGAGCCCCCTTGCACTTGCTGAGAATGAAAAGTGGAAGAAAGTCCTGTCCTGCGGTTTTGATGTGTTTGATGACACTGCTAGCTCGCACAACTTACCACCCACAGTCATCATGCTGAGCACTTGCCTTCTATGTTTCACCCAGTCCTCTCCACAATCCTGTCAGGTCCTACAGTGAACCCATTTTACACGGCAAGAAACCAGGGTGCAGTGGAGACAGGATGGGACTTGGCCAGCACTGACTGAGGTCACATAGCTGGTAAGTGATAAAGGCCATTCTCTCATTCTCTCTTTTTTTTTTTTTTTTGCAACAGAGTTTTGCTCTTGTCACTCAGGCTGGAGTGCAATGCCAGGATCTCAGCTCACTGCAACCTCTGCCTCCTGGGTTCATGCGAATTCTCCTGCCTCAACCTCCCGAGTAGCTGGAATTACAGGCACCTGCCACCACACCCGGCTAATTATTTTATTTTTTTAGTAGAGGCAGGGGTTCTCCATGTTGGCCAGGCTGGTCTCAAACTCCTGACCTCAGGTGACCCACCTGCCTTTGCCTCCCAAAGTGCTGGGATTGCAGGAATTGTAGGCGTGAGTCACCACGCCCAGCCCTCTCACTCTCTCTTTTTTTTTTTTTTTTAGAGACAGGGTCTCACTCTGTTGCCCAGGCTGGAGTGCAGTGGTATGATCATGGCTCACGGCAGCCTCAACCTCCCTGGACTTAAGTGATCCTCCCACCTCAGCCTCCTGAGTAGCTGGGACCACAGGAGCGTGCCACTATGCCCGGCTAACCTTTTTTTATGTTGGGGGTCTCCTGTGTTGCCCAGGCTGATCTGGAACTCCTGGGCTCAAGTGGTCCTCCTGCCTCAGCCTCCCAAAATGCTGAGATTATACGTGTGAGCCATTGTGCCCAGCCCTTTTTTTCTGTTTTTTTTTTTTTTTTTTTTATAAACAGGGTCTGTCTGTCGCCCAGGCTGGTGTGCAGTGACACGATCATAGCTCACTGCAGCCTGAAACTCCTGGGCTCAAGTGATCCTCCTGCCTCAGCCTTCTGAGTAGCTGGGACTACAGGTGTACCACCATGCCCAGCTAATTTTTTTTTGTTTGTTTTTGTAGACATGGAATCTTGCTATGTCGCCCAGGCTGACCTTGAATGCCAAGTGATCCTCCCATCTCCGTCTCCCAAAGCACTGGGATGACAGTTGCAGTCCACCACACTCAGCCAATTCTCAATCTTGACATCATCTAACCCCAAAACCTGGGCTCATCACCACTCTGCTCTACTATCTCCCCTAACTTTGGGACTTGGGAATGTAAAAGACACAGCTCCTAGTTCCGATTTTGTTGTTTTGGGAAAGGAGAGTGCTGAGTTGAGGCCACTTTTGTGTGAGTCCAGGGTCCTGTATATCCACCCTCTGCCAGCCTTCCCCTTTTTTTTTTTTTTTTTGAGAAGGGATCTGTAGCTCTGTTGTCCAGGCTGGAGCACAGTGGCACGATCTCGGCTAACTGCAACCTCCACCTCCAGGGTTCAAGCAATTCTCATGCCTCAGCCTTTTGAGAAGCTGGGATTAACAGGCACCCGCCATCACGCCCAGCTAGTTTTTGTATTTTTAGTAGAGATGGGGTTTCACCATCTTGGCCAGGCTGGTCTGGACCTCCTGACCTCAGGTGATCTGCCCACCTCGGCCTCCCAAAATGCTGGGCTTACAGGTGTGAGCCACCAAGCCTGGCCTCTTCTCATGGAGTTTTCTAACTTCTCCCTCTCTCCTCTCCCACTTCAATGGGGTGCCTGAGCCTGAGCTGATAAAGAGAAAGGAAGAAGAAAGCTACAGGGTTCCCCCCACTATACCCAAAGGCTGGTCTTGGGAATTCATTTCAATGGACTGTGCTGGCCCCTTCACCCGGGGGAGCTTGGGGCCCAGTCCACAGCAGCCATTTACACTGACATCTCAGTTCCTTTATCCAGAGCCTCATGGACATTCGCTCCATTAGAAAAGTTGCTTCTGAGGGGCCAGGCGCGGTGGCTCAAACCTGTAATCCTAGCACTTTGGGAGGCCGAGACGGGTGGATCACGAGGTCAGGAGATCGAGACCATCCTGGCTAACATGGTGAAACCCCGTCTCTACTAAAAACTACAAAAAAAAACTAGCCGGGCGAGGTGGCGGCACCTGTAGTCCCAGCTACCCGGGAGGCTGAGGCAGGAGAATGGCATGAACCCGGGAGGCGGAGCTTGCAGTGAGCTGAAGATCCGGCCACAGCACTCCAGCCTGGGTGACAGAGCGAGACTCCGTCTCAAAAAAAAAAAAAAAAAAGAAAAGTTGCTTCTGGAACAAGACTATCCAGGCTCTAAGGTGTTCTCTTTGTAAGAGTGCAGACTCTGCTAGTGCCCCGAGAGGAAACGGCATAAACAGGCTAACTGGAAACTGGAGATTCTGGAAGGATCGGCTTAATTTGCAGCTTCAATTTATTACAGAATAAATAGGGGACAGAGAAAGCCTAGAACAAAAATCTCATAAACTACTAGAGGATATTATAAAGCAGTATTACTTTGGCAGATGTAAATTGGTGCTATGCGTATGTCTATGTGCAAATGTGTTCAAGAGCTTTTTCTTTGTTTTTTTTTTTTTTTTTTTTGAGACGGAGTCTCCTAGGCTAGAGTGCAGTGGTGTGATCTTGGCTCATTGCACTCTGCCTCCCAGGTTCAAGCGATTGTCCTGCCTCAGCCTCCCAAGTAGCTGCGATTACAGGCTTGCGGCACCACACCCAGCTAATTTTTTGTGTTTTTAGTAGAGACGGAGTTTCACCATGTTGGTCTCAAACTCTTGGCCTCAAGCGATCTACCCACCTCAGCCTCCCAAACTGCGGCAAGTACATCCATGAGCCGCTGTACCTGGCCTTTTAAAAAAATATTATATAATAACAAGTTTAGGCCAGGCACAGTGGCTCACACCTGTAATTCCAGCACTTTGGGAGGCCGAGGCGGGCAGATCACAAGGTCAGGAGATTGAGACCATCCTGGCCAACATGGTGAAACCCCGTCTCTAGTAAAAATATAAAAATTATCTGGGTGTGGTGGCATGCACAGGTAGTCCCAGCTACTTGGGAGGCTGAGGCAGGAGAATCACTTGAACCCAGGAGTCAGCGGTTGCAGTGAGCCGAGATTGCGCCACTGCACTCCAGCCTGGCGACAGAGTGAGACTCCGTCTAAAAAAAAAAAAATTATAAGTTAAATTTATGGTCTGATTTTTTGTTTTTTTCCTTTTTAAGACAGTCTCACTCTTTTGTCTAGGCTGGAGTGCAGTGGCGTGATCTCGGCTCACTGCAACCTCCACCTCCTAGGTTTAAGCGATTCTCCTGTCTCAGCCTCCCAAGTAGCTGGGACTACAGGTGACTGCCACCACGCCTGGATAATTTTTTTTTTTTTTTGAGATGGAGTCTCACTCTGTTGCCAGGCTGGAGTGCAGTAGCGCAATCTCAGCTCACTGCAACCTCTGCCTCCTGGGTTCAAGTGATTCTCCTGCCTCAGCCTCCCAAGTAGCTGGGATTATAGGCATGCGCCACCATGCCCAGCTAATTTTTGTATTTTTAGTAGAGATGGGGTTTCACCATGTTGGCCAGGCTGGTTTTGATCTCCTGACCTGGTGATCCACCCACCTTGGCCTCCCAAAGTGCTGGGATTACAGGCATGAGCCACCGCGCTTGGCCTAATTTTTGTATTTTCAGTAGAGGTGGGTTTCATCATGTTGGCCAGGCTGGTGTTGAACTCCGGACCTCAAATGATCCACCCACCTCGTTCTCCCAAAATTCTAGGATTCTAGGCATGAGCCACCACACCTGGCCTACGATCTGATTTAATAGCTATATTTGTGCTACTGAACTTACATTTTCACTTATGTCCACTTATCCTACTTATATATTCTTTTTTTTCTTTTCTTTTCTTTTTTTTTTTTTTTTTGAGACAGAGTCTTCTGTCACCTAGGCTGGAGTGCAGTGGCGCGATCTCGGCTCACTGCAAGCTCCGCCTCCCGGGTTAATGCCATTCTCCTGCCTCAGCCTCCCGAGTAGCTGGGACTACAGGTGCCCGCCACCACACCTGGCTAATGTTTTGTATTTTTAGTAGACACGGGGTTTCACTGTGTTAGTCAAGATGGTCTCGATCTCCTGACCTTGTGATCCACCTCAGCTTCCCAAAGTGCTGGGATTACAGGTGTGAGCCACCACGTCCAGCCCCTACTTATGTATTTTAAATGCTATTAGACAATAGCAAGTACAAAAGTATATTGCTTGTGTGTTTATTTTTTAATGAGATATAATTAACATACAATAGGCCCCACGCAGTGGCCCACACCTGTAATCCCAGCAGTTTGGGAGGCCAAGGCAGGCGGATCACCTGAGGTTAGGAGTTCAAGACCAGCCTGGCCAAAATGGCAAAACCCCATCTCTACTAAAAATACAAAAAAATTAGTTGGGCGCCCATCCTGGCTAACGTGGTGAAACCCTGTTTCTACTAGAAAATACAACAAAAATTAGCCGGGCGTGGTGGTGGGCGCCTATAGTCCCAGCTACTGGGGAGGCTGAGGCAGGAGAATGGCGTGGACCCAGGAAGCGGAGCTTGTAGTGAGCAGAGATTGTGCCACTGCACTCCAGCCTGGGCGAGAGTGAGACTCTGTTTCAAAAAACAAAACAAAACAAATTAGTCGGGCGTGGTGGTGCACGCCTACAATCCCAGCTACTTGGGAGGCTGAGGCAGAAGAATTGCTTGAACCTGGGAGGCGGAGGTTGCAGTAAGCCAAGATGGTGCCATTTCACTCCAGCCTGGGCAACAACAGCAAAGCTCTGTCTCAAATAATAATAATAACAACAACAACAATAAACATACAATAGAATGCAGATCTTAAGTGGTCAGTTCAAAGAGTTTTCAGAATTGTACATACTCATGTAATCACAACCCAGATCAAGGTGTGTAGAATATTTCTATCTCCCCTGTTAAAATACAATGTTATATTTTCTAAACAGAAAAACATAAAGAAAAAAATTAAATGGTTATCTCAACAGAGGAAGTTATTAACACTTTACAGTATGTTTCTTCTGGTATTTTTGCTTGCTTGTTTGTTTTGAGACAGGGTCTTGCTGTGTCACTCAGGCTGGAGTGCAGTGGTGCGATGACAGCTCACTGCAGCCTCGACCTTCCAAGATCAAGCAATTATTTCACCTCAGCCCCCCAAGTAGCTGGGACTATAGGCACACACCACCACACCCAGCTAATCTTCTATGTATATTCTTTCTTTTTTTTTTTTCTTGAGACAGAGTCTCACTCTGCCACCCAGGCTGGAGTGCAGTAGCACAATCTCAACTCACTGCAACCTCTGTCTCCCAGGTTCAAGTGATTCTACTGCCTCAGCCTCCTGAGTAGCTGGGATTACAGCCACGTGCCACCACACACAGCTAACTTTTGTATTTTTAGTAGAGACCAGGTTTCACTATGTTGGCCATCCTGGTCTCGAACTCCTGACCTCAAATGATCTGCCCACATCGGCCTCCCAAAGTGCTGGGATTACAGGCATAAGCCACTGTGCCCAGCATGCATATTATTTTTACATGATTTCTTTGTTCTCTCAAAAATTCCATCAGGGCCTACTAAGTGCTAGACACTGCCTAGGTTCTGGGAATATGGCAATGAATGCCGTCAGGCACTGCCATCCTGAAAACAAACAAAATCATTAATATATAAAATTTCAGATAATGGTAAGTGCCAGGAAAAAAGGTAAAACAGTGTAATTGGGATGGAGGGGAGGGCTATGTTAGGTAGGATAGTCAGGGAAGGCCACGACGGTAGACTGTTTGCAAAAAATGGCTCACTATTCCCCCCACAACATGACTCTGCAGCTTCTCCACCCCATTGAATCTGGGCCAGTCTTTTGACTTGCTTTAGACAACAACTTTTGCTTTAGCAACAGTGATACTGTGATAGTTTTTTTTCTTGAGATGGAGTCCTGTTCTGTCGCCCAGGCTGGAGTGCAATGGCGCGATCTCAGCCCACTGCCATCTTTGCCTCCTGGGTTCAAGTGATTCTCTTCCCTCAGCCTCCCGAGTAGCTGGGAATACAGGCACACACCACCATGCCCGGCTAATTTTTTTGTATTTTTAGTAGAGACGGGGTTTCACCATGTTGGTCAGGCTGGTCTTGAACTCCTGACCTCAGGTAATCTGCCCGCCTTGGCCTCCCAAAGTTTTGGGATTACAGGCATGAGGCACTGCACCTGGTCAGTTCTTTTTTCTTTGCTTTTTTTTTTTTTTTTTTTTTTTTGAGATGGAATCTCGTTCTGTTGCCCAGGCTGGAGTGCACTGGCACAATCTCAGCTTACTACAGCCTCTGCCTCCCAGGTTCAAACAATTCTCCTGCCTCAGCCTCACGAGTAATTGGGAATACAGGCATGTGCTACCATACCCAGCTAATTTTTGTATTTTCAGTAGAGACAGGGTTTTACCATGTTGCCCAGGCTGGTCTCAAACCCCTGGCCTCAGGTGATCTACCTGCTTCAGCCTCCCAATGTGCTGGGATTACAGGCGTGAGCCACCACACCTGGCAATACTATGATAGTTCTGAGCCTCAGGAGGCCTTTTAAAATTCTATTCTGTCTCAAAACCCTGCCCAACCTCTAGGAAAACAAGCCCATAGGCCGGGCGCGGTGGCTCAAGCCTATAATCCCAGCACTTTGGGAGGCCGAGACAGGCGGATCACGAGGTCAGGAGATCGAGACCATCCTGGCTAACACGGTGAAACCCCGTCTCTACTAAAAAATACAAAAAAAAAAAAACTAGCCGGGCGAGGTGGTGGGCGCCTGTAGTCCCAGCTACTTGGGAGGCTGAGGCAGGAGAATGGCGTAAACCCGGGAGGCGGAGCTTGCAGTGAGCTGAGATCCAGCCACTGCACTCCAGCCTGGGCGACAGAGCAAGACTCCATCTCAAAAAAAAAAAAAAAAGAAAACAAGTCCATAATAGTTAGTCTGCTGGTGGATGAGAGACCACATGGATGCGAGCCAAGCCCAGTTATCCCAGCCAAATTTCTGAAAAGTACCCAGCAAAGATCTCTGCCTTGATGTTCACATGGCGTTCCCCCTGTGTGCATGTGTCTATTCCTTCTTTTAAGACACCAGTCATATTGGGTCAGGATACATCCTCATGACCTTATTTTAACTTGGTTACTTCTGTTAAAAACCCTATCTCCGACCGGGCACAGTGGCTCATGCCTGTAATCCCAGCACTTTGGGAGGCCGAGGCGGGCATATCACCTGAGGTTGGGAGTTCAAGACCAGCCTGGCCAACATGGAGAAACACCATCCCTACTAAAAATACACAATTAGCTGGGCGTGGTGGTTGGCACCTGTAATCCCAGCTACTCAGAAGGCTGAGGAAGGAGAATCGCTTGAACCCAGGAGGTGGAGTTTGTGGTGAGCCGAGATCAGGCCATTGCACTCCAGCCTGCGCAACAAGAGCGAAACTCAGTCTCAAAACAAAACAAAACAAGAAAAATCCTATCTTCAAATAAGGTCACATTGTGAGGTACTGTGGGTTAGGACTGCCGCATATGAGTTTGGGGAAGATGCAATTCAACCCATTACACATGGCTTTGACTTTTTTTTTTGAGACCGAGTGTCGCTCTGTCACCAGGCTGGAGCACAGTGGCACAATCTTGGCTCACCGAAACCTCCGCCTCCTGGGTACAAGTGATTCTCCTGTCTCAGCCTCCCAAGTAGCTGGGACTATAGGCATGCGCCACCACACCAAGCTAGTTTTTGTATTTTTAGTAGAGACAGGGTTTTATCATGTTGGCCAGGATGGTCTCAGTCCCTTGACCTCATGATCCGCCCCCCGGGCTTCCCAAAGTGCTAGGATTATAGGCATGAGCCACCGCGCCCGGCCAGCTCTGACTTTGTAAGCTCTTTCCACCCTCAGGGCCTTTGCATGTGCTGTTCTTGCAGGAATGCCCTCCTGAACCCTTTGAATGACGGAAGCCTTCTCTTCCTTCAGACCTCAGCTTATATGTTTTCTCCTAAGAGAGGCTTTCCCCAAATCTCCCTTCTCGCACTAAATAAATGAGTGTTCCCTGAAGCATCCTTGGCCCAGCCATTTGCTATTACGCTTTGCCACAACACTGTTTCCTTCACTGCAACAGTTCTGTTTATTTATATGCATGCATTTTTCCTCCCTCCTTGCACTAAACTATAAACTCCCAAAAGCCAGGGTTTATGCCTCTTTCCTCACTGTATCCCCAATGTTTGTGGACTGAACGACAGAGCAAAGATTGAGTTTACCTGGTCACACTACAGAGCTAGGGTCATACCCTAGATCTCCTACCTCCTAATTTCTTTTCCTTCCTTCCTTCCTTCCTTCCTTCCTTCCTTCCTTCCTTCCTTCCTTCCTTCCTTCCTCCTCCCTCCCTCCCTCCCTCCCTCCCTCCCTCCCTCCCTCCCTCCTTCCTTTCTTTTTTAGATGGATTCTTGCTCTGTCGCCCAGGCTGGAGTGCAGTGGTGCAATCTTGGCTCACTACAACCTCCACCTCCCAGGTTCCAGTGATTTTCCTCCCTCAGCCTCTCAAGTAGCTAGGACTACAGGCATGTGCCACCATACCTGGCTAATTTTTGTATTTTTAGTAGAGACAGGGTTTCACCATGTTGGCCAGGCTGGTCTTAAACTCCTGAGCTCAAGTGATCTGCCTGCCTCGGCCTCCCAAAGTGCTGGGATTATAGACATAAGCCACTGCACCCGGCCCTACTCCTAATTTCTGTGTCCTTCCATATTCCCTCTCTACAAAAGCCTCTCTCTACTATGAAATAAGCCTCTAAACAAGCTGTTTTGCATAGTCATTACAAACAAGTAATTAAGTGCATGTGCTACCTGGGTTCAAATCCCAGCTTCTTTCTCCCTTTTCTAGTTGTGTGAACTGCAACCAATTCCTTACTCTTGTTGTGCTTTAGTTTCTCGCTCTGTAAAATGTAGGTTGGCCAGGTGTGGGAGTTTATGCCTGTAATCCTAACACTTTGGAAGTCTGAGTCAGGAGGATCATTTGAGGTCAGGAGTTCTAGACCAGCAACATAGTGAGCCCCCATCTCTATAAAAATAATAATGATAATAATAATAATAATAATAATAATAATAATAATAATAATAAGCCAGGGGTGGTGGCCCTTACCTGTAGTTTCAGCTACTCAGGAGATTGAGCAGGGAGGATCCCAGGAGTTCAAGGTTACAGTGAGGTATGATTGTGCCTGGGTGATAGAGTGAAACCCAGTCTCAAAAAAAAAAAGCAGGGGGGTAAAAATACTCACTCAATAGGGCTGATATGAACCTCAAATGACTTAATGCCTGTGAAATTCTTAGCACAGGGTTCAGTGTTAGGCACACAGAAACAGGAGAAGAGCTCTCAAATCAATATTAATACTAAGGAAATAATGCTTTATTTTTTGAGACAGGGTCTTGCTCTGTTGCCCAGGCTGGAGTGCAGTGGGGCAATCTTGGCTCACTGCAACCTCTGCCTCCTAGGTTGAGGCGATTCTTCCACCTCAGCCCCCCAAGTACCTGGGACTACAGGTATGCACCACCACACTGGCTAATTTTTGTATTTTTTAGTAGAGATGAGGTTTCACCATGTTGGCTGGGCTGATCTTGAACTCCTGACCTCAGGTGATCTGTCCGCCTCAGCCTTCCAAAGTGCTGGGATTATAGGCGTGAGCCACTGCGCCTGGCCAGGAAATAAACTATTTCCTTAAATATGCATCTAGGGCCTAGTTTAAGTACAAGGTGCCCTGGGGGGTCACAGATGAGCAGCATGTTGTCACTACCTCCAGGGACCAGGTGTGCTATCAAGGCAGGACAGTGTGGTGCAGGGGTTATCTGCATGGTCCTGGAGTTGGCCTTCTTGGGTTCAAATCCCAGCCCTGCTACTGCCCGGCTCTGTGATCTAGGGAGAGTTACTTGACATTTCTAAACATTTCTGATTTCAACCTATAAAATGAGGCCAATAATAAGTGTATCTGCCCCGCCTAGACAGGATTAAATGAGTTAGGGCTTAGCATAGCTCAGTGAGCACTGTTGGTGTCTCTGTGTTGGAGCCTTCCCACCCCTGCTTTCCTGCAGGCAGTGTTAGTGGCTCCCATCATTCTCCCCCTGCTCGATGGTGTGCATTTTGAAAGTGGGGACAACTTTCCTCCGTTTATGCAAGGCCTCACTCAGAGAAGCCCCTTAACAAAGGGCTGTTGGAATAAATGAAGGAATGCATGAAGAAACAGAGGCCAGGCAGAGTAAAACCAAGAAGACGTTGCATAATTGAAGGCAGCAATTGGGCATTTTCACCTCAACAATGCTAGCACCTATTACATCAGCTGGACTGGACAGTGCTTTCATACTCGCGAAATGTATCCAAAAGGACGATGAAGTCCCAGTTACTCAGGAGGCTGAGGTGGGAGGATCACTTGAGTCCAGGAATTGGAGGCCACAATGAACTGTGATCACACCACTACAGTCCAGCCTCGGCAACAGAGTGAGACCTCGTCTGTAATCAACAACAACAACAAAAAAGATGATCAGGCCAGAGGTGGTGACTCATGCCTGTAACCCTAGCAATTTAGGAAGCCGAGGTAGGCGGATCATTTGAGGTCAGGAGTTTGAGACTGGCCTGGCCAACATGGTGAAACCCCATCTCTACCAAAAATACAAAAAAATTAGCCAGGCATGATGGCGGGCAACTGTAGTCCCAGCTACTCAGAAGGCTGAGGCAGGAGAATTGCTTGAACCTGGAAGGCAGAGGTTACAGTGAGCTGAGATCACACCACTGCACTCACTCCAACCTGGGTGACAGAGCAAGACTCTGTCTCAAAAAATAAAAAAAAAAAAAATCGACTGGGTGCAGTGGCTCATGCCTATAATCCCAGCACTTTGGGAGGCCGAGATGGGTGGATTGCCTGAGGTCAGGAGTTCATGACCAGCCTGGCCAACATGGTGAAACCCCATCTCTACTAAAAATACGAAAATTAGCCAGGCATGGTGGCAGGCGCCTATACTCCCAGCTACTCGGGAGCCTGAAGCAGGAGAATCCCTTGAACCCGGGAGGCAGAAGTTGCAGTGGGCCAAGATCATGCCATCGCACTCCAGTCTGGGGGACAAGAGCGAGACTGTCTCAAAAAAAAAAAAAAAAGCAACTCGGGAGGCTGAGGCAGGAGAATCGCTTGAACCCAGGAGGTGGAGGTTGCAGTGAGGCAAGATGGCGCCATTGCACTCCAGCCTGGGTGACAGAGTGAGACTCCGTCTCAAAACAACACAACAACAACTTAAAAAAAAAAACAAAAAGGATGATCAAGGATATAGGATGATAGTCCTCTCCTTCCAATGACTTCACAATTGAACAAGTGATCAGACATGCAAACTGGCTACTATGATTTACTAGCATAAAATGCTATGCTGTGAGAACACAAGAAAGGGTGCACTTAATTCTTTTTTTTTTTTTTTTTTTTGAGACAGTCTCACTCTGTTGCCCAGGCTGGAGTGCAGTGGCTCAATCTCGGCTCACTGCAAACTCTACCTCCCAGGTTCAAGTGATTCTCCTGCCTCAGCCTCCTGAGTAGCTGAGATTACAGGTGCATGCCACCACACCAGCTACTTTTTGTATTTTTAGTAGAGACAGAGTTTTGCCATGTTGGCTAGGCTGGTCTCGAACTTCTGATCTCAGGTGATTCGCCTGCCTCGGCCTCCCAAAGTGCTGGAATTACAGGCATGAGCCACCGCGCCCAGCCAGGTGCACTTAATTCTACCTGGCTGTGAGGGTGAAGGAAAGCTACAAAAGTTAAGTGCCGGCGGGGCGCGGTGGCTCAAGCCTGTAATCCCAGCACTTTGGGAGGCCGAGACGGGCGGATCACGAGGTCAGGAGATCAAGACCATCCTAGCTAACACGGTGTAACCCCGTCTCTACTAAAAATACAAAAAACCAGCCGGGCGAGGTGGTGGGCGCTTGTAGTCTCAGCTACTCGGGAGGCTGAGGCAGGAGAATGGCGTAAACCCGGGAGGCGGAGCTTGCAGTGAGCTGAGATCCGGCCACTGCACTCCAGCCTGGGCGGCAGAGCGAGACTCCATCTCAAAAAAAAAAAAAAAAAAAAAAAGTTAAGTGCCCTAGAGCCAATCTTTGAAGTAAGGAGACTGGAGCGTAGAAAGGTATGGGATAGGGTCACTCAGCAGAAGCAAAGGCACAGAGGGAAGTGCCTGGTGGATCCCAAGAGTGTGAAAGGAATTCCTCACTGGCTAGAGTGTGGGTGTCGTGTAGTTGGATAGAGTAATGGCCCCCCAAAGATATCCATGTCCTCACCCTGGAGCCTGTGAATAATACTTCATATAGCAGAAGAGACTCTGCAGGTGTGATGAAACTAATGATCTTAGGATGGGGAGGTTACCCTGCATTAACCACATGAGTCCTAAATGCAATCATGTGTCCTCCTAAGAGGGAGGCAGAACAGATTCAGTGGAAGGTGATGTGACTAATCAAGTAGACGGAGAAAAGGTGATGTGAAGTGGATCGCAGGCCAAGGATTGCAGGCAGCCTCCAGAAGCTGGGGAAGGCAAGGATCAGCTTCTCCCCTGCAGCCCCCAGAAGACACCAGCCAGGCCAACACCTTGAATTTAACTCCCTAAAACTCATTTCGGGCCGGGCAGGGTGACTGACACCTGTGAAATCCCAGCACTTTGGGAGGCCTAGGTGGGAAGATGGTTTGAGCCCAGGAGTTCGAGATCAGCCTGGATGACACAGCAAGACCTCATCTCTACTAAAAAATTTTTTTTGTTTTTTTTTTTTGAGAAGGAGCCTCATGGGCAGTGACACAATCTCGGCTCACTGCAAGCTCCGTTCCAGGTTCACGCCATTCTCCTGCTTCAGCCTCCCGAGTAGCTGGGACTATAGGCACCCGCCACCATGCCTGGCTGATTTTTTTTTTTTTGTATTTTTAGTAGAGACGGGGTTTCACCATGGTAGCCAGGATGGTCTCGATCTCCTAACCTCGTGATCTGCCCGTCTCGGCCTCCCAAAGTGCTGGGATTACAGACATGAGCCACCGAGCCCAGCCTAAAAATTTTTTTTAAATTACCCGGGTGCAGTGGCTCATGCCTGTAATCCCAGCACTTTGAGAGGCTGAGGAGGGCAAATTGCTTCAGTCCAGGAGTTTGAGGCCAGCCTAAGCATCATAGCAAAACCCTGTCTCCACAAAAAAACACAAAAATTAGCTGGATGCGGTGGCCCGCACCTGTTGTCCCAGCTACTGGGGAGGCTAAGGTGGGAAGATTACGTGAGCCTGGGAAATCAAGGCTGCAGTAAGCCGTGATCACACCACTGCACTCTAGCCTGGGCAACAGAGCAAGATCTCATCTCTACTAAAAATTTTCAAACAATTAGCTACGGGTGGCATGCACTTGTAGTCCCAGCTATTCTGGAGGCTGAGGAGGGTAGAAGCGCTTGAGTGCAGGAGTTTGAGGCTGCGGTGAGCTATAATCATGCCACTGCACTCCAGTCTGGGTGACAGAGCAAGACCCCGTCTCTAAAAAAACCACCACACATACTCAGTTTGGACTTCTGGCCTCAACTACTGTAAGAAAATACATTTGTGTGCTTTTAATCCACTAAGTTTCTGGCAATGTGTTATAACAGCATAGGAGACTAAACAGGTAGTAGGGTAGGTATGGGAAGAAAATAGGTTATTTAGGCCGGGCACAGTGGCTCACGCCTGTAATCCCAGCACTTTGCGGAGGCCGAGGCGGGAGGATCACAAGGTCAGGAGATTGAGACCATCCTGGCTAACATGGTGAAACCCCGACTCTACTAAAAATACAAAAATTAGCCGGGCGTGGTGGCGGGCGCCTGTAGTCCCAGCTACTCAGGAGGCTGAGGCAGGAGAATAGCGTGAACCCGGGAGGCGGAGCTTGCAGTGAGCCGACTGAGCCACTGCACTCCAGGCTGGGTGACAGAGTGAGACTCCGTCTCAAAAAAAAAAAAAAAAAAAAAAAAGAAAGAAAGAAAATAGATTATTAAGATTATTAAGACCGTGCCAATTGCACTAAGAAATTTGAACTTTGGCCGGGCGCGGTGGCTCAAGCCTGTAATCCCAGCACTTTGAGAGGCCGAGACGGGCGGATCACGAGGTCAGGAGTTTGAGACCATCCTGGCTAACACGGTGAAACCCCGTCTCTACTAAAAAAAATACAAAAAGCTAGCCGGCGAGGTGGCTGGCGCCTGTAGTCCCAGCTACTCGGGAGGCTGAGGCAGGAGAATGGCGTAAACCCGGGAGGCGGAGCTTGCAGTGAGCTGAGATCTGGCCACTGCACTCCAGCCTGGGCGACAGAGCAAGACTCCGTCTCAAAAAAAAAAAAAAAAAAAAAAAATTTGAACTTCATTCCATATGGGACAGGGAAACGAGAAATGTGTAAGGCAGTATGATTAGATAGATGTCAGAGAGAGAATTCTGATGTGTGGTGGGCTCATGCCTGTAACCCCAGCACTTTGGAAGGCCAAAGCAGGAGGATTGCTTGAGTTTAGGAGTTTGAGACCAGCCTGGGCAACAAGGTGAAACCCCATCTCTACCAAAAAAAAAAAAAAAGAAAGAAAGAAAAGAAGATTAGCCAGGTGTGGTGATATAAGCACATAGTCCCAGCTACTCTGGAGGCTGAGGTGGGAGGATCACTTGAGCCAGGGAGACAGGCTGCAGGGAGCCAAGATTCCACCACTGTACTCCAGCCTGGATGACAGAGTGAGACTCCATCTCAAAACAAAAAACACGCCTGTAATCCCACCCCTTTGGGAGGCCAAGACAGGTGGATCGCTTGAGCTCAGGGGTTTGAGACCAGTCTGGGCCACATGGCGAAACCCCATCTCTACAAAAAACAAAAAAATTAGCCAGGTGTGGTGGTGTGAAGGTATAGTTCCAGCTACTTGGGAGGCTGAGGTGGGAGGATCACCTGAGCCCAGGGAGGTCGAGTCTGCAGAAAGCCATGATTGTGCCACTGCAGTACAGCCTGGGTAATAGGAGACCCTCTCTCAAAAAAGAAAAGAAAAGAAAAGAAAAGAAAAGAAAAGAAAAGAAAAGAAAAGAAAAGAAAAGAGGCTGGGATCACACCTGTAATCTCAGCACTTTGGGAGGCTGTGGCAGGCAGATCACTTGAGGTCAGGAGTTCAAGACAATCCTGGTCAACATGGTGAAACCTTGTCTCTACTAAAAATATAAAAAATTAGCTGGGCGTGGTGGCGAGTGCCTGTAGTCCCAGCTACTGGGAAGGCTGAGGCATGAGAATCACTTGAACCCAGGAGGTGGAGGTTGCAGTGAGCCGAGATCACACCACTGCACTCCAGCTTGGGCGACAGAGCAAGACTCTATCTCAAAAAAATAACATAGACCGGGCGCAGTGGCTCACGCCTGTAATCCCAGCACTTTGGGAGGCTGAGGCGGGAGGATCATGAAGTCAGGAGATCGAGACCATCCTGACTAACACGGTGAAACCGCATCTCTACTAAAAATAAAAATAAAAAAAAAATTAGCCGGGCATGGTAGCATGTACCTGTAGTCCTAGCTACTCAGGAGGCTGAGGCAGGAGAACGGTGTGAACCCAGGAGGTAGAGCTTGCAGTGAGCCCAGATTGCGCCATTGCACTCCAGCCTGGGCAACAGAGCGAGACTCCATCTCAAAAATAAAATAAAATAAAATAAAATACAATAAAATGAAATAAAATAAAATAAGGCCAAGGTGACTTATGCCTATAATCGCAGCACTTTGGGAGGCCAAAGCAGGGTGGATCACTTGAGGTCAGGAGTTCAAGACCAGCCTGGCCAACATAGTGAAAACTCATGTGTTAAAAATACAAAAATTAGCTGGGTGGCCGGGGCGGGGGCGGGGGGTGGCTCATGTCTGTAATCGCAGCACTTTGGGAGGCCAAGGTGGGCAGATCACGAGGTCAGAAGATAGAGACCATCCTGGCTAACACAGTGAAACCCCGTCTCTACTGAAAAAAAAAAAAAAAAAAAAAAACCCCAAAAAATTAGCCGGGCGTAGTGGCAGGCGCCTGTAGTCCCAGTTACTTGGAAGGCTGAGGCAGGAGAATGGCGTGAACCCAGGAGGCGGAGCTTGCAGTGAGCCGAGATCGTGCCACTGCACTCAGGCCTGGGTGACAGAGTGAGACTCCATTTCACACACACACAAAAAATTATCTGGGCATGGTGGCACGTGCCTGTAGTCCCAGCTACTCAGAAGGCTGAGGCACAAGAGTTGCTTGAATCCAGGAGGTAGAGGTTGCAGTGAGTCGAGATCGCACCACTGCACTCCAGCCTGGCGACAGAGGGAGACCCTGTCTCAACAATAAAATAAAATAAGGCCAAGGACCTGACTGAGCAATGTGAATACCTGGGGAAAGGGCATTCTGGGCAGAGGGAGCCGCAAGTGCAAAGGGCCTGCTCTGCACAAGGTGCACAGTGGAAGATGGTGAAGGCTGAGAAAGTAGTGAAGGACTGGATATCTAGGACCTTCTAAGTCACGTTAAGACAGGTGGCACTGGCCAGGCATGGTGGCTCACGCCTGTAATCCCAGCATTTTGGGAGGCCGAGGTGGGCAGATCATTTGACCTCAGGAGTTCAAGACCATCCTGAGCTAATATGGTGAAACCCCATCTCTACTAAAAATACAACAAATTAGTCGGGTGTGGTGGCACACACCTATAGTCCCAGCTACTCGGGAGGTTGAGGCAGGAGAATCGCTTGAACCCGGGAGGGGGAGGTTGCAGTGAGCCGAGATGGCATGATTGCACTCCAGCCTGGGCCACAAAGTGAGACTCAGTCTCAAAGAAAAAAAAAAAAAAAAGGACAGGTGGCACTGGCCAGGTGCCATGGCTCACGGCTGTAATCCCAGCACTTTGGGAGTCGAGGCAGAGGTTGCGGTGAGCCAAGATCATGCCATTGCACTCTAGCCTGGGCAACGGAGTAAGACTCCATCTCAAAAAAAAAAAAAAAAAGGTGGCATTTACTCTGACAGGTGGCATTTACTCTGACATGGGAGACATTCAGAGGTTCTTAGCAGGGGATGCATGTCCTATGACTGGCAGTTTAAAAGGATTGCTCTGACTGCTGTTTGGAAAATGGACTTAGTGGGGCTAAGATTGGAAACAGGGAAACATGTTAGAAGGCTCCAGCAACCTTCAGTGGGGAGGATGGTGGTGGTTGAACAACGGTGTTAGTGACAGAAGTGGGAGAAATTGCAGAAAGCCAAGCCAATCATATTTGCTGATACATTGGTGAGAGGGAATGAGAAAAAGAGGAGACAAGGACAAGTCTAGGTCTAGGTTGTTGTTTTATTGAGCAACTGGAAGACTGGAGGTAGAGTGTCTTGAGATGGGGAAAGTGGGAAGAGGAGACTGGAGCTCTAAGTCCTAAATTCAAGGAGTCCATTAGAAATCTTAGCGGGGGCTGGGCGTGGTGGTTCATGCCTGTAATCCCAACACTTTGGGAGGCTGAGATGGAGGATTGCTTGAGGCTAGGAGTTCAAGGCCAGCCTGGGCAACATAGCGAGTCCCCATCTCTAAAACAATAATATTTAAATTTAAAATTAAAAAAAAAAAAAGAAATTTCAATAGGAAGACTGGGCATGGTGGCTCACGCTTGTAATCCCAGCACTTTTAGAGGCCCAGGCGGGTGAATCACTTAATCTCAGGAGTTTGAGACCATCCTGGCCAACATAGGGAAACCCTATCTCTACTAAAAATACCAAAAAAAAAAAAAAAAAAAAAATAGCTGGGTGTGGTGGCACATGCTCCAGCTACTGGGGAGGCTGAGGCACCAAAATCACTTGAACAAGGGAGGCAGAGGTTGCAGTGAGCCAAGATCACGCCACTGAACTCCAGCCTTGGTGACAGTGCAAGACTGTCTCAAATAATAAATAAATAAATAATAAATAATAAATTAGCTGGGAGTGGTGGCACATGGCTGTAGTCCCAGTTACTTGGAAGGCTGAGGTGGGAGGATTGCTTGAAACTGGGAGGTGGAGGCTGCAGTGAGCCAAGATTGCACCACTGAAATCCAGCCTGGGTGACAGAGAGAGATCCTGTCTCAAACAAAACAAAATAAAACGAAACAGCTCCTTGCCTCAATGATGTTATTATTACATATTACGTGTCTGTATCAAAATATTTCATGTGTCCAGTCTCAATGGTCCATGCCTGTAATCCCAGCACTTTGGGAGGCCAAGGTGGGTGGATCATTTGAGGTCAGGAGTTTGAGACTAGCCTGGCCAACGTGGTGAAACCCTGACTCTACTAAAAATACAAAAATTAGCCAGATGTGGTAGTGCGCACCTGTAATCCCAGCTACTCGGGAGGCTGAGGCAGGAGAATTGCTTGAACCCGGGAGGTGGAGGTTGCAGTGATCCAAGATCACGCCATTGCACTCAAACTTGGGCAACAAAAGCAAAACTCCATCTCAAAAAAAAAAAAAAAAGAGTTTTGCTTTGTCACCCAGGCTACAGTGCAATGGCACCAACCTCACTCACTCTACCCTCTAACTTCTAGCTCAAGTGATCCTCCTGCCTCAGCTTTCTTTTTTTTTTTTGAGATGGAGTCTCACTCTGTCACCCAGGCTGGAGTGCAGTGGTGCAATCTCCACTCACTGCAAGCTCCGCCTCCGGGGTTCACACCATTCTCCTGCCTCAGCCTCCCGAGTAGCTGGGACTATAGGTGCCCGCCACCGCGCCTGGCTAATTTTTGCATTTTTAGTAGAGACGGGGTTTCACCGTGTTAGCCAGGATGGTCTCGATTTCCTGACCTCATGATCTGCCCGTCTCGGCCTCCCAAAGTGCTGGGATTATAGCCGTGAACCACTGCACCCAGCCTACCTCAGCTTTCTTAGCAGCTGGGACTACAGGCATGCACCCCAATGCCTGGCTAATTTTTCTGATTATTTTTTGTGGAGACAGGGTCTCGCTACATTGTCCAGGCTGATCTTGAACTCCTGGCCTTAAGCAATCCTCGTACCTTAGCCTCTCAAAGCACTGAGATTACAAGGAGTGAGCCACCATGACTGGCAAAAATGTTCTAAAATTATACTGTGGTGATGGTTGCAAAGCTGTGTGAATATACTAAAAGACTCACTGAACTATATACTTTAAATGGGTGAACTGTATAGGGTGTGACTTATACCTGAATAAAGCTGTTTAAAAAATAGTCCATGGTGGCCGGGCATGGTGGCTCACACCTATAATCCCAGCACTTTGGGAGGCTGAGGAGGGTGGATCACAAGATCAGGAGTTCAAGATCAGCCTGGCCAAGATGGTGAAACCCTGTCTCTACTAAAAATACAAAAAAAAAAAATTTAGCTGGGCGTGGTGGTGGGTGCCTGTAATCCCAGCTACTTGGGAGGCTGAGGCAGAGAATTGCTTAAACTTGGGAGGCAAAGGATGCAGTCCAGTTGGGCCAGATGCAGTGGCTCACAACTGTAATCCCAGCACTTTGGGAGGCTGAGGCAGGCGGATCACAAGGTCAGGAGTTCGAGACCAGCCTAACCAACATGGTGAAACCCTGTCTCTACTAAAAATACAAAAATTAGCTGGGCATGGTGGCGTGTGCCTGTAGTCCCAACTACTTGGGAGGCTGAGGCAGGAGAATCGCCTGTAATCCCAGCTACGTGGGACGCTGAGGTAGGAGAACTGCTTGAACACCAGAGGCAGAGGTTGCAGTGAGCCAAGATTGCACCACTGCACTCTAGCCTGGGTGACAGAGTGAGACTCCATCTCAAAAAAAAAATCTGGTTGGGCATGCTTAGGGAAATACTGTAAGTAGATTCTCTTTATTCAGTTGCCTTTCTTCTTTCTTTTCTTATCTTTTTTTTTCTTTGAGTCAGGGTCTTGCTCTGTTGCTCAGGCTGGAGTACAGTGCTGTGATCATGGCTCACAGCAACCTCAACCTCCTGGGCTCAAGGAATCCTCCCACCTCAGCCTCCCAAGTAGCTGGGACTACAGATATGTGCCACCACGTCTGGCTAATTAAAAAAAATTTTTTGCCGGGCACGGTGGCTCAAGCCTGTAATCCCAGCACTTTGGGAGGCTGCGACGGGCGGATCACGAGGTCAGGAGATCGAGACCATCCTAGCTAACATGGTGAAACCCCGTCTCTACTAAAAAATACAAAAAAAAAATCTAGCCGGGCGAGGTGGCGGGCGCCTGTAGTCCCAGCTACTCGGGAGGCTGAGGCCGGAGAATGGCGTAAACCCGGGAGGCGGAGCTTGCAGTGAGCTGAGATTCAGTCACTGCACTCCAGCCCCGGCGACAGAGCGAGACTCTGTCTCAAAAAAAAAATTTTTTGAGGCCAGGCGAGGTGGCTCACGACTGTAATCCCAGCACTTTGGGAGGCTGAGGCAGGCAGATCACCTGAGGACAGGAGTTCAAGACCAGCCCGGCCAACATTGTGAAACCCTGTCTCTACTAAAAAAATACAAAAATTAGCTGGGCGCAGTGGCAGGCGCCTATAATCCCAGCTACTCAGGAGACTGAGGCAAGAGAATCGCTTGAGCCCGGTATGCAGAGGTTGCAGTGAACGGAGATTGTGCCACTGCACTCCAGACTGAGCAACAAAGCAAGTCTCTGTCTCAAAAAAAAAAAAAAAAACTTGGTCTCAAAAAAAAAAAAAAAACTTGGTCTCACTATGTTGCCAGGGCTGCTCTCAAGCTCTTGGGCTCAAGAGATCCTCCCACCTTGGCCTCCCAAAGTGCTGGGATTACAGGCGTGAGTCACAGCACCCAGCCTCCTGGCCTTCATTTATTTGAACATTTTCAAGCATCTACTGTATGACTCTTTCCCATTTAAGCTCTAGTATTATTGAAGACTCTGGTAACTATGAGTATGAGTGCCCTTCAAGCCATGGAGGACAGGAATAACTTCTTTTTTTTTTTTTTTTTTGCGACAGAGTCTTGCTCTGTTGCTCAGGCTGGAATGCAGTGGTGCCATCTTGGCTCACTGCAACCTTGGCCTCCTGAGTTCAATCGATTCTCCTGCCTCGGCCTCCCAAAGTGCTGGGATTACAGGCATGAGCCACCACGCCCAGCTATAACCCCTTGTTTTCGATGAAGAACAATGAGGATGACCTTCTCAAGGTCACACATTTCTGGACAACCAGCTTTGCAGAAACTATACCTGGTGCTATTTTCATCAGGATGGTTCTAATAGTCCAGGGTGAGATGACCAAGAATCTAGAGTTTAGAAGTCATCAGGTTGTCAAAAGAAGGCTTCTCAGCTTTGTTCTGCATTCTGGAAGGCATCTTGTTAAAAGAATAAAAGTGTTTGGCCAGGCGTGGTGGCTTACGCCTGTAATCCCAGCACTTTGGAAGGCCGAGGCGGGCAGATCATGAGGTCAGGAGATGGAGACCATCCTGGCTAACACAGTGAAACCCCGTCTCTACTAAAAATACAAAAAAATTAGCCAGGCATGGTGGCAGGCGCCTGTAGTCCTAGCTACTTAGGAGGGTGAGGCAGGAGAATGTCATGAACTCAGGAGGCAGAGCTTGCAGTGAGCTGAGATCGCGCCACTGCACTCCAGCTTGGGCGACAGAGTGAGACTCTGTCTCAAAAAAAAAAAAAAAAGAAAAAAGTATAAAAGTTTTTGTATTGATACTCAAATATCTCACCTCCAATTGTGATGATTACA
Source organism: Rhinopithecus roxellana (assembly GCF_007565055.1). Classification (NCBI taxonomy): domain Eukaryota; kingdom Metazoa; phylum Chordata; class Mammalia; order Primates; family Cercopithecidae; genus Rhinopithecus; species Rhinopithecus roxellana. The sequence continues at coordinate 94,258,702 of NC_044558.1, forward strand.
GAAAAAAGCCACCAATTGGTTCCTCCCTACATGCCTATCCTTTGCAAAGTTATTTGGCAGTATATTTTCCCACCCTCAAATTTTGTGCTTGGCCACGTCTTGCTTGGGCTAATGTGACATTAGAAAATGTGACACAAGAAAAGACCTGAAAAGTGCTTGTGCAGAGTTCAAGACCAGCCTGGGTAACACAGGGAGACCCTGGCTCTATAACAAATAAAAAATTAGCCAGGCATGGTGGTGCATGCCTGTGGTCTCAGCTACTCGGGAGGCTGAGGCGGGAGGATTGCTTGAGCCCAGGGGATGAAGGATGCAGTGACTGTGATCATGCCATTGTACTCTAGCCTGGATGACAGAGCAAGAACCTGTTTCAGAAAAAAGGCTGGGTGCAATGGCTCATACCTATAATCCCAGCACTTTGGGAGGCTGAAGTGGCAGGATCACCTGAGGTCAGGAATTCGAGACCAGCCTGGCTAATATGGTGAAACCCCGTCCCTACTAAAAATACAAAAATTAGCTGGGCATGGTGGCAAACATCTGTAATCCCAGCTACTGAAGAGGCTGAGGCAGAAGAATTGCTTGAACCTGGGAGGTGGAGGTTGCAGTGAGCCGAGATTGCACCATTGTACTCCAGTCTGGGTGACAAGAGCGAAACTCTGTCTCCAAAAAAAAAAAAAAAAAAGGGCCTGTGCAGTTGGGCAGTGGGTCCTGCCTTTTCTTGCTGTTCTTGGGAACCTAGTATGTACAGCCATGTGAATATGTCCAGGCTAGCCTGCTAGATGACTACAGACCTGTGGCTATGCTACCCCTATCATCCACATGTTGCCCACAGCCAACTGCCAGACATGTCAGTGAGAACATCCTAGACCATCCAACCCCAGTTGAACTAGCTCAGAAGAGAAGTGTCCAGCCAACTCTCAGAAAATTTTTATTTTTTTGAGATGGAGTTTTGCTCTTGTCGCCCAGGCTGGAGTGCAATGGCGCGATCTCGGCTCACCACAACCTCTGCCTCCCGGGTTCAAGCTATTCTCCCACCTCAGCTTCTTGAGTAGCTGAGATTACAGGTATGCGCCACCATGCACGGCTTTTTTGTATTTTTAGTAGTGATGGGGTTTGTCATTGCACTTAAGCCTGGGTGACAGAGTGAATGTTTTTGTATTTTTAGTAGAGACAGGGTTTCTTCATGTTGGTCAGGCTGGTCTTGAACTCCTGACCTCAGGTGATCTGCCCGCCTTGGCCTCCCAAAGTGCTGGGATTACAGGTGTGAGCTACCATGCCTGGCCAACTCTCAGAATTTTTTTTTTTTTTTTTTTTTGAGACGGAGTCTCACTCTGTCGCCCAGGCTGGAGTGCAGTGGCCGGATCTCAGCTCACTGCAAGCTCCGCCTCCCGGGTTTACGCCATTTTCCTGCCTCAGCCTCCCGAGTAGCTGGGACTACAGGCGCCCGCCATCTCACCCGGCTAGTTTTTTGTATTTTTTAGTAGATACGGGTTTCACTGTGTAGACCAGGATGGTCTCAATCTCCTGACCTCGTGATCCGCCCGTCTCGGCCTCCCAAAGTGCTGGGATTACAGGCTTGAGCCACCGCGCCTGGCCTACTCTCAGAATTTTAAGAAAGAAATAACATCTGTTGTTTTCAGCCACTATGTTGGGGATGAGTGGTTTGTTACACAGCAGAAGCTAACGAATACACAAATATTCAGGAAGTTTTTAAAAGGGGTTACATAACTGAAAAATAAATTCACATGTCAAGATCATTAGAAATCACAGTAACGGGATTTCCTGAGTCATTTTCAGGACACCAGGAGACTATAAATTGTTTATTGCTGCATCAAGATTTGTCCTGCGTTGACCCTCTGAGGATAGAAATTAGTCACATGGGCCGGGCGCGGTGGCTCAAGCCTGTAATCCTAGCACTTTGGGAGGCCGAGACGGGCGGATCGCGAGGTCAGGAGATCGAGACCATCCTGGCTAACACGGTGAAACCCCGTCTCTACTAAAAACTACAAAAAACTAGCCGGGCGAGGTGGCGGCGCCTGTAGTCCCAGCTACCTGGGAGGCTGAGGCAGGAGAATGGCGTGAACCCGGGAGGCAGAGCTTGCAGTGAGCTGAGATCCGGCCACAGCACTCCAGCCTGGGTGACAGAGCGAGACTCCGTCTCAAAAAAAAAAAAAAAAAAAAAAAAATTAGTCACACGTACATGGAAAGGAACAAGAACCCTGATCAAAGAAGAGTGAGACCAACTCACAGAGAGCCTCAGTTCTAACCTCTTTCAAGCCTGCAGAAGGCTAGTGACCAAGAGTAGACCCCCGAAGGCTCCTGTGGTTTCTTGGTTCCAGTGTCTTCTGTGAACTTAGAATGATGATTTTCCCAATGCCTGCAAGATGACATCACAAGCTATTAACTAACTGCAAGAAAAATTGGCTTCATCCAGTGGGAGAATGAAAATTCTGGGCCAGGCACAGTGGCTCACACCTGTAATCTCAGCACTTTGGGAGGCCAAGGCAGATAGATCACGTTGGCCCAGGAGTTTGAGACTAGCCTGCACAACAGGGTGAGACCATGTATCTACAAAAAAATACAAAAATTAGCTAGGCATGGTGGTGTGCAACTATGGTCTCTGTCCCTGTGCGCATGTATCTGCTTGGGAGGCTGAGGTGGGCAGATCTTTTGAGCCTGGGAGGAGAAGCTTACAATGAGCTGAGATTGCAGCATTGCACTTAAGCCTAGGTGACAGAGCCAATCCCTGTCTCAAAAAAAAAAAAAAAGGAAACTTCTCCACTGAAATCACATATGATGGAAACGCTTGGGTAAAGAAGGTCTCCTAACTGCCTGGAATTGCTTGGGTCATTGTGGGTAGCGCGGGGTGTTGGCCCCGTCATCCTGGCCCATGGCTGACAGCCATTAGCAGGTGCAAAGGAAGCATGTGCCATTGCAGGTCCAAGTAAACATACTTGCAAAAATTGAGAATTAGTCTCAGATCAAATTATTAAGTACCTACTATGCTCATATTGACTCCATGTAGGTGGCAGTGGGAGCAGAGGGCTCTGCCTGCTTCTGCTGCTCCTATATTTGGCCAATATGACATTTCAGCAGAAAAAAATCCAAATGTGGCAGAAAAGCATGCAGGATTAACTTTCCTGCTGGGCATGGTGGCTCATGCTTGTAATTCCAGCACTTTGGGAGGTTGAGATGGGCGGATCAAGAGGTCAGGAGTTTGAGACCAGCCTAGCCAACACAGTGAAACCCCATCTATACTAAAAATACAAAAATTAGCTGGGCGTGATGGCGCGTGCATGTAATCCCAGCTATTCAGGAAGCTGAGGCAGGAGAATCATTTGAACCCAGGAGGCAGAGGTTGCAGTGAGCTGAGATCATGCCAGCACTCCAGCTTGGGCTGGAGTCTAGACTCTGTCTCAAAACAAACATAACAACAACAACAACAAAAACTTTCTGAAAGTGGCCTTTCCTTTCTATTTCTGTGTGACTTAGGATTTCCTGCCCAGAGTTTGAAAATAGTAGTTTCTGTTTGAATAACACAAAAGTAAAGTGGTATAGACAGTAAGATATTTGTTCTTTTCTTTTTTTTTTTTCTTTTTTGAGATGGAGTCTTGCTCTGTCACCCAGGCTGAAGTGCAGTGGTGTGATCTTGGCTCACTACAACCTCCACCTACTGGGTTCAAGTGAATCTCCTGTCTCAGCCTCCCAAGTAGCTGGGACTACAGGTGCATGCCACCATGCCTGGCTAATTTTTTTTGAATTTTTTGTAAAGACGGGGTTTCACTATGTTAGCCAGGGTTGTCTCGATCTCCCAACCTCGTGATCTGCCTGCCTCAGCCTCCCAAAGGGATTATAGGCATGAGTCAACGCACCTGGTTCTTTTCATTTTTTGAGACGAAGTCTCTCTCTGTCACCCAGGCTGGAGTGTAGTGGCCTGATCTCAGCTCACTAAGCTCCGCTTCCTGGGTTGAAGCAATTCTCTTGCCTCAGCCTCCCAAGTAGCTGGGATTATAGGCACCCATCACCAAGCCCCGCTAATTTTTGTTTGTTTGTTTGTTTTTTGTTTTTTGAGATGGAGTCTCACTCTATTGCCCAGGCTGGAGTGCAATGGCATGATCTTGGCTCACTGCAACCTCTGCCTCCTGGGTTCAAGTGATTCTCCTGCCTCAGCTTCCCAATTAGCTTGGACTACAGGCGTGCAGCACCACATTTGGCTAATTTTTAGTAGAGACAGGGTTTCACCATATTGGCCAGGCAGGTCTCAAACTCCTGACCTTGTGATCCGCCCGCCTTGGCCTCCCAAAGTGCTGGGATTACAGGTATGAGCCACCACGCCCAGCTCTAATTTTCTTTTCTTTTTCTTTTTTTTGAGACAAGAGTTTTGCTCTGTCGCCCAGGCTGCAGTGCAGTGGCGTGATCTCCACTCACTGCAAGCTCTGCCTCCCGGGTTCACGCCATTCTCCTGTCTCAGCCTCCCGAGTAGCTGGGACTACAGGTGCCCGCCACCATGCCTGGCTAATTTTTTTTGTATTTTAGTAGAGATGGGGTTTCACCGTGTTAGCCAGGATGGTCTCGATTGCCTGACTTCGTGATCTGCCCATCTCGGCCTCCAAAGTGCTGGGATTACAGGCGTGAGCCACCGTACCCGGCCTAATTTTTGTATTTTTAATAGAGACATGGTTTCACCACCATGTTGTCCAGGCTGGTCTCAAACTCCTGACCTCAAATGATATGCCCACCTCAGCCTCCCAAAGTGCTGGGATTACAGGCATGAGCCATGGTGCCCAGCCTCTTCTTTTGTTTTGAGACATGGTCTCGCTTTGCTGTTCAGGCTGGAGTGCAGTGGCACAATCATGGCTCACCGCAGCCTTGACCTCCCAGGCTCAAGTGATCCTCCCACCTCAGCCTCCTGAGTAGCTGGGACCACAGGCATGCACCGCCACACCCAGCTAATTCTTTTTCATTTACTTTATTTTTACATATTTTTTGAGATGGAGTTTCACTCTTGTTGCCCAGGCTGGAGTGCGATCACACCATCTTGGCTCACTGCAACCTCCACCTCCTGGGTTCAAGCGATTCTCCTGCCTCAGCCTCCTAGGTAGCTGGAATTACAGGCATGTGCCACTAGGCCTAGCTAATTTTGTATTTTCAGTAGAGATGGGGTTTCTACATGTTAGTCAGACTGGTCTCGTGCTCCTGACCTCAGTTGATCCACCTGCCTCGGCCTCTCAAAGTGCTGGAATTACAGGTGTGGGCCTCTGCGCCTGGCCTATTTTTTTATTTTTATTATATTTTTGAAAGAGTCTCACTTCGTCATCCAGGCTGAAGTGTAGTGGCGCGATCTCGGCTCACTGCAACCTTGGCTTCCCGGGTTCAAGCAATTCTTGTGCCTCAGCCTCCCAAGTAGCTGGGATTACAAGTGCCCACCATCATGCCCAGCTATTTTTTTTGTATTTTTAGTAGAGACAGGGTTTCACCATGTTGGCCAGGCTGGTCTCAAACTCCTGACCTCAGGTGATCCACCCACCTTGGCTTCCCAAAGTGCTGGGATTTGCAGGTGTGAGTCACGTGCCTGGTGTTTATTTATTTATTTATTTTTAATTAATTTTTTTCCTATAGGAACCAACATGCATGCACTGTCAGGTTTTTTTTTTTTTTTTTTTTTTTGAGACGGAGTCTGGCTCTGTCGCCCAGGCTGGAGTGCGGTGGCCGGATCTCAGCTCACTGCAAGCTCTGCCTCCCAGGTTTACGCCATTCTCCTGCCTCCGCCTCCCAAGTAGCTGGGACTACAGGCGCCCGTCTCGTCGCCCGGCTAGTTTTTTGTATTCTTTAGTAGAGACGGGGTTTCACCGTATTAGCCAGGATGGTCTTGATCTCCCGACCTTGTGATCCGCCCGTCTCGGCCTCCCAAAGTGCTAGGATTACAGGCTTGAGCCACCGCGCCCGGCCAGCACTGTCAGTTTTTAAGGCACTGCCAACTTGTCCCCTGCAGGTGGTGAGTTCTACAATAATCACTTATTCCTTGAATCAAGAAACTGGCAGTCATCAGTGGTGCCAGTTCACTAGAGCCCTGTGTTTGATGAGACACAGGAGAGAAGCTGATTTTTTCAAGAGACCCACCTTAGGCCTTTCTTTCTTTTTTTTTTTTTTTTAAGATGGAGTCTCACTCTGTCGCCAGGCTGGAGCACAGTGGCACGATCTCGGCTCACTGCAACATTCGCCTCCTGGGTTCAAGCAATTCTCCTGCCTCAGTCTCCTGAGTAGCTGGGACTATAGGCGCGAGCCACCATGTCTAGCTTATTTATTTTTTTTGGATTTTAGTAGAGATGGGGTTTCACCATGTTGCCCAGGCTGGTCTCGAACTCCTGAGTTCAGGCAATCCTCCTGCCTTGGCCTCCCAAAGTGCTAGGATTACAGGTGTGAGCCACCATGCGTGGCTAGGCCTTTACTATTTCATATAGGAAAGCAGTTTAGAGCCCAGATGTTGGAAAAAGACTTTCTGGGTTTGAATCCCAGCTCTACCATTTACTAAATGTGCCCTTAGACAAAGTGACTCACTTGCTCTATGCCCCATCTCCCCATCTGTAAAAGGGGCATAATAATCCTATCTACTTCTGGCTGGGCGCAGTGGCTCATGCCTGTAATCCCAGCACTTTGGGAGGCCGAGGCAGGTGGATCATGAGGTCAGGAGATGGAGACCAGCCTGGCCAACATTGTGAAACTCCGTCTCTACTGAAAATACAAAAGGCCGGGCGCGGTGGCTCAAGCCTGTAATCCCAGCACTTTGGGAGGCCGAGGCGGGTGGATCACGAGGTCAGAAGATCGAGACCCTCCTGGCTAACACGGTGAAACCCCGTCTCTACTAAAAATACAAAAAACTAGCCGGGCGTGGTGGCGGGCGCCTGTAGTCCCAGCTACTCGGAGGCTGAGGCGGGAGAATGGCGGGAACCCGGGAGGCGGAGCTTGCAGTGACCCGAGATCGCGCCACTGCACTCCAGCCTGGGCGACACAGCAAGACTCCGTCTCAAAAAAAAAAAAAAAAAAAAAAAAAGAAAATACAAAAATTAGCCAGGCGTAGTGGCAGGTGTCTGTAGTCCCAGCTACTCGGGAGGCTGAGGCAGGAGAATTGCTTGAACCCGGGAGGTGGAGGTTGCAGTGAGCCAAGATCGTGCCACTGCACTCCAGCCTGGGTGACAGAGCGAGACTCCCTCAAAATAATAATAATAATAATAATAATAATAATAATAATAATAAGCCCGGCGCGGTGGCTCAAGCCTGTAATCCCAGCACTTTGGGAGGCCGAGACGGGCGGATCACGAGGTCAGGAGATCGAGACCATCCTGGCTAACATGGTGAAACCCCGTCTCTACTAAAAAATACAAAAAACTAGCCGGGCGAGGTGGCGGGCGCCTGTAGTCCCAGCTACTCAGGAGGCTGAGGCAGGAGAATGGTGTAAACCCGGGAGGCAGAGCTTGCAGTGAGCTGAGATCTGGCCACTGCACTCCAGCCTTGGCCACAGAGCGAGACTCCGTCTCAAAAAAAAAAAAAAAAAAAAATAATAATCCTATCTACTTCTTAGGGTTACTGCAGGGTTTCTTAACCTCAGCACCATTGTCATTTTGGGCTGTATAATTCTTTGTGCTGGGGGGTTGTCCTGTGCATTGTAGGGTGTTCAACAGTATAAGGATATAGAAAAAAAAATTTTGGTTTCTCCTACACTCTCACAGTACAACATAGAATGCTTCTGGGCTGGGGCAGTGGCTCACGGCTGTAATCCCAGCACTTTGGGAGGCCGAGGCGAGTGGATCACCTAAGGTCAGGAGTTCAAGATCAGCCTGGCCAACATGGTGAAAATACAGTAATTTTGTGCGTGCCTGTAATCCCAGCTACTCAGGAGGCTGAGGAAGGAGAACTACTTGAACCCGGGAGGCGGAGGTTGCAGTGAGCTGAGATTGCGCCACGGCACTCCAGCCTGGGTGACAGAGGGATACTCTGCCTCAAAACAACAACAACAAAAAAAGAATGCTTTTGACACCAGATGTGTGGGGGCTTTTCCCTGCCACATGTCAAGCAAGCACTTCTGGAGTGCGCACCTGGACACCTCTGATTCAATTCTGGCACTATCGACCTGGAGATGGCATTGGATCACAACCCCGACTTCAAATGCCAGTCACAAAAACAGGCTGTAAATCAGGGCCCCAGTAAGAGACTGGGGTTCCCACGATCCCCTCCTTATGTTTGATTACTTTGCTAGGGTGGGTCACAGAACTGAGGGAAACACTTCCATTATTACAAAAGATACAGCCAGATGGAAGAGAGGTACAGGGCAAGGTATGTGGGAAGGGGCAAGTCACACTCCACGAACCTCCACCTCTTCAGCTATCTAGCAGCTCTCAGGGATGGGTATGGTGGCTCATGCCTGTATACCCAGCACTTTGAACAGTTTAGGCAGAAGGATTGCTCTAGCTCCCAGGAGTTCAAGACCAGCCTCGGCAACATAGAGAGACTCCCAACTCCACAAAACATTAAATAAAAAAGTAGCCAGGCTAATGTTTAGTGGTGGTGTGTGCCTGCAGTTCCAGCTACTAGAGAGGCTGGGGTGGGAGAAATGCTTGAGCCTGGGAGGCTGAGGCTGCAGTGAGTCATGATCATGCCACTGCACTCCACACTGAGTGACAGGGCAAGACCCTGTCTCAAAAAATAGGCCATGCACTGCTGGGCACAGTGGCTCATGCCTGTAATCCCAGCACTTTGGGAGGCCAAGGTGGGCGAACCACCTGAGGTCAGGAGTTCGAGACTAGCCTGACCACCATGGAGAAACCCCTTCTCTATTAAATATACAAAAAATTACCCAGGTGTGGTGGCACATGCCTCTAATCCCAGCTACACAGGGGGCTGAGGTAGGAGAATCGCTTGAACCTGGGAGGCGGAGGTTGCGGTGAGCTGAAATCACACCATTGCACTCTAGCCTGGGCAACAAGAGCGAAACTCTGTCCCCCCTCCCCCCCCCCCCCAAAAAAAAAGCCCAGGCACAGTCGCTCACGCCTGTAATCAAGCACTATGGGAGGCCCAGGTGGGCGATCACAAGGTCGGGAGATTGAGACTATCCTGGCTAACACAGTGAAACCCTGACTCTACTAAAAATAAAAAAAAATAAAAAAAAAAAAAATTAGTCAGGCATGGTGGCAGGCGCTTGTAGTCCCAGCTAGTTGGGAGGCTGAGGCAGGAGAATGCTGTGAACCCGGAAGGCGGAGCTTGCAGTGAGCCAAGATCGTGCCACTGTACTCCAGCCTGGGTGACGGAGCCAGACGCCATCTCAAAGAAAGAAAAAATAATAATAATAATAGGCCAGGCGCAGTGGCTCATGCCTATAATCCCAGCATTTTGGGAGGCCGAGGTGGGTGAATCACCTGAGGCCAGGGGTTCGAGATCAGCCTGGCCGACATGATGAAACCCCATCTCTACTAAAAACACAAAAATAAGCCAGGCGTGGTGGCGCATGCCTGTAATCCCAGCTACTCAGGAGGCTGAGGCATGAAAATCACTTGAACCCAGGGAGGCAGGGGTTGCAGAGAGCCGAGATCACGCCACAGCACTCCGGTCTGTGTGACAGAGCAAGACTCCATCTAATAACAACAACAACAATAATAATAATAATAAATAAAAGCTCTCATAACCCAGCTCTTCTTGGTTTTTATGGAAGCTTCATTCTATTGGCATGATTGATTAAATCATTGGCCAATGGTGATCAAGTTAACCTTCAGCCTCCCTTCCCTCCCCAGAGGCTAGGGGATGGGGCTGAAGAGTCCCAACCCTGTCATTATTGTCTTTCCTGTGACCAGCCCTCATAGTGAGGCTGTCCATCACTTTGGAGATTTTGAGTATTTTAGGAGTTGTGTGCCAGAAAACCAGAACAAACACCAAATACCTATATTTAACAATATCAGGCCGGGCGCGGTGGCTCAAGCCTGTAATCCCAGCACTTTGGGAGGCCGAGACAGGCGGATCACGAGGTCAGGAGATTGAGACCATCCTGGCTAACACAGTGAAACTCCGTCTCTACTAAAAAATACAAAAAACTAGCCGGGCGAGGTGGCGGGGGCCTGCAGTCCCAGCTACTCAGGAGGCTGAGGCAGGAGACTGGCGTAAACCTGGGAGGTGGAGCTTGCAGTGAGCTGAGATCTGGCCACGGCACTCCAGCCCGGGCAACAGAGCGAAACTCCGTCTCAAAAAAAAAAAAAAAAAACAATATCACAAACAGCATACCTGGTCTCCACTCACAAGATGCCAGGAGCATTCCCCTCCAATCGTAACAAACAGAAATGTGTCTAGACATTGCCAAATGTCTCCTGAGGGGCGGTGGAGCTGGAGCAAAACTGTCCTTGGCACTGAGAAGCAGCAGGTTGTTGCAAGGATTCAATGAGCAAGTTATTGTGCAGGAAGCACTTAGAACATGGTTGGCACATAGTAAATGCCATGTAAAGGTCTACAATTACTATTTTCATTATTGTTCTCTACCCCTGCCTTACCTTGTGGAAAAGAAATATTTTTGATAATATGATGGCTTAAGCACAACGGTGTGTATTGTTAAGCCCGTATGTGATTCTACTATGGAACAAGTATCCAAGTCCCTATTCTGAGATCAAAGGTCAGCAATGTCAGTATTCATTAGAGTCTGACTCCTCTGGGGTTCCACTGTAGGACTCACTGTACCCTGTAGCAAACAAACAAGATCCCATGCTAATGGCCAGTTCAGCTGTCACTGGTCTGCACACATCCATTTTAAATCCCTTCCTGCATTCTGCAAATCGTGCATACTTCAGATCTTCGGCTTTCCATAAATCTGTGGCCCTGAAACAACAGGCTGCTCACCAAACTCACCCCCAAAAAGACAGTGAATAAAAACAAAAAAGGGAGAAAGAGGAAAAACAAAAGGCTGAGTTTCTTTAAATTTCTGGCTCTGCAGAGCCCAAGCATTTCCAATGAAAAATAAAGAATTCTTTCTTCTGTGTCTATTTCAGCTGGCAACCAGCTTTTGCCTTGTGAATAATGTTACTGCATCATTATTCTATCCCACAAGGTAAAACAAAACGAGCAACTTAACAACCAGGAGTGTGCTCGTTTGGAGGGAATGGCTCATTTAAAAGCTCTTTAAATAATATTGCTGTGTTCTCTACAATTTTGCAGCCCCCCACCCTCCAGTTTTTTCAAAGCTATGGGAAAGTTATTACTTTGCACACAAGGTATATAAATAATGCCTTCCTGGAAGCCCCTACCCCCAAACATTTTTCCTTTTTATAAAAACAACATTTATTATTGCATTTACTCTTTTGGGATTCCTGGAGTGTCTACAAATAGATGAGCCTCTATGAATTCTGAGTAACTGTGGTTAGGAAAAAAACTTTGGTTTAATTAGCCATGGTCCTATTTTTGAAATTACATCTTTTTTTTTTTTTTTTTTTTTTTTTAAATAAATGAGGATTGGTCTATACAAAAACTTGAAGAGGATGAATTTGGGGGGATGCAAGTTAATTCTGATTTGAATTAATTGTCACACTTTCGAAAGTGAAATCAAGAGTATTTAGTGAATAATATATCATCATACATTAAGCAAGATCAAGTGAAGAGAAATTAAAAGACATGATTGCAGAAATGCGAACTGCCAGAAATACTAGATCACGTGATATGTGCTTCTGTAGTGAGTGCAAGCAAATCACTCTTCACAATTCTGCTTCACATGGCTCCATCAGTTTGTCATCCCCAAATTCCGAGACTCGATTAATCACTGAAGTGATAAAAATTAACGGGCTTGGCCGGGCATGGTGGCTCATGCCTGTAATCCCAGCATTTTGGGAGGCCAAGGAGGGTGGATCACCTGAGGTCAGGAGTTCAAGACCAGCCTGGCCAACACGGCAAACCCCTGTCTCTATTAGAAATAAAAAAATTGCCAGGCGCAGTGGTTCACGCCTGTAATCCCAGCACTTTGGGAGGCTCAGGCAGGCGGATCACGAGGTCAGGAGATCAAGACCATCCTGGCTAACATAGTGAAACCTCGTCTCTACAAAAAATACACAAAACTAGCTGGGTGTGGTAGCGGGTGCCTGTAGTCCCAGCTACTCAGGAGGCTGAGGCAGAAGAATGCCGTGAACCTGGGAGGCAGAGCTGGCAGTGGGCCGAGATCGTGCCACTGTACTCCAAAAAAAAAAAAAAAAAAAATTGGCCAGGTGTGGTGGCGCATACCTGTAGTACCAGCTACTCGGCAGGCTGAGGCAGGAGAATCACTTGAACCCAGGAGGTGGAGGTTGCAGTGAGCTGAGATCGTGCCACTGCACTCCAGCCTGGGTGACAGAGCAAGACTCTGTCTCAAAAAAAAGAAAAGAAAATTATTAACAGGCTAATAAAAGGACCCTGTGGCTTGCTGAAGGGTCAATGAAAATCAGAAAGCAAGTACAGAACCTACAGGACTAGATTCCCAAGTCTGCAGGTCTACGGGACTAGATTCCCAAGTCCGCAGGTCTGTCTCTAAGCTTTCTCACTTGAGATATTTTTTCATTTCTGAAATAGTGGCTGAAATGACCATAGCTATTTTTGAAGTTTAAATTTTAGCAACACTTCCCAATATCAGAACTCTTTCAGGAGAGTACTGTTCACTGCCTTTGCAGACAACTCTCTAACTCTCTGCTTTTGTTTAAAGGGGTGTCTGATGATCATTTGGGGGAAAGGAGAGCATTCTAAATGTTCACTTGTTGGTTGGGTGGTGTGGTGGCTCACACCTGTAATCCCAGCACTTTGGGAGGCCAAGGCAGGCAAATCACTTGAGGTGAGGAGTTCTGGCCAACATTAAAAAATGTTGTCTCTACTAAAAATACAAAAATTAGCTGGACATGGTGGTGAATGCCTATAATCTCAGCTACATGGGAGGCTGAGCAGGGAGGATCACTTGAACCCAGGAGGTGGATGTTACAGCGAACTGAGATTGCGCCACTGCACTACAGCATGGGCAAGACAGCAAGACTCTGCCTAGAAACAAACAAACAAACAAACAAATCCCCAAAACTAACAAAAATAGCTGGATGCCGTGGTGCATGCCTGTAGTCCCAGATACTCTAAAGGCTGAGATGGGAGGATTGCTCGGGACCGCCTGGGAGGCAGAGGCTGCAGTGAGCCAGATTGTGGAACTGCACTCCAGCCTGGGTGGCAGAGTAAGACCCTGTCTCGGGGAAAAAAAAAAAAGTTTTGTTTTAAAATTCAGGTGGGGAGGATTTCACAGTGTCTGGACACCAGGAGGGAAGAATCATTTGGGGCGGCCATAGAGGCTGCCTGACACACCACTTCTTTTAAGGTGCATTACTCTGATCTATATGTGTATATATACATGTATGTATAGATATATATGTGTGTATATATATGTGTGTGTGTGTATATATATATATATTTTGAGATGGAGTGTCACTCTGTTGCCAGGCTGGAGTGCAGTGGCATGATCTTGGCTCACTGCAACCTCACCTGCCAGGTTCATGCGATTCTCCTGCCTCAGCCTCCTGAGTAGCTAGGACTACAGGTGTGCGCCACCATGCCCAGCTAATTTCTATATATATATATATTTTTTTGAGACGGAGTCTTGCTCTGTTGCCCAGGCTGGAGTGCAGTGGCGCCATCTCAACTCACTGCAAGCTCCACCTCCCAGGTTCACGCCATTCTTCTGCCTCAGCCTCCTGAGTAGCTGGGACTACAGGTGCCCGCCACCATGCCTGGATAATTTCTTGTATTTTTAGTAGAGACAGGGTGTCACCGTGTTAGCCAGGATGGTCTCGATCTCCTGACCTCATTATCTGCCCACCCCAGCCTCCCAAAGTGCTGGGATTACAGGCGTGAGCCACCACGCCTGGCCAATTTTCGTATTTTTAGTAGAGACAGGGTTTCACCATGTTGGTCAGAGTGGTCAATCTCCTGACCTCAGGTGATCCACCCTCCTAGGTCTCCCAAAGTGTTGGGATTACAGGCGTGAGCCACCGGCCCACCCTACTCTGATATTTTCATATAAAGCTTAAGCCTCCTGAAGTCCAGAGAAAAGGTAGTTTCCATAAATAAATAAATAAAATAAAAATAAATAAACTTACCACATCACCCAACAATTTTGTTTGTAGAAACCTACCCAAGATAAATGAAAACATATATCCACATGAAGATATATGTTCACAGATGTTCATAGCAGCATTATTATTTTTCTTTCTTCTTTTTCTTTTGTTTTCTGTGTTTTAGCAATTCTATTAACTGAACGAGACAGGGTCTTGATCTGTTGCCCAGACTGGAGTGCAGTGGTGCATTCATAGCTCACAGCAACCTCGATCTCCCGGATGCAAGCGGTCCTCCTGCCTCAGCCTCCCTAGTAGCTGGGACTATAGGTGCATGCCACCATGACCAGCTTTTTTTTTTTTCTTTTTTTTGAGACAGAGTATTGCTCTGTTTCCCAGGCTGCAGTGCAATGGTGCAATCTCGGCTCACTGCAACCTCCGCCTCCCAGGTTCAAGCAATTCTCCTGCCTCAGCCTCCCAAGTAACTGAGATTACAGGTGCCTGCCACCATGCCTGGCTAATTTTTTGTATTTTTAATAGAGATGGGGTTTCACCATGTTGGCCAGGCTGATCTCAAATTCCTGATCTCAGGTAATCCACCCGCCTCAGCCCCTCAAAGTGCTGGGATTATAGGCATGAGCCACCACGCCCGGCCAATCAGCTGATTTTTTATTTTTAAAGTTTTTTTCATAGAGATAGGTCTCTCTCTGTGTTGCCCAGGCTGGTTTCAAACTCCTGGGCATTCAAGTGATCCTCCCATCTCGGTCTCCTAAAGCGTTGTGATTACAGGAATGAGCCACCAATCTCAGCCCCAGCAGCATTTTCATAACAGTCAAAAAGTTGACACAATCTAAACATCACCAATTGGAAAGTGGACACAAAATGTGGTATGTCCATACATGGAGTATGATGTAGCAATAATAAGGAATGAAATACTGCTACATGCAACAACCTTATATAAACCTCAAAAATATGATGACAAATGAAAGAAGGCAGACACAAAAGGCCGCATGCTGTAAGATTCTACTTATATGAAAAATCCGGACAAATCCATAAAGAGAAAATGTAGATGAGTGGTTGCCTAGGGCTGAAGATTGGAACCAAACTGCCCACGGGCAAGAAGGATCTTTTTGGGGTAATGGAAATGTTCTGAAATTAGTGGCAATGGTTGTGCAAATTTACTGTATAAATTTACTGAGAATCTTAAATTGTACACAAAATAGGTGAATTTCATAGTATGTAAATTATATCTTGATAAAACTGTTAAGTTTTTCTTCAATTGTAGTGAGTTAAAACAAGGTTTCTCAGCTACCTCAGCTTCAGGCCTTCTCTTCTTTTTTTTTATTTTTAAAAAACTTTTATGTGGAGGAGTGTCTCACTATGTTGCCCAGGCTGGTCTCCTACTCCTTGGTTCAAAGGATCTGCCTGCCTTGGCCTCCCAAAGTGCTGGGATTACAGGTAGGCCACTGTACCCAGCCTAGGCCTTCTTATTCAACTTCCATTTTCCCTTCCACTGGCCTGAAACTTGTTCTTTTTTTTTTCTTTTTTGATACGGAGTCTCGCTCTGTTGCCCAGGCTGTAGTGCAGTGGCGCTATCTCCACTCACTGCAAGCACCGCCTCTCGGGTTCCCGGGTTCACGCCATTCTCCTGCCTCAGCCTCCCAAGTAGCTGGGACTACAGGCGTGCATCACCACATCCGGCTAATTTTTGTATTTTTAGTAGAGACGGAGTTTCACCACATTGGCCAGGCTGGTCTTGGACCTCAGGTGATCCACCTGCCTCTGCCTCCCAAAGTGCTGACCGGGGTGAGCCACTGCGCCTGGCCAAAACTTGTTCTTAAGATTGTATTCTGGAGACCAGGCGCGGTGGCTCACGCCTGTAATCCCAGCTCTTTGGGAGGCCAAAGCGGGCAGATGAGGAGGTCAGGAGATTGAGACCCTGTTGGCCAGGCTGGTCTTGAACTCCTGACCTCAGGTGATTCACCCGCCTCGGCCTCCCATGGAGCTGGGATTACAGGTGTGAGCCACCGCGCCAGGCCAAGTGATTGTATTTCTATTAAGACCCTTCTATTTTTTTGTTTCCTCAACTGTTTTTTTTTTTTTCCCCAATTTCCTTTAGGTTACTATTTATTTATTTTTTGAGACGGAGTCTCGCTCTGTCACCCAGGGTGGAGTGGGGTGGCGTGATCTCAGCTCACCGCAACCTCCGCCTCCTGGGTTCAAGCAATTCTCCTGCCCCAGCCTCCCGAGTAGCTCAGATTACAGGTGCCCATCACCATGCCTGGCTAATTTTTGTATTTTTAGTAGAGGTGGGGTTTCACCATGTTGACTAGGCTTGGTTACTTTTTAAAGGGTTTTGCAATGGTCCCTTGATCTACTTTCTACCTTAGACGGGAAATAACACTAATTTCCTACATTGGCAGAGTACAATGATCATTTTTGCCCGGACTACCTAGGAGGTTAATTTCATTTGGGCTCCTGAAACTGCTGGTTCAATCATTCTCCACGTTTATCTAAGTCTTTACCTTTATCTGGGCAGTTCTAGGACATTGAGGGGAATTTTGGTGTTTCTTCCCCTATTATTTCCTGAAGTCCTTTCACTTAAAAAAAAAAACAATAGATTCACTGCTAAAAAAAAAAAAAAAAAAAAAAAACAGTTATCTACTTTCTACTTGCTTCAGTTTAATTGCAACACATTTTTAAAAGGGTCTACTGTGCTGGCTGGTAAGTTAAATTAAAACTTCTAAAGGGTGCAAGGTCTAAAGTTCACACATTCTTGTGAGGTCGGCTCTGTCTCTACCGAGGGAGATCCTATTATCCGTGGTTCTACCAGTCCCAGTCCCATATATTTCCTTCAGAATCTCATGAATGAGGAAAAAGAAGTTCAAATGAGGGAACGTAGGTTCAAATGAAGGTCAGATACCTAAAAGAGTTTTCTGGTGACTGTGTGAGGCTGGGGTGGAAAAAGTGGGGAAAAGGTACCCAGATGTGGGTGGCCCCCGAGGGTTGCTCCACTCCAGCCCCGGCAAGGGCAGGACAGCGCGGCCTGCCTGGGAGATGCCCAGAGCCACTGGAGCGCCTACTGTGTGCCGGGCGGGGGACGGCAGGAAAACGGCGGGATGCTGTGTCCCCTGAGTCTGGCAGGGTTCTAGGCGCTTTACACGTAGCAAGACACATTCTCCGCCTCAAGGCACTCGCAGTCCGTTTTCTGGGTTGCATCAGGTGGGGGCAAACGAGGTCCCCGCAGAAGTGAGAACGCTGAAGGAATATAGTGGGGAAAAGCAAGGCTTCCCTCCTGTCCTACACACCAGGCAGGCCCCAGAGGCTAAGACCGACACGCCCTCCCCGAAGGGCAGACCCGCCTCGAGGAGGGCGGATCCGGGCAGGGCCCGCTGCCGGGGCCTCACCCGACCCCCGCGAATGCGGCCCAGCTCGGCGCCCTCTCCTCACGTGTCCCTCCCGGGTCCATCCCACGTTCTGCTTCCGCCCGACCCCTCCGACTTCCGGTAAAGAGTCCCTACCGCACCTCCGCGCTCCTCCGGCGCCTCAGCGCGCCCGGCCTCCGATGCGCTCAGTGGCCGCAGCTCCTCGGACTCCCGCGGCGGGCACCGAGTCTCGCCCCTTCGCCGCAGCCAAGTGTCCCGGGTGGCGCTCGCTCCAGGAGCCGGCGCCGCGGAGCGGGCGGGGCGACGGTGGCGCGAACTCTGGACAGTATCCCTCCGCCGCCCCTCCCCGGCCCGGACCTGGCCCCCCTCCCTCCCGGCAGCGCTCGCCTCCCTCCGCCTCAGACTGTTTTGGTTGCAACGGCAACGGCGGCGGCGAGTTCCGGCCCGGCTCCCCGCAGCTCCTCGGTCTCGGCGGGCCTCCCCGCCCCTTCGTCGTCCTCCTTCTCCCCCTCGGCAGCCCGAGTGCCCCCCCGGCCGCGCCAACCCGCGCCTCCCCGCTCAGCGCCCGCGCGTCCCCGCCGCGCTCCGGCGTCTCCTCGGCGCGCCCGGCTCCCGGCTGTCCCCGCCCGGCGTGCGAGCCGGTGTATGGGCTCCTCACCATGTCGCTGAAGCCCCAGCAGCAGCAGCAGCAGCAGCAGCAACAGCAGCAGCAGCAGCCGCCTGCGGCTGCCAATGTCCGCAAGCCCGGCGGCAGCGGCCTTCTAGCGTCGCCCGCCGCCGCGCCTTCGCCGTCGTCGTCTTCGGTGTCCTCGTCCTCGGCCACGACTCCTTCCTCGGCGGCCGCGGCGACCTCCGGCGGCGGGAGGCCCGGCCTGGGCAGGTGGGTGTCGGCACCCCAGCCCCCTCCGCTCCGGTCCCGGCGTCCCCTCCCCCGCGGCCCGCGCCGCCGTCCCCGCCCCGTGACCCGCCGGGCTGCCCGGGGTGGGCCGGGGGCCGGCAGCGCGAGGGGGATTCGCTTGGGCCTGAGCCCCGAGGCTCGGCCGGGGGGCGCAGCCGGGGTCCTCTAGGATTGTCAGGCTTGTCCAGCCTCCCGCAGCATCCCCGCCCCCTCCCCCAGCGGTCAAGATGGAGGGAGCGGGCGGCCTCCCCTCCCCACGCGTGTTGGGAGGGGTTTTCGGGTAGCGGCGATAGTCAGCCCCGGATCCCCCTGCCGCACGATCCTCCGACCGCAGCGTGGGGATGCTCGGGCAGCGCCCCCACTCACAGTTTAGATGTGAACGTTAAAGGGGTCTAGAGGCTTTGATGTCGTTTTCTGGAACATGTGTCTCCCCCCCCCGCCATGGGAGACATCTCGGGAGGGTAGAAGTTAGGTCTGCGTCCCTCGTGCCGGTTAAAGGGGTAGGCACCGGGCTCCTCCGGAATCATCAGGGTCTGTCGGGCTCTCTCCCCGCCCCCTCCCAGTCCTGGGAAAGATCGGAGGACGGGGTGGAGACAGGTGGGCCTTGGCCCCCGCACCCCTCTGCGTTCTAGTCCGAGGCGGCGGCGGGGGCTCCAGAACTCTCTTGGAATCGTGGGGCTCCGTGTGGCCTCCCGCAGCGTTCCGCCCTCCCCCACCTGGGGAAGGGAAGGGGTGGGGAGTGCCCGGTCCTCTCCCGGCCTTCCTCCTTCCCCCGCCAGGCCTCTCCGGCGCGCGGGTGGTGGCCAATCCGCATTGCTGTTCGAGGCCACGGTGGAGAAGGCGCCTGTGAATAGCGGTGGGCGAGGGCCGGACCCAGGCTGGACCCGGGAGATCCGGGGCGGCGGTGCTGGTGGCAGGGGGCGGGCACCCTGCGCAGTTATCCCAACTCCCGCCCCAATTTCGGAAATGCTAGGAGAGAGAGATTGCAGCAGGGGACGTGGTGGGGATCCTGAAGGCAG
Source organism: Rhinopithecus roxellana (assembly GCF_007565055.1). Lineage (NCBI taxonomy): Eukaryota > Metazoa > Chordata > Mammalia > Primates > Cercopithecidae > Rhinopithecus > Rhinopithecus roxellana. The sequence continues at coordinate 94,278,077 of NC_044558.1, forward strand.
AAATGCGGGTGTTTACTGGCGTCTTTTTTCCTCCCAAGCTGGGGTTGTGGTAGGGGCTGGGGGCTCAGTGTTGTCCCGACTAGCTGGGTTTGACTCGAGGGTGTGTTTGTGCAGGAGCGCCTGTTGGGGGTGGCGGGTGGTTGTCAGTTCGTATTTCACGAACTAAGAAAATGCTTAGTGTTCAAAGGGAGAAGCAAACGTCAATAGACTCCATTCCATTGTGGCCGGTGTCCTTAACTTCGGGAGTGCCGCCAGAGCTTACCAAGGGCACGCAAGTCCATTTCCCCTGTGCCTCAAGTCCATCCGTGTTGCGGACACTGCTGTGCTTTCCTTAGGCCTAGGCCGCCGTCTTGACAGGGCCGGTCACCGGCGTCCTCCTTAAATAGGCATCTTGGGCTTTGGAAGGTGAAATAAGAGGATTTTTCATTCACCTGCGTATTCTTTTTGAAAACACATTTTCAGCAACCCCTTTCCAAAGAATTTTTATTTACAGCAGAAATTCCCCATCAAGAGGAATCAGCTGGTTTTTAAGGAATTCTGCTGCTTTCAAAGGGGGCGGAAACAGTCGGTTATTTGACTTTACACGCCCCGCCAACCCTTCCCCTTCTCTGAGTCTGAAGCATCCCAAACACTGCTTAGCCAAACTAGTTCAGATGAAGTAATCATTTCCCCAGGTAGAGGGTAACTTCAGTTTCCTTTTTTCGTTGGCATCTAGCGAAGAACGAAAAAATTTAAAATACAGTGTTTATAGAAAAGGATGCATTGTTTTTACTTTCTTAGGTATTAGCAAGAGATTTGGGAGATATATTCAACATGTTCAAGTATATAAACGTTAAAACTAACGTTAAGTTGCATTGACTATGAGGCTTAAAAATTAGACTACAATAGAATTTGCACCTGAGTAGTTTGAGTGATCAAAGATATTTGGAATGTTTTAGTACTCTAAGGTCTTTTTTTCTGTTCCTTGAGGCTTTACAACAGTTTAAGGTTAATTTAGATTTTTCCTTGCTTTAAGTTCCGTTACTTGAGACCTAAATGGTAGCCCTTATTCTTTTTGATGAATAGGTGAAATTTTGTTTACTGTGTTGGATTTGCATAATGTGAAATTTTATTCTTGTACAGATCGTTAATGTACTTGTAGAATTACTTTGAATTTGAATCACTTTCCTGCGTTCCTTATAAATAAGTTTCAACTTCTAGAATCGTCTCACTTATGTTTGTGTGTATCAACAGTGAAAATAAGTTTCTGAGAGCAAAGGTGAAAAAAGAAAATGCAGCATTGGATTTGACAAGTTTCGAGATAGCAAAATATTTTTGAAAGTCTGGAAATTCACATCTGCTTTAAGAAACATTTCATAATTTGACTTTTTGTATGTGTGAATAGTTTTTCATGACTTTCAGAAGTGATTTATTCTATCTTTGTTATACACATGTTTGAAGGTGGCTGTTTTAGGAAAGATAATGTAAACGCAATGTTAGAACATAATTTTACTTTAACATAATTTTTTTTTTGAGACGGAATCTCACTCTGTTGCCCAGACTGGAGTGCAGTGGCCTGATTTCAGCTCACTGCAGTCTCTGCTTCCTGGGTTCATTCAAGTGATTCTCCGGCCTCAGCTTCCCGAGTAGTTGGGATTACAGGTTTGTGCCACCACACCTGGCTAATTTTTTTGTATTTTTAGTGAGGACGGGATTTTGCCATGTTGGCCAGGCTGGTCTCAAACTCCTGACCTCAAGTCATCCACCTGCCTTGGCCTCCCAAAGTGCTGAGATTACAGGTGTGAGCTACTGCCCCTGGCCAATTTTTGTATTTTTAGTAGAGACGGGGTTTCACCATGTTGGCCAGGCTGATCTCAACTCCTCTAACCTCAAGTGGTCTGCCAGCCTTGGCCTCCCAGAGTGCCAGGATTACAGGCAGGCATGAGCCACTGCCCCCAACCATCTGTCTAATTCTTATTTTTGCTTTTTACCTTTTCGTTTTTATGTAGTAGAGGTGATTGTGTATGTTATTTTGTAGTTAGCTTTTTTCTCCTAAACATTGTATTGTAAATGTAAATTTTTTTTTTTTTGAGACGGAGTCTGTTGCCCAGTCTGGAGTGCAGTGGTATGATCTCAGCTCACTGTAGCCTCTGACTCCTGGGTTCAAGTGATTCTCCCACCTCAGCTTCCTGAGTAGCTGGGGCTACAGGAACATGCCACCACGCTTGACTGATTTTTGTATTTTTAGTAGAGACAGGGTTTCACCATATTGGCCTCAAACTCCCATCCTCAGGTGATCCACCCGCCCTTGCCTCTCAAAGTGCTGGGATTACAGGTGTGAGCCACCGCACCTGGCTGTAAGGTTTTTACTTAACCATTCTATTGTTGGGAATTGGGTTTCCACTTTTTTGTTGTAGATAGTGGTGCAGTGAACATTTTTAAATAGCTTTTTGCTTCAGTGTAATTATTTCCTTAGAGAAAGTTCCCAAGAGTGGTTTTACTAGGTCAAAGGGCTTCAGGATTTTAATGGCTTTTGCTAGCGGTGCTCTATTCTTCTTCTTCTTTTTTTTTTTAAGAGACAGAGTCTTGCTCTGTCACTAAGCCTGGAGTGCAGTGGCGCGATCTCGGCTCACTGCAACCTCCTCCTGAGTTCACGCCATTCTCCTGCCTCAGCCTCCCAAGAAACTGGGACTACAGGAGCCTGCCACCATGCCCAGCTAATTTTTTGCATTTTTTAGTAGAGAAGGGGTTTCACCATGTTGGCCAGGATGGTCTCAATCTCCTGACGTCGTGATCCGCCCGCCTTGGCCTCCCAAAGTGCTGGGATTACAGGTGTGAGCCACTGCGCCTGTCCACAGTGCTCTATTATTCTTTAGAAGACTTGTGTTACTTCCAGTGCCAAGAAGGTTGCTCTTCCATAGAATGGTTTCTTTGTAGTTTCTCAGATATTGTGGGGAATTTTCAAAGGAAAAATTGCATTTTTACTGTCAAGTGCATACATTATTAAGTGCTTTTGTTGCTGGATTATTTATATTTGAGTTTAATTTGGTTCCTCTGAGGATTTAATAAGGTAATATATGTGAAGATGTTTTGAAACCTGTAACCACTGTTATTAATGAGGATACTTGGTTTATCTATTGTTACAGTATTGAGTTAAGTGCAGGAATGAAATTCCTGAGGAACTGTTCTAAAGCTTTGTTGTTGTTAACCTCTCTTTTTCATCTGAAAGTGTTTTTTATTAGCTGCTAGCCTATGACCAAGTTATTTTTGGTAACTTTTATGTAATTTCATGGCACTGTTGGGAATTTTCACTGGTTAACTTGTCTTCTCCTTCTTCTACATTCCCTTCCCCATTAAAAATAAAAATAGGGATTTACAATTCTGTTACTCTATTCCTAAACCTAAATAATACGACATTAGAATTGCTTGGGATACAGGATTCAGTGTGAATACAATATTTTTCTTTTAGTGATTTTCAGCTTAGTATTTTTACTGCTTCTTTCTTTTGAGGCATTGCAACTTAAAAATTGTGCTGTTTAGCCAGGCGCCTGTAATCCCAGTTACTCGGAGGCTGAGGCAGGAGAATCACTTGAGCCCAGGAGGCAGAGGTTGCAGTCAGCTGAGATCGCGCCGCTGCACTCCAGCCTGGGAAACAGAGTGAGACTCTGTCTCAAAAAAAAAAAAAAAACAAGTGTGCTGTGGTTTAATGTAGTTGTTCATCATGCTTTCATTTACATTTCAATGAGACCGTTCATCTTTTGCAGTTAAATATCTTGTAGAAGGACCAAAAATACCTACATTGAACACAGCTCTAGTGAAGCATCTATGTACACAGGGTTTTGGGGAGGAATCAGTGAACAAAGCAAATATATTGTCCTTTTGGAGTTTACCTTCTAATGTGACTAGGCAGACAATGAAACATTAAATTACCAGCCTGTGTATAATAGTGTATAAGAGCTATGGGATTAGAAGAAAGCAGATTAAAGGTATAGGGAGTGTGGGGAGGGGAATGAGTTACAATTTTAAATGGATTAGGGGGAGCTTCATTGAGGAGCTAACATTTGAGCAAAGATTTGAAGGTCGGGTATTTAGCCATTTGCTTTTTATCTAGATTAATTAGTCTTGTGGCCTCATTAGTAATTTATAAGGTTTAAATGGTATTATCTTTTGTTATTCTTTTATGTGGATGTTGATACTAACCATCTCTGAAGTTAGACCAAAAAAGTTAATTGACATTGAGGGTCATTAGAGGTAAATTGTAGATGGCTATTACTAACCAAAGAGGCATGTTTTGTTTTTCTTTTGGGCTTATGTATTTTACCTAATTAGTTTAGTTTTTGTTTCAAGTATGTGGAGAAAATAAACTTTTTAAGTTGCCAAAACTTGTATTGGTTTTCTTTTTCTTTTTCTTTAAGAGAAAAAAGTAAGTCTGTAGTTGCTTAAAGATTTCACATTCTGAAACAGTGAAAACATTTATGGGATCAGTCATGGTGTTCCTTTTTTTGGTTAAATGTAAACTTGTATTTTAAGTGTTACTCTAATTAGCGATGGTATATAATTTTACATAAGGGATATTAACTCATATTGTAGCTATATAGTAGCCGTATGTTTTGACTTAAAGGAGGATCTCATGGCTAGGTGCGGTGGCTCACACCTGTAGTCCCAGCACTTTATGAGACTGAGGCTGGTGGATCACCTGGAGTCAGGAGTTCGAGACTAGCCTGGCCAACATGATGAAACCCTGTCTCTACTAAAAATAAAAAAATTAGCCAGGCATGGTGGTGGGTGCCTGTAATCCCAGCTTCTTGGGAGGCTGAGGTAGGAGAATTGCTTGAACCTGGGAGGTGGAGGTTACAGTGAGCCAAAATCATGCCATTACACTCCAGCCTGGGCAACAGAGTGAGACTTTGTCTCAAAACAAGAAAAAAACAAAGGAGGATCTCATTTTTTTGTCCTAAATAGCTACAGCTGTGTTAGAACTGTCACCTTAGCAAAGTACAGTTTTTTGCTTTGAAAGGAATTTTAACATTTTAGAAGATTGTCCTCTAGAATTACTATTTTCTATTTTGACTAGATAGTGATAGTATTTTGATGTTGTGTAAAAGTTAAGCATGAAGAAAACCCTACTTTTTTTTTTTAGGTATTTCAAGTGATTGTGACAACTTCAGTGGAGATGTAAACAGTTTGTTAACAGGCATACCTGCTACTGTCTTTTTTTTTTTTTTTTTTGAGACGGAGTCTTGCTCTGTCGCCCAGGCTGGAGTGCAGTGGCACGATCTCTGCTTACCGCAACCTCTGTCTTCTGGGTTCAAGTGATTCTCCTGCCTCAGCCTCCTAAGTAGCTAGGACTACATGTGCATGTCACCACGACTGGCTAATTTTTGTATTTTTAGTAGAGACAGGGTTTCACCATGTTGGCCAGGATGGTCTCAAACTCCTGACCTCAGGTGATCCACCCACCTCGGCCTCCCAAAGTGTTGGGATTACAGGCGTGAGCCACCATGCCTGGCTGCTACTGTATCTTTTTAAATGAAAGTACTTGGGTTTTATTTTTTTTGTTATTTTCTTTTCTTTTCTTTTTTTTTTTTTTTTTTTTGAGACAGGGTCTTGTTCTGTGTGAGCCACCCCACCCAGCCTCATGAGCTAAGGTGGTGTTTTTTTTTTTTTTTTTTTTTTTTTTTTTTGAGACAGAGTTTTGCTCTTTCCCAGTTTGGAGTGCAATGGCGAAATCTCAGCTCATTGCAACCTCTGTTTCCCGGGTTCAAGTGATTCTCCTGCCTCAGCCTTCTGAGTAGCTGAGATTACAGGCACCTGCCACCCGCCCAGCTAATTTTTGCATTTTTAATTTTTGCAATTTTGCAACATGGTTTCACCATGTTGGTCAGGCTTGTCTTGAACTCCTGACCTTAGGTGGTCCACCGCCTTGGCCTCCCAAAGAGCTGGGGTTACAGCGGTGAGCCATCGTGTGCGGCCTACTCTGTTCCTTTTTTTTTTTTTTTTGAGGTGGAGTCTCGCTCTGTCGCCCAGGCTGGAGTGCAGTGGCTGGATCTCAGCTCACTGCAAGCTCCGCCTCCCGGGTTCGCGCCATTCTCCTGCCTCAGCCTCCCGAGTAGCTGGGACTACAGGCGCCAGCCACCTCGCCCGGCTAGTTTTTTGTATTTTTTAGTAGAGACGGGGTTTCACCGTATTAGCCAGGATGGTCTCGATCTCCTGACCTCGTGATCCGCCCGTCTCGGCCTCCCAAAGTGCTGGGATTACAGGCTTGAGCCACCGCGCCCGGCCCCCGGCTAGTTTTTTGTATTTTTTAGTAGAGACGGGGGTTTCACCGGGTTAGCCAGGATGGTCTCGAACTCCTGACCTCGTGATCCGCCCATCTCGGCCTCCCAAAGTGCTGGGATTACAGGCTTGAGCCACCGTGCCCGGCCTCTGTTTCTTAAATAACGGTAACATCAACAACAAAAATTGCTAAATCTTAAAAATGGAAGGCAAAAACCCTAAGCTTTGAGAGATTAGGGAACTTGCCCAAAGCAACATTTGTAGGATTTTATTACACCTCTCCATTTATTTTTTTTCTTTTTAGAGTCAAGGTCTCCCTCTGTCACCCAGGCTGGAGTGCAGCCTCAAATTCGAGGCTCAAGCATTTCTCCTGCCTTAGCCTCCTGCGTAGCTGGGACTACAGGTACACACCAGCGGGCTAACATTTAAATTTTTTGTAGAGACAGGGTCCTGCCATGTTGCCCAGATTGGTCTCAAACTCCTGGACTCAAGCGATCCTCCTGTCTCAGTTTCCCAAAGTGCTGAGATTACAGGTGTGAGCCACTGCACCGAGCCCCCTCCCTTTATTTTTATTTTTAAATTTTAAGTTCCAGGGCCCCTCCCTTGAAATAAATGGAGATGTAGTATATACACAAGAGCCTGCTGTGTATTTTAAGGCGGTGGTCCCCAACCTTTTTGACACTAGGGACCAGTTTTGTGGAAGATGGTTTTTCCACAGGGTCAGGGGATGATTTTGAGATGAAACTGTTCCACTGGCCAGGCGTGGTGGGTCACGCCTGTAATCCCAGCACTTTGGGAGGCTGAGGTGGGCGGATCACGAGGTCAGGAGTTCGAGACCATCCTGGTTAACACGGTGAAACCCTGTCTCTACTAAAAATGCAAAAAAGTTAGCTGGGCGTGTTGGAGGGCGCTTGTAGTCCCAGCTACTGGGGAGGCTGAGGCCGGAGAATGGCATGAAACTTGGGAGGCGGAGCTTGCAGTGAGCCGAGATCGAGTCACTGCACTCCAGCCTGGGGGACAAAGTGAGACCCTGTCCCAGAAATAAAAAAACAAAAAAAGAAACTGTTCCACCTCAGATCATTACGCATTAGTTAGGTTCATTCTTATAAAGAGCACACAACCTACATCCCTCGCCATGCGCAGTTCCCAGTAGAGTTTGTGCTCCTATGAGAAGCTAACGCTGCACCTTATCTGACAGGTGGGGCTCAGGTGCTAATGCTCACACAGCTCGTGTTGTGCAGTCTGGTTCCTAACAGGCTTGTGCAGTCTGGTTCCTAACAGGCTTGTGCAGTCTGGTTCCTAACAGGCTTTTTTTTTTTCTCTTCAGACGGAGTCTCACTCTGTCACCAGGCTGGAGTGCAGTGGCGCGATCTCAGCTCACTGCACCTCCGCTTCCCAGGTTCAAGTGATTCTCTTGCCTTAGTCTCCCATGTAGCTGGGACTATAGGTGCAGGGACAGAGGTTTTAACTTGTTGCCCAGGATGGCCTTGAATTCCTGACCTCAAACAATTTGCCCTCCTTGGCTTCCCAAGGTGCTGGGATTACAGGTGTGACCCACTATGCCTGGCTGATTTTTAAAATTATTATTATTATTATTTGTGTGTGTGGTTGTTGTGGGGTGTCATCCTGTCACCCAGGCTGGAATGCAGTGGTGTGATCTCGGCTCACTGCAACCTCTGCCTCCCTAGTTCAAGTGATTGTCCTGCCTCAGCCTCCTGAGTAGCTGGGATTATAGGTATGTGCCACCACGCCTGGCTAATTTTTGTATTTTTAGTATAGATGGGGTTTCATCATGTCGGCCAGGCTGGTCTTGGACTCCTGACCTTAGGTGATCCACCTGCCTCAGCCTCCCAAAGTGCTGGGATTACAGGCATGAGCCACTGTGACCGGCTTGGTTTAGTTTTTGTTTTTGTTTTTATTGTTTTTTTTGAGCCGGGAGTCTTGTTCTGTCATCCAGGCTGGAGTGCAGTGGTGTGATCTCAGTTCACTGTGACCTCTGCCTCCTGGGTTCAAGCAATTCTCCTGCCTCAGCCTCCCAAGGATCTGAGATTACAGGTATATGCCACCACGCCCGGCTAATTTTTGTATTTTTAGTAGAAGCGGGGTTTCACCATGTTGGCCAGGCTGGTCTCGAACTCCTGACCTCAGGTGATCCGCCTACCTCGGCCTCCCAAAGTGCGGGGATTACAGGTGTGAGCCACCGTGACCGGCTTGGTTTAGTTTTTGTTTTTGTTTTTGTTGTTTTTTTTGAGACAGAGTCTTGCTCTGTTGCCCAGGCTGGAGTGGAGTGGCGCCATCTCGGCTCACTGCAAGCTCCGCCCCCCAAGTTCATGCCATTCTCCTGCCTCATCCTCCTGAGTAGCTGGGACTACACGCGCCCACCACCATGCTTGGCTAATTTTGTGTGTGTGTTTTTAGTAGAGACGGGGTTTCACTGTGTTAGCCAGGATGGTCTTGATCTCCTGACCTCGTGATCCACCCGCCTCATCTTCCCAAAGTGCTGGGATTACAGGCATGAGCCACCGTACCCAGCCTGGTTTAGTATTTTTATGAGTCTGGGTTGTTAATTAAAACTTGTCGGCCGGGCGCGGTGGCTCAAGCCTGTAATCCCAGCACTTTGGGAGGCCAAGACGGGCGGATCACGAGGTCAGGAGATCCAGACCATCCTGGCTAACACAGTGAAACCCCGTCTCTACTAAAAAAATACAAAAAACTAGCCGGGCGAGGTGGCGGGCGCCTGTAGTCCCAGCTACTTGGGAGGCTGAGGCAGGAGAATGGTGGTAAACCCGGGAGGTGGAGCTTGCAGTGAGCTGAGATCCCACCACTGCACTCCAGCCCGGGCGACAGAGCGAGACTCCGTCTCAAAAAAAAAAAAAAAAAAAAACAAAAAAAACAAAACTTGTCACAGCTGTTAACCTTAACTTTTTATTTTTTATTTTTATTTTTTTTCCAGACGGAGTCTCGCTCTGTCACCCAGGCTGGAGTGCAGTGGCGCGATCTCGGCTCACTGCAACCTCTGCCTCCCGGGTTAAAGACATTTTTCTGCCTCAGCCTCCTGAGTAGCTGGGACTACAGACATGCGCCATCTTGCCCAGCTAATTTTTGTATTTTAGTAGAGACTGAGTTTCACCATATTGGCCAGGTTGGTCTCGAACTCCTGGCCTCGAGTGATCCACCTGCCTCAGCCTCCCACACCTGGCAACCTTGACTTTTTATTTGCTGGTAATTATCTGTGTTTGTATTCATGTGAAAATTTGAAATTCTCATTAATGTTTAAAGATACTTACATAGATTGCTTGTAATTTAAACCCTGAAATTGTGTCAAGTGACTATAAAATGTCAATTTATTTTATTTATTTAATTTATTTATTTTCGTGATAGGATCTGACTCTGTTGCTAAGGCCGGAGTGCAGTGCTGCAAATACGGCTCACTGCAACCTCTGTCTCCCGGGTTCAAGCCATCCTCCCACCTCAGCCTCCTGAGTAGTTGGAACTACTGGTGTGCCTCACAGTGCCCGCCTGGTTTTTTTGTATTTTCAGTAGATGTGGAGTTTTGACATGTTGATCTTGAACTCACAGCCTCGAGTGATCCACCCACCTAGGCCTTCTAACATGCTGGTGTTACAGGTGTGAGCCACTGTATCCAGCCCGAAAATGTCAGTTTTGTGCCATGATTAATAGCTAACTACATTTTGGGAATGGAGTAAAATGTCATTCTGTAATGAAGTCTTTTTAAAACTCATTAGTTGTGGTATGAGGCTTGTTGGCAATATGAGTGAACATGGTTTATTTTTATTAACTGTATCAGAGCTTTAGAATATTGGTCTCCTGAAGCCATTGCTTTGAGAGGCTTTATTGAACAGTGTTGCCAATGATCATTTTTTTTCCTTTTTTTCTTTTTTTGAGACTGGATCTTACCCTGTTGGCTAGGTTGGAGTATAGTGGTATGGTCATGGCTCATTTGCAGCCTCAATATCCTGGGCTCAAGCAGTCCTCCTACCTCAGTCTCCTGAGTAGCTGGAACTACAGGTGCATGCAGCCATGCCCGGTTTTTGTATATTTTGTAGAGACAGGGTTTAGCCATGTTGCCCAGGATGGTCTCAAACTCTTAAATTGAAGTAATCCATCCACCTAGTTTTCCCGAAGTGCTTTAATTACATGCGTGAGGCACCGTGGCTAGCCAGGTCAATTATTTTTCATTGATATTTTTCATACTGCTTTTTAAAGTCATGTTAAAATATTCTTAATAATTTTTCTAAGTGGAATTAGTCTTGATTATAATTTTAGTTTTTTATAAAGGGCTGGTTTTGAAACAAGTACTGCATTTTTCTTTTCGGGTTTGTAAACATTTATTGTGGACTTTGTGCAGTTAACTATTTTCATTCCTGAAATGCATTTGGAAATCAGTAATTAAAGACTAAATGTCTTTTTCACTGAAGCTTGAGCAGATTATAGAAAGGAGAGTTGTTTTGTTTTTTGTTTTTTTTTTGGTACAAATGGGGGTCTTGTTATGTTGCTCAGACTGGCCTCCAACTCCTGGGCTTAAACTATCCTCCTGCTTCAGCCTCTGGTCTGGAGAGTTCTTTATGGCCTCTTTGAGAACTTACTTTTACTTTACACATGATTCTATCTAGCTTTCTTTTCTGATATACATATTGGCAGCAAGTAGAAAAGTATTATTTTCAGAGGCAGATATATTAACCACAATGAGAAATAACAGTAGCGTGATAGAAAGTTGAAAGACTTGGCTGGGCATGGTGGATCACTTGAGGTCAGGAGTTTGAGACCAGTCTGGCCAATGTGGTGAAACCCTGTCTCTACTAAAAAACAGAAAAAGGGTCGGGCTTGGTGGCTCACCCCTGTAATCACAGCACTTTGGGAGGCTGAGGAGGGCAGATCACAAGGTCAAGAGGTTGAGACCATCCTGGCCAACAGGGTGAAACCCCATCTCTACTAAAAATACAAAAAAATTAGCTGGGCGTAGTGGTGTGCGCCTGTAGTCCCAGCTACTCAGGAGGCTGAGGCAGGAGAATTGCTTGAACCCAGGAGGCAGAGGTTGCAGTGAGCCGAGATCGGGCTACTGCACTCTAGCCTGGCGACAGAGGGAGACTCTGTCTCAAAAAAAAAAAAAAAAAGAAAAAAAAAAGCCGGGCGTGGGGCAGGGCGTGCTCCTGTAATCCTAGCTACTTGGGAGGTTGAAGCAGGAGAATCGCTTGAACCTCGGAGTCCAAGGTTGCAGTGAACTCAGATTCAGATTGTGTCACTGTGCCCCAGCCTGGGTGACAGAGCGAGACTGTCTGAAAAATACAAAAAACACGTTTGGAAGACTGGTGGCTGGGCATGGTGTCTCACACCTGTAATTCCAACACTTTGGGAGGCTGAAGCAGGCAGATTACCTGAGCTCAGGAGTGCAGGTCCAGCCTGGGCCACAAAGGGAATCCCCGTCTCAACAAAAAATATTTATACTAAAAATTTAGCCGGGCGTGGTCATGCACATCTGTAGTCTCAGCTACTTGGGAGGCTGAGGCGAGTAGTTCACTTGAGTCTGGACATTGAAGTGAGCCATGATTGCACCGGTGCACTCCAGCCTGGGCATTAAAATGAGACCCTGTCTCAAAAAACGAAACAAAGAGACTGGAGAATTACTAAAAAACGGACACAAGAGCTCAAAAAATATACCATTCTGGGAGGTTTTTTTGTTGTTTTTGAGATGGAGTTTCGCTCTTGTCACCCAGGCTGGAGTGCAGTGGCACCATCTCTCACTGTAGCTCCGCCTTCTGGGTTCAAGCAATTCTCCTGCCTCAGACGTCTGAGTAGCTGAGATTACAGACGTTGGTCACCATGCCTGGCTAGTTTTTGTATTTTTAATAGAGACGGGGTTTCTCCACATTGGCCAGGCTGGTCTCCAACTCCTGACCTCATGTGATCTCCCTGCCTCAGCCTCCCAAAGTGCTGGGACCACAGGCGTGAGCCAATGCACCTGGCTTTTTTTTTGACATAGAATCTTGCTCTGTTGCCCAGGCTGGAGTGCAGTAGCACAATCTTGGCTCACTGCAACCTCTGCCTCCCAGCTTCAAGCGATTCTCCTGCCTCTGCCTCCTGAGTAGCTGGGATTACAGGTGCCCGCCACCACACACTGTTAATTTTTGTATTTTTAGTAGAGATGGGGTTTTGCCATTTTGGCCAGTCTGGTCTTGAACTTCTGACCTCAAGTGATCTACCCACCTAGGCCTCCCAAAGTGCTGGGATTACAGGCATGAGCCACCACTCCTGGCCTGGGAGTTTTGACTAAGTTTGTAGCTGTATACTTTAGGCCCTAAGGGCATTACTGTTTCATAGCACAATGTAGTTAATTAATGTGCTCATAATGGTGACTCATAACGCCAGGTTAAATGACTTTTTTGTATCTCCCAAAGAAGTATTTTTCAATCTGCAGGTCATGACCCCTTAGTAGATTGTGAAATCACATTAGTGGATTATGACAAGCATTTTAGAAAAAAGAATAGGAAGTGTTAGGACACACTGCATTATTGAAATAATTGTTTTTGAGATGGAGTTTCGCTCTTAGTTGCCGAGGCTGGAGTGCAGTGGCCCGATCTGCCTCCTGGATTCAAGCAGTTCTCCTGCCTCAGCCTCCTGATTAGTTGGGATTACAGACATGGGCCACCACGCCTGGCTAATTTTGTATTTTAGTAGAGACAGGGTTTCTCCTTGTTGGTCAGGCTGGTCTCGAACTCCTAACCTCAGGTGATCCGCCTTCCTCGGCCTCCCAAAGTGCTGGGATTACAGGCGTGAGCTACCATGCCCGACCTAATTTTTGTATTTTTAGTAGAGATGGGGTTTCACCATGTTGGCCAGGATGGTCTTGATCTCTTTTTTTTTTTCTTTTTTTTTTGAGATGGAGTCTCGCTCTGTCGCCCAGGCTGGAGTGCAGTGGCCGGATCTCAGCTCACTGCAAGCTCCACCTCCCGGGTTTACGCCATTCTCCTGCCTCAGCCTCCTGAGTAGCTGGGACTATAGGCACCACCACGTCGCCCGGCTAGTTTTTTGTATTTTTTAGTAGAGACGGGGTTTCACTGTGTTAGCCAGGATGGTCTTGATCTCCTGACCTCGTGATCCACCCGTCTCGGCCTCCCAAAGTGCTGGGATTACAGGCTTGAGCCACTGCGCCCGGCCTAGTTTATTTATTAAAAGAGAAAGAATTCCTTCCTTGGCTGGGCACGGTGGCTCATGCCTGTAATCCCAGCACTTTGGGAGGCCGTGGCGGGCAGATCATGAGGTCAGGAGATCAAGACCAACCTGGCCAACATGGTAAAAACTCATCTCTACTAAAATACAAAAAATTAGCTGGGCGTGGTGGTACGCATCTGTAGTCCCGGCTACTTGGGAGGCTGAGGCAGGGGAATCGCTTGAACCCAGGAGGTGGAGGTTGCAGTGAGCCGAGATTGCGCCACTGCACTCCAGCCTGGGTGACAGAGCGAGTCTCTGTCTCAAAAAATGAAAAGGAAAGAATACCTTCTTTATAAAGCGAGATACTAAAGTCTTAATATTTTCTGTTTTTATGTATTCATTTTTTGAGACGGGATCTTGCTATATTGCCCAGGTTGGAGTACAGTATTGTGATCATGGCTTATTGCAGCCTCAAGTGATCCTCCCGCCTCAGCCTCCTGAGTAGCTGGGACCACAGGCACATGCACCATTACACCCTTCAGGTTTTTTTTTGTTTTCTTGTTTTGTTTTGGAGACACCGTCTCGCTCTGTCACCCAGGCTGGAGTGCGGTGGTGCAATTTCTGCTCACTCCAGCCTCCACCTCCCGAGTTCAAGCAGTTCTCCTGCTTCATCAAGTAGCTTGGTACCACATGCGTGCACCATCATGCCTGGTTAAGTTTTTGTATTTTTAGTAGAGACAGGGTCTTACCATGTTGCCCAGGTTGGCCTCAAACTCTTGAGCTCAAGTGATCTGCCTGCCTTGGCCTCGCAAAGTGCTGCTTCCTACAATTTAAAAAATTTTTGTAGAGACAGTCTCACTGTTACCCAGGCTGGTTTTGAACTTCTGCCCTCAAGTAGTCCTCTTGCCTTGGCCTCCCAAAGTGTTGGGGTTAAGGCTGTGAGCCAGCACACTCAGCCTAGATTATTCTTATGTTCTGTTCTTGGCACATAGTAGATATTCAACAATGTAGAGTCAAACATATTTGGAGTTGGAATGACTCTGGTGTTTTTTTTGTTTTATTTTGTTTTGTTTTGTTTTTTAACCAGAAACACGAGCACTTTATTGAATGCCTTTGTAGAAAAGTGTGTGAGTATAAAGGGCTGATACAGGACTTGGCTCTGGGGGCAGGGCGAGGAATGGAAGGTGGAGTACGTGGGATTCAGATCATGGGCAGAGCTCCTGGCCTAGATGATGCCTCCTGATCTATTGATAGACATGAAAGATCAACACTAGGATGATGATGAGCAGAATGGTCATGATGATGTGCACAATCAGGTCCCAGATGTTCAGGCACTTGGCGTTGGAGGTGTAGGCCTGGGCCCTGGTCAGGTCGCCAACCATTTTCCTGTCCCTAGACTTCACGGAGTAAACCAGTGCTATGAAGCCCAGGCAGCAGGAGTTCATGAAGTGGGTGTTGAACAGGGACCAGACAACATGGTCGGGCATGGAGTTCTTGCTGTGGATGTGTATCACAGTGGACATCAGGGGAGCATGGTTGTGGGGCACCCCCAGCAGAGCCACCTCTTGCTCCTCCTTGAGCATCTCATAGTTAGGGGGATGGCCGATGTTGGTGGGAGTGAAGAGGTTTGGACGGTGTGGTTCATGGTGTCCAGGGAAGACCAGCTGTGGTCGGGTTGCTGGGCTGGTTCTCAGTGGGCCCCTCCCTTTCCCTGATAGTTTGGATTTCTCTGGCTCTGGTGATTTTTTAGTACTCATTCTATTTACAGGTGAAGAAATTGAGACCAAGAGGGTTATTTGCCAGTGTCTCATAACTGGCTGCATAACTGACATTAGAATCTGATGTACTTTTATTTCTAATACATTGCTTTTTTTTTTTTTTTGAGATGGAGTCTCGCTCTGTTGCCGAGACTGGAGTGCCGTGGCGCAACCTTGACTCATTGCAACCTCCCTCTCCCAGGTTCAAGCTATTCCCCTGTCTCAGCCTCCCAAGTAGCTGGTACTACAGGCTCCTGTCACCATGGCCAGCTAGGTTTTGTATTTTAATAGAGATGGGATATCACCATGTTGGCCAGGCTGGTCTCGAACTCATGACCTTAGGTGATCCACCTGCCTCGGCCTCCCAAAGTGCTGAGATTACAGGCATGAGCCACTACGCCTGGCTGCCTGGCCTTTCACTGTCATTTTTCTTTTTCTTTATCCTTCCTTTCCTTTCTTCTTTTCTCCCCTCCCCGCTGCCTCCTCCCTTCCCTCCCTCCCCCCCCTTCCTTCCTTTCTCTGCCTCTTTTTATTTCTTCTTTTGTTTTTCTTTCTCTGTCTCTCCCACCCCTTGCTCTCTATCTCCCTCCCTTCCCTTCTCTCCCCCGCCACCTACTTTCTCCCCCTCCCGTTTTGTTCCTAAGAGACAGGGTCTTGTTATGTTGCTCAGGCCGACCTTTAACTCCTGAGCCCAGATGATTCTGCCTCCTGAAGGTGTAGGGTGTAGCTGGGACTACACCCACCTCCCGTTGTCATCTTTTGTTTTTTTGGAGACAGTCTTTCTCTGTTGCTCAGGGTGGAGTGTAGTGGCACAATCATAGCTTACTGTAACTGTGTAACCTCGAATTCTTGGGCTCAAGCATTCATCCCACCTCAGCTTGCTGAGTACCTGGGGCTACAGGTGTGTATCACCATGTCCAGCTGATTTCTTTTCTCTTTTTTCCCCCGCAGACAGGATCTTGCTCTGTTGCCCAGGCTGGTGTCGAACTCCTGGGCTCAAGTGAACCTCCTGCCTTGGCCTTCCAAAGTGTTGGGAGGGATTACAGGCATGAGCCACTGCACCCAGCCTCCTCTTTCTTCCCATTTAACTCCTAACCACACCGAACTTTCTGTCTGCAAAGAGGAGCATTGGTCAACAGTTCACAAAATGGCTAGGCATGATGGCGTGCACCCATAGTCCCAGCTATTTGGGGAGCTGAGGTGGGAGGATTGCTGGAGCCCGGGAGTTCAAGGCTCTGGGCAACACAGCAAGACGTCATCTCTGACCGGGCCCGGTGGCTCACACCTGTAATCCCAGCTACTCGAGGGGGCTTGAGACAGGAGAATCGCTTGAACCCAGGAGGCAGAGGTTGCAGTGAGCCAAGATTGAGCCACTGCACTCCAGCCTGGGTGACATAGTGAGACTCTGTCTCAATAAAAAAGAAAGTCATCTGTACTATTTCATGTTACTCAATAGTTTCTTTCTCTTTATTGTTGAGTAGGAGTCTATTATATGCATGTACCAGTTTGTTCATCTAGTAGTGGACATTGAGTTAGCAGGTTTTGGCTATTAAAAATAAAGCTAGATGGAGGCAAGGTGCGATGTCTCACGCCTGTGATCCCAGCACTTTGGGAGATCGAGGCAGGCGGATCATCTAAGGTTGGGAGTTTGAGACCAGCCTGACTGACATGGAGAAACCCCATCTCTACTAAAAATATGAAGTTAGCCAGGCGTGGTGGCGCATGCCTGTAAACCCAGCCAGGAGGCTGAGGCAATAGAATTGCTTGAACCCGGGAGGCGGAGGTTGCAGTCAGCTGAGATTGCACCATTGCACTCCAGCCTGGGCAACAAGAGCGAAACTCCATCTCAAAAAAAAATAAAAAATAAAAAAAAATAAAGCTGGTGTGAATATTTATGTACAGGTTTTGTGTGAACATACGATTTTATTTCTCTTGGTTGGCATGCATGGAAATGAGATTGCTGGGTTTTGTGGAAAGTGTTTATTTTTCCAGGGTACATATAATCCTGTGAGTGTTTATTTAATTTTAAAAGTAATTGCTAAACTATTTGCTAAAGTGACTGTACTATATTTTCTTCCCCTAGCAGTGTATGTTTTTTTTTTTTTTTTGAGACAGGGTCTTGCTCTGTCACCCAGGGTGGAGTGCAGTGGTGTGATATTGTCTCACTGCAACATTGACCTCCTAGGCTCAAGTGATCTTCCAGCCTTAGCCTCCTGGCTGGGACCACAGGCATGTACCACCACACCTGGTAATTTGCTTTGATTTTTAGTAGAGAAGAGGTCTCACTATGTTGCCCTGACTGGTGTTGAACTCTTGGGCTCAAGTGATTCGTCTACCTCAGCCTCCCAAAGTGCTGGGATTACACGTGTGAGCCACTGTGCCTGGCCTCATTGTGGGTTTCTTTTGCATTTCCCTAATGCAAAGTGATACTGAGCATCTTTTCATGTGTTTATTTGACATTCATACCATCTTCGGTGATGAGAAACTGTGTTTATGCATTGCTTAATGATGGGGATGTGTTGTGAGAAATTTTTTTTTTTTTTTTTTTTTTTTTTTTGAGACGGAGTCTTGCTCTGCCACCCAGGCTGGAGTGCAGTGGCCGGATCTCAGCTCACTGCAAGCTCCGCCTCCCGGGTTTTGTACGCCATTCTCCTGCCTCAGCCTCCCGAGTAGCTGGGACTACAGGCACCCGCCTCGTCGCCCGGCTAGTTTTTTTTTTGTATTTTTTTTAAGTAGAGACAGGGTTTCACCATATTAGCCAGGATGGTCTCGATCTCCTGACCTCGTGATCCGCCCGTCTCGGCCTCCCAAAGTGCTGGGATTACAGGCTTGAGCCACCGCGCCCGGCCTTTTTTTTTTTTTTTTTGAGACGGAGTCTTGCTCTGCCGCCCAGGCTGGAGTGCAGTGGCCAGCTCTCAGCTCACTGCAAGCTCCGCCTCCCGGGTTCACGCCATTCTCCTGTCTCAGCCTCCCCAGTAGCTGGGACTACAGGTGCCCGCCTCGTCGCCCGGCTAGTTTTTTGTATTTTTTAGTAGAGACGGGGTTTCACCATATTAGCCAGGATGGTCTCGATCTCCTGACCTCGTGATCCGCCCGTCTCGGCCTCCCAAAGTGCTGGGATTACAGGCTTGAGCCACCGCGCCCGGCCGAGAAATTTTTTAGGTGATCACATCATTACACAAGCCTAGATGGTATACCTACTACACACGTAGGCTGTGGTACGCAGTATTACTCTTAGGCTACAAATCTATATAGCATGTTACTGTACTGAATATTGTTGGCAGTTGTAACATAATGTTAAGTATTTGTGTATCTAAACATATCTAAACATAGAAAAGGTAAGTAAAAATACAGCATAGAAGATAAAAGTGGTATATCTGAATAGGTCACTTACCATGAATGGAGCTTGCAGGACAGGAAGTTGCTTGGAATGAGTCATTGTATGAGTGGTATGTGAATGTGCAGGCCTAGGATATTACTGTATACTACCATAGATGAACACTGTACAGTTAGGATACATTAAGTTGATAAATATCTTTCTTAGTTTGTTTTTTGAGACAGAGTCTTGCTCTGTCGCCCAGGCTGGAACGCAGTGACATGATCTCCGCTCACTGCAGTCTTGGCCTCCCAGGTTCAAGCGATTATTCTGCCTCAGCCTCCTGAATAGCTGGGATTACAGGTGTGTGCCACCACGCCCAACTAATTTTTGTGTTTTTAGTAGAGATGGGGTTTCACCATATTGGCCAGGCTGGTCTCGAACTTCTGACCTCAGGTGATCCACCTGTTGCAGCCTCCCAAAGTGCTGGGATTACAGACGTGAGCCACCGCACCCGGCCAGAGATGAGGTCTTGCTGTGTTGCCCAGGGCGTTGAACTCCTGGGCTCCAGCAATCCTTCCACCTCAGCTTCCCAAGAAGCTGGGACTGTGGGTGCACACCATCATGCCTAGCCGTTTTGTGAACTCTTGACCAGTACTCTCTGCAGACAGAAAGTTCAGTGTGGTTAGGAGTTAAGACTTGTAACCTCTGACCTCAAGTGATCTGCCCACCTTGACCTCCCAAAGTGCTGGGATTATAAGTGTGAGCCACTGTGCCTGGTCAAAAATACCTTTCTTTAAGAATAAATTTAATTTAACTTACTAGTTGATCATTGTATATAGGTCTGTTGTTAACTGAAACATGCGGTGCATGTCTTTATTTGGGATCTGACTTATGTGGAAGTATTTGCATTATCTTCCTTCTAGATGTAGAGCATCTTGATAGTAGAAAGAAGTGCCTTTTACAACTTTGTATGCTCAGTAAGTTATCAATTTGCTGTGGCCAGGTGCAGCGGCTCATGCCTATAATCCCAGCACTTTGGGAGGCCGAGGCGGGCAGATCCCCTGAGATCAGGAGTTCAAGACCAGCGTGGCCAACATGGTGAAACCCCGTGTTTGTTTGTTTGTTTATTTATTTTTGAGACAGAGTCTCACTCTGTCGCCCAGGATGGAGTGCAGTGGCACGATCTCGGCTCACTGCAACTTCCAGCTCCTGGTTTCACGCCATCTCCTGCCTCATCCTCCCAAGTAGCTGGGACTACAGGCGCCTGCCACCACGCCCGGCTAACTTTTTGTATTTTTAGTAGAGACGGGATTTCACTGTGTTAGCCAGAATGGTCTCAATCTCCTGACCTCGTCATCCACCTGCCTCGGCCTCCCAAAGTGCTGGAATTACAGGCATGAGCCACTGCGCCTGGCCTACCCTGTGTTTATTAAAAATACAGAAATTGGCTATTTGTGGTGGCACATCTATAGTCTCAGTGACTCAGGAGGTTGAGGCAGGAGATTCTCTTGAACCCAGGAGGCAGTGAGCAGAGATCGCGCCAGGGGACTTCAGCCTGGGCGACAGAACGAGACTACATCTCAAAATAATAATAATAATGTGTTGAATATGTGACTATTGGTTTTATTTTTTTTTTATTTTTATTTATTTATTTATTTATTTATTTTTTTTTTTTTTTGAGACGGAGTCTCGCTCTGCCGCCCAGGCTGGAGTGCAGTGGCCGGATCTCAGCTCACTGCAAGCTCCGCCTCCCGGGTTCACGCCATTCTCCTGCCTCAGCCTCCCGAGTAGCTGGGACTACAGGCGCCCGCCACCTCGCCCGGCTAGTTTTTTGTATTTTTAGTAGAGACGGGGTTTCACCATGTTAGCCAGGATGGTCTCGATCTCCTGACCTCGTGATCCGCCCGTCTCGGCCTCCCAAAGTGCTGGGATTACAGGCTTGAGCCACCGCGCCCGGCCGGTTTTATTTTTTTATTTTTTTATTTTATTTTATTTTTATTTATTTTTTTTTTTTGAGACGGAGTCTCGCTCTGTCACCCAGGCTGGAGTGCTGTGGCCGGATCTCAGCTCACTGCAAGCTCCGCCTCCCGGGTTCACGCCATTCTCCTGTCTCAGCCTCCCGAGTAGCTGGGACTACAGGCGCCGCCACGTCGCCCGGCTAGTTTTTTGTAGTTTTTAGTAGAGACGGGGTTTCACCGTGTTAGCCAGGATGGTCTCGATCTCCTGACCTCGTGATCCGCCCGACTCGGCCTCCCAAAGTGCTGGGATTACAGGCTTGAGCCACCGCGCCCGGCCTCGGTTTTATTTTTATTTTTATTTTTTCAGCTGGAGTCTCTCTGTGTTGCCCAGGCTGAAGTACAGTGGTGTGCAGTGGTGTAATCTTAGTTCACTGCAACCTCTGCCTCCTGGGTTCAGGTGATTCTTCTGTCTCAGCCTCCCGAGTAGCTGAGACTACAGGCATGCACTCCTGTGCCTAATTTTTGTATTTTTAGTAGAAATGGGGTTTCACCATGTTGGTCAGCCTAGTCTTGAACTCCTATTCTCAAGTGATCTGCCTACCTCAACCTTCCAAAGTGGCGGGATTATAGGCGTGAGCCATGGTGCCCAGCCAGACTATTGGTTTTGTTTTGTTTTGTTTTATTTTATTTTGTTTTACTTTATTTATTTTAAGATGGAGTTTGTTTCTCTCTTGTCGCCTAGGCTGGAGTGCAGTGGCATGATCTCGGCTTACTGCAACCTCCGCCTCCCAGGTTCAAGCGATTCTCCTGCCTCAGCCTCCTAAGTAGCTGGGATTACAGGCGCCTACCACCGTGCCTTGCTAATTTTTGTATTTTCAGTAGAAACGGGGTTTCACCATCTTGGCCAGACTGTTCTCGAACTCCTGACCTAGTGATCCACCCACCTCGGCCTCCCAAAGTGCTGGGATTACGGGCATGAGCCACCGTGCCCGGCTGTTGGTTTTATTATTAGGCAGTAGGAGTTGACCCTGTCAAGAAAAAGCTGTCATGTAGAAAGCATGGCATTTAGAGGCATACCACGTTTAATTCCCTCCCCCTTTTTTTTATTTTTGGTGTACCTCCTGCTTGTGAGGCTTGGGAATACAGTAGTGAATAAGCCAGATGAGGTCTCTCTCTTTCTGGAGCTTATGTAGTAGTATAGACAGAAAGTTCACATTACCCCTGCCACCTTATGGTATTGAGGTGTTTGAGATGGTACTGTTTACTTCTGCCTCATAAAATCTTGAAAGGAGTTCTTTTAGATGAAGAGAAAAACAAAACAAAACAAAAAACCAGAAAAAAAAAACCATCCGAAGAATGGGTCTGGGTCATGTCTGTAAACCTCCCCACGTCATGGGGAGACTGAAGTGGGAAGGGCCAGGAGTTCAAGACCAGGCTGAGAAACATAACAAGACCCCATCTCTACAAAAAATATTTTTTAATTAATGGGGGATGGCAGCACACACCTGTAATCTCAGCTACTCACGAGGCTGAAGCTAGATGATTGCTTGAACCCAGGAGTTCAAGATTGCAGGAGCTATAGTCACATCACTGCGCTCCAGCCCCTGTCATCAGCAGTCTGGTATGTTGCTAAGGGTCTTGTTCTTTTTAGTGCTTCAGGGACAGCCACTGGCTAGGCACAGAAATAAGTGTGTTTGAGAAGCTTTCTGACCTCAGCTTGTAAAAATTGATTAGGGTCATAATTAAAAAGGAGGGAAACAGGATTGAGTGGACTGGGCCCTACCCTGAGTTTATTCTCCCAGGGCATACATAATCTCATGTGATTACCACATAGCCCTGTTAGATCATCTGTTATCCTGTCCCCATTTTACCCATGAGGAAATGAAGGCCCAGAGAGGTTAGGTGACCTATTTAAATTCACTCAGAAAGTGGCAGAGACGGAATGAATTGGTTACTATCATTGTGTTTTGGATCTCTGAAAGGTATATGCAAGTAAGAACAGGAGAAGAAAACTAGTGATGGTATTAAAAAATGTTATGATTGGTTTCTTTTAATCAATCAGGAACTTGAGTCACTAGCTTCTCTGGGTGAAGGACTATACTTCAACAATGTGAAAAATGGAAAGAAATGAGGAATTTTGGCTGGGCGCAGTGGCTCACACCTGTAATTCTAGCACTTTGGGAGGCCAAGGGAGGAGGATTGCTTGAGCTTAGGAATTCAAGACCAGCCTAGGCAACATAGTGAGGTCCCATCTCTATAAAAATAAATTAGCTGGGCATGCTGGTGCATGCCTATAGTCTCAGCTACTTGGGAGGCTGAGTCAGGAGGGTCACTTGAACCCAGGAATTCGAGGTTGCAGTGAGCTATGATTGAGCCACTGTTTACCATCCCAGGCGACAGAGACCCTATCCCCCTACCGCCAAAAAAAAGGGAAGAAATAAAGAAAATGAGGAATTCACATTTGTGACACATAGGGAATTTAGTCATTCATAGTCTATAAATGCTATAGGAAGTCTCCATACCTTTTTTTTTTTTTTTTTTTTGAGACAGAGTCTTGCTCTGTTGCCCAGGCTGGAGTGCAGTGGTGCGATCTCGGCTCACTACAAGCTCTGTCTCTCGGGTTCACGCCATTCTCCTGCCTCCGCCTCCCGAGTAGCTGGGACTACAGGCGCCCGCCACCGCACCCAGCTAATTTTTTGTATTTTTAGTAGAGACAGGGTTTCACTGTGGTCTTGATCTTATGACCTCGTGATCTGCCTGCCTCGGCCTCCCAAAGTGCTGGGATTACAAGCGTGAACCACCGCACCCGGCTGGAAGTCTCCATACTTTTTAACCCAATCTAAAAGGGTAAGGAAATATATAAGAATGTCTATTTATTATTAAAATTTTTTCTATATAAAACATTTTAGAAAAAAAAGACTAGCATATCTGAGCCAAGTGGTAGTAGTGGCCATTCTTTCTGAAGAAAAAAACCACATTTAGCTATCTATGATGTGAAAAGAGATGATGAACATTTTATTTATGTAATAAATGT
The DNA here is from genome assembly GCF_007565055.1 of Rhinopithecus roxellana. Classification (NCBI taxonomy): domain Eukaryota; kingdom Metazoa; phylum Chordata; class Mammalia; order Primates; family Cercopithecidae; genus Rhinopithecus; species Rhinopithecus roxellana. The sequence goes on from NC_044558.1 coordinate 94,301,570, forward strand.
TATGTAATAAAATAAATACCATTTATTGTGTGCCTATTAGGTTTCAGGAGAGCTGTGCCAAGAGCATTACTTGTATATCTTTTAAGTCTTACAACAGCCCTGCCTGTCAGGCTGGTAGTGCCATATCCTTTTTACAGATGAGGAAGTGATGGATATGAGAAATTAAGGAAATTGCCCTTAGGTCAAAGAGATAGGAAGTGACAAAGCTGAGATTTTTAACCTTGTGAGATTTCAAAGTCTTTGCTTTTTAATAACTGTGTTCCACTGCCTGTAATATAGAGATACGACAAAAGCCACTAAAAATCAGTGAAGAAGACTGGGAGTAGTCGCTTACGCCTGTAATCCTAGCACTTCGAGGGGCTGAGGCGGGTGTATCACCTGAGGTCAGGAATTTGAGACCAGCCTGGCCAACATGACTAAACCCCATCTCTACTAAAAATACAAAAAAATTAGCCAGGCGTGGTGGCAGGCACCTGTAATCTCAGCTACTTGGCAGACTGAGGCAAGGAGAATCGCTTGAACCTGGGAGGTGAAGGTTGCAGTGAGCTGAGATCACTCCATTGCACTCCAGCCTGGGCGACAAAGCAAGACTCCATCTCAAAAAAAAAAAAAAAAAAAAAATCAGTGAAGAAAACAATCCAGTCAATATTGTCCACCATAAAATTTCTTCAGTCAACCATGCTTTAGTCCTGGCAGTTCTCTATCAGTGAGTTTCGATCAAAAAAAGTTTATTTATAATTCTTTTTTTTTTGAAATTTGGAAACAGCATCATAAATAATGATTAGTTTTCTGCAGCTGCCTATTTTGGCAGATAGTCCATTGTTACTCATAATTAATTTGAACTAAAAGTAGTGTTGTACGGTATCATGGGCTGTGAATGTGTTCGCGACTTGATCTAAGAACCCACACACCACTTAGGTTGTTTTTGTAGGAAAATTAGAGTATGGAACTCGCTTGCCCACGCTTTCCCTGTCTCAGTCCATTTTGGTAGGCTTCAAAGTCTGGGGCTAGAAGGACACTCAACAAGACTTCAGCAGTACGTGTTAGTCTTCCAGAGGGAATGAATGTAATAGTTGAGGAAATAATTTCTTTCCTCTGTGGCTTTATGCAAATTCCTGGCTATACTGTTACTTATTTGGGCCAAACAATAATATCAGGTGGTTGTACATTTTATTCTTAATTACTACGATACATTGATTTTATCCATGGGTTTAGCCTAGCCTACCTTTTGCTGTTAGGCTTCAACTCTACTTGTGTTGGGTAACCCCTCTGCTTAAAAATCACCCTATTCCCAAGCCTGAGGGAGTCTTCTCCTTCACAGCTTTCTGTGACCTAATCCATGGCCTGGCAAACTTCATAAAGGGCCAGATAGTAAATTTGTGTTTTGTTTTGTTTTGTTTCGTTTTGAGATGGAGTTTTGCTCTTGTTGCCCAGGCTGGCGTGCAATGGTGCCATCTTGGCTCACTGCAACCTCTGCCTCCCGGGTTCAAGCGATTCTCCTGCCTCAGCCTCTCAAGTAGCTGGGGTTATAGGCATGTGCCACCATGCTCGACTGATTTTTTTGTATTTAGTAGAGATGGGGTTGATTCACCATTTTGGTCAGGCTAGTCTCAAACTCCTGACCTCAGATGATCCACCTGCCTCAGCCTCCCAAAGTGCTGGGATTACAGGTGTGAACCACCGTGCCCAGCCCGATAGTTAATATTTTAGGCTTTGCAGGCCATATATAGTCCCCTTTTTGTGAGTGTTTGCATGTTTTACTTTACATACTTTAAAAGCTCTTTTTTTTTTGGAGACAGTGTCTTGCTCTGTTGCCCAGGGTGGAGTGCAGTGGTACAATCTTGACTCACTGCAGCCTCTGCCTCCTGGGTTCAGGCAATTCTCCTGTCTCAGCTTCCTGAGTAGCTGGGATTACAGGTGCATGCTACCACGCCCGGCTAATTTTTGTAATTTTAGTAAAGATGGGGTTTTGCCATGTTGGCCAGGCTAGTCTCCTGATCTCAGGTAATCTGCCCACTTCGACTTCCCAAAGTATTGGGATTACAGGCGTGAGCCACCGCGCCTGACCTAAAAGCTCTTTACAGTGTAAAAAATGTTCCGAGCTTTAAGCCATATAAAAATAGGCCATAGGCCCATGGGCATTTGCTGACCCCTGGTAGAACTCCATTTTATCTTTCTGATCATGTTTCCCATTAACTCTTCAAAAATAAGACCTCCATTTAAATCAAGATGGTCTCCTTCCTCACTGCTTGTGGAGGATCAGTGCCCAATGTCTGCCTCTTGCTTGCTTCTCCATCATTGTTCTGCCATTCGAGATCCTCATACTTACCCTTTAAGATCTATCCCAAATCTTCCATGAAACTAATTCTAATAATTAAAAAAGAGTTCCTGTAGAACTTAACCTTGTCTGCTACAAGTTAGCTTTCTTATTCAATAGTAGCTTACTATGAATTACAAGAATAAAAAGATTACCATTTTCCCTCACACTGTTTTATGGAGAATGCCTAAAGTTATTTTTTCTTTTTACAGATCAGTATTCCTATTTCGCATCCTAATCCCCTTTCCCAAATCTGAATTTTGGGATTGGAAGCTTGCGTTTGAGATCATTATGATTTGACTTCTTTATTGTACACAGGAGCAGGGACTTTACAACTAATATTCGCATCCCTGCTCCTTCATATTTTGTGATGTAAGGTGAGTTATTTTCACTTATGCTTAAGTTTCTTCCCCTGTAAAAAGGGGATGGAAGAGGATTAAATGAATTAAACGTGTAACACGCTTAAATCAGTGTCTGGCAAATAATAAGTGCTCAGTAACTTTTAGCTGTTCTTATTAGCATGTTTGGAAAACAGTAGAAACTACACCAGCAAGTTAAGGTTGAAAAGTGGTATTGATGGGCTTGGGGTAGTACAGTATGAATGGATGCAGTTTAGCATTTCATTGAGTTTGTATATTCATTAATTCATTACACAGTTGACGCTGTCAGACTAGTACAGAGACAAAGATGAATGAAACATTATCTGTGCTTCCAGGTTACCCAATGTAGAGAAGGCAGGCGTGCAGATAGTTTAAACTGGTAGCACTGGGAGGGGACTGCCATGGGTGGGCAGTGAAGAAAAAGGGCTTCAAAATGATGAGAGTTGAGAAGGATCTTCAAGGATGATAAGCAGTTTTCAGTGAGGCCATGTAAGAGAGGAGGAAGTTCAGGCAGAGAAAAGTTTGTGCTAAAGCACAGGGATGCTATACACTTGGTGTATGTAGAAAAAATGGTTCATAGTGTGATAAAAGAATTGGAGGGGGTCCTCACTAAAAGTAAGGAAACACATTTGAAAGAATATGTTTCAGTTAGAAAATGAAATGAGCTTGAAGTAAACACTAATAAGGTTTTTAAAATATAAAATTTCAACGTATTTAAAAAGAAAACAGTTGGATGAATCTTATGTACCTGTCACTCAGCTTTAGCAATTATCAGTAAATGGCCAACCTTGTGTCAGCTATACTCCCCTCTCCTCCACTGATAGTCTTTTGAAGGGGAATACAGTTGTTTTGTGGCCTCCAGGAAGGGATACATTTATGAGCGATGGGTAGATCATTGGGAGAGACTTGAGTTTCCTGTCAGGAAGCGTTGGTGCGTAAGTCAGAGGTAATATGAATGCTGTGGAAGGTGGGTGGCTTGCTATCTGGAGAACTCGAGAAGATGGGAACGGGCACTGTCCAGTACTGTGGCTACTTCCACACATGGTTCTTTAAATTTAAAATTATGTTGATTAAAATTTAAATATTTCAGTTCCTCAGCCATACTAGCCACATTTCAGGTGCTTACCTGCCACATATGCCTAATGGCTGCAGTATTGGAGAACATGACATGGGACATTTTCATCATTGCACAAAGTTCTGTTGGACAGCATGGGACTAGAGCCCTAAGATCCTTTTCTACCGGAGTTGTTTGGATTTTTTGGTGTGTCTAGGTAGATCTAATTGTTCATGGCTTCATGACCAAGCCTCTTATCCCTTTCTCTAGAGGGACTCAAGGGGTAAAGGCACTGAAGGGGTAAAACTTCATATAAAGAGGGGGTGGGTGGTGGTGGTGGTGGTGGTGGTGGTGGTTTAAGACAGCGTCTCGCTCTGTCACTCAGGCTGGAGTTCAGTGGTGTGATCCTGGCTCACTGCAGCCTTGACATCCTGGGCTTAGTGATCCTCCCACCTCAGCTTCCAAATAACTGGGACTGTAGGCATGATCCACCACATCTGCTTAATTTTTAAATTTTTCTGTAGAGACGAGGTTTCGCCATGGTGCCCAGGCTGGTCTTAAACTCCTGGACTCACCTTGACCTCCCAGAGTACTGGGATTGCAGGTGTGAGCCACTGCAACTGGCCTTTTTTTCTCCTTTACTACTCTAGTGTATGCTGGAATATGAGGAAAATAATTATATTAGCTAGCAGTTATTAAGCACTTAACGTACCAGGCACTGTTTTAAGTTGTGCTGTCTGTGTGGAATATTACTTAATTTCCACAACCTTATGAGAAGATACTATTTTTTTTTCTTTTGAGAGGGTACTATTTTTATCTTCATTTCGTAGATGTTGAAATTAAAACACAGAGAGTTGAAGTCACAGGATTAAGGCCACAGAGCTGAGAAGTGATGGGGTCAGAATTTGAACCCAAGCAATTAATGCGGATATAGTTCTTGTGTGAATGGTAATTGTTTTGAAACAATGATCCTAGATGATTATATGACTGGATTAATCTGGCAGTTCTGTGTGAATTTAGAGTTGCCTTCCCACCTCAGTTTGCTAAAAAACAACAACAACAACAACAAAAAACCTCTAGCTTTACTATGTTTGGGTTGTCATGGCCCACCCCCTGCTGCCACTTCATTTGACTCATCTTTTTAGGGAGAAAATATTCAATAAGTGGTATAGGATTTCCCTTTCTAATAATAATTTAAACAACAAGAAGCCTGAAATGGGAAGAACAAAATGACTCACCTAAGTGAATTAACCTTGAGAGGTGGAACTTGATTTCTAGATTTTAGTTAATTGTCTAATTGATGTACTAAATATTAGTTACTTAAGATTAAAACAGGTAGACATAATAGTAGTTAAGGAGCTGCTGTAGATGGTATAGTTTGAGAAGACCTCTCTCAGGGACATTTAAGTTGTTAACTAACAAGAAAGGGGCAGCCGTGTGAATAGCTGGAGGGAAGAGCATTTTTACAGTTTTACTGGAAGGGGGTTAGAGGTATGTAGTACCCTTATGCCAAAGAAAATTAGTTACTTCTATACAACCAGTCTGATTCTAGAAACCTGGATCAATGAAATATTTTGATTATATAAAAAAAACCTGTTACCCAGACCTTGTTGAAATAGCATTAGAAACTACTGAAGGACATACAGAAGAGTAGTGTTGAAAAATGGTGATAGATGAGCAGAATGGTGAAAAATAAAAAGACATGAAGCTCTATACTTATATTGTATGGTGACAGTAACAGTAAAAATTGCAGGGTTTTTCCCCCCCAATTTTTTTTTTTTGTGTTTGTTTTTTTGAGACGGAGTCTTGCTGTGTCACTCAGGCTGGAGTGCATTGTCATGATACTGGCTTACAGCAGCCTCTGCCTCCCAGGCAAGTGATTGTCCTGCCTCAGCCTCCCAAGTAGCTGGGATTACACGCGTGTGCCACCACGCCGGGCTAATTTTTTTTTTTTTTTGAGACGGAGTCTCTCTGTGTCGCCCAGGCTGGAGTGCAGTGGCCGGATCTCAGCTCACTGCAAGCTCCGCCTCCCGGGTTCCCGCCATTCTCCCGCCTCAGCCTCCGAGTAGCTGGGACTACAGGCGCCGCCACCACGCCCGGCTAGTTTTTTGTATTTTTAGTAGAGACGGGGTTTCACTGTGTTAGCCAGGAGGGTCTCGATCTCCTGACCTCGTGATCCGCCTGCCTCGGCCTCCCAAAGTGCTGGGATTACAGGCTTGAGCCACCGCGCCCGGCCCAATTTTTGTATTTTTAGTAGAGAGGGGATTTCATCATGTTTGCAAGGCTGGTCTTGAACTCCTGACCTCAGGCAATCCACCTGCCTTAGCCTCCCCAAATGCTGGAATTACAGGTGTGAACCACTGCGTCTGACATCCCCCAGTTGTTGAAACAATAATGGAAGGTAATTTTATTCTTAGATTATTTAATGTTTTTCAGTTATCAGGATACATTAGATTGTATATATTGTTTTGCTTGTTAATTAACACAGTGAGTAAGACAGACAAACATATGAAAATGTACATTTATGTTTTTGAGACAGAGTCTGTTGCCTAGGCTGGAGTGCAATGGCACAATCTCGGCGCACTGCAACCTCTGCCTCCCGAGTTGAAGCGATTCTCCTGTGTCAGCCTCTTGAGTAGCTGGAGCCATGAGTGCACACCACCATACCCAGCTAATTTTTGTCTTTTTAGTAGAGATGGGGTTTCACCATGTTGGCCAGGCTGGTCTTGAATTCTTGACCTCAGGTTCTTTTTTTTTTTTTTTTTTTTTTTTTTTGAGATGGGGTCTTGCTCTGTCTCCCAGGCTGGAGTGCAATGGTGAAATCTCAGCTTACTGCAACCTCTGCCTTCTGGGTTCAAGTGATTCTCCTGCCTCAGCCTCCCGAGTAGCTGAGACTGCAGGCACATGCCACCATGCCAGGCTAATTTTTGTATTTTTAGTAGAAATGGGGTTTCACCATATTGGTGAGGCTGGTCTTGAACTCCTGACTTCGTGATTTGCCTGCCTCAACCTCCCAAAGTGCTGGGATTACAAGCGTGAGCCACCGCACCTGGCCCGTTTCTTGAATGTTCATAATCTTGTTGTCATTTCAGCAGTGCTCACAGCAGCTTCACCAGGTGTAGATTCCATCTTAAGAAACCACTTTCGGCCGGCCGCGGTGGCTCAAGCCTGTAATCCCAGCACTTTGGGAGGCCGAGACGGGTGGATCACGAGGTCAGGAGATCGAGACCATCCTGGCTAACACGGTGAAACCCCGTCTCTACTAAAAAATACAAAAAAAAAAAAAAAAAAAAAAAAAAGAAACCACTTTCTTTGCTTATCCATAAGGAGCAACTCTTCATCTATTCAAGTTTTATCATGAGATTGCAGCAATTCAGTTACATCTTCTGACCCCACTTCTAATTTTAGTTCTCTTGCTTTTTTTACTACATCTGCAGTTACTTGCTCTACTGACGTCTTGAACCCCACAAAATCATTCATGAGGATTATAAGCAATTTCCTGGCCGGGCACAGTGGCTCACACCTGTAATCCCAGTACTTTGGGAGGCGAAAGAGGGCAGATCAGCTGAAGTTAGGAGTTCAAGACCAGTCTGACAAACGTCGTGAAACCCCGTCTCTACTAAAAATACAAAAATTAGCCAGGCATGGTGGCGGGCGCCTATAATCCCAGCTACTCGGGAGACTGAGGCAGGAGAATCACTTAAACCTGGGGGGCGGAGGTTGCACTCCAGCCTGGGCAACAGGAGCGAAACTCCATCTTAAAAAAAAAAAAAAAAAAAGGCAATTTCCTCTAAAACTCCGTTAATGTTGATGTTTTAACCTCCTCCCATGCTCATGGATGGCATTCTCCATGACATATAGAATGGTGAATACTTTTCAGAAAGTTTTCAATTTATTTTGCCCAGATCCATCAGAGAATGACTATGAATGGCAGCAGTAGCCTTACAGAATGTCTTTCTTTCTCTCTTTCTCTTTCTCTCTCTCTCTCTCTCCCCCCCTCCCCTCCCCTCCCTTTTTTTGAGACGGAGTCTCGCTCTGTCCCCCAGGCTGGAGTGCAGTGGCGCCATCTCAGCTCACTGTAAGCTCTGCCTCCCAGGTTCACGCCATTCTTCTGCCTCAGCCTCCCGAGTAGCTGGGACTACAGGTGCCCGCCACCACGCCCGGCTAATTTTTTGTATTTTTAGTAGAGATGGGATTTCACTGTGTTAGGCAGGATGGTCTCGATCTCCTGACCTCATGATCCACCCGCCTCAGCCTTCCAAAATGCTGGGATTACAGGCGTGAGCCACCGCGCCCGGCCCCCCCCCCCCCTTCTTTATGAGGCAGCATCTCACTCTCTTGTCCATGCTGGAGTGCAGTGGCATGATCTCAGCTCACTGCAACCTCCACCTCTTGGGCCCAAGTGACTTGGGAGTAGCTGGGATTACAGGCGCCCACCACCACTTCTGGCTAATTTTTGTATTTTTAGTAGAGATGGGGTTTCATGATGTGGGCCAGGCTGGTCTCGAACTCCTGGCCTCAAGTGATCCACCTGCCTTGGCCTCCCAAAGTGCTGGGATTATAGGTGTGAGCCACTACGCCTGGCCTAATTGACCTAATTTCAGTATTGTTGTGTCTCAGGGAATAGAGAGGCACGAGGAGAAAGGAGACAGACAGGCTGACTGCTGGTTCGTGGAGTAGTCATAACACGCAACATTTATTAAGATTGCTGTCTTATATGGACAGTTTGTGGTGCCTTAAAACAAATCAGGGTAATGTCAACGATTACTGATTACAGATTAGAGATTACTATAACATACAATAATAACTGTAAATTATTATTTACAATTATTGTAAAATACAATCTGTATTCTAACAGGTACAATAATTGTAAAGTATTACAATTGGGCAAAGTTTGATAATATTGTGAGATTTATGAAAATGTGGGACAGTCGCAAAGAAGGCACATGTTACTGAAAATACGGCACTAATGGACTTGCCCGACTCAAGGTTTCCACAGACCTTCAGCTTGTCAAAAATGCAGCATCTGTGAATTTCAATAAAGCAAAGCAGAATAAAATGAGATGTGCATGTATTGCCATCATATGTACGCTAGTAAAATACCGTTTTTTCTTCAGTAGGTGGATCAACCTCAAATTTTAATATAAAGCATTACTTAAATGAGAACATGGGGACTTTCATGACATTTCTTACTTGTGTGTGCATAAAACTTCCATGAAAATAATTTAATGCTATCCAGCAGTTTATTTTAGAAGTAAGTACTGGGGGCTAGGCATGGTGGCTCATGCCTGTAATCCCAGCACTTTGGGAGGCTGAGGTAGGAGGATCACTTGAGTTCAGGAGCTGCAGACCAGCTTGGGCAATATAGTGCGACCCCGTCTCTACAAAAGAGAAAAGAAGTACTAGAGTGTTACAGCTCTTACAGAATTTGTCTAGCAGGTTTTCCAGTCTTTACCAGAAATGCCCCCATGCAGAAGTAGTAAATACTGATTCATGTAAAATAATAAACAACTTTATCTTTCATTTTTTAAAAGACAGGGTCTTGTATTATTGCCCAGACTGGCCTTTAATTCCTGGGCTCAAGTGATCCTCTCATCTGAGCCTTGTGAGTAGCTGAGACTACAGGCTGCACTACTGCACCTGGCTCTGCTTGATTTTTAATTGTTGTGTTGCTGTTGCAGCTATTGTTTCTTTTTTTTTTTTTTCTTCAGTGCAAGGATGGGCAAACTTTTTATGTGAAGTCTCAGATAATAAGTATTTTAGGCTTTAAGGCCATATAACTTCTCTGTTGCATATCCTTTTTTCTTTAAACAATCCTTACTATTTTTTTTTCCCATTTCCCCTCAAATTCCTTTTACCATAAGCAACTCTTGAAGAACTTAAAAATCATTCTTAGTCCGGAAGCCAGACCAAAACAGGTTGTGAGCTGTAGTTTCCTGACCCCTGACTTAAGGATTGATAGCTTTGAAATGGAAAAATTTTTTTTTTTTTTTTTTGAAATGAAGTCTCGCTCTGTCGCCCAGGCTGGAGTGCAGTGGCACTATCTCGGCTCACTGCAAGCTCTGCCTCTTGGGTTCATGCCATTCTCCTACCTCAGCCTCCCAAGTAGCTGGGACTACAGGCGTCTGCCACCACGCCTGGCTAATTTTTTGTTTTTTTAGTAGAGACGGGGTTTCACTATGTTAGCCAGGATGGTCTCAATCTCCTGACTTCGTGATCCACCCGCTTCAGCCTCCCAAAGTGCTGGGATTACAGGCGTGAGCCACCACGCCTGGCCCGAAACGGAAAGTTTTTAACTTTCTTCTTTTTCTCTTTCCCCTGTTCTGATTGGGCTGTTAATTCATTAGCTATTTACTGAGTATGTATCGTATGAGGCATGATTCCTCTGCTAATTTTGGTAGTGGTAGAAAGATACTTTCGCCAAGCTTGGTTGTTCAGGTTTTCATTTGTCCAAGAGTTCCTGACCAAGTGTGAATGGATGTTGAAATCAAGATGTTTGGCCACACAATGTGCCTTTGGGGCCTATATCTATGTGCTTCTGGTGCCTCCTTTTAATTTTCACAAAGACACTGCTTGCCAACCACACTGTTTTCTCTAATGTGGGGCTATGACCCCCTGGAAGAGGCATCATTTTCTGATTTTCACAGAAGCATAATATGGTCAGGTGATGGTCCTGAGTAGTGGGCATATGACAGATACACTAGTAATTATAATACAGATCTAAACTGGAGAGTTGAAAACAGCATCGTGTAAGGCTTCCTGAAAAGATGGCATTTGAGTTTCAAGGCTGAGTAGGATTAAGTATTATTACTTAAAAAATGCGTTGGACAGTGCACTAAATAGAGTTAACAAGTCACATCACTTATAGTTTCCAATTAAAAATATTTTGCTTACACGTAATTTTAGACTTTTAGAAAAATTGCAAAGATACTACAAATAATTCTCTTATATATTTCACCTACATTCTTCAAGTAACATTTTACCATATTCCCCTTTATGTTTTATCTGTATTGGTATTTGTATATATAAGATTTAATGTAAAATAAAAATTACCTTATTAAACATATGAGAGACATGATACCTCTTTAGCCCTAAATACTTCAAATTGTATTTCCTAATAACAAGGGCATTCTGTTTCAAAACCACAGTACGGTTTAAGGAGATTAATATTTGTGTCAAACTGTTATCCTGTTTACAGACCTTTTCTTCTAATGTCCTTTAAAACAGTCAACAAATCAACATTTTTTTCTGGTCCAAGAACCAGTAAATATATATATTCTACATATATGTATATACGCTATATGTACATATATATGTAGTATATATATATATGTATTCTACATGTACATGTACCTACATATACGTAGAATATATGTATTTACTCCCCTGTCCAAGAACCAATCCAGGATTGTTACCTTTAGTTATCGTGTATCTTTGGTCTCCTTTAATCCAAAGCAGTTCTTTTGTCTTTTATGACTTGACACTTTTGAAGATTACAGGTTATTTTGTAGACTGTCTCTCAATTAGGGTTTATTTTAGGTTTCCTTATCATTAGATTCAGATATTTAGTTTTGGCAGGAATACAACAGAAATGATTTGTGTGTTTTTCTCATTGCATGAGATCAGAAAGTGCATTATATATATTTGTCCCATTACTGGGGTTGTTAACTTTGATCACTTGGTTAGGGTTGTGTCTACTAAGTTTCTTCACTATAAAGTTATTTTTCACTTTGTCATTTCATCAGTATCTTGTGGGGAGTTACTTTGTGGTTATATAAATACTCTGTTTCTGCTTTCCCTTACTATATTTAGCATCTATGGACACTTTTGCCTGAAAGTTATTTACTATGGTGTTACCAAGTGGTGATGCCCCTTTCTTCCATCACTCTGTGTACATTTTTTTTTTTTTTTGAGACGGAGTTTCCCTCTTATTGCCCAGGCTGGAGTGCAGTGGCGCAATCTCAGCTCACTGCAACCTCTGCCCGCTCCCCCCGCCAGGTTCAAGCAGTTCTCGTGCTTCAGCCTCCTGAGTAGCTGGGATTACAAGCATGCGCCACTTCGCCCGGCTAATTTTGTATTTTTAGTAGAGATGAGATTTCTCCATGTTGGTCAGGCTGGTCTCGAACTCCTGACCTCAGGTGATCCGCCCGCCTGAGCCTTCCAAAGTGCTGGGATTACAGGCATGAGCCACCGCACCAGGCCTCCTTTTTTTCTTTTTTAAGAGATAGAGTCCTGCTTTGTCACCAAGGCTATAGTGCAGTGGCATGATGATAGTTCACTGCAGCCTCAAACTCCTGGGCTCAAGTAAACCTCCCACCTGTAGCTGGGACTACAGACACCCACATAACACCTGACTGTTTTTTAAAACTATGTTAGAGATGGGGTCTTGCGAAGTTGATCAGGATGGTCTTGAACTCTGAGTCTCAAGTGGTCCTTCTGCCTCAGTCTTTGGATTAGTTGGCATTACAGGCGTGAGCCATTGTACCTGGCAGGTGAATATTTTCTTTCTTTTTTTTTTTAAGATGGAGTCTGGAGGCCGGGCATGGTGGTTACGCTTGTAATCGCAGCATTTTGGGAGACTGAGGTGGGTGGATCAAAAGGTCAGGAGATCGAGACCATCCTAGCTAGCATGGTGAAACCTTGTCTCTACTGAAAATACAAAAAATTAACTGGGCGTGGTGGCATACGCCTATAGTCCCAGCTACTTGGGAGGCTGAGGCAGGAGAATCGCTTGAACCCTGGAGGTGGAGGTTGCAGAAAGTCGAGATCATAGCACTGCACTCCATCCTGAGCGACAGAGGGAGATTCTGTCTCAAAAAAAAAATAAAAAAATAAAAAAAAAAACGGAGTCTCACTCTGTCACCCAGGCTGCAATGCAGTGGCATGATCTCTGCCTCTGAGTTCAAGTGATTCTTGTGCCTGGGATTACAAGACATGTGCCACCATATGTGGCTAATTTTTGTAGTTTTAGTAGAGATGGAGTTTTGCCGTGTTGGCCAGGCTGGTCTTGAACTCCTGACCTCAGGTGATCCACCTGCCTTGGTCTCTTGAAGTGCTGGGATTACAGGTGTGAGCCACTGTGCCTGGCCAAGTGAATATTTGCTAATGTAGCATTTTTTATTTTTATTTTTATTGTTTTTGAGATGGAGTTTTGCTCTTGTTGCCCAGGCTGGAGTGCAGTGGCACGACCTTGGCTCACTGCAACCTCCACCTCCTGGGTTCAACAGTTCTCCTGCCTCAGCCTCCCGAATAATTGGGGTTACAGGCGTCCGCTACCACACCTGGCTAAGTTTTTGTATTTTTAGTAGTGATGGGAGTTTCAGCATGTTGGCCAGGCTGGTCTTGAACTCCTGACCTCAGGTGATCCACCTGCCTTGGCCTCCCAAAGTGCTGGGATTAAGGCGTGAGTCACCATTCCCGGCCAGAGACTGTTCTTTTTTTTTTTTTTCTTTTGAGGCAGAGTCTCGCTCTGTTGCCCAGGCTGGAGTGCAGTGGCGTGATCTCGGCTCACTGCAAGCTCCGCTTCCCGTTTTCACACCATTCTCCTGCCTCAGCCTCCCAAGTAGCTGGGGCTACAGGTGCCTACCACCACGCCTGGCTAATTTTGTTTTTGTATTTTTAGTAGAGATGAGGTTTCACTGTGTTAGCCAGGATGGTCTCCATCTCCTGACCTCATGATCCACCCGTCTCAGCCTCCCAAAGTGCTAGGATTACAGGTGTGAGCCTCTGCACCCGACCGAGACTATTTATTTTTATTCATACTTTATTCCCTCTGTTCTTTGGATTGCGTAATCTGTCTCAGTCTACAAAATTGTTATTTCGTCAGTTCAAATCTCTGTTTAGCTCTCTAGTGAATTTTTCATTTTAGTTACTGTACTTTTCAACTTGAGGATTTCCATTTGGTTCCTTTAAAATAATTTCTCTTTGTGAACATTCTTTATTTGATGCAATATGATAATCATACCTTCTTTTTTTTTTTGGATGGAGTCTTGCTCTGTCATCCAGGCTGGACCTTGGCTCACTGCAACCTCTGCTTCCTGGATTCAAGTGATTCTCCTGCCTCAGCCTCCCAAGTAGCTGGGACAACAGGTGCATGCCACCACACCCAGCTAATTTTTGTATTTTTAGTAGAGACTGGGTTTCACCGTGTTAGACAGGATGGTCTCCATCTCCAGACCTCATGATCAGCCCACCTTGACCTCCCAGCGTGCTGGGATTACAGGCGTGAGTCACTGTGCCTGGCCAATCATACCTTCTTTTACTGCATTAATTATGGTTTTCTTTCGTTCTTTAAACCTGTTTATAGTGACCACTTTTGAAGTTCTTTTTTTTTTTTTTTTTTTTTTTTTGAGACAGTCTCGCTCTGTCACCCAAGCTGGAGTGCACTGGCCAGATCTCAGCTCACTGCAAGCTCCGCCTCCCGGGTTCACGCCATTCTCCTGCCTCAGCCTCCAGAGTAGCTGGGACTACAGGCGCCTGCCAACCTCGCCCGGCTAGTTTTTTGTATTTTTTAGTAGAGACGGGGTTTCACCGTGTTAGCCAGGATGGTCTCGATCTCCTGACCTTGTGATCCGCCCGCCTCGGCCTCCCAAAGTGCTGGGATTACAGGCTTGAGCCACCGTGCCCGGCCTGAAGTTCTTATTAAATCAGACATCTGGTTATACAAGCAATTTCTATTGCCTACTTTTTTTTCCAGTGGGTGGGTTTATACTTTCCTGTGTCTTAGTTTGTCTTGTCATTTTTTGTTGAAAACTGGACATTTTGAATAATGTAGTAACTCTGGATACTGGTCCTCATTAGCCTATGATGGGAGGGGGGTTGTTACTGTTATTTGCTTATTTGTGTAATGACTGGCTGAATGATTTTAGTGTTCTATCCTTCTTCCCTCCCAGTACAGTGTGACGCGTCTGATGCTGCTTTTCTTGGGATGCAGCCTTGGGTATGCCTACCATCATTCTGGAATCACAGTGATTTTGGCATGGCTTTGTCTCTTTTCCTGACTGTACCCAGCTGTTAATCTACACTAATTACTAGATGATACTATATAGTCATTTTTTGGTGTCCTTGGGGGATTGGTCCCAGGACCCCCCTGTTGGATATAAAAATTTATGGATGCTCTAGTCCTTCATAAAATGGCACAGTATTTGCATATACCTGTGCACATCCTCCTGTATACTTTGTCATTTCTAGATTACTTGTAGTACCTAATATGGTATAAATACTAGGTAAATAGTTATATATTTTTTATGTGTTTGTTTTTATCATATTTATTTTTAAGTGTTTTTCATCTCGAGTGGTTGAATCTGAGGGTGTGAGATCCTCAGATGTGGAGGGCCTGCATTTTTTTTCAGTGATGCTTTGGGGCATAAACTGCTCCACAGACTGATCTGATCAAATTTTAGCTTCTTTGAAGGGATAGTTTCTGAGATCAGTGTTTGAAATTTGTTCTGATCCACGGAGGAGTCCTCCTAGCTCTCTTTCCCTAGTTTTGGCAACCTACAATTTAGCACTTACCTCCAATGATTCTACCAATCTCCTCCTACCAAGTGCCTTTGAAATCATCATGAACTCTTTTATACCTTGTTGCAAATGAAATTTCTTTGGGAAGAGATTCTGAGTTTTTTTCTCCTAAATTTTGGTACAATATATGTAATACACCATTTCAGCAATTTTAAGTGCATTAAGTTTTTTTTTTTGAGATGGAGTCTCGCTCTGTCGCCCAGGCTGGAGTTCAGTGGCCCAATCTTGGCTCACTGGAATGTCCGCTTCCCGGGTTCAAGTGATTCTCCTGTCTCAGCCTCCCCAAATATCTGGGATTACAGGTGCGTGCCACCATGCCCAGCTAATTTTTGTGTTTTTAGTAGAAATGGGGTTTCACCATGTTGGTCAGGCTGGTCTCGAACTTCTGACCTTGTGATCCACCCACCTCGGCTTTCCAAAGTGCTGGGATTACAAGCCTGAGCCATGACGCCCGGCCTATGCATTGCTTTTGTATGTATTTTAAAATTAGTAAGTTCTCCTCCTATGGTGTTTTTGTACGATGTGATTTATTTGTTAAAGAAACTGTCATCTTTGGCCGGGTGTGGTAGCTCACGCAGCACTTTGGGAGGCTGAGGTGAGTGGACCACAAGGTCAAGAGATCGAGACCATCCTGGCCAACATGGTGAAACCCTGTCTTTACTAAAAATACAAAAATTATCTGGGCATGGTGGTGCTCACCTGTAGTCCCAGCTACTTGGAGGCTGAGACAGGAGAATCGCTTGAACCCGGAAGGCGGAGGTTGCAGTGAGTCAAATTGTGCCACTGCACTCCAGCCTGGCGACAGAGTGAGACTCTGTCTCAGAAAATTAAAAAAAAAAAAAAAGAAAAACTGTCATTTTTTATGTTGCATTTACTACATTTTGGATTTAAACTGTGAGTAACCTCATGGTATCGTTAATATATTCTTCCATCTTAATGTTTCTCGTAAACTGGTAGTAGATCCGTAAGCTTGATTAGGTCTATCCTATTGTATTACATCAGAAGGTGTTTTTTCTTTCTTTTTTTTTTTTTTTAAGGGAAATTGTTTGAAAGTAGACAGAATGGTAAAGTGAACCCCTGAACACCTATCACCCAGCTTTAATAGTTATCAGCTCATACCATTCTTGTTTGATTTACAATCCCATTCATTTCTCCCTTCTGTATTATTATTATTTAGTTATTTATTTTTTGAGACAGGGTTTTGCTCTGTCACCCATGCTGGAGTGCAGTGGCATGATCACAGCTCACTGCAGTCTTGACCTCTTGGGCTCAAGTGATCCTCCCACCTCTCCCTACCAAGTAGCGGGGACTACAAACTTGTGCCACCACACCTGGCTAATTTTTCATTTTTTATAGAAATGGGGTCTTGCTTTGTTGCCCAGACTGATCTCAAACTCCTGCACTCAAGTAATCCTCCTGCCTCAGCCTCCCAAAGTCCTGGGATTACAAGCATGAGCTACCACATTCAGCATGTAAATTTCTTTATATTAATTTGACTGACATTTTAAGTCACACTTGAATTTCATATTTGGCAACTATTGAAAGCATAGAGTCCTGGATATTAGTGTTTTGTTAAACCTGATCTATCTAACCATAAATATACTTAGGTCTAAAATGTGCTTTTGGCCTTTTTGTTTATTGCAATTCAGTATTTGTTACTCTATTAAATAGTAAAATACTTGGTTTGAGATACTAATGAAAAGATTAAAAGTGAAGCATAACTTGAAGGGATACAAAAAGAAACAAGAATTTAGACTTTAATGGATTTCAGAGAATACTGCTTCGATATGCTAACATTCTTCTTGGGTGTCCAACCATGTCATAGATCAGTGGAAATCAGTGGTTTCTGCACTCTGTACTGTTTTTATATGATAATACTTTCCTGGTTGAATGATACGTTCTGTTGAGTAAACTCCATGGTCAAACAATTACTTTTTATTAGTCAAAGATGTAACCACATCATCACTAAAAAGAACAATGTGACTTATTTAAAGGGGATTATGTTTTTAAGTCTTTTACATAGCTTTGTAGGGAGGCCATATGAATTTAAGGACAGTTTGTGGCATTTGTTCAAGGTTTTGTAACTTGGCATCTCAGCAACCACCAGGATACCAGATCATCCTAAGTAAGATTTAGGCATTTTTGCCTTCATGTACAGACTATAAGTAACCACCCGCTACCCCCACCAAAGCCATAAATTCAAATGATGTTTGAAAAAGTACATAATTTCTGTTAGGTGAGGTAGTTTATTCCTTGTGATATAGTTTCAAAGAGGCAGCATAACCTAGAAATGAAAAACTTAGACACGGAATCAGATATACCTGGTTTAAATACCAGCTCTACTGCTCATGAACTGGATGATTTTGGTCAAGATATTTGATTGGTAAGACTCAGTTTCCTCACCTGTAAAGTAGAGGTGATAGAGTAGACATGTTCCATGTGAGGTACTTAGTATGGTGTCTTTTTTTGTAGTGAGATCTGTGAAAGATAAATTATTAGTCGTATTCCTTAGACTTCAGGAGTTTATCTCTGTGCCATGTTTGAGGCAAACAGTTACAGAATTAGAACGTTAGAAATGAAAGGAATCCTAGATATCATTTGATTCAAGTCATTGTTTTCTGGATGAGAGAAGAAAGTAAGGAAAGTGACAGAGTTGGAGACCAAGCTGGGACTGGCCTTCAGAATGTTAAGAGTACTCTTCTAGGAATGGACCAGTCATATTACTAGACTTTTTGGACCTGAATTGTGCTTTTCCTTGAATGTTTTGAATTTTGGTTTGAGTGTTATGATTATTTTATTAAAACGAGATTCCAGTCCTATTGTCATGACTAATGTTTATGAGAAATGTAACATTTCACTTTAATGATGTTTTTAAATTATTCTAAGGGGCCTAATCTTTTTCAGTGGAATAAGCTTTAGGTTGTATTATATTCTGTAATTCACTTAAAAATAGAGTTCGTCTTTACTTGACAGCCGAATTTTGTGTACTGCATCTTTTCTGAGGGAGAGAGTTGGCAAGGAAAGGCACTTGTTATAACAATCCACACATATAGACACATATTATTTAGAAATGAAAGTGCTTTGAATGATTTAGCTTATTTTCAGTTTTTTTTTTTCTTGTGGTTGTAATCATATGACTTGTTTTTCTTGTTTGGTTTTTTTTTTTTTTTTTTTTTTTTTTGGAGACAGAGTCTTGCTCTGTCACCCAGGCTGGAGTGCAATGGGGCAGTCGCGGCTCACTGCAACCTCCTTCTCCCAGGTTCAAGTGATTCTTCTGCCTCAGCCTCCCTAGTAGCTGGGAGACTACAGGCGCATGCCACCACACCCAGCTAATTTTTTAATTTTAGTAAAGATGGGGTTTCACTGTGTTAGCCAGGATGGTCTTGAACTCCCGACCTCGTGATCTGCCCACCTTGGCCTCCCAAAGTACTGGGATTACAGGCGTGAGCCACCTTGTCCAGCCCATACGACCTGTTTTTCTTTTATAGATGGGGGAGAAATATGGGAAGTGGCTTGGTGTCAGTCATCTGTGTTGGTTAAATCAAAAATATAATCTGTATTTTGTTTCTGAGTAGCTCTTTATAACAGTAATTGGCTACTTTGGGAGTAAAGATTATTATTTAGAGACGGGGTCTTGCTTTGTTACCCAGGCTAGACTGTAGTGGAATGATCATAGCCCACTGTAGCCTCAAACTCCTGGACTCTGGTGTTCCTGCCTCAGCCTCCTGAGTAGCTAGGACTAGAGGTGCGTGCCAGCATGCCTGGCTATGATTATTATTAATTTACATTTAACATTAGTTTTTTTCTTCCAGTAGACTATTTTACTTTATTTGATTTTGATAAAGTTTGATTATTTCTCGTTTCCTT
Source organism: Rhinopithecus roxellana (assembly GCF_007565055.1). Taxonomy (NCBI): domain Eukaryota; kingdom Metazoa; phylum Chordata; class Mammalia; order Primates; family Cercopithecidae; genus Rhinopithecus; species Rhinopithecus roxellana. Next base: position 94,320,708 of record NC_044558.1, read on the forward strand.
CCTTCTATGACCCCTACCCATTCTGGGTCTCCAGGCAAGCAGTGCACAGGTAGAACAGCCATCCTTAGGTAGCCTTTAGACTTAATATTAGGTGAGCTCCTCCCACAGATAGCCTCTCCTTTATTTGAATGGAATTATATTTTAAGTTTGGAAATATTTTTCAGCTTATTTAGCTTGTTGAATTTAATAAAAATAATATTTAATCTTTTCAGAGGTCGAAACAGTAACAAAGGACTGCCTCAGTCTACGGTGAGTAACTTTAATGTTACTTATTGGGGAAAATTAGTAGCTAAAACATGATCTCTAACCACAGACCAAATGCCAAGGCAAAAAATTTCCTTCTCTTGAATTTTATCATAGGTAACTTGACTGTTTAAGTATATTATTATTAGCCTACATATGTTTTTTTTTAATGATTCTATGCATAAAATGTAAAATTATTTGTTGAATTAGTCCATTCTCACAGTGCTAATAAAGATATAGCCAAGACTGGGTAACATAAAGGAAAGAGGTTTAATTGACTCATGCTCTGCATTGCTGGGGAGGCCTCAGGAAGCTTACAATCATGGTGGAAGGGGAAGCAAACACATCCTTCTTCACAGAGCGGGAAGAGAGAGAAGTGCTGAGCAAAGCAGGGAAAGCCCCTTATAAAACCATCAGATCTCCTGAGAACTCACTCACTATCATGAGAGCAGCATAGGGGATACTGCTCCCATGATTCAGTTATCTCCACCTGGTCCTGCCCTTGACACATGAGAATTATTACAATTCAAGATAAGATTTGGGTAGGGACACAGAACCAAACCATATCATTTGTAAATAGTGTTTTTTTCATGCATAATAATAAGAACAAGTCATTTGTTTTTTTCTAAATGACTAAGTGTAAATCTAAGTGAAAAACCTCCAAGATACATATTATGAACACCAAGAGTGGAGTCTGCAGAGTTCTTTATGCTTTTTATTTTGAATTAATGTGCTTTTTTTCTGCTGCTTTCATTTTTCTCCTTTGGCTTTCTGGTCCTCAATTTTGGAATGTTATCAATGAAATTGAACTGGACCTAAAGGGCAGAAGGTATAAGTTCCACGTAATGGAAGAAATAAATGAGAAGCTATCACAAATTTTTGAGACGTTGCCTTTATTAGGCAGATTGTTTTACAAGAGTCAGGAAGATACACACGTATATAGTAGTAATATGGAATAGTGTGGTTGATCAGACTTAAGCACTGTCATTGATGCAGATATGCTGGGAGAACCTAGTCAGGGTTTTTCTGTGAAGGTATGACCTGGCTTCCAACCCCGTTTATTTATACTTTACCCTTCTTAGGGTATATTTCTGTGAGTTTTAACAAATGCATACAATCAGTGTAACTACCACCACAATCAAGATAATACAACAGTTTCATTGCCCACCAAAATCCCTCAAATCACTTTTTAGTGAATCCTCCTCTCTCTCCAACCATTGATTTGTCTTCCATCCTTATGGTTTGTGTCCTTCCTCCTTTATGGAAGTTGACTTTTGCTTTTTTATATCACGTTTAGTCAAAATATCATTAGTTGGTATGACTGATAACACTTGAAAACCTGACGTTCTGTTCCTTCTGTTCTTTACAGAAGCAAAATATTAAATAAACAAAATCTTCCTTTAATACACGTAAGATATCATAAACCTAACAACATTTTGCAACAAAATAAACATTAACTTTATATGCAAGTGTAAATACCAGGCTGAGTATCCCTAATCGGAAATGCTCTAGAATTTCACATTTTGAATTAGGGATGTTCAAGCACTAAGTATATACTACTTTCTAATAGTCTTTTTTTTTTTTTTTTTAATATTCCAGATTTCTTTTGACGGAATCTATGCAAATATGAGGATGGTTCATATACTTACATCAGTTGTTGTAAGTTATTAGATTATTGGGGATAAACTGCCTTGGGGGTAGAATAAAGTAATTCCATGAAGTTAAAATATGGATAAATGATTGTCAAAGTAACATTGCTTAGATCATGTTTAGTCAGGATGATTTAGAGAAATAGGTTAGAACTCCCTTTATCCAGTCTAATATAATTCATTGTAAAAGTGCAGTTGATCCTCTGCATCTGTGGGTTCCATATTTATGGATTCAGCCAACCTTGGATCAAAAATATTTGATAAAAAGGCCAGGCACAGTGACTCACGCTTGTAATCCCAGCACTTTGGGAGTTCAAGGTGGGCAGATCGCTTGAGCTCACGAGTTTAAGACCAGCCTGGGCAACATGGCAGAACTCTGTCTCTACAAAAAGTAAAAACACTAGCCGAGCTTGGTGGTGCGTGCCTGTAGTCCCTGTGACTTGGGAGGCTGACGTGGGAGGATTGTTTGAGCCTGGGAGGTGGAGGTTTCAGTGAGCTGAGATCATGCCCCTGCACTCAGCCTGAGCAACAGTGCCAGATTCCTTCTCAAAAAAAAAAAAAAAAAAAAAAAAAAAAAAAAAAAAAAAAAAAAAAAAAAATTTTTTTCTTTTTTTGAGAAAAAAGATGCAAGGTTGCATCTGAACCAAAGATGTACAGACTTTTTTCTTGTCATTATTCCCAAAACAATACAGTATGACAATTTATGTATCATTTATATTATATTAGATATTATAAGTAATTTAGGGATAAAGTATTTGGGAGAATGTGCTTAGTTATATGCAAATACTATTACATTTTATGTAAGTGACTTAAGTATAATGTAATTTGGTATCTGAAGGAGGTCCTGGAACCATTCCCCTACCAATAACAACAGACAACTGTATTCTTGTTAACCCTGCTGTGTGTGTAAAATAATATTAGTAGTTGATTGTCTTTTGTACATTATTTTGTCAAAATAGCTGGGGTCAGAAATGTTTGGCTTCAGTATTAAAATTCGTACTGCAAACTCTGAGTAGAGCCTCCTGAAGAATTTCGAGAGTTCCGTGTATTGTTAATGTTTTGAAATTTTTTTATTGTTTTGTTAGTGAATACCTAATATTGAAGGAAGCCTGATGAGGTATAAAAAGTAAAATGAAAACAATTATCCCTGGTGACCAGATAATATACTGTTTCTTTGAAAAATTAATTATGTGTTTTTAGGGCTCCAAATGTGAAGTACAAGTGAAAAATGGAGGTATATATGAAGGAGTTTTTAAAACCTACAGTCCGAAGGTAATTTTTACTTTTTTTTCTTTTTCTTACAAAGTAAAAGAACATTTTCATAGTCAGTGCTTTACCTAGTTTTTAAAGCCACTTTGAATGATTTTACTCCTCAGTTTCAAATACTGATTATTTTATAGGCTGGTTTGTGTAATCAGAAAGACTTCTTGATGTGTATGCTTATTAAAATATTTCAACCTTTTTTTTTTGAGACGGAGTCTCGCTCTGTCACCCAGGCTGGAGTGCAGTGGCTGGATCTCAGCTCACTGCAAGCTCCGCCTCCCGGGCTCACACCATTCTCCTGCCTCAGCCTCCCGAGTAGCTGGGACTACAGGCGCCTGCCACCTCGCCCGGCTAGTTGTTTGTAGTTTTTAGTAGAGACGGGGTTTCACCGTGTTAGCCAGGATGGTCTTGATCTCCTGACCTCGTGATCCGCCCGTCTCGGCCTCCCAAAGTGCTGGGATTACAGGCTTGAGCCACCGCGCCCGGCCTCAACCATTTTTAAGCATTGTGAACTAATAGAGGGATGTGGTGGTTTATTTTTTCCTCTTAAAAAATTATTATTAATGTACTTAAGACAAACCATAGCAACAAAAAACATTTAGATGTGAAGATTTTTTAAATGATGGAATGGATAATAGATCATATTCCTTGGAAAAAGGATATGATTATCAGGTTTTCTTGAGATTATTTTTGTCAAAGGCATATAAGAACTGGTACCTTGATGAGCTAAAGAATTCCTAACAAATGTTATTTTGTAAATGTTTTGAATACTTACTTGTGTTTTTTATTTTAGTGTGATTTGGTACTTGATGCCGCACATGAGAAAAGTACAGAATCCAGTTCGGGGCCAAAACGTGAAGAAATAATGGAGAGTATTTTGTTCAAATGTTCAGACTTTGTTGTGGTACAGTTTAAAGATATGGACTCCAGTTATGCAAAAAGAGGTGGGTTTTGATTTCCTAAATATGCCTCATGGTTTACTAAATTTATTCAAGCATAGACACAGTGCTGTTACAAACTTTTTTTAAAGAAATATCTGGGCCGGGTATGGTGGCTCATTCCTGTAATCTCAGCACTTAGGGTGGCTGAGGCAGGTGGATCACCTGTGGTCAGGAGTTCAAGACCAGTTTGGCCAATGTACTAAACATATAAAAATTAGCCGGGAGTGGTAGTGTGCACCTGTAGTCCTAGCTACTAGGGAGGCTGAGACAGAATTGCTTGAACCCAGGAGGCAGAGGTTGTAGTGAGCTGATATCACACCACTGCACTCCAGCCTGGGTGACAGAGTGAGACTCCGTTTCAAAAAAAAAAGAAAAAAGAAATATCTGCTTTCTAGAATAACCCAAGTAAGGCAATTTTTTAGAAAAATGGGAATTTTAATGCATTTTTGTTGGAAAACATTTAGAACTTTAGAGAAAAATAGAGTTTTTGTGATCTCTTAAAAAATTGGTTTGTAAAGCATTTTCTACAGTTTTGTGGTCAAGAACGCTACTGATTATATTCAACTGAAAAGTTCTTGTCCCATTTGTCCTACAATGCTTTCGTTTATAAGTGGGCATGTGGTAAATCTGGAAAGAAATCAAAGCATAGGGCTAAGGAAGAAAGGTAGAGAACGGCTGGTAGAAAACAGTTGTCTAATGAAAATGAAAAAGGGTGAAGAAGTAGAACATGTATATTAAAAAAATAGAGTATGAGGCAAGATTTTGAGAAATTAAAAGTGATTATGTGGTTATATTAAAAATTTAGTCTCTTTTTGAAAGTGTCCATTGACGAACAAAGTGGGAATTCCTGTTACTCATTTGCAAAGCATTATTGAGTGTTCAGTAACATGTTGCAAGGCACTTCTGGGCAATCCTGAACTTGGTTCTCAAATTCTTTTTTTTTTTGAGACGGAGTCTTGCTCTGTCCCCGGGGTGGAGTGCAGTGGCGCGATCTCAGCTCACTGCAATCTCTGCCTCCCAGGTTCAGGCGATTCTTCTGCCTCAACCTCCTGAGTAGTTGGGACTACAGGTGTGTGCCACCACACCCAGCTAATTTTTGTATTTTTTGTAGAGACGGGGTTTCACCATGTTGGCCAGAATGATCTCGATCACTTGACCTGATCCGCCCGTCTCGGCCTTCCAAAGTGCTGGAATCACAGGCGTGATCCACTGCGCCCAGCCGGTTCTAAAATTCTTTTATTTATTTGTATATGCCAAATTCTGTAGTGAAATATGTAATTCTGTTGTAAATTGTAATTCAGTGCAATTTGATTTTCAGTATTCAAATCTATACCAAAAGCTGTTTTTATTGTTGGGCTGATTCTTCTACACTGTTACGTGGAAATAATAATATACCAGGATTCTTTCTCTTAGACTTAGGAGTCTTTCTCTTGGCTTGCTTTTTCAGAGGCTAATAGTACTGAGTATTCTTTAACTGTCTTGATATGCTGATGAAAGCACAGTGTTCTGTTTTTGAATCTTCTAAAATGTCCTCCTTGTCTTTGATTCACAACTCTTTGTCTTAAGAGGCCTTCAGCATCCCATACAAAGAACCAAGTCTTTTTTTAGCAGCTACCTTTGGAGTTGATTTCTGTTTATGCCTATGAGTACTAAATTATTTGTACTTCTACTATTGAAATATTCCACTGTTATAAATTCAAAAATTGATTTTGGAAGATAAAATTTTAGTTGAATTTAATACGTATCACTCTAGAAAGAGTATTGGCCACAACAAAAAAAAAAAAAAGGTTCCCTACTCTGTTGGGTATCAGGTCATTTAATAGCCATTTACAGTATGCATTGTCTTTTTGTTTTTATGATGAATTGGTATTTCCCAAATGTGGAAGACTAAATATTACTTTGAGATGTTTGTGATGGTCCATTCCTTGCCCTTCTTCAAAATTAATGTCATTAAATTTTTATTACTTTATGTCTTCATTTCTCAGATAATTTTAGTTCATTATAGAAAGGCAAGAAAATATATATCAGAGTGACAACTTTGAAAATCTCACTATACTCATAAGGGGATGGGTATATTTTGCTATATATTATGAAATTAGTTTTCTTGATGAGTACATCTACCATTGGAGTAATTTCAGGTATCTTATTTCTTCTTTTCTTTTCTTTTTTTTTTTTTGAGACGGAGTTTCGCTCTGTTGCCTAGGCTGGAGTGCAGTGGTCTGATCTCAGCTCACCACAACCTCCACCTCCCGGGTTCAAGCGATTCTCCTGCCTCAGCCTCCCAAGTAGCTGGTACTAGAGGTATGTGCCACCATGCCTGGCTAATTTTTGTATTTTTAATAGAGATGGGGTTTCACTGTGTTGGCCAGGCTGGTCTTGAACTCCTGACCTCGAGATCCGCCTGCCTTGGCCTCCCAAAGTGCTGGGATTACAGGTGCGAACCACCACGCCTGGCCAGGTATCTATTTCAAAACTTAGAGTGCTTTAGTGAATTATACAATTGTGTCCAGTGTATAGTATCCTGAAAATAGTATTAAGTCATGTGTTTAGGACTTTTCAGGTCTCTTAAACTAAGTTAAGACTATCCAGGCAGAAATTGCTCTCTTCTATAAAAGAAGAAAAGTATTAATTTGGAAGTACAATCAGTATGGAGAAATCTGTTTTAGAGTTATTAATTGGCATGATTTTCTCTCTCTTTTTGTTTTTTTCGAGATGGAATCTCATTCTGTTGCCCAGGCTGGAGTGCCGTGGTGCGATCTTGGCTCACTGCAACCTCTGCCTACTGCGTTTAAGCGATTCTCCTGCCTCAGCCTCCCGAATAGCTAGGGTTATAGGCACATGCCACCATGCCCTGCTAATTTTTGTGTGTGTGTGTGTGTGTTCTTAGTACAGACAGGGTTTTGCCATGTTGGCCAGGCTGCATGGTTTCATTAATAACAAAATTAAGGCATTTAGTACTGCATCTGGATTTTTATTATTTTGTGTTAGAGACTTACTCAGGTTACTCCCAAAGTAAAGGAATGTATGGTTTAATCATTGCTTCTTAATGCTGGGTTCACGTTTAGTCACACGGGGAGTTTTTAAAAATGTTTTCACTTCTAAAGATCCTGGTTTAATTATAATTAGCTAGGTGAGGCTCTGGGCAGTCAAGGGTGTGAGCTATGGGTTTCATGTGATGAGATCCCAGGAGTGGCTCTATTCTGTGGCCTTGAGAATTTGTGCTTTCTAGGCCAGGTGCGGTGGCTCACGCCTGTAATCTCACTTTGGGAGGCCAAGGTGGGCAGATCATTTGAGGTCAGGAGTTCGAGACTAGCCTGGCCAATGTGGGGAAACCCCATCTCTACTAAAAAATTAAAAAATTAGCCGGGCGTGATGGGACATGTCTATAATCCCACCTACTCAAGGGCAGGCTGTGGCAGAAGAATTGCTTGAACCTGGGAGGCAGAGATTGCGAGATCGCACCACTGCCCTCCAGCCCAGGCGACAGAATAAAAAAAGTAATTTGTGCTTTTTTTTTTCTTGCCTCACAGTCCCCTTTCTGTCTCAGAATCAGCAACTGCCTGAAATAGTCTCTGCTGTTATCATTTGGTAGTACTTTACTACATCTTGAATGGATAGATGGATTGAGTGTTTTTTATAATAGAGGTGGGTGAATGATTAGTTTCCTAAAAGTTAGGAATTGATTTCATTTCTGAGCTTTTATCTTATAATTCTCTTCTGTAATAGTGCTGTCAAATTCTTAAGGTTGATAATATTACTACAATTTGAGTGCATATTCTATGTACCAGACTCTGTGCTAACAGATTTGCCTACACTTGTTCACATAATCATCACAACTTGTTTCCGTAGCAGGTACAGCTATTATCCACATCATAGATAAGGAAACAGAGGCATATTTAGGAAACTTGCTAAAGTGAGGACACAAATCTAGCTTTTCCACTCTAACTCATGTTCTTAACATTATACTGCAGTGACATAAGTTATGTGGTTTGGTTTGTTGTTTATCTCAGTTGTCATAAGTCGAGTTAATGTTTGTTTGTTTGTTTGTTTTGAGACAGAGTCTTGCTCTGTTGCCTAGGGTGGGTACAGTGGCATGATCTTGGCCCACTGCCACCTCCGCCTCCCGGGTTCAAGCGATTATCTTGCTTCAGCCTCCTTAGTAGCTGGGATTACAGGCACACACCACCACACCTGGGTAATTTTTGTATTTTTAGTAGAGATGGGGTTTCACCATGTTGGCCAGATTTGTCTCAAACTCCTGACCTTAGGTGATCCGCCTGCCTGGGCCTCCCAAATTACTGGGATTATAGGCATGAACCACTGTGCCCAGCCAGTAAGTTGCATGGTTGTTAAAGGGTTTTTCCACAAATAAAACTAAAACTAAAAGTTAAAAAAAAAAAAAAAAAAAACTCAAGAAATACAAGATGCAGACTATTATGTTGTTCAAGATTTTGTGTGTGTGTGTGTGTGTGTGTTTTAAATCTTTGACTTTATTTTTGGGGAAACCTTTTTTTTTCCTTTTCCTTGGGACGGAGTTTCTCTCTTGTTGCCCAGGCTGGAGTGCAATGATGCAGTGTTCGCTCACCGCAAGCTCTGCCTTCTGAGTTCAAGTGATTCTCCTACTTCAACCTCCCAAGTAGCTGGGATTACAGGCATGTGCCACCATGCCCAGCTAATTTTATGTTTTTATAGAGACAGGGTTTCTCCATGTTGGTCAGGCTGGTCTTGAACTCCTGACTTCAGGTGATCCACCTGCCTAGGCCTCCCAAAGTGCTGGAATTACAAGTATGAGCCACCATGCCCGGCCAGGGAAACCTTTATTTTGAGACGGAGTATTGCTCTGTCGCCCAGGGTGGAGTGCAGTGGCATGATCTTGGCTCACTGAAACCTCTGCCTCCCAGGTTCAAGCGATTCTTCTGCCTAAGCCTCTGGAGTAGCTGGGATTACAGGCGCCTGCCACCATGCCCAGCTAATTTTTGTATTTTTAGTGGAGACGGGGTTTCACCATATTGGCCAGGCTGGTCTCAAACTCCTGACCTCGTGATCCCCCCACCTTGGCCTCCCAAAGTGCTGGGATTACAGGCATGAGCCACTGCACCCGGCTGCTGGGGAAACCTTTTTTGCTTTCTTTCCTTTTTTTTTTTTTTTTTGAGACGGAGTCTCGCTCTGTCGCCCAGGCTGGAGTGCAGTGGCGCGATCTCGTCTCACTGCAAGCTCCGCCTCCCAGGTTCACGCCATTCTCCTGCCTCAGCCTCCCCAGTAGCTGGGACTACAGGTGCCCACCACCACGCCTGGCTAATTTTTTGTATTTTTAGTAGAGGCAGAGTTTCACCGTGTTAGCCAGGTTGGTCTCGATCTCCTGACCTCATGATCCGCCCGTCTCGGCCTCCCAAAGTGCTGGGATTACAGGCGTGAGCCACTGCTGGGGAAACCTTTTAACATGAGTAAGGTCAGGGTGACTTTTAAGTTCTTGATGTGAGCATCATTGATTTTAATAAAGTTTAAAAGTTATACTCATGCATATATGCAAATGAGTAAAAGGCTTAGAAATAGTGACTTCTTATGGTACGATGAATAAATTTCATTTGGTCTCTTGAATGTTATACATGTTCTAGTTGATTTACTGACAAACTGAAAGTAGCTTTACGTCTTATGAGCTATGAGAGTCCCCTTGGCACATTCATAATTAGAGGAGACCATCAGATTATCATTGGAAAATCAGTTTGTATTTATCCTTTATTTGAATTCCAGTGCAGACATATCTGAGATTCTCTTCATTTTGCCAGAACTTCTTATCAGCCGCTTTTGGCTCTGTGTTCGTGTACCTTTGGAACTGTCCTGTTATCTCTGCTTATTTTTTACTTGATTTTCCATCCATTTCCAGTATTCCTTTCTCCTCTATTTTTTTTCCTTCACTTTCTTTCTGCTCTTCCTGTTGCGCCATTATTCACGTTTTTCTCTTTACTCCAACTCAACTATGGCTTTACTTCTGTTTCCTTATTCCATTGTTCCTCATACTTTTTCCTACTGCTTCATTTTCTTAGTAGTATTCTCAGCCTAGATGATAGGGGTCAGCAAATCTACCCATCAGTAAATAAATTTTATTGTAGCATAGCTATGCCCATGCATTTGTGCATTATCTATGGCTGTTTTCATGGCTGTAGCCGTAGAGTTGAGTAGTTGTAGCTGACTGTAGGGCTTGCAAAGCCAGAAAATTTGACTGTCTCTTTACAGAAAAGTTTGCCAGCCCTTGGCCTAAATCATGTTTTCTGCTGCATTTAGGGCTATTTACATGCTATACTGGCTTTGGTGAAGTAACACAGAACATGCTCTGTCCTTTAAACTTACAACTAATTGCATGCTTTGATTCTAATACTGTATGATATCCTGCGATTCCTTATTCATGACCATTCTAATTAGATTTAGTCTGAAGAATTACTTTTGCTTAACAGATTCTTTGTCACATTTAGTGAAAAATCATATAAGGAAAAGATTGGTTAATGGAAAAGATCTCCATCAACTGACCATTCCCTTCCTTATCTACAAATTTATCTTCCTCCTCTGTGCCATCTTTTTTTTTTTTTTTTTTTTGAGATGGTCTTGCTCTGTTGCCCAGGCTGGAGTGCAGTGATGCAATCACAGCTCACTGCAGCCTCGACTTCCCAGGCTCAGGTGATCCTCTCACCTTAACCTCCTACATAGCTAAGACTATATGTGCATATTACTATGCCTAGCTAATTTTTTATATTTATATTTTTTGTAGAGATGGAGTTTCCCCATGTTGCACAGGGTGGTCTCAAACTGCTGGGCCTAAGAGTCTTCCAATAGACTTGGCCTCCCAAAATCCTGGGATTACAGACATGAGTCACCGCACCCGGCCTCATTATTATTTTTCCTCTGTTTTTAGTAGAGACAATTTTTAAGCCAACTTCTTCAATCATGCCCTTGACTCTCTCCCTTTTACCTACCTCCTCGCTCTTTTTTTAAGATAGAGTCTCCGTCTGTCACCCAGGCTGGAGTGCAGTGGTGCAATTTCAGCTTACTGCAGTCTCCACCTCCCAGGTGCAAGGGATTCTCCCCCCTCAACCTCCTGAGTAGCTGGAGCTATAGGCACCTGCCACCATTCCTGGCTAATTTTTGTATTTTTAGTAGAGACGGGGTGTCACCATGTTGGCCAGGCTGATCTCGAACTCCTGACCTCAAGTGATCACCTGCCTTGGCCTCCCAGAGTGCTGAGATTACAGGCGTGAGCCACCACACCCGGCCATCTTGTTTTCTCCTTGTTCTTTTATACCACTTCACTGTTTCTGGACTCTTCACCATCCCCCTTTCTACTTAATCTTTCCTTTTAGCCTGAAAACCTATTTGCTTCCTGCTCATCCTAAAAAGGATTTTTTTTTTTTTTTTTTTTTTTTTGAGACGGAGTCTCGCTCTGTCACCTGGGCTGGAGTGCAGTGGCCGGATCTCAGCTCACTGCAAGCTCCGCCTCCGGGGTTCACGCCATTCTCCTGCCTCAGCCTCCGGAGTAGCTGGGACTACAGACGCCCGCCACTTCACCCGGCTACTTTTTTGTATTTTTTAGTAGAGACGGGGTTTCACCGTGTTAGCCAGGATGGTCTCGATCTCCTGACCTCGTGATCCGCCCGTCTCGGCCTCCCAAAGTGCTGGGATTACAGGCTTGAGCCACCACGCCTGGCCTCTTTTTTTTTTTTTTTGAGATGGAGTCTGGCTCTGTTGCCCAGGCTGGAGTGCAGTGGCCGGATCTCAGCTCACTGCAAGCTCCGCCTCCCGGGTTCACGCCATTTTCCTGCCTCAGCCTCCCAAGTAGCTGGGACTACAGGCGCCTGCCACCACACCCGGCTAATTTTTTGTATTTTTATTAGAGACGGGGTTTCACCGTGTTGGCCAGGATGGTCTCGATCTCCTGACCTCGTGATCCGCCCGTCTCAGCCTCCCAAAGTGCTGGGATTACAGGCGTGAGCCACCACGCCTGGCCTTTTTTTTTTTTTTTAAAAGATGGTGTCTCACTCTGTCACCCATGCTGGAGTGCAATGTCGCCATCTCGGCTCACTGCAAGCTCCGCCTGCTGGGTTTGCGCCATTCTCCTGCCTCAGCCTCCCGAGTAGCTGGGACTATAGGCACCCGCCACCTCGCCCGGCTAATTTTTTGTATTTTTAGTAGGGACCATCCGTGTTAGCCAGGATGGTCTCCATCTCCTCACCTCGTGATCCACTTGCCTCAGCCTCCCAAAGTGCTGGGATTATAGGCGTGAGCCACTGCGCCCGGCCCAAAAGGATTCTTTTTAATCCTGAATTCTTCTAGCCATTATCCTGCCTAAGGCTACTGTTAACCTCTAATTGCCAGGTCCTGTGGAATCTTTTTCTGTCTTTATTGCTGCACTTAAATGTTGGTTTCACCCTCCTTCAGAATTTGCTCTTATGTATTTTTTATGTTTATTGATCATTCCTTGCCTGCCTCATTCCTGGGCTTCTTTTCCTTCACACACCCCTTAGATGTGTGTCCCCAGTGTCTGTTTCTTTGCCTGCTGCTCTTGCCACATGACACTTACACACTGCCAGCTACCACACACAAGTTGCTTCCTATCATGTGTATATCATTGCCCTTATTCCATGTTGTATTAAAATTATGTGCTTGTCTCCCCTGTTATACTTTGAGTTCCTTGTGCTCAAAGTAAAGACAGTGATACTGTCTTTATTATTTATTCTCATGGTCTGGTATAGTGCTTTGGCACATAGTACAGGCTCAATATAAATATGTTTGAATAAATGAAATTCAGTGCCTTAATACACTTTTGTAGAAGCATAGCTATAAGTGGTCTTACATATATAGTCATCCAACAGATACTTAGAGAGCTCTGGGATGTGTTCCTTGCTGTGCTTGTTGCTATGTACAGTACAGAGAAATATAAGCATCTATTTTGGGTCCCTTTTGAGAACCTTGTGAAACTGTATACCTAGTGAAACTGTATAGCCTCACCCTAGAAAAATTTACACCACACATGTAGATTTTGCATGTAATGTAATTCTTTTGAAAATTAATTTTTTTTTTTTTAAAGAAACAGGGTCATGTTCTGTCACTCAGGCTGGAATGCAGTGGTGTGATCATGGCCTACTATAGCCTCGACCTCCTGGCTCAAGCAACTCTCCCACCTCAGCCTCCCAAGTAGCTGGGACTACAGGTGCGCACCACTATGCCTGGCTAAGTTTTAAAATATATTTTAGACACTGGTTTTCACTGTGTTTCCCAGACTGGCCTTTACCTCCTGGGTTCAAGCAATCCTCTACCTTGGCCTTGAAAAGTGATGGGATTATAGGTGCAAGCCACTGTGCCCACACTATATGTAATTTTCATGGTGTTCACGGTTTCTTCAGGGAGTTCATGTACGCCACGTACTCTATTCTAAACATTTTTAGAGTTAGAGATACAAAAGCATGTGAATGAATTCAAGAAAAATGGAATACTGAACTGCGTGACATTGAATATCAAATGGAGTCAGTGATGCAAATAATTCTGTAGATTTACAAAAAAAATTAACCTGGTGTGGTGGCGTGCACCTCTAATCCCAGCTACTCAGGAGGCTGAGACAGGAGAATCATTTCAACCCAGAAGGCAGAGGTTGCAGTGAACTGACATCATGCCACTGCACTCCAGTCTGAGCGACAGAGCGAGACTCCGTCTCAAAAATAAAAATAAAAAATAAAAGATTTGTGTAGATTTTAGTAGTTGGAAGAAGTTGGAGTATGAATGTGTAATTATAGAACAGTGAGAAATAAAATTCTACAGATTGTTTTATTCTGGTGCTGTGCTGTTGTGTTCTCATATGGTTGCCTTTTTGGTCTGATAGCTCTTTGTGTTAAGTAACAGAATATGAGTAACAAACAGGGATCTCTTCAGAAGGGCGTGACATTAGAAATGCTGTATCAGTCATATAATGAAGAGGCAGATCGCAGAGCAGGATGTGACCTAGGAAGCCTTGGGGCCTGAGAAGTCTAAATGTGTTTCAAGTTCATTCATGGATGGTGCTTTACTAGGACTAGGGCAGGTAGGCCACAGCCCTGTAGCTAGGCAGGCACATCCTTGTAGCTAGGAGTGCATGCAGTAGGCTCTAGATGTGGCAGGCAGGCAGGCAGCACTAAAGCTGGGCAAGTGATCGGGATGGATAGCCTCTCCTTTGAGGTGCCCTGTGGTACATAGACAGATGAAATAATGGATACGCAGGTAGTCTTGTAGCTAGGTTGGTCCAGATCAGTGGGCAGGAAAGGAGGTTGAGTTGGGGCCATGGACTTTGGGAGTTGTCATTCTAGTGAGCTAGCTAGAACTCTCAGTGGTACAATATTCTTCTCTTAAAACTGACCCATTAGAAAGTTTACAGCCTCAACTTTGCTGTGGTTTATTAAGACACAGATATGTGTTCATTCTGGGGCCAAGCAGTAAATGGAGAGGGGCATTTATTGAGGCCAGTATGGAGGCAGTACAGAGATTACTGAGATAAAAGAAATAAATAGGTGGAACGGAACTATGTGATGGAAAGCTAAACAGAATAGTTGGTGGTACACAGTAGAAAAGTATTACTTGTTTATGAAGATATGGTCATCTTCCATTTATTCAAGTTATGTTTTATATTTTTTAGAGTATATAGAAATTCTCTGCCCTATCGCATGTTTGCCAAAGTCAAAACAATAACTTCATTTATTAAATATAAAAAAAGAAAAACCTCTAACATAAAATAGAATTTTATTTAGACAATAAAAAAATATTGTTTGGTACTAATAAGAGTAAGGTTGATTCAAGATACATGGGAGCAGAATCCAAAGTGTAGAAATAGGCCAGGTGCAGTGGCTCATGCCTGTAATCTCAACACTTTTGGAGGCTGAGGCCATAGGATGAGTTCAGGAGTTCAAGACCCGCCTTGGCAACTTGGCGAAACCCCGTCTCTACAAAAAGTACAAAAATTAGCCGGGTGTGGTGGTGTATATCTGTAGACCCAGCTACTTGGGAGGCTGAGGTAAGAGGATCACTTGCAGCCAGAAAGTCAAGGCTGCAGTGAGCTGTGGTTGTGCCACAGCACTCCAGCCTGGGTGACAAGCAAGACCTTGTCTCAAAAACAAACCAGCCTGGTGTGGCGGATCACCTGAGGTAAGGAGTTGGAGACCAGCCTGGCCGACACGGCTCTACTAAAAATACAAAAATTACCTGGGTGGGGTGGCGGGCACCTGTAATCCTAGCTACTTGGGAGGCTGAGGCAGGAGAATCGCTTGAATCCGGGAGACGGAGGCTGCAATGAGCCGAGATGGCTGTGTTGCACTCCAGCCTGGGTGACAGAGCGAAACTGTGTCTCAAAAACAAAAACAAATAAGCATAGGACATGGGGATAAACTGAAGATTTATGAAGACACTACTGAAGGAGAAATAAAAATATGTTTGGCTAAATGGAGAAACATGCCATACTTTGAATGGAAGTATTTAATACTACAACGTTGTCAGTTTTCCTCAAAGAAATCTCTAAATATATTCAGTTTTGGCTGGGTGTGTTGGCTTACGCCTGTAATCCCAGCACTTTGAAAGGCCGAGGTGGGCTGATCTCTTGAGGACAGGAGATTGAGACCAGCCTGGTCAACATGGTGAAACCTTGTCTGTACTAAAAACACAAAAATCAGCTGGGCGTGGTGACAGGTACCAGCTATTCAGGAAGCTGAGGCAGGAGAATTACTTGAACCCTGTAGGTGAAGATTGCAGTGAGCTGAGATTGCGCCATTGCACTCCAGCCAGGTGACAGAGCGAGACTCCATCTCAAAAAAAAAAAATTATATATATATTTACACACAAACACACACACACACACACACACACACACACACACACACACACACACACACATCTCTGTTTTTGTAGAAACTGACAAAATATTTCTAAAGTTTATTAGATGATGTGTAGTAACAGAAGAATTTTGGAAATTTCTTTTGACAAGAACACACACACATATCTCTGTTTTTGTAGAAACTGACAAAATATTTCTAAAGTTTATTAGATGATGTGTAGTAACAGAAGAATTTTGGAAATTTCTTTCGACAAGAGTCATAAAGGAGGACTTGCCCTACCAAATATTAAAATATATCAGAATTAAAACATAACCGTCAGCCAGGCGCAGTGGCTCATGCCTGTAATTCCAACACTTTGGGAGGCTGAGGTGCGTAGATCACGACAAGCATGACCAACATGGAGAAACCCCGTCTCTACTAAAAATACAAAATTAGCTAGGCGTGGTGGCACATGCCTGTAGTCCCAGCTACTTGGGAGGCTGAGGCAGGAGAATTGCTTGAACCTGGGAGGCGGAGGTTGCAGTGAGCCAAAATCGCGCCATTGCACTCCAGCCTGGGCAACAAGCTCAAAACTCTTGTTTCAAAAAAAAGAAAACATAACTGTCATAGTGGCTACGTATGGAGAATCCATAACTGAATTTATGTGGTATTTTGTTAATATACAATAAACATAGCACTTTAATTCTGGAGGAAAGGTGGATTATTCAGTGAATGATTCTGGGACATTGGGGACAAATTAGATTCCTACTTCACACTGATAAATAAAATCAAATAGATTAATGAGAGGACTGTAATTAAACAAAACAACACTCAAACTACACTGGAGCAGATTTGTGAATCTGTATAATTTTGAGTGGAGAAGGACTTTATAAGCATGACTGCCAGAGCAAAAAATATCAAAAGATTGATATATTTGATTATTAAAAAAGTAAAGATTTAGGCTGGGTGTGGTGGCTCACGCTTGTAATCCCAGCACTTTGGGAGGCCAAGGCGAGTGGATCACTTGAGGTCAGGAGTTTGAGACCAACCTGGTCAACGTGGTGAAACCCCATCTCTACTAAAAATAGAAAAAAATTAGTCAGCGTAGTGACACATGCCTGTAATCCCAGCTACTCAGGAGGCTGAGGCAGGAGAATTGCTTGAATCTGGGAAGGGGAGGTTGCAGTGAGCCAAGATTGTGCCACTTCACTCCAACTTGGGTGACAGAGCAAGACTCCATCTCAAAAAACAAAAACAAAAAAACTTAGATGTGTCCAAAAGTACCTGTACATTTAAAAAGACATGCCACAAACTGGGAAAAGTAGAAAAAAAGTTTTTAAAATAGCCAGTGAACATAAGAAAAGGTGGCCCTCCTCACTTGTGATGATTTGAGAAGTGCAGTTTATTTTTATTTTATTTTTAAGAAATTCAGATTGTCTATCAGCTGGTGCTGAATGGTAAATGTAAGAAAGATTAATACTACTTAGTGGTACTGAGGGAGTTGCAAAACACTTAACACTCTGCTAGTGGGATAGTTTAAGTAAAAAAAGTAGCATTCTTAAACTCTTTTTTTAGGTAAGTAACTCATATGTTTCCAGGACATTTTCAGTAAGACTTTACTGGCAGGGTTGTGTGATGCTAATATACTTACTGTCTGGTTTTAGTATTATTTTTTTCTCTTGCCTTGGATGGTCTCAATGGAGTCTTATGCATAGCAGATATATTAAAACTAGTAATAAAGCAAGAGAAGGAATGTGGATAAATTATCTCAGTTTAATTTCTACTTTGTTCTATTTCTGTTTCATACTCCTGGGAAAGAATATCAAGTGGGCATGTGTACTTGAATAGTTGTTCTGTTTTTTATTAGAGAAGAATCCAAATCTATAAAATGTTTTACATATTTGCCAGGGAAACAAGATACTTGTATAGCTGTAAGAATTGGAATTCGTTTCATTTTACTGACTTTTCCTTAACCTAATTCTGAACACTTTTGCCATAGGTTTGAGAATAAGTTGTTATAAAAAGACTACTATTCGGCCGGGCGCGGTCCCTCAAGCCTGTAATCCCAGCACTTTGGGAGGCCGAGATGGGCGGATCACGAGGTCAGGAGATCGAGACCATCCTGGCTAACACGGTGAAACCCCGTCTCTACTAAAAAATACAAAAAACTAGCCGGGCGAGGTGGCGGGCACCTGTAGTCCCAGCTACTCGGGAGGCTGAGGCAGGAGAATGGCGTAAACCCGGGAGGCGGAGCTTGCAGTGAGCTGAGATCCAGCCACTGCACTCCAGCCCGGGCGACAGAGGGAGACTCCATCTCAAAAAAAAATTAAAAAAAAAAAAAAAAAACAAAAAAGACTACTATTCTTCGCTAATAGTATGGACATTTCAGTTCCTAAGTTCTGTTTTTTTTATTCTTGAACATTTCTAAATTTACTTTTTTTTGTCTTGGTTCTTCTACAGAATCATTTTCTTTTTTTTTTTTCTTTTTAATTTTTGAGCTGAAAATAGTATTTTTTATAAAGAAGTGCTCAATGATTGGAGTAATTTCTCCTTGTTTCTCTCTTTCTCTTTGTCTCTTTTACTCTCTATCTCTATTTTTAGAATTCTTCTTTTTAAAATAGAGACAAGGTCCCACTATGTTGCTCAGGCTGTCTTGAACTCCTGAGCCCAAGTGATCCTCTTGCCTCAGCCTCCCAAAGTGCTGGGATTACTGGCTTAAGCTATCACACCAGGCCTAGGCTAATTTCATATTTTGAGATGGCAGAAATTTCTTTCAGGTAGCTTTTCCTCCTCCTCCCCACTTAAAATAGATCCTGATCCAGAAGCCTAATGGAGAAAATGAAAACAGAATGTTCACCCATAGGCAGTATCTTTGTATTGGAATCTTTTCTAAAACTTCTTTTGATCTTTTTAGGAGATAGTGTGGGAATCAGCAATCTAGTATTACATACGTGGAATCTATCACCTTGTTTTTTTTAATACAGCAAACCTCATGAAGTGAATTTCCGTATTTTGTCTTGTTCTTGTTAGTTTTGCACCACTCACGCTTTGCTGTAGAATTTGATGTATTTTTGATTCTGTAGAGCCTGGGCTATTGATCTTCACTCAGCTTCCAGAGGAACCTCATTAGTAAGTTTGAATTTTTTTTTTTTTTTTTTTTTTTTTTTTGAGACGGAGTCTCGCTCTGTCGCCCAGGCTGGACTGCAGTGGCCGGATCTCAGCTCACTGCAAGCTCTGCCTCCCGGGTTCACGCCATTCTCCTGCCTCAGCCTCCCGAGTAGCTGGGACTACAGGCGCTCGCCACCTCGCCCTGCTAATTTTTTTTATTTTTTTAGTAGAGACGGGGTTTCACCGGGTTAGCCAGAATGGTCTCGATCTCCTGACCTCGTGATCCGCCCGTCTCGGCCTCCCAAAGTGCTGGGATTACAGGCTTGAGCCACCACACCCGGCCGTAAGTTTGAATTTTTTATTTTTATTTTTTAGTTGATTTTGAAGTAAAATGCAGCACCATTTTAAGTGATACCATTTCTAAACAATTTTTAGTTCGAATTTTAAGTTAGCTAATTTAGAGCTTAAGAAAATTGCTTTAAAAACATAAAATTACTGGCTGGGTATAGTGGCTCATTCCTGTAATCTCAGCACTTTGGGAGGCCAAGGCAGATGAATTGCTTGAGCCCAGTAGTTCAAGACCATCCTGGGCAATATGGTGAAACCCTGTTTCTACAAAAAAATACAAAAAGTAGCCAGACACGGTGTTGTGCACCTGTAGTCCCAGCTACTCAGGTGGCTGAGGTGAGAGGATCACCTGAGCCCAGGGAGATTGAGGCTGTGGTGAGCCAAGTGAGACCCTGTCTCAACAACAACAAGAAAAGTTACTAATTGCAGTGCTTTTTTTCTTATTTAGTGGGCTTAGTCAAACTAAGATGATGTATCTTATCTTATAAATGTTTTTCCTTGAATTTTAACTGAAGAATCCAATTTGTACCTCTCACAAACAGAATTTATTAGTAAGGAAAATAAATACTGGTTTTTATTACTTAAACAGTACATATTTTTCGCTTAGGGATTTTTTAAAATTTTATCTCACTTTATCATAGTGCTAGAAAATTTAATCATTCATTTGAGATAGGGAGAAAATTAGGTTTTTTTTTTTCATTCTATTTTGAGACAGGGTCTCGTTTTGTTGTCCAGGCTGGAGTGCAGCGGCACCGTCATAGCTCACCATAACCTCAAACTCATGGGTTCAGGCAATTCTCTCACCTCAGCCTCCTGATTAAGCTGGGACTGCAGACATGCATCACCACTCCTGGCTAATTTTTGTTGTTAATTTTTGTACTGATGAGGTCTCATTATGTTGCCCAATCTGGTCTCAAACTCTGGGCCTCAAATGATCCTCCTGCCCCAACCTCCCAAAGTGCTGGGATTACAGGTGTGAACCACTGCTCCCAGCCCATTTTTCTTTTTAAATATATTCACAGCATTGTGCAACCATCACTACAATCAATTTACATTTTCATCACCCTGAAAAGAAACTCTGAACCCCTTAGCAGTTCCTCTCTGTTTGTTTCAATTTTCCGCAGCTCCAGGCAACTGTTGATCTATTGTCTTCATAGGTTTGCCCATTCTGGACATTGCATATTAATGGAATCATATATAGCCTCTTTTTTTTTTTTTTTTTTTTTTTTGAAACAGAGTCTCACTCTGTTGCCCAGGCTTGAGTGCAGTGGCATGATCGCTGCTCACCGCAACCTCTACCTCCCAGGTTGAAGCGATTCTCCTGCCTCAGCCTCTTGAGTAGCTGGGACTATAGGCTTCTGCCACTACACCTGGCTAATTTTGTGTTTTTAGTAAAGACGGGGTTGCACTGTGTTGGCCAGGCTGGTCTCGATTTCCTGACCTCAAGTGATCTGCCCGCCTCGGCCTCCCAAAGTGGTGAGATTGCAGCCATGAGCTACCGCACCCAGCCATATATATTATGATAGGCTTGTTTCACTTAGTATGTTTCTTCCGTGTTGTGGCATGTATTAGTACTTCTTTTTCATGGCCAAATATTCCATTGTAGAGGTACACAGGCGCACTACATTTTGTTTATTCATCAGTTGGTGGATATTTTCATTGTTTCCACCTTTTGACTTATGAGTAATGCTGCTATGAACAGTGGCTTTTATTTATTTATTTTTTTTAATTTTTTTTTGAGACGGAGTCTCGCTCTGCCGCCCAGGCTGGAGTGCAGTGGCCGGATCTCAGCTCACTGCAAGCTCCGCCTCCCGGGTTCACGCCATTCTCCTGCCTCAGCCTCCCAGGTAGCTGGGACTACAGGCGCCCGCCACGTCGCCCGACTAGTTTTTTGTATTTTTAGTAGAGACGGGGTTTCACCATGTTAGCCAGGATGGTCTTGATCTCCTGACCTCGTGATCCCCCCGTCTCGGCCTCCCAAAGTGCTGGGATTACAGGCTTGAGCCACCGCGCCCGGCCGCGAACAGTGGCTTTTAAAGTTTTTGTGTGGGCCGGGTGTGATGGCTCATGCCTGTAATCCAAGCTCTTTGGGAGGCTGAGGCCGGCAAATTACTTGAGACCATGAGTTTGAGACCAGCCTGCCCAACGTGGCGAAACCCCGTCTCTACTAAAAATATAAAAATCAGCTGGGTGTGGTGGCGTGCACCTGTAATCTCAGCTACTAGGTAGGCTGAGGCAGAGAATCACTTGAAACTGGGAGGCTGAGGCTACAGTGAGCCAAGATCATGCCACTGCACTCCAGCCTGGGTGACAGAGTGAGACTTCATCTCAAAAAAAAAAAAAAATTGTGTGTGGGCATAGGTTTTCAGTTTTCATGGGGATGTGTGTGTATGCATACTCATACATACATACACATACCTGCAAGATAATTGCTGGCTCATATGCTAAATCTGTGTTGAAGCTTTTATGTAACTGTTGGGCTATTTCTTTCCTTTTTATTATTTTTTTGAAAATAGAGGTGAGGTCTCACTGTGTTGCACAGGCTGGTCTCCTGGGCATGGTAGCTATATCATTTTACAATCCTACATAGCTGTTTCCAAAGTAGCTGTATCATTTTACAATCCTACTAGCAGTGTATGAGGTTTCTTATGTTTTTCACATCCTCACCAGCATTTGTTATTGTCTGTCTCTTTGATTATAGCCATCCTAGTGGGAGAGTAAGAAGTAGTATCTCATTGTAGACTTTTTTTCTGTTTACAACTTTACTTTAAAAAATTATATATGCACACATGGTAAAAAGTTCAAAAAGTGTATACCAAAAGATTTAACAGTGAAAATAGAAAATAAGGGTGGTCCCTGTTTTCTTCCACCAAGGCAAATACTGTTTGTTTGTTTGTTTGTTTTGAGACGGAGTCTCGCTCTGTCGCCCAGGCTGGAGTGCAGTGGCCGGATCTCGGCTCACTGCAAGCTCCGCCTCCCGGGTTCCTGCCATTCTCCTGCCTCAGCCTCCCAAGTAGCTGGGACTACAGGCGCCCTCCACCTCGCCCGGCTAGTTTTTTGTATTTTTTTTTAGTAGAGACGGGGTTTCACTGTGTTAGCCAGGATGGTCTCGATCTCCTGACCTCGTGATCCGCCCGTCTCAGCCTCCCAAAGTGCTGGGATTACAGGCTTGAGCCACCGCGCCCGGCGGCAAATACTGTTATAATCTCCTAAACAACTTGTCTGCCAGATTTCTCATTTTCGGTCAGTCTTGTGCATTGAGGTAAAGAACTTCTTAGACATTGCTTTATTAGATCATCTCATCCCTTGCTCAAAATCTTCAGTGGCCACTATTGCTTACAGAATAAAGTTGGGATGCTATACAGGGCTCTTCCCAGTGGAACTTCTCTTTTTCAACCTTATCTCTCATTATTTCCCAATGTTAATCCACTATTGACCTACTGTGGCATGTTCTGTGTGTTAGACATCACCAACTTTGTGCCTTCTTTTTTTTTTTTTTGGAGATGAAGTCTTGCTCTGTTGCCCAGGCTGGAGTGCAGTGGCGCGATCTTGGCTCACCACAACCTCCGCCTCCCGGGTTCAAGTGATTCTCCTGCCTGAGCCTCCCAAAAAGCTGGGACAACAGGCGTGTGCCACCATGCCCTGCTAATTTTTGTAATTTTAGTAGAGACGGATTTCACTATGTTTCCCAGGCTGGTCTCGAACTCCTGACGTTGTGATCCACCTGCCTTGGGCTCCCAAGTTGCTGGGATTATAGGCGTGAGCCACCGCGGCCAGCCTGTGCCTTCTTCTTTTACTCCTGCATTTAATCCTAACTTCAAGAATCTACCTTATTGACTGGAGTTTTAGATACTTTTTCAAAACCAAGACCACATCTGTCCTTTTTAGAGTCTTCTCTCACCTTCCCTGCTTATTGTGGTTTGTTTCTATTGCCTATAACAATGGCTATTAAACTTTACATTTTAAATTAATTTATATTTGTATGTATTTATTTGTTGGGAAAGGGTCTCTGTCACCCCTACTAGAATGCAGTAGTGCAATCATGGGTTACTGCTTCGTGAGCTCCAGCTATTCTCCCATTTCAGCCTCCCAAGTACATGCACCACCCTACCTGGCTAATTTTTTTGTTTGTTTTTTTAATTTAGCTTTTGTAGAGACAGATATCTCACTGTGTTGCACAGGCTGATCTTGAACTCCTGGGCTCCAGTGATCCTCCCATCTCAGCCTCCCAAAGTGCTGGGATTACACGTGTGAGTCATCATGCCCAGACTTTAGTATTTTCTTTTTAGCATAGAATAGGGGTCAGTTCTTTCCCTCTGATGAGATCCCATGCTGACTCTTAGTTAAAACAAGCGTGGTTGGAAGAAGAGCTAGTGGTGTCCTAGCTCCCTACCTACTCAGTTTTCCCTTGTCTTCTGGGGTGCCCTGAAGACATCATAGGATGTCATGAAGTACAGTTGGAGAACCAGTGCTTTCCGTCATGTATCAAACACTCATCTTTACGAAGCAGTGTGTAGTATCTTTTTGCCAGTATATTTTATCTCTCCCAATGCATTAAACTTTTCTGGAGTTCAGAAAACAAATTTATAGAATTAAGGAAATGTCCCCCCAACCATGGTGTCTAGTATATATATACAGTGACTTACAGTTACTAGGTGTTCAACATACATGTATTCCTTTGATTGATTTTTGAAAAGTTTACATATATGTATTTTTTATATACAGGGTCTCACTCTGTCACTGAGGTTGGAGTGTGGTAATACATCCACACTACTCGAGAGGTTGAGACAAGAAATTTGCTTGAATCTGTGAAGTAGAGGTTTCCATGAGCTGAAATTGTGCCACTGCACTCCAGCCTGGGCAACAGAGTGTGAGACTGTCTCAAAAAAAAAAAAGGAGGAAAGAAAGAAAATTATATGGGAAATGAAAAGCATCTATACTGAACATGTACAGACTTTTTTTCTTGTCATTATTCCCTAAACAATGCAGTACAACAGCTGTTTCCATAGCATTTACTTTGTATTAGGTATTGTAGGTAACTTAGAGATTTAAGGTATGCGAGAGTATGCAAATACTATATACCATTTTGTATCAGGGGCTTAAGCATCCATGGATTTTGGTATCCCCAGGGGGTATTAGAACCAATCGCCCATAGATACTGAAAGACGACTGTAGTGTGTGTTGCAATAATTTATTTTCAAATGGATCATTTGGAGAACACTATTCTTTAGGAAACATAGCCTCCTAAGTTCTCTTCCATCCGTCCCTTTCACCTTCACGGCGTTGTAGCATCCTGCTTTCATGACTGTGTCGTCACTCGGAAGGGACTGCTTCTCTTCCAGAATGCCTTCCAAGGTCCACTCTGACCACAGCTATAAACTTTACACTTCTATTCTCTTCTTGCCCCTCACAGCACTCTCTGTTCCTCTGAGATCTTAAACTCTGTCTAGTCCTAATCCAGCCTGCTGGGTGTGGCTGGAGAAAGTCCCACTGGGGGGCTGATTAGTTAGGAATGTAGGGTTTCCAGCTCTTGCCTCAGGAGAGCTCAGCAGACTTTTTTTTTTTTTTTTCCCCTCCCTTAAACCTGTTTCTGCAACCTTGATGACCACTCCTTCTAGTCCCTCACCTATTTGCTTTATTCATGGCAGAGGCTTTTTCTTCCTGCTTGTCAGTACAAAGAGGCAGGATTTTTAACCTCATCTGTGGATTCTCAAAGAATTTGTGGAGAGAATTCAGGGCATTGATGACCTTGGATGAAGAGGAATTTACATCTTTATTTACACTAACCTTCGAGTGAAATTTAGCATTTTTTCCCATTTAAAAATATAGGCAACAAACACTAGTGTTAGCAGTATTTATGACTTAAGCACCTATAGAACTCAGTTAATTTCATATTGCTTGATGTTATGGATATCTCAAATTGTTATATATATATATATACACGTATTTGAGATGGAGTCTCGCTCTGTCTCCCAGGCTGGAGGTGCAGTGGTACAGTCTCAGTCCATTGCAACCTCTGCCTCCTGGGTTCAGACGATTCTCTTGCCTCTGCCTCCTGAGTAGCTGGGATTACAAGTGCACACCACCATGCCTAGCTAATGTTTGTATTTTCAGTAGAGACGGGGTTTCACCATGTTGGCCAGGCTGGTCACCAACTCCTGACCTCAAGTGATCCGCCTGCCTTGGCTTCCAAAGTGCTGGGATTACAGGTGTGAGCCACCGCACCCAGCCTCAAATTATTTTTAGAAACACAATTTTGCTTTGTTATCCACTCTGGCCTTGAACTCGTGGGCTCAGGCAGTCCTCCCACTTCAGCCTCCCAAGTAGCTGGGATTATAGGCATGTGCCACTGCACCCGGCTTCAAATAATTATGTATGTTCATCACCTCTTTGAATTTATAGTAGTTATTAAACCTGTTACTAGGTCTTAGTATTTAATGCTTTAATTAAGAAGCATGTATGTTACTGTGCCAACAGATTTTTTTAGTTTTTGATAACTGCATTTCATTGTTAATTGTTCTCATTTGATTTCCTGTGTATTTTATGAATTTAAGTACATTCTGAATACGGTTACATAGTCTTCCCTAAAATGTCAAAGGGCCCATGTATTAAGAAAAAGGCTAAGAATCCCTAATCTGGAGGCTCCCCACAGTCCTGTTTTGTCATCATACCCGTACCCCATTCTAGCCTGAGGAGCGTGGCTCCACCTGTGCCCTTGGTTTTGTTGTTCCAATTCATACATCCTGCACCGTTACTGTGTTTCTTATCCCCAACTTGTTTATGTTATTCTTCAGTATTATAGTCTTTAATATAATCTGTATAATACATGATGTTTAGTATGTGCTCGTAGTATACAGTGCAGTTAGAACAGATGAGTATACAGTGAAAAGATAATCTCCCCTCTAACCCCCAGTCCCACTTCCCTGGGGCAGCCTGTGGTCTTGTGTACAATTCAGAAAATGTTTATATACATATTTATTTATTTATTTATTTATTTATTTATTTATTTATTTATTTATTTATTTTTTTGAGAGTCTCGCTCTGTCGCCAGGATGGAGTGCAGTGGCACGATCTTGGCTCACTGCAACTTCCGCCTTCCTAGTAGTTCAAGCAATTCAGGTTCAAACAGTTCTCCTGCCTCAGCCTCTCGAGCAGCTGGTACTACAGGCATGCACCACCATGCCTGCCTAATTTTTGTATTTTTAGTAAAGACAGGGTTTCACCACGTTGACCAGGATGGTCTCGATTTCTTCATCTCATGATCCGCCTGCCTCATTCTCCCAAAGTGCTGGGATTACAGGTGTGAGCCACCACGCCCGGCCTATTTAATTTTTAAATGGAGTTTCCCTCTTGTTCAGACTGGAGTGCAATGGCGCAGTCTCGGCTCACTGCAATCTCCGCCTCCCGGATTCAAGTGATTCTCCTGCCTCAGCCTCCCGAGTAGCTGGGATAACAGGCATGCGCCACTATGCCCGGCTATTTTTAGTAGAGATGGGGGTTTCTCCATGTTGGTCAGGCTGGTCTCGAACTCCCGACCTCAGGTGATCCGCCCGCCTCGGCCTCCCAAAGTGCTGGGATTACAAGTGTAAGCCACTGCGCGCCCGCCTATACACACATTTTTAATGCCACTCCAGTCTATGTTGGAATCATTTTACTTCCCCTTTCTTATTTTCTTCTTGTGTTCTTGAAGGCCTCGATCAGCTGCTGCTGATAGGCTGTCACTGTCACTTTAGAAAGCCAGAACCTTTTGTTCCTCAGAACTTTGTTCTTAATTGTATTGTAGCACTCACTGTATTCAATTCTAAAAGATTGCTTTGTTTCTGTAACTAATCTCTCACACCCAGGAGCTCCTACAGGAAATGCTGGGAATTATATCAGTCAAATGTGAATCCCTGCCTTGTCCAGACTTATGAGTGCATTGTAGGTACTCAGTAAGTGCTAAAAATGACTAAGTAGTCCCAGTTGCCAGGTTGTCACCCACTGATACCAATCTATATACTGATACTTTATATAGTATATAGATTGGTCCACATATAACTGATGACACATAATGAGAAACTGTCTTAAAAAGTTGTTGAAAATGCCGCAAGAATAGTAATTGATCAAAACAATATGATTTTTTAGGTTTATCTAGAATTTTGATGTTTGAGAAAAGGCTGATTTAGTTGAATTGAAATGGGTAGCTGAGGATTTTGATGGCTTCTCTGGAAGCACATTTGAGGGTTTCTGATGTTAAATCTGATGTTAATGACTATTTCATCCAATTTTATGTCATTTTATAGTTTTTTTTTTTTTTTTTTTTTTTGAGATGGAGTCTCGCTCTGTCACCCAGGCTGGAGTGCAGTGGCTGGATTCAGCTCACTGCAAGCTCCGCCTCCCGGGTTCACGCCATTCTCCTGCCTCAGCCTCCTGAGTAGCTGGGACTACAGGCGCCCACCACCTCGCCCGGCTAGTTTTTTTTGTATTTTTTAGTAGAGATGGGGTTTCACCGTGTTTGCCAGGATGGTCTCGATCTCCTAACCTCGTGATCCGCCTGTCTCGGCCTCCCAAAGTGCTGGGGTTACAGGCTTGAGCCACCGCGCCTGGCCCATTTTATAGTTTTTATACATTTAAGTTTATATTTATTTCTAATGTTTAAACACTAGCATTTTAGTTATTTGACCATTACTCTGGCACTTTAAGAGATGCTCAGACAAGTTTGAATGGTTTTTCAGAGGCATTATTGGCTCCTAGGTAAAAGAGGAAAGATTGAGAAGCTGAATACATACTCTTGTTTCCTGAGTATGGGGCTGGGGACACTCAGAAGACGTTCACACATTGGTTCAGACATTTCTTTATGACCACCACCAGGTGGCATCACTGGCCCAAAATGACTGGGTTTCTGCCCAGAATCAGAAGGGAAGGTGTTGAGAGCCCACTGCTATGGGGGTAGCATGGAGGTGGGATACAGGGGGTGGAGGTAATACAATTTCGTTCCTTCCTCCATCATCGCCTGCTAGTCTAGAGGCTTTTATAAGTTGGAAAACTAATTCTTTATCATCTCATCTGATGGTTTTTATGTTTTTCCTTTTTTCTCTCTATGCCTGTAGTTCCTTCAGAAACAGGTAACACGTTTCTAATAGTCACTTTGTATTCTTGCATCTTGTTCTTACAGTGCTTTTGTTTCTCACCATAGGGGATGATGGAAAATTAATATACTTTGACTTAGGGCATTGGTAAAATCTGCATGGAAATTCCCACAGTTGCCTGTAGATTAGAGCCAGTTGTTTTTTCTGAACTTTGCAGGAATCCTGGTTACAACATTGTACTATTTACTACCAACAATGTTTTTTTTTTTAAATCCAGACTTGCTGGGCATGGCAGCTCATGCCTGTAATCTCAGTGACTTGGGAGGCTGAAGTGGGAGGATTGCTTGAGCCCAGGAGTTTAGGGCTGCAGTGATGAGGCACTGCACTCCAGCATGAGTGACAGAGCAAGATCCCATCTCTTAAAAAAAAAAATTTAAGAAATACAAACAAAAATCCAGACTTGTAACCATTGTAAAACAAATCAAAATTTACGATAGTGGATATTGGTAATAGTGCAGAATGGATACCCAGATCTTGCTTCCTTTCTAGCTGATGATGCAGTGTTGACCTGAAATGCATTACTTATATAGCCAGGGTTTTCCTCAGCATCCTGATGCTACAGCCTCATTTTGTACTAACTCTCCACTTCTGCACATCTTCCCCTAAGTCTTAACTCATCTTCAGAAAGAGCTACTTTTGGTGAAATTTTAAAATCAAGGAATATTATTCTATATAGAATCACACTTCTGTGTTTTCCCCTTCCCCATTTCTGTCTCAAAACCAGACCAGACTGTTACATAACCTGTGAATACTTTTTTTTTAAAGTTTGGTATTGTTAACAGAAAATTTAAGATTAAAATGTAGCATTGAGAAAAATAGATTTATTAATAATGTCCTCTTAACACAGCTGTTAATTCTGGTCAGTGGAATAAAGCCTGAGCCACTGAAGTTTTAGATGCTTGCTTGCTTTTCCACACTGGCTCTTACTTGGGGATCCTTTTAGAAATTCGTTTATAAAGGCCGGGCGCGGTGACTCAAGCCTGTAATCCCAGCACTTTGGGAGGCCGAGACAGGTGGATCACGAGATCAGGAGATTGAGACCATCCTGGCTAACACAGTGAAACCCCGCCTCTACCAAAAAATACAAAAAAGTAGCCGGGTGAAGTGGCGGGCGCCTGTAGTCCCAGCTACTCAGGAGGCTGAGGCAGGAGAATGGCATGAACCCGGGAGGTGGAGCTTGCAGTGAGCTGAGATCTGGCCACTGCACTCTAGCTTGGGCGACAGAGCGAGACTCCGTCTCAAAAAAAAAAAAAGAAATTCATTTATTATAATATCATAAAAACATATTTAAGCTACTTTGTATGTAAATTTGGGATCTTTTGATTTGAAGACAGCTTGACTCAAGATTTTCTAAATATTTTCACACACATACATATCCTGTAGTGAGAAAAAATAACCATTTATATGGTTCTATAAAAATCTCTAACTGCTTTGAGCTTTAATTTCTTGAATCAAAAGAGTATTGTCTTTGATGCTGAGCTTCTATCTAAATAAATGCTTTATTTACTTAAATGTGTGCTTTTCAAAAACTAGTAAGATTAAAACATTGACAGGATCTTACATGTAAAGAACAGTCCTGTTGCTTCTTCCAGAAGATAATATGACTGGTTTGGAATTTTCCTGTAGTATAGTTTTTTGTCTAGTGTTGTAAGAATTAAAGGAATTTCAGGATCTTAAGGTAGGTTATTATTTGATGTTTTCTTGGAACATTTTACATTCTTGAAAATACACATGGCTAAATTAATTTTTGCCAACAATCCACATAACTTTAAGATAATGTAGAGTAGGACTTGATTCAGGTTAGTATCAAATAAGGTCAGATTTTTAGTGCCATCAGTAGCTTTCAGCAAAGATGAGGTGTTGGTAAGATAGCATTAGTCTCTTGAAATCTCTTACGGAGATTTTCCAAAATTTAGCCATTTCCAGTGAATGCTCCATTCCACCCCCATCTGAGTCCTGCTACTCTGGGGAACTCCCTCAGCACACTCTTGGCTCTTAGAATTGTTAACAGTGGGAGTAGTGCTGCTGGTGGAGCTGGCAGCTAAGCCCAGAGGTGGATTGATGCTTTTATTTCCTGATGTACAGGTACACACACTCATACTTACCCACACCTAGTTTGGGATAAGAAGAGGTTAGAATTAGTTAGGCTTGAAGTTCCATGCTTACATTTGCTGGCTCAAATTTCTTATTTTGGCATCACTTTGCCCATTAGGGAGACAATGACAGTTATATAAGCATTGCCAAATAAAAAATTCCTCTGGAATAACCTCTTGTTAGGAGTATTATTTATTTAGTTGTTGATTCGTCCCTTCCTCCTCTTAGTGGCACCTTGCAGTACTGGGAGGAAACAGTGACTGAGACCTTGATTCCTCAGCAGAGCCAAATCAGCAGAAGTATTACTCCTTAGTTCGTAGTAGGTGGTACCCTATGGGTCCAGTCATTTAAATGCAAACCTATATCTACAGAGCATTTCCTAATGCCGTCATTGCCCAGTGGTCCTTTATTTAGCTGAGTCTAACTCCCAACTAGAGAAAATTTCCTTTGCTAGACAGCAGTATGGTCAGCTAAACATGTGGATGCTACATTTGCTTTCATAAATCAGTACTCTTCAGTAACATTAGTAGAAGAGAAGAGGACACAAAGTGAGAGTGTGTTAATAGGAAGTCCAGATACACCTGCCACCTGAACTTTCTGAGACAGGTAATACTGTAGGGCCTGAACTTTTAGCAGAGTGGTTATATATGAAGAAGTGGGTTCTGGGAGGGGTTAAACTACTTAGAATGGCTTTACTTTATTAATGGCAAGAGTTTGCTTGGATATTGACCACTGCGCATAGACATGAATATGGAAAGTTTAAAACAAAATCCACATATATTTGGCTGCAAGTATTCGGAAGATGTATCTAATTAGTACATCCATTAAACAAAAGAGATATTTTAGGTCAGGCACGGTGGCTCACGCCTGTAATCCCAGCACTTTGGGAGGCCGAGGTGGGTGGATCACCTGAGGTCAGGAGTTCGAGACCAGCCTGGCCAACATGGTGAAACCCTGTCTCTGCTAAAAATACAAAAATTAGCTTGGCTTGTTGGTGGGCGCCTGTAATCTTAGCTACTTGGGAGGCTGGGACAGGAGAATTGCTTGAACCTGGAAGGTGGAGGTTGCAGGGAGCTGAGATGGTGCTGCTGGACTCCAGTCTGGGTGAAAGAACAAGATTCCATCTCAAAAAAGAAAAAAGAGAAAAAAAAAAAAAAAGAGTTATTTCTGATGCATTGATAGAAATTTTCTTTTTTCTTTTCTTCTTCTTTTTTTTTTTTTTTTTTGAGATGAGGTCTCAGCCTGTTGCCAGGCTGGAGTGCAGTGGTGTGATCTCCACTCACTGCAACCTCTACCTCCCGAGTTCAAGCAATTCTCCTGCCTCAGCCTCCTGAGTAGCTGAGACTACAGGCGTGCGCCATGATGCCCAGCTAATTTTTATATTTTTAGTAGAGATGGGGTTGTACCATGTTGGCAAGGATGGTCTCGATCTCTTAACCTCGTGATCCACCCGCCTCGGCCTCCCACAGTGCTGGGATTACAGGCATGAGCCACTGCATCTGGCCAGAAATTTTCTTGATCACTTCTGAGACACACAGAGTAATTATCTGTAATATAATTTAATGAATTATGTCAATACATTAAAATATGCTTCATGTGGACTGGGAACGGTGGCTCATGCCTGTAATCCCAGCATTTTGGGAAGCCAAGGTGGGGGTATCACAAGGTCAGGAGATCAAGACCAGCCTGGCTAACATGGTGAAACCACATCTACTAAAAATACAAAAAATTAACCGGGCGTGGTGGCACGTACCTGTAGTCCCAGCTACTCGGGAGGCCGAGGCAGGAGAACCGCTTGAACCCAGGAGGTGGAGGTTGCAGTGAGCTGAGATTGTGCCACTGCATTCCAGCCTGGGCAACAGAGTGAGACTCCATCTCAAAAAAAAAAAAAAAAAACTTCATGTGGCATTATGGGAAGATAATACCTTTACTGATAGTCATCTATGATTCCATTTGTTAAATTAAATGTGAAAGCATACTCTTACTGAATGTTTTATATTCCGTATCAGTTTAGATAGCAGTTTATCTTCACATATGTACATTTTAAGTTTACCTTCATTACAGTGCATTTGTCTTTTGTTTTCATCAACCTAAATTATGTTGAATAAATGTTTCTGTTAGATTCTAAGTTAAACAATTATGTGAAATTCATTTTTCGTAATTGTTTTTTAACATGTCTTTGTCGGTGATTCATATGTGTGAGTGTAGCTGATTGCCTGACTCTATGAACTTTAAACCAAAACCATTCTTTGCAGATGCTTTTACTGACTCTGCTATCAGTGCTAAAGTGAATGGCGAACACAAAGAGAAGGACCTGGAGCCCTGGGATGCAGGTGAACTCACAGCCAATGAGGAACTTGAGGCTTTGGAAAATGACGTAGTAAGTAAGATCTTTGTAATTAGTGCTAGACTCTGTGGTCAGTGTGGTATGCATATGACATCCTATCACTTGGTTGTAATTTAAGTGTATTTTTGTTGTTGTTGTTATTGTAGTGAGTGTATTTAGAGCAGCAAGTTTGTTGTATAACTAGAGACTTTCTCCTAAGCAGTATATAAAGAAAAATGTTTGTTATTTTACTTGTAGGAATTAAGCAGGAGTACTGTCTGTTCTTGTGGATGCTCATGAATTACTTCTTTGTGATTAAACTAAATAATAATAAGCAACTTAAGTTAAAATTAGAAATCATAGGAAATGCCGGTGTGTTTTGCTTTAACACCCTGCCAAATAAGGTAGCCTAAGGAAAGTGGTGTCTTAATTGTTGACTTCACCTAGAGATGAGGTTGAAGTAGGACATTTTAGGCTTCTTGTCTGAAGAAAAGGTTGTCATTATTAAGATAAATAATTAGGTTACATTGGAATTAAAGCATTACATAAATTTCTTGGTCTTAAATTGGGATTATTCTCTATAGAACTCTTTTATTTCTAAAATGCCTCTTGTCACGTACTAGTTTTGCTTCTCTCTTTAATGCATTATCTGTACTTGAAGTGCTTAGCTGGGTATGCTGGCACATGCTTGTAGTCCCAGCTACTTAGGAGGCTGAAGCAGGAGGATCACTTGAGCCCAGGATTTGGAGTCCAGCCTGAATGACATAATGAGACCCCTTCTCTACGAAATAAAAATAAAAACAAATGCTTAATAAAGACTCTATCTTTAGGATAGAGAGCATAGAGATACAAAGCAGTCTTTTGCCAAAAATGGGTGTTATGGTAGCAAAATTTGAGGAGAATGAAGAACCTTCCATTGAGTAGAAAGAGAATTTGTAACATATCTGTGTTTGATGTTTAAGGCTTCAAACTTAATCAGCTTAATAATGACGCTCTTCCTCCAACAAGAAGCCTAAAATGTCTTACTTTGACCTCAAGTCTAGTAATAAAACTGGACATACACAGGCAACATGTCATTAATTTTCAAACTTTACCGAATCATATATAACCAAATATGATGGTTCTCAAGTCTGTACATCACATCACCTGTATGAAAAATGTGAGGAAACAGAGACTTCTTTTACACTATTGGTGAGGTGGATAAATTGATAGAGGCTTTCTGGAGAGAATCTGGCAATGCTCATCAAAATTTAAAATGCACATACACTTTGTTCCAGCAATTCTACCTCTAGTAATTTATTTTTGTCCTCATATATCCATAAGACATGGGAATAATTATATGTGAGAATTTTTTTTTTTTTTTTTCCTGCAGAGACAGGGTTTTACCATGTTGCCCAGTGTGATCTGGAACTCCTGGGCTCAGGTAATCCACCCACCTCAGCCTCCCAAAGTGCTGGGATTACAGGTGTGAGCCATCGTGCCCGACCAGGATTTTATTTTATTTATTTATTTATTTATTTATTTATTTATTTATTTATTTATTTTTTGCAGCATTATTTCTTTTGTTGTTGTTGTTGTTGTTTTGAGAGATGGAGTCTCACTCCGTCACCCAGGCTGGAGTGCAGTGGTGCGATCTCGGCTCCCTGTAACCTCCGCCTCCTGGGTTCAAGTGATTTTCCTGCCTCAGCTTCCCAAGTAGCTGGGACTACAGGTGTGTGCCACCACACCCAGCTAATTTTTGTATTTTCAATAGAGACGAGGTTTCACTATATGTTGGCCAGGCTTGTCTTGAACTCCTCACCTCAGGTGATCTGCCTGCCTTGGCCTCCCAAAGTGCTGAGATTATAGGTGTCAGCCACCATGCCTGGCCATAGCATTATTTCTAATAGTGAAAAATTGGAAATATTCTAAGGGTCTATCAGTATACTCTGAGTTAGATTTATGATGTTACCATTCAGTTGAAACACTACACATCTCCCAAAAAGAATGGTGTTCCAATATGGAAAGATATCTAAGATTTATTAAAAGAAAAAGCACATTGCAGAACACTGGGATCCTATTTGATTTTTTTTTTTTGAGACAGAGTCTCTCCCTGTCACACTGCAACCTCTGCCTCCCGAGTTCAAGCCTCCTGCCTCAGCCTCCTAAGTAACTGTTGCGATGCCTGGCTAATTTTTGTGTTTTTAGTGGAGATGGGGTTTTACCATGTTGGTTCACCATGTTGGTTCAGGCTGGTCTTGAACTCCTGACCTCATGATCTGCCGTCTCGGCTTCCCAGAGTGCTGCGATTACTGGCATGAGCCACCTCTCTTGGCCATGAATGTTTTTTTAAAAAAGAGCTGTTCATATTCTTATTGCATAGAAGATGTCTGAAATTACACCCAATAAACTCTTTTTTTTTTTTTTTTTTTTTGAGACGGAGTCTCGCTCTGTCGCCCAGGCTGGAGTGCAGTGGCTGGATCTCAGTTCACTGCAAGCTCCGCCTCCCGGGTTTACGCCATTCTCCTGCCTCAGTCTCCCGAGTAGCTGGGACTACAGGCGCCCACCACCTCGCCCGGCTAGTTTGTTTTTTGTATTTTTTAGTAGAGACGGGGTTTCACCATGTTAGCCAGGATGGTCTCGATCTCCTGACCTCGTGATCCGTCCGTCTCGGTCTCCCAAAGTGCTGGGATTACAGGCTTGAGCCACCGCGCCCGGCCAATAAACTCTTTTTGAGACAGAGTCTCGCTCTGTTGCCCAGGCTGGAATGCAGTGGCATGATCTCAGCTCACTGCAACCTCCGCCTCCCTTGTTCAAGCAATTCTCCTGCCTCAGCCTCCTGAGTAGCTGGGACTACAAGTTCCCGCCACCACGTCTGGCTAATTTTTGTATTTTTAGTAGAGACGGGGTTTCACTATGTTGGCCAGGCTGGTCCCAAACTCCTAATCTCAGGTGATCTGCCCACCTCGGCCTCCCAAAGTGCTGGGATTACAGTGTGAGCCATTGTGCCCCGCTGAAACTCTTTTTTTTTTTTTCTTTTGAGACAGAGTCTCGCTCTGTCACCTAGGCTTGCGTGCAGTGGCGCCATCTCAGCTCACTGCAAGCTCTGCCTCCTGGGTTCACGCCATTCTCCTGCCTCAGCCTCCCAAGTAGCTGGGACTACAGGTGCCCGCCACCATTCCTGGCTAATTTTTTGTATTTTTAGCAGAGACGGGATTTCACCATGTTAGCCAGGATGGTCTCGATTTCCTGACCTCGTGATCCGCCTTCCTCGGCCTCCGAAAGTTCTGGGATTACAGGCGCGAGCCACTGCGCCCGGCCAGAACTCTTAGTAGTAGTTATTTACGCGCACTGGGATTGGAAGACATTTACTTTTTACTGGATGTCTTTCTGTATTGTGTGCTTTTTTTTTACGTAGGGCATACATTACTTAAGTAATTTTAAAGCCTCCATAAGTAATTGTAATTTCCTGCCCATGTGTTTGGCAAAAGGAATTGTGTTGGTGGTAGACTTATTTTATAGTC
This sequence comes from Rhinopithecus roxellana, assembly GCF_007565055.1. Classification (NCBI taxonomy): domain Eukaryota; kingdom Metazoa; phylum Chordata; class Mammalia; order Primates; family Cercopithecidae; genus Rhinopithecus; species Rhinopithecus roxellana. The sequence continues at coordinate 94,357,130 of NC_044558.1, forward strand.
TTACCTGGAGTAGCACAGGAGGACCCAAGGTTAATAGGTGAACTTTGAGGCAAGCCTTAGCATTGAGGTTGCCATCAGCATTGCTTGGTTGATGTGTTCGTTCTTCTGGGATGGATTACAACCTTTACCGGACTTTATACTTTTCACCAGTAAGACTTTAAAAAAGGAGTTGAAACATTAGAGAAGTGATTTTCCAGACATTAATATTCACTGGTAAATAATCTTCCAGCCTGTGGCTCAATTGGTTGATTCTTTTAAGAATGCAGCCTCAGCTGCTGTGCCTATGGAGTAGAATTCTTTTATTTCTTTACTTTCTTAATAAACTTGCTTGCCCCCGGCTCCCCGCCACCAAGAAAAGAAGGCAGCCTCCCTTTTGCGAATGGTAATTTCCTATAGTTTCCTCGTAGAATTGTGGAGTTACCTATGCTGACGTTATAGGTTAGGGTATTGAGATCCAGAGTTGCCACCTCTGAGGTCTCACAACTATTAATGGTAAAACCAGTTCTAAAGCCCAGTTCTTGTGACTTTGTCCAGTGATTGCCTGTTCACCGTTTCATGCTGCCTTCCCATTTGGGCATTCCCAGGAAGAAGGGGAGGTTGCCAGGGACCTAGTACCATGGTCCCACCTTGGAATCGTTGAACATGGGGGAAAGCGTTGGTTTCTCCCTTTTTTCTCCCAAATGTTGGAAATATTTTTGGCTATTAAAAAGCACCCCTTGTTCCATGTGGAATCCCTTGTTTAAAAGAGGTAAAATATGTACCTCCTGTCCTTCACAGACCTGAGGACCAGTGATTTCAAGAAGGTTACAGGTAAACGCAGATGTCTCTACTGAAAGGTGGCTTTTACAGGTTAGAGAAAAGAGAGAACCCTGATCTGAAGGCTATTTTATGAAGTAATTAAAATGTTCTGAACTTTAAAAATAACTGCTCAAATAATTGTGTTGTATAGTTATTTATCAACTGGAAGGGCTGATAAGTATTTTTCTAAAACATTTTTAAGGAAATTTTTTCCTATTTTCTAATTTGCTAATTTTGCTCAAGTAGCTTGTTAGATATTGTTAATATAGATGTTGGTTATAACTGAATGAAAGGGAACAAATACTTTGTCATTTTGAAAAACAAGCTTCATTTTCTTCTAGTCTAATGGATGGGATCCCAATGATATGTTTCGATATAATGAAGAAAATTATGGTGTAGTGTCTACGTATGATAGCAGTTTATCTTCATATACGTAAGTTTAAAAAGTTTGTTTTTATTTTAGTGCATTTGTCTTTGATTTTCATCAACTTAATTTATGATGAATGTTTCTGTTAGTTTTTAAGTTAAACAATTCTGTGAAATAATTTTTCTCTTATTACCACGTGTGATAAATTTCCATTAAAAAAAGGGAATAAATGTAGTTTGCCTATACCTTATTTTTACGCTCTAAACAAATTTTGGTTTTGTTTTTTTTTTTTCTTTTGAGATGGAATCTCGCTCTGTTGCCAGGCTGGAGTGCAGTGGCACCATCTCAGCTCACTGCAACCTCTGCATCCCAGGTTCAAGCGATTCTCCTGCCTCAGCCTCCCAAGTAGATGGGACTACAGGCGCGCGCCACCATGCCCAGCCAATTTCTGTATTTTTAGTAGAGACGGGGTTTCACCATGTTATCCAGGATGGTCTCAATCTCTTGACCTCGTGATCCACCCGCCTTGGCCTCCCAAAGTGCTGGGATTGCAGGTGTGAGCCACTGTGCCTGGCTAGTTTTGTCTTTTAAGTTGTTAAAAAACACAAAATTTGCAATGGTAGAGATTATGGTGAGCAGTTGAATCAGTTTTTGAAATATGTTCCTCTGGAGAAAAAGTTACAGAAAAAAAGTTAGAATTTTGATTTATAAATAAACAGATCACTATAACTTTTAGTTTTAGTGTTTTTTTTTTTTTTAACCAATATTCTAAACTCTAAACTTTCTTAGTAGTTGATTAGGACAGATATATAAACTGTGGCTTTAAAGTACTCATTTTGCTTTTCTTTTCCTCATGTTTCAGGGTGCCCTTAGAAAGAGATAACTCAGAAGAATTTTTAAAACGGGAAGCAAGGGCAAACCAGTTAGCAGAAGAAATTGAGTCAAGTGCCCAGTACAAAGCTCGAGTGGCCCTGGAAAATGATGATAGGAGTGAGGAAGAAAAATACACAGCAGTTCAGAGAAATTCCAGTGAACGTGAGGGGCACAGCATAAACACTAGGTATTTAAAGGAAATCATGATGCAGTATTTTGGATACACAACTCAAGGTCTGTGTGAGACGGTGTATTGTTACTATATTTCCTCTTTCTTTAATATAGCTTAGGTAGAGAATGCAAGTAGAATTGGTTTAAGATCTGTTAGAAGGTTATGGCAATCTTGGAAAATACGCTTTTGAGAGTAAGCTCTGTGGTGTATCACGGTGAGCAATCCAAGGTCTTGAAGAGCTTGTTAAAATAGTGATCTGGTAGGGGATACGTGTAACAATCACAGCAGTACAATATGATTTGCTTGGTTAAAGGCATGTTCAAAGTACTAGGAACATACAGAATGAGGAGGAGCTAGCATAACCTGTAGAGTCAGAGAAAACCTCACTGAGGAGGTGACTTTTTGTGATAATAGGGTCTTTGACATTCAGAGAGGAGTTGGGAGAAGAATTTCTCACCTGATGAAAAGCCATGTACAAGCATGGCTGTGTGAGAAAATTTGGCCAGCTCAGGAAAGGGCTGGTTGTTGCGTGTGTCTGGAACACAGGATCTGTGTCGGGTGCAGCAGTGGCAGTTGATAGTAGGAACTGAGGTCATTGAAGGACTTGGCATGTCATGCTAAAGAGCACCCTGTTGGAAGGAGATGAAGTGAATAAACCCTGGGGCATTGAGGACTGGCTGAGATACAGAGAACAGTTAGTGCCTTGAAATAGTTCAACTGTGAGAATTTGGTAACCACCTAGTTCAGTGGTTTGATAACTAAGTGACTTAATGGATGTACTGGTGAGAGAGAGAGGAAACGTGGAGCAAGTCTGAGGGGAAAAACTATGACTCCATTTGTGCAGCTAATTGTATTTGTGAGGCTTGTGGGTCTTTCATTTATTCATAAACATGTGTTGAGAAATACCCGCTACCTATCTGATAAACTAAGAGATGCATCCTCTCTTCAAGGCAGTCAGCTTAGAGTCTGGTGATTTGAATTGACATGTCCACTGATAGATGTTGACAATGTGAGACTGGTGGTTCAGTTTGAGGTTTCATCAGCATTGCCGATATTGGAGCCATGGAAAACCAAAGAACAGCCAGTGAAAGAAGATACCTCAGAGAAAATAAAATTGAGAAAGTGAAGGACAAAAAATGTTGAAGATAGACCAAGATTGATAGAATCAGCCACAGAGAGGTCAAGTCGGATGAGAATGAGCACACATCTGTTAAACTTTGTGCTTAGGAGCAGAATCTAAGTGAAGGGACAGGCCAGAGGTTAGAACTCAGGGTAAGATGGAAGAACAGGGCATCTGGGAGTGAGGTAGTTTGGTTTAGTGTAGAACCTTTTTGTAACAAGCATTCCCTTCTGTCAAGATGACTTTTAGATATGTTTCATTGACTTGGTACCTTTTGGAATAAAATGATTTAGAGGATCTCTCGTTTTCAGGGAAAATAAATATATTCCTCCTGGACAAAGAAATAGAGAAGTCATATCCTGGGGAAGTGGGAGACAGAATTCACCGCGTATGGGCCAGCCTGGATCAGGCTCCATGCCATCAAGATCCACTTCTCACACTTCAGATTTCAACCCGAATTCTGGTTCAGACCAAAGAGTAGTTAATGGAGGCAAGTATTTTGACCAGACTTGTAAATATCATTGATCAAATAGTTTTCTAAATACTTAAAATAGTTTGCATAACTGATAAGAATGTGCACTTTAATGATTTGGGGAGTAGTTTTTCACTTCAGCATTACTTAAAATTGGCTTTTGTGGATATCACATTAGTAAAACATTGTGTACGTCATTGGCATATACATTATTTAGCATGATGAAATATTCATGATAAAGTGCTGCATTTAACCCAAGACAATCACTTGGCCAAAAACACTCCACATATAAAGAAATTGGAAACTTTGGGTAGGTTCTCAATTGTAAAAACACTGGATGATAAAATTATTTAGACATAGTTTATATGGAAAATTCTAACCTATGTGCAACACTGTAGTTAATATAGATTAATTCTCATTGTTTCTATATTATGCTTCAAGAAAGGATCTGAGGTAGCTTATAATACAAGACATGATCAAGAGTCATGTGAAGAAAGTAATTAAAGAAATGTGCTTAAAAAACAACAAAAACAACCCTTAGTCTAAGGGTGGATGTTACAGTTTAGCAACTTAAGTAAAAGAAACCTGAATCATTAGTAGGAAGACATTTTTTACTCTACCTCTAAATCTAGGTTGAATATGTTTTGTAGGTTGTGGATCTTTTCCATAAATCAGGGATACTGAACAACAGTTCTGTGGATGGTATGGGAATAGTAATAGCAATAGTATGTTACTATCTTTGGGACAAGAGTGGTCATTCAATTTTAGCTATTTAAATTTGGAAAGTTAGAAAGATGAAAATAGAGAACACTCAGTTTCCAATTTCATTTGTTTTCATTGAGTCTTTTCTCCAGAATTCCTCTCCAAATGGACACTCTTGAGTATTTTAAGTGCTTAATATTGGGGGTGAAATTTCTTTGCTCACTGAGGAAAGATTTTAGTTGTTTATAAACAGAATTTTAAAGCTAAAAAACCTGAAGGGGGCTGAAAAATGTATGATACTCAAGTGTGTGGAACCTATGGAGAGGAGACCTGGACTGTTTGATAAGATTAAGGTAAGTGATATGTAATGTTAAATACTACGTGTATCTTTACCTAGGCATATCCATCAATATAAATTTATTTGGTGATGACTGCTTTGTAGTTGCAGTATTTATTAAGCAATCGCTTAGATAACTGTGTAAATTATTTAGAAGGTCTCCCTTTTTCTAGTTTAATGAGGTGAAGACTTTTTTTTTTTGAAAGAGCAATGAATATTATCATTTGATACTCCCGTGACTCTAGAAGAGTAATGTTTTATTTCTACTTAAATGGGACTTGCTTAATGAGATTTCAAACTGAATTTTAGGTTCAAGTGTAAACCTGATGAAAATCATAGATGATTGTAAGGAACCAGCATTTCTAATTGGATATAATAGCTACTGCTTATTTTCATTATGCCTCAGAGTTAAAACTAATACGTAAATAATCTTATTCTTGAGTAGGAATTATTGTGATTTATTATGTGAAATTATCTAGTGTATGTTATATTCCTTTAAACAACTGATTACTGAGAAGCAGTTATAGAAGCAGGATTAATAGGCAAAGTCTTAACTGTCTTCTTTAATAGTGTGTGTAGATCCTAATTAACCCTTTGGGAACGTGTATTCATTTAAACAGACTTAATCTTAAGGAGGTTAAAGTAAAATGTGAATTTATGTCTGTTAAGTTATGCTAAAACTTACCACAAATCAAATGACTGTCCTCAAAGGGTTAAAATGTACAAGAAATCATTTTTGTCATTTTACTTTTTTTTCTGTTTACTTTTTTCCCTCATTTTTTTCTTTAGTTTTTATACTTTCCTTCATATCATTTGTTCTGTCAGGTGTTCCCTGGCCATCGCCTTGCCCATCTCCTTCCTCTCGCCCACCTTCTCGCTACCAGTCAGGTCCCAACTCTCTTCCACCTCGGGCAGCCACCCCTACACGGCCGCCCTCCAGGCCCCCCTCGCGGCCATCCAGACCCCCGTCTCACCCCTCTGCTCATGGTTCTCCAGCTCCTGTCTCTACTATGCCTAAACGCATGTCTTCAGAAGGTACAATACCACAATTTGTTCATGTTTTTGTTTGTCTTTGTTTAACTCCTATGTGAGTTTATAATTACAAAATAGTTTCCTCTTCATTATTTAATAACCTATAATTTCTGTGTTTTAACTTTAGTTTATTAAAACTATTTCTATTAACCTTTTGTTCATTAGAGAGAAATTTGATAAATGTTGTGTGAAGCTATAAACTCTCCTGAATTGTTGTTAAAAAGGGGGTTTATCTCTGCCTGATAATTACGCTTCTTTACAGCCCCAGAAAGGTCTGCCCCACAGCCTTCCCCCTCCTTATTTGCACTGTGTACAGGAGTTAAACAAATGAACTTTCTTCAACCAGTCTTGAACTTTGGTTCATTTTACAGCTCTTTGGTCAAGGTCCTAGTGAACCTTCCTATTGGCCATAAGCAGGAATGGTGTTTTCTGGGTCCTTTTTGAGAGCAACAGCCCATATAGCTGCCTTTGTGTGTCTGCCCTTCGATTAAAGTAGTTTGATTTTTAGAATGCCAGAAGAATTCTAAATTTAACTGAGTAATTTTTTTAAAGTTAGCTTTGCAATCTTACATAGTGAAAGGCTGCTTTAATCTGGGAGAAGTCCTTGATCTGAGATAAAATTATTGATAAGAATGACATGAATTTGAATATTTAGCTATTTTTTTCCTCATCAAAAATAAGAATAAAATCTTGTAATTCTTATTCAGTATTTGGTTCTTAATCCATCATTGCCACATATCGAATACATGGATACGTTGTAGAAAGGTAACATTCTAATTTTAATGCCACCCATGTATATATTAAAAACCTGTTTTCTGAATCATAATGTCCTTTTGATATTAGTTCTGAATATTTGTGTTAAAATTTTAATCTGATTTGTTCATTAAAATTAGTTAATATTGATTATGTTGGGACTAATAAAGTTTTCTGCACAAAATGTGTTTCTCCTGCTTCCCTGGAGAAAACTGTATTGGCTACTTTTAAATAAATTGTTACCATCTAAGCAGGCAGGTCATGTGACCTTGAAGCATCTAACCTTGAAGAGCAAGTTCCACTGATTTTCAAGGTGACTTCTTTGCTCAAAAGGGCCTTAATAGTGGTCACTGAATGCAAAGTTCTGTTGATGTTTTTCTTGCAGTCCATTATTTGAATAAGTGATGTTTATTTAATGAGAATATACTAAATAAGACATGGTCATTAATGACTGTGAACATCTTTATTACATTAAGATATAAGGACTGCTGATAGACTATAACTATTCACATAGAAATATACCTTCTGCGTCATTCAGAGATGTTGAATATTTCCATTTGAAAATTATAGTGCATAACATTAGCATTCTTCTAACGATCATGTTCCTGTTTAAATTCCTGTTGGGAGCCAGGCATGGTAGCTCACGCCTGTAATCTCAGCACTTTGGGAGGCTGAGGCAGGCGGATCACTTGAGGTCAGGAGTTTGAGACCCACCTGGCCAACATGGTGAAACCTCGTCTCTACTAAAAATACCCAGCTACTTGGGAGGCTGAGGCAGGAGAATCACTTGAACCTGGGAGGCAGAGGTTGCAGTGAGTTGAGATCGCACCAGTGCACTCCAGTCTGGGCGACAGAGAGAGACTCTGTCTTAAAAAATAATAATAATAAAAAAAACAATTCTTTTGGGAACACACATTAATTTGAAGTTCTAAAGAGTTTGGCAGCAGGGTGAGAGAGTGAGGAGATTTGGCTTTGACATTAGGAAAGTTTTTGCTTGGTGTTAACACCAGTAGACTTGTCTGATGAGGGCCATTCTGTCCACTCTTCCTAACTAATAGATTGGTCTAATGCACAGTAGGCTGATTTAGAAAGAGTAGTCACTAGTGGCATGGCAGAATCAATAATGCAGAATTTTGACAATTCATGTAGTACTGATTTCTTCCCCAAATGTCAGTTATATTGGTCATCTATTAATAGACTAATAGAAGTCATCTCCTTAATAGAATTTTCAGCTCACAGCCTGCTAAGCCTAAGAAACTGCTTACAGGTTACTGTTACTGCTTACTGTTTTAAGCCTAGTTTTAAAATTGATGATCATGATAGAAGAGATAAATAACCTAAAATTTTAGAGAAATTTAAGAAGGGTATGTACACATATTTTAGTAGTATCGAGTGTATAGGGATTAATAGTCTTCTGTTTAAATTTTTTTTTTTCTAATTTTAGAAGTAATGTAGAAAATTCGGGGTGGGGAAAGGTAAAATATATGGAAAGTTAAAAATATTTTATCATGTAGTCATAATTTCTAGTAACCTATTTCTTTACAAATAAGATATAGTTGAAACAGATTGCTACAGTTATTTTAAGAGTTGACATCTTATTGTTGATTTCTTACCACCAACTTCATCCCTCCCTTTCTTTAAAAATAAAGGGAAATAATAAAATTTATTTACAAAACTTTATGGCATTCCACAAAATAATTCTGAAAGAATTAGTATGGCCAAAAAATATGTAGGGTTTTTTTTTTCTTTCTATTTTTAACCAAGGAAAAACTGTAGAGTGAGTGAGAGTGTGTGTGTGCATGTGTGTGTGGATGGGTGTATTTAGCAGAAAAGTAGTACTGATGAACATCATGGCATTTATGTGATGTTCACTGTTTCTTCCTTAGGGCCTCCAAGGATGTCCCCAAAGGCCCAGCGACATCCTCGAAATCACAGAGTTTCTGCTGGGAGGGGTTCCATATCCAGTGGCCTAGAGTTTGTATCCCACAACCCACCCAGTGAAGCAGCTACTCCTCCAGTAGCAAGGACCAGTCCCTCGGGGGGAACGTGGTCATCAGTGGTCAGTGGGGGTAGGTAACACTTGGGCATAATGACGGTACTCATTTTGTCATTACACTAGATGTAAAGAGGGCTGAGCTACAACTCTGTTTGAGGAAGTGTAAGTATATATATATTAAAAATAGTAGAATCACCAGGAATTGGGAAACCCATATTTTTATTCTGGGCTCTGCCACTTATTCATCATATATTAAAGCAAGTCAGACATTCATTCTGAAGTTGAGATTTCTCAGTGAGTAAAGTGTTAATAATTTTTGCCTAGTCTACATTATGGGGTTGTGATGAGATTCTTGTAAGGTTCATAAATATGGATATATTATAAAACTATGAAGTTTTGTAAAGTACCTCTCGAATACAAGGCAAACACAGTATGTAACACTATTTGTAGGGATCGTATTTCCTTTTTAGCAGCTTTGTTTATCAGTACATTCTGTAAACATTTATTTTTGGCTTACATTGTAGTGTGTTTCTATAGCACCTGTATAGGGCACTAATTCCCAACTATATTTCCATTATAAGGAATATCAAATACAAATGAAGTGTCCAAGTTTTATCTGTGATTAGCATAAGGAATATGCTGACACCAGCTATAAAAGTATAAAAATTAGGCTGGGTGCGGTGGCTCACGCCTGTAATCCCAGCACTTTGGGAGGCTGAGGCGGGCGGATCACAAGGTCAGGAGATCGAGACCATCCTGGCTAACACGGTGAAACCCTGTCTCTACTAAAAGTACAAAAAAATTAGCCAGGCGTGGTGGCGGGTGCCTGTAGTCCCAGCCACTCTGGAGGCTGAGGCAGGAGAATGGCGTGAACTTGGGAAGCGGAGCTTGCAGTGAGCCAAGGTTGCACCACTGCACTTCAGCCTGGACGACAGAGTAAGACTCCATCTCAAAAAAAAAAAAAAAAGTATAAAAATTAGACGTTGACATGATTTTACAATAAGGCTGACTGCTTTTGCTACTTTGCCAATCAATCCTTAGTGCTTTATTCCCATAACTGTGGTGAGCAAGAGCTTAAAAAAACAAAACAAAACAAAAAAACTTAGTCTATTTAATCAGTCCGTAGAACCTTTAAAAGAAACAAGATCGACCAGGTGCGGTGGTTCATGCCTGTAATCCCAGCACTTTGGGAGGCTGAGGTAGGTGGATCACTTGAGGTCAGGAGTTCGAGACTGGCCTGACCAACATGGTGAAACCCCACCTCTACTAAAAATACAAAATTAGCCAAGTGTGGTGGCTACTCAGGAGGCTGAGGCAGGAGAATCGTTTGAACCCAGGAGGTGGAGGTTGCATGAGCCAGCATCGCACCGTTGCACTCCAGTCTGGGTGACAAGAGGGAAACTCCATCTCAAAAAAAAAAGAAAAAAGAAGCAAGATCTTCAAGCCTAAAGGAAAACAAAAACAAAGCAAAACCCAGCTGTTAAATCTGTTTTTAGTTGATATACATTTCTGCTCAGCTTCATGTGATGTACATTCATATAATTGTACCATAAATTCCTTTGTACTTTTTATTTTCTTCTTTGGTCTTCAGTTATCTTAAGACTACCAAGAAAACAAAAATTTTAAAAATGGGCTACAGAGCGAGACTCCATTTAAAAAAAAAAATCTGCTTCAACTATTCCATTAATCTTTAGACATTACTTAGATGGTTTCTGGAAATGAATTTTGAGAATAACATGATTAGAAGTGAAAGAGTATAAGCATAGTTTTGGAGATACACTCAGAATAGCATTATAGATTTGCTCTTTTTACTAATTGGAAAAATGGCAGTTGTTGAAGAGTAGTTTTCTTCTGTGACACTTGTGACTTACAAAAAAAAAAACACTAAAATGAAGTAATCAAACTATTTTCTCTAAACCTTTGAATCTGATCTCTGCAGATAGGTTTATAATGGTATATGAAACCTATTAGATACATACTTGAAAGTCGTATGAGATACAAACCCTGTTTTTATTATCTTCCCCTTTTGACTAACTTGGGTCTCGAGTTTCCTTGATTACTGCACAGTGAACCTTGATGTTGCTATAAAGAATGTATAGAGCTAGGCGTGGTGGCTCATGCCTGTAATCCCAGCACTCTGAGAGGCCAAGGTAAGCAGATCACCTGAGGTCAGGAGTTTGAGACCAGCCTGGCCAGCATGATGAAACTCCGTCTTTACTAAAAATACAAAAAATTAGCTGGATATGGTGGCGAGTACCTGTAATCCCAGCTACGCCAGAGGCTGAGGCAGGAGAAGCACTTGTTAACATTTAGTTAGGAGAGAAAATCATACTTAATGTATTAGTAATTGTTTTTCTTCAGATACTTGTGGTTTTGATTGCCAGCAAATTCCTAACATTTTGGAAAAGAAAACAGTAATGGGATAAAGGAAAAGGGCTAGAGAGGACTGTTTTACCCAGGTCGTAAGAGAAGCCTCTTTGAGGAAGTAACATTTGAACTGAGAATGTAATAAATAAATTTTCCCTTTCTTCTAGTTCCAAGATTATCCCCTAAAACTCATAGACCCAGGTCTCCTAGACAGAACAGTATTGGAAATACCCCCAGTGGGCCAGTTCTTGCTTCTCCCCAAGCTGGTATTATTCCAACTGAAGCTGTTGCCATGCCTATTCCAGCTGCATCTCCTACGCCTGCTAGTCCTGCATCGAACAGAGCTGTTACCCCTTCTAGTGAGGGTATGTAACAAAGGGCTTCTAGATCCATAATCTCAGCTGTGAAATTGAATGTTAGAGGGTAACATTATATGAAAAAATTCTAGCTTATTTTTATTCACAGACAAGTATTTTTAATGCACATTTAAAAGTTTATGTAAATTTTGATGATGTTTAATACTACTAATTTAATATAATGTCTGTGTTAGAAAGGTTAACATTCCTGGGTGTCAAATACCTACGTAAATAAAATTATTGGTGTTTCATATGACATCTGCAAAGGAAAAAAGCGTCTATTTAAATGAAAGCATTCTTTTCCAAAAACATAGGAAATCAAAATTATTGTTGTGTTTTCTTGTTTTACTTTTCTAACTTCTAACTCTGAATTTTTTTTTTTTTAATGTTTTCTAGCTAAAGATTCCAGGCTTCAAGATCAAAGGCAGAACTCTCCTGCAGGGAATAAAGAAAATATTAAGCCCAATGAAACACCAACTAGCTTCTCAAAGGCTGAAAACAAAGGTTAGAGTTTAAAGAGTCATTAGGCTTAACTGTAGAAATAGGAAGGAGTGTGTCTAATTTCATGCCTATACGGAATATTTTTGTTCAACATTTTTTCTTACTATTGTGATAGATAAATGTATTGCTTGACAAATTCCAAAATCCAAATTTAATATTTGAAATTATTTTTTGATCTTATATCTTATTCTAATTTCTATCATCTCATACTAAAAAGAATGCAGTGTTAAAGTTTAAAAATAAACCTGTGTCTAACAGTTCTTAATTTTATAGGTATATCACCAATTGTTTCTGAACATAGAAAACAGATTGATGATTTAAAGAAATTTAAGAATGATTTTAGGGTAAGTGTTGTCCTGACTGATTAATTTGAGTTTTAAAAAATAAACGTTACTAAAGATTTATCATCTATTTATAGAAATACATTATGTATACAATCAGAAACATCAAACCATATATGTAGAAAGCAGAACATTCTTAAAGTGGTCTTCCCTATCCTTTAAGTGGGATAACTAAAATCATGAGATTTGGTAACTAATATGTAGGTATCAAATGAGAGTATAGCCCTGACATTTGAAATCACCATAGCACAACTTAGTATTTGATGGTCATTTGATTACTTTGTTCAATGAAGCTAGATATTAGTAGAGCAAGGCCAAGTCATTAATAATCTAGTGTGGTAAATTGAAGATGTACTGGACTCTGATGTTCTGAAGTAGTTGGAGATTTGTACTTTGTACACAAATATATTATGTCAAAATCTTTCTGTAACATTATTTCTCTATCTTAGGACAGGCTTTGCTTACCATCTCTCCTTGATTGTCATTTCATTCTTTTGCACATTATATATATATATACTATAGATATCAAGGTAGATTTTGAGACCAACCAAGAAATCTTCTGGAAAGTTAACTTCTTAGAAAGGTAAATCTAATTACCAGCCTTTTAAAGAAAGGAGCTGAATTAAAGGATGAGTGAATCAAAGGCAAAGGCAGCCTTTCCTCAGCCTGTGTTTTAGCTTTCTAAATGTTAATAATAGCTTCATTCTTGATTTATTGGTAACATTCAAAATACTACTTATTATTTAATACTTTAGCACATGTATGTATTCAGCTTTAATGCTATTAACAGTTGTTAACTTAAATTTTAATTTGTTGACTGGGCATGGTGGCTCACGCCTGTAATCCCAGCACTTTGGGAGGCCAAGGTGGGCCAGATCACCTAAGGTCAGGAGTTCGAGACCAGCCTGGCCAACATGGTGAAACCCTGTCTTGACCAAAAATAGAAAAATTAGCTTGGCATGGTGGCGGGCACCTGTAATCCCAGCTACTCAGGAGGCTGAGGCAGGAGAATCACTTGAACCCAGGAGACAGAGGTTGCAATGAGCCGAGATCACGCCACTCTACTCCATCCTGGGCGACAGCAAGACTTCGTCTCAAAAAAAAAAAAAAAAAAAAAAGGCGTTTCAATTTGTTAAACAATAGTTAATGCATACACATGATACAAAGAATATTGAATATGATCATGTGCCCACTACCCAGCTTAGTAAGTTAAGCATTCTAACACAGGTACTCCTGTTATGTATTTGCCGCTCCTCAACTGCTTCCCCCTCTTCCCAAAGGAAGGGTTTCTTTTCTGTGCAGTTGTTTATATTTACACTGCATATGAATATATCTGTGAGCAATAGATGATATTTTTGCATAGTCTTAAATTTGCTATAAATGATGTCTTGCTGTAGGTATTCTTCCCCATTTGAGTTTTTTCCTCAGCATTATTTTTTTAACATCATTCAGCCCCCTCTTATACTACACTTGGATTGAATTTAATACCTCATGAAGAAAAAACATTTTTACTTTGAAGCATGTGAATTAGCATGTTTTTGTAACAGCTTTATTGAAATATAATTTACATATATAAATCAACCATTTAAAGTGTATAAATCAGTGGTTTTTAATATATTCACAATTATATTGTACAACCATCTCCTCAGTTGATTTTAAAACATACTCTTCACCCCCAAAAGAAACCCCATGCCCAGTTTAGCAGTTGTTCCACACTGGCCTCCAGCCCTTCTCTTTCCCTTACTCCCATCCCTGAGCAACCATTAATCTACTTTCTGTCTCTATGGATGGGCTTATTTGGGACAAATTTCCACTTCATACAAATGAAATAATAAAATATATGGTTTTCATGACTGGCTTCTTTCTTTTTTTTTTTTTTTTTTTTTTTTTTTTTTTTTTTTTTTTTTTTTGAGACGGAGTCTCGCTCTGTCTCCCCGGCTGAGTGCAGTGGCCGGATCTCAGCTCACTGCAAGCTCCGCCTCCCGGGTTTACGCCATTCTCCTGCCTCAGCCTCCCGAGTAGCTGGGACTACAGGCGCCCGCCACCTCGCCCGGCTAGTTTTTTGTATTTTTTGGTAGAGACGGGGTTTCACCGGGTTAGCCAGGATGGTCTTGATCTCCTGACCTCGTGATCCGCCCGTCTCGGCCTCCCAAAGTGCTGGGATTACAGGCTTGAGCCACCGCGCCCGGCCCATGACTGGCTTCTTTCACTTGGGGTAGTGTTATAAAGGTTCATCCATGTTGGAGCATGTTTTAGTACTTCATTTCTTTTTTTTTACTAATATTCCATGATATGGATAATACCACATTTTGTTTATCCATTCATCAGTTTGTAGCTATTTGTGGTGTTCTCACTATTTGACTATTCTGAATAACGCTGCCACGAACATGAGTGTGCAGTTTTTTTCTTGTCCTATGTTTTCATTTCTTTTGTGTACCTACCTAGGAGTTGAATTGCTGGGTCATATGGCAACAGTGTTTAACCTTTTGAGGAACTACCAAGCTATTTGCCGAGACATCTGCACTATTTTACATTCCCACCAGCAGGGTATGAGGGTTTCTGTTTCTCCACATCCTTGCTAACACTTATTGTCATGTCTTTTTTGATTATAGTGATCCTTGTGGGTGTGAAGTGTTACCTCATTGTGGCTTTAATGTGCAGTTCTTTCATGGCTAATGATGTTGAACATCTTTTGTGTTTATTGGCCATTTATGTATCTTCTTTGGATTGCTGTCTGTTCAGATCTTTAGCCCATTTTAAAAATTGAGTTGTCTTTTTATTATTGGGTTGTAGGAGTTCTTTATATATTCTGTGTACAAGTCCCTGTTAGATACGTGGTTTGCAAATGTTTTCTCCTATTCTGTTGGTTGTCTTTTTACTTTTTCATCCCTTGAAGCACAAAAATTTTTAATTTTGATGAAGTCCAATTTCTCTGATTTTGTTGTTACTTACGCTTTTGGTGTCATATCTAAGAAAACACTGTCTAGTCAGTCATTAAGGTTTATTACTCTTCTGGGTTTTTTTAAGAATTACATTTAGAGGTGTGATCCATTTTGAACAACTTTTTTTTTCTTTTGACACAGAGTCTCGCTCTTTTGCTTAGGCTGGAGGGCAGTGGTGCAGTCTTGGCTCACAGCAGCCTCAGCCTCCTGGGCTTAAGTGAGTAGCTGGTACTACAGGTGTGCACCGCCACACATCGCTATTAATAACTTTTGTATTTTTATTGCAGAGACAGAATTCTACCACGTTGCCCAGGCTGGTCTCAAACACTTGGATGCAAGTGACCCGCCCACCTCAGCCTCCCAAAGTGAAAAATTGCTTTCACTTTGCACTGCAGACTCGCACTGAATTCTTTCTTGTGCAAGATCCAAGAGCCTTCTCTTGGGGTCTGGATCAGGATCCCTTTCCTGTAACAATATTATTAGAATAACGTTTGATTTTTTTTTTAAAGTGAAATTGTTACTAAAAAATTTGAAAAAGGAAAGTTCATAGGAGAGTGACTTGGTGCTCAGCCCATTTTGAGCAGTTATTTAATATAGTATAAAGTGGGGTTCAAATTCATTTTTTATATTAATTTTTTATTTCTAATTGACACATAACCATACATTTATAACCATTTTTACTCTATAGAGTCCAGATTCATTCTTCTGCATGTAGGTATTAGTTGTCCCAGCACCATCTGTTAAAAAGACTATTCTTGGCCAGGCACGGTGGCTCTCAATGCCTATAATCCCAGCACTTTGGGCGTCCCAAACAAGGAGTTCTAAACCAGTCTGACCAACATGGTGAAACCCCATCTCTACTAAAAATACAAAAGTTACCTGGGCGTGGTGGCGCACACCTGTATTCCCACTACTCTAGTGACTGAGGCAGGAGATTCACTTGAACCTGGGAGGTAGAGGTTGCAGTGAGCTGCGATCATGCACTCCAGCCTGGGCAACAGAGTGAGACTCCATCTCAAAAAAAAAGACGACTTTTCTTTCCTTCATTGAATTACCTTCACATGCTTGTTGAAAGTCTGTTGACTACAAATGTGAAAGTTTATTACTGGACTCTGAATTGTCCTCCACTGAATCTCTATGTCTTATCCTTATAACAGTACCATACTGTCTTGATTAGAGTTACTGTATTTTAAAAGGCTATACTTTTTCAGTTAGCAGAAAACATTTTAGCTATCATCACAACTGTCTGTAAACCTTCATTAATGCTTGACTTAAATTCCAAGAAGGAGCAACATAAAAGTCTATCTCTTTGGGAGTTTTAGTCTTACTACCTTTAGGAGCCTGAATAACCAAATGTATTATTTAGCCTCTTACTAATAACTCCTTGATCCGTAGGGGCATACCAAGAAGAAAAGAAATGGTTTTTTTTTTTTTTTTTTTTTTTTTGAGACGGAGTCTTGCTCTGTCACCCGGGCTGGAGTGCAGTGGCCGGATCTCAGCTCACTGCAAGCTCCGCCTCCCGGGTTCACGCTATTCTCCTACCTCATTCTCCCGAGTAGCTGGGACTACAGGCGCCCACCACCTCGCCCGGCTAGTTTTTTGTATTTTTAGTAGAGACGGGGTTTCACCGTGTTAGCCAGGATGGTCTCGATCTCCTGACCTCGTGATCCGCCCGTCTCGGCCTCCCAAAGTGCTGGGATTACAGGCTTGAGCCACCGCGCCCGGCCAAAAGAAATGGTTTTTAAAAAATGAGAGTGGGCCGGGCGTGGTGGCTCATGCCTGTAATCCCAATACTTTGGGAGGCCGAGGCAGGTGGATCACTTGAGGTCAGGAGTTTGAGACCAGCCTAGCTAACATGGCAAAACCCTGTCTCTACTAAAAATATAAAAATTAGCCGGGCATGGTGACACATGCCTGTAATCTCAGCTACTCAGGAGGCTAAGGCAGGAGAATCACTTGAATCCAGGAGGTGGAGGTTGCAGTGATCCGAGGTTGCATTACTGGGTTACAGAGCGAGAATCTGTCTCAAAAAAAAAGAGAGTGGGGAAAAAAAAAGGTATGCCGGAACTTAAATTATAATTAAAAAAAAAAGTGAACTTTATAATTGTTCTCATCAGATAATACAATGTTATTCTCTTATGTTTTATTGCGTACCAGATGCTGTTCTTCGTGCTTGTATGTTAAATCTTTTATTGTCTAACATTTCTTTCAAGCAAGTTCTGTTTGTATCTGCACTGTGTGTATTAGGCAGCTTGGGCAAAGAAAAGTTAAGTAATTTGCCCAAACTCATGTGTCTAGTAAATAACAGGCCTGGCCATCTGGTGTTTAAGCTTCTAGCAGTGCTTTGAATAGTAACTAATGCATAGTGTATGCCTCATTGTTCAATCAGTGATTCATTAGAGCTAACTTCATGACGTGCTCATAGCCCCAAACTGCATTTGTTCACAAATATCTGTAGTCTTTCATTGAGGCAGAAATAGGAATACCTTGTGTGTTTGTTGTTCCTTTCCTTGTGAGTCATATGCAGGGTACAGATAGCTTTATTTGTGTGAGAATTGCTAGTAATTTTATCTGTTTTGGGTTAATATTTTGGGTTTTAGAGGTAAATGGACGTAGGTTTGAATGTTGGCCTCTATACATCATGTGCGTAACATTGTGGCATGCTATCTACTTCCCCAAGCCAAAATGGGTTAGTTTTAGAACCTGCTTCATAGTGTTTCTGTGAGAGCTCAATGAGATACTGCCTTTATAAAGCGTTTAGCATAGTGCCTAGCACATGGTATGTATTCAATACATGTTCATTCTTACTAGCAAAATATAGATGACCCAATCTTGTCATCTATATGACATAAGAATTTCACTTTTCTGCTGGGCACGATGGCTCACTCCTGTAATCCCAGCACTTTGGGAGGCTGAGGTGGATGGATCAACTGAGATCAGGAGTTCGAGACCAGCCTGGCCAACATGGTGAAACCCCATCTCTACTAAAAATACAGAAAATTAGTCAGGCGTGGTGGCAGGTGCCTGTAATCCCAGCTACTTGCGAAGCTGAGGCAGGAGAAACGCTTGAACCCAGGAGGTGGAGGTTACAGTGAGTTAAGATCGTGCCGCTGTACTCCAGCCTGGGCAATAAGAGTGAAACTCTTTCTCAAAATAAATAAATAAAGTAACTTCAGTTTTCCATTAGGTTTAGTATAGTGCAGAGAGGAAATACAGCAGAATGCTGTATTCCATATGTAGCAATATAGCATTATAACAATATATTCCAATATAGCAGAGTGCTATATTCAAATACCAAATAGTGGACTTGCTATTTGTAAGATGGCAATAATAATATCTACATCAAATAGGGCCGTTGTAAAGACTAAATGAATAAGTCTGTAACTAGTTTAGAACACTGTCTGGCCAGATGTAGTGGCTCATGCGTGAATATTAGCACTTTGGGAGGCTGAGACAGGTGGATATCTTGAGCTCAGGCATTAAAGACCAGCCTGGATAACATGGTAAAACCCTATTTCTACAAAAAAGTACACACATTAGCCAGGTGTGGTGGCACATGCCAATAGTACCAGCTACTCAGGAGGCTGAGGTGGGAGAATGGATTGGATTGCAGTGAGGTGAGCTTGCACCACTGTGCTCGTCTGTGCAACGGAGCCACACTCTGTCTGAAAGAAAAAAAGTGTCCATCTTTTTTTCTTTCAGTGAAAAAAAGTAAGAATGCAGATGTGTTTGACATTATAAGAAATGCAGATGTGTTTGACATTATAAGAAAAAGCAACACCAAAAGTCTAATTTTTGCCTTCACTCAAGGACCCTTATGATAATTAAACTCCGAAGTCCTTGGCAATATATATGTAGTTGGTCTATTATGTGGATAGTCTCTACCGAAGATTTTTGTGAACAAATGAAAGTTTAAGCAGTAAGTCCCTACATTGTGACTTACATTGCCAGTGTGCCCACATAAATGCCCTGTCAACATTTGCCCTCAGCCACTTGTCTCTTTTTTTTTTTTTTTTTTTTTGAGACGGAGTCTCGCTCTGTCTCCCGGGCTGAGTGCAGTGGCCGGATCTCAGCTCACTGCAAGCTCCGCCTCCCGGGTTTACGCCATTCTCCTGCCTCAGCCTCCCGAGTAGCTGGGACTACAGGCGCCCGCCACCTCGCCCGGCTAGTTTTTTGTATTTTTTAGTAGAGACGGGGTTTCACCGGGTTAGCCAGGATGGTCTTGATCTCCTGACCTCGTGATCCGCCCGTCTCGGCCTCCCAAAGTGCTGGGATTACAGGCTTGAGCCACCGCGCCCGGCCAGCCACTTGTCTCTTTAGCTATGTTGGTAATGCAGTAAAGCTTGAGATGGGCCTGAGTTGCATAAAGCTGTTTGCCATGACACCAAGAGCCTTGGTAATGAAACCATTGAAATTGATTTGCTCCAATTTTCAGGCAACCTTTTTGGCTGTGTAGGTTTCTCTTTAGTTTGCTTCTCACCACCTGGGGCTGTGGCTTAGGTCCGTTGTCCTAACCTGTGGCTTGGGTTCTGTTTTTGTTGCTTGTACTTGCTCCCCCTTTTCTTCAGCCATTCCTGTTTTCTTTCTTTTTTAGAGGATGCCATGTTAAATCATCTTCAGCCAGTGATAGCATTTATTTTTTCTGGTCTGCAGACTTAAAAACCTCATCATTTATTTCGCTAATATCTTTGTCTTCTGTTCTTTTTGGTGGTCCTTGGTTTTGCAGTCTACTTTAAAGGTTTTTATTTTTATAGTTTTATGGGTACATAGTAGACATATTATTCATGGGGTCTGTGAGATATTTTGATAAAGGCATACAATGTGTAGTAATCACATTAGGGTAAATGGAGTATCCATCACCATCATCATTCATCATTTCTTTGTGTAATGAACGTTGCAGTTTTACTCCCTCAGTTATTCTAAAAAGTACAACAAACTAATGCTGACTGTAATCACCCTGCTTTGCTGTCAAATACTAGATCTTACTCATTCTTTATTTAACTTTTTAAATTTTAAAATTATTTAATTTATTTATTTTAGACGGAGTCTCACTCTGTCACCAGGCTGGAGTGCAGTGGCACAATTTCGGATCACTGCAGCCTCCGCCTCCAGGGTTCAGGTGATTCTCCTGCCTCAGCCTCCTGAGTAGCTGGGACTACAGGCACATGCCACCACGCCCAGCTAAGTTTTGTATTTTTAGTAGAAACAGGGTTTCACTATGTGGGCTGGAATGTTCTCGATCTCTTGACCTTGTGATCCGGCCACCACAGCCTTCCAAAGTGCTGGGATTACAGGCGTGAGCCATCACGCCCAGCCTTTAAAATTCTTTTAAATCATTGTAATATCTTTTTCATTTCTACCTCCAGTCCTGCAAAGTTCTTATTCATTCTTTCTAAATTTTGTTTGTACCCACTAATCACCTCATTTCCCTCCCCCTCCCCACTACCCTTCCCAACTTCTGGTAACCATTCTACTATCTCCATGTGTTCAATTGTTTTTTTAGTGCCCGCAAATGAGTAAGAATAGGCAAAGTTTATCTTTCTGTCCCTGGCTTATTTTACTTAACATAATGTCCTCCAGTGCCATCTACATTGTTGCAAATGACAGGATCTCATTCTTTTTTATGGCTGAATGGTAATCTATTATGTATATATACCACATTTTCTTTCTCCGTTTGTCTGTCGACGAACACAGAGATTGATTCTAAATCTTGGCTGTTGTGTATATAGTGCTGTAGTAAACATGGGAGTGCAGATATTCCTTCAATAAACTGATTTCCTTTCTGAATATATACATGGCAGTGCAATTGCTGGATCATATGGTAGCTCTATTTTTGGTTTTTTGATGAATTTCCATACTGTTCTCCATAGTGGTTGTACCAATTTACATGTCTACCAACAGTGTGTGAAGGTTCCCCTTGATCCACATCCTCACTAGCATTCATTATTTCCTGTCTTTTGGATAAAAGCCATTTTAACCAGGGTGAGATGATATCTTGTTGTAGTTTTAATTTCCATTTTTCTGATGATCAGTAGTGTTGAATACCTTTCATATACCTGTTTGCCATTCATAAATAATGATGAGGTCTTGCTCTTTGGCCCAGGCTGGTCTCGAACTACCGGGCTCAAGCAATCCTCCCACCTTTGCCTCCCAAAATGCTAAAATTATAAGTGTGAGCCACTGTACCTGGCCTTGTATGTCTTCCTTTTTTTTTTTTTTTTTTTTTGAGACAGAGTCTCACTTTTTGCCCTTTGTTGACCAGGCTGGAGTGCAATGATGTGATCGTGGCTCACTGCACCCTCCACCTCCCGGGTTCAAGAAATTCTCCCGGCTGGGCGCGGTGGCTCAAGCCTGTAATCCCAGCACTTTGGGAGGCCGAGATGGGCGGGTCACGAGGTCAGGAGATCGAGACCATCCTGGCTAACATGGTGAAACCCCGTCTCTACTAAAAAATACAAAAAAAAAAACTAGCCGGGCGAGGTGGTGGGCGCCTGTAGTCCCAGCTACTCGGGAGGCTGAGGCAAGAGAATGGCGTAAACCCGGGAGGCGGAGCTTGCAGTGAACTGAGATCCGGCCACTGCACTCCAGCCCGGGCGACAGAGCGAGACTCCGCCTCAAAAAAAAAAAAAAGGAAATTCTCCTGCCTCCCGACACCATGCCCGCCTAATTTTTGTATTTTTAGTAGAGATGGGGTTTCTCCATGTTGGCCAGGCTGGGCTCGAACTCCTAACCTCAGGTGATTTACCTGCCTCAGCCTCCCAAAGTGCTAGGATTACAGGCGTGAGCCCCTGCGCCCGGCCTGTATGTCTTCTTTTGAGAAATGTCTATTCAGATCTTTTGCCCATTTTTAATTGAGTTATTAAAATTTTCCCTATGAGTTGCTTGAGCGCCTTTTATATTCTGGTTATTAATCCCTTGTCAGATAAGTAGTTTGCAAATATTTTCTCCCATTCTGTGGGTTGTCTCTTCACTTTGTTGATGGTTTCCTTTGCTGTGCAGCTTTTTAACTTGATGTGATCCCATTTGTCCATCTTTGCTTTGGTTGCCTATACTTTTGGGGTATTACTCAAGAAATCTTTGCCCAGAGCAATGTCCCTGGGAGTTTAATGTTTTCTTTTAGTGGTTTCATAGTTTGAGGTCTTAGATTTAAATCTTTAATCCATTTTGATTTGATTTTTTTTAATATGGTGGGACACAGGGGTCTAATTTCATTCTTCTGCATGTGGATATCCAGTTTTCCCAGCACCATTTATTGAAGAGACTGTCCTTTCCCCAGTGTATGTTCATGGCGTCTTTGTGGGAAACGAGTTCACTTAGACGTATGGATTTATTTCTGAGTTCTCTATTCGGTTCCATTGATCTGTGTATCTTTTTTTATTCCAGTACCGTGCCGTTTTTGTTGTAATAATTTGAAGTCAGATAATGATTCCTCCAGTTTTGTTCATTTTGCTCAGTATGGCTTTTGCTATTCTGTGTCTTGTGGTTCCCTGCACATTTTGGAATCATTTTTTCTACTTCTGTGAGGAATGTCATTGGTATTTTGATGGGATTGCACTGAATCTGTAGATTGCTTTGAGTATTGTGAACGTTTTAGCAATACTAATTCTTCTAATCCATAAACATGGAATCTCCATGTTTTCTGTGTGTCATCTTCAATTTCAATGTTTTAAAGTTTTCATTGTAGAGATCTTTTACTCATTTGGTTAAGTTTATTCCTAGGTATTTTATTATATTTATAGCTGTTGTAAATGGGATTGCTTTTAAAATTTTTTTCAGATTGTTTGCTGTTAAATATAAAAATGCTCCTGATTTTTGTATGTTGATTTTTATATCCTGCAACTTTACTGAATTTGTCAGTTATAATAGGTTTTTCTTTTTTGGAGTCTATGTTTTTCCAAATGTAAAGTCATATTATCTGCAAACAAGGATAATTTGACTTATTCCATTTCAGTGTGGATGCTTTTTATTTCTTTTGTGTGATTGCTCTAGTTAGGACTTCCAGTATTATGTTGAATAACAATGGTGAAAGTGGGCATCCTTCTCTTCTTCCAGATCTTAGAGGAAAGCCCTTCAGTTTTTCCCTGTTCAGTATGGTACTAGTTACGGGTCTGTTATATATGGCTTTTATTTTTATTTTGTTGAGGCATATTTCTTCTATACCCAGTTCTTTGAGAGTTTTTTTTTTTTTTTTTTTTTTTTTTTTGAGGCTCTGTCACCCAGCTGGAGTGTAGTGGTGTAATCTCGGCTTACTGCAAGCTCTGCCTCCTGGGTTCACTCCGTTCTCCTGCCTCAGCCTCCTGAGTAGCTGGGACTACAGGTGCCCTCCAACATGCCTGGCTAATTTTTTGTATTTTTAGTAGAGACGGGGTTTCACCCTGTTAGCCAGGATGGTCTTGATCTCCTGACCTCATGATCTGCCCGTCTTAGCCTCCCAAAGTGCTGGGATTACAGGCGTGAGCCACCACACCCAGCCGAGGGTTTTAATCATAAGGGGATGTTGCTTTTTGTTGCTTTTTATGTGATATAAATTATATATTTATATCATAATATATATTTATGTCACATATAATATAAATAATATATATATATATTTTGGTCTTGGTCTTTTATTCTGTTAAGATGTACCAAGTTTATTGATTTGCATATGTTGAACCATCCTTGTCCATGGGATTACAGGCGCGTACCACCACTCCCGGCTAATTTTTTTTTGTATTTTTAGTAGAGAGAGGGTTTCACCATGTTGGTCAGGGTGGTCTCGAACTCCTGACCTCAGGTGATCCACCCACCTTGGCCTCCCAAAGTGCTGGAATTACAGGCATGAGCCACCGTGCCTGGCCTCTAGTGTTATTTTTTTGTGATCAGAGAAGATAGTTGATATGATTTCAACTTTTTAAAATTTTTATTTGTTTGTTTGTTTGTTTGTAACAGAGTCTCCTTCTGTTACCCAGGCTGAAGTACATGTCACGATCTTGGCTCACCTGCAACCTACACCTTCTTGGCTCAAGCAGTCCTCCCATCTTAGCCTTCCAAGTAGCTGGGACTACAGGCACGTGCCACCACAAATGGCTGATACTTTTGGATTTTTTTTTTTTTTTTTTTTGTAGAGATGGGGCATCGCCATGTGTCCCAGGGTTGTCTCAAACTCCTGAATTCAAACAGTCTACCCATTTTGGCCTCCCAAGGTGCTGGATTACAGCCATGAGCCGCTGTGCCAGGTCAAATCTTTAGACTTGTTTTGTGGCTTAACATATGGTTTATCTTTGAGAATGATCCATATGTTGAGAAGAATGTATATTCTATAGCTGTTGGACACAGTGTTCTGTAAATATGTATTAGGCCTATTTGGTCTATAGAGCAAATTAGGTCTAATGTTTCTTTGTTGATTTTCTGTCTGAATGATTTTTCCAGTGCTGAGAATGGAGTGTTGAAGTTTCTGACCGTTACTGAGGTCTGTTTCTCTTTTTTGCTCTAGTAATATTTGCTTTGTATATCTGGATGCTCCAGTATTGGTTGCATATATATTTATACTTGTTATAACCTCTTGTTGAATTGATCCCTTTATCATTATACAATGATCTTCTTTGTCTTTTTTTGTAGACTTTGTCTTGAAGTCTGTTTTATCTAAGCATAGCTACTCCTGCTCTTTTCTGGTTTCCATTTGCATGGAATATCTTTTTCCAACTCTTCAATTTTAGTCTATGTGTGATTTCATAGGTAAAGTGATGGATCATTGTTTTTTTTTTTTTTTTTTTTTTTTTTTGGAGACAGACTTTCGCTGTTGCCCAGGCTGGAGGGCAATGGCGCGATCTTGGCTCACTGCAACCTTCGCCTCCTGGGTTCAAGCGATTCTCCTGCCTCAGCCTCCCCAAGTAGCTGGGATTACAGGTGCATGCCACCACGCCCAGCTAACTTTTTTATATTTTCAATAGAGATGGGGTTTCATTATGTTGGCCAGGCTGTTCTTGAACTCCTAACCTCAGGTGATCCGCCTGCCTCTGCCACCCAAAGTCCTGGGATTACAGGCGTGATCCACCGCACCCAGCCTTTTTTAAAAAATCCATTTAACCACTGTATGTCCTTTGATTAGAGAGTTTAGTCAATTTACATTCAGTGTTGTTACTGATAGGTAAGGACTCAACTACTACAACTTACTATCTGGTTGTTTTGTAGTCCTACTCCCTCCCTTCACCCTTCTTTTTTACTTCCTCTTCCCTCCTTTTTTCCCCTCCTTCCCTTCCTTGTTTTGAAAGTGATTTTCTCTGGTGGTACGTTTTAATTTCCTGCTTTATATTTTTTGTGTATCTGTTGTTGTTGTTTTTGATTTAAGATCACCATGACAGCCAGGTGCGGTAGCTCACAACTGTAATCCCAGCACTTTGGGAGGCCAAGGTGGGTGGATCAAGAGGTCAGGAGTTCGAGACCAGCCTGGCTAACATGGGGAAACCCTATCTCTACTAAAAATACAAAAATTAGCCAGGCATGGTGGTGCACGCCTGTAATCCCAGCTATGCAGGAGACTGAGGCAGGAGAATTGCTTGAACTCAGGAGGTGGAGGTTGCAGGGAGCCAAGATTGCCACTGCACCCCAGTCTGGGCGACAGAGCGAGACTCTGTCTCAAAAAGAAAAAAAAAAAAGATCACCATGAGGGTTGCAAATAACATTTTATAATGCATCATTTTAAACCAATGACAACTTAAAACTTATTGCAAAAGCAAGCAAGCAAAGAGAAAACTAATAAAAACTCTACACTTCAACTTAATCTGTCTGCTTTTTAACTTTTGTTGTTTATATTTATACATTTATTTTACTATATCTTAAAAAACTGTAGTTATAGGCCATGGGCAGTGGCTCACACATATAATCCCAGCACTTTGGGAGGCCGAGTTGGGTGGATCACGAGTTCAGGAGTTCGAGACCAGCCTGACGAACTGACCAACGTGGCGAAACCCCGTCTCTGCTAAAAATATGAAAATCGGCCGGGCGCGGTGGCTCAAGCCTGTAATCCCAGCACTTTGGGAGGCCGAGACGGGCAGATCACAAGGTCAGGAGATCGAGACCATCCTGGCTAACACAGTGAAACCCCGTCTCTACTAAAAATACAAAAACTAGCCGGGCGAGGTGGCGGGCTCCTGTAGTCCCAGCTACTCGGGAGGCTGAGGCAGGAGAATGGCGTAAACCCGAGAGGCGGAGCTTGCAGTGAGCTGAGATCCGGCCACTGCACTCCAGTCCGGGTGACAGAGCGAGACTCCGTCTCAAAAAAAAAAAAAAATGAAAATCAGCCAGGTGTGGTGGCACGCACCTGTAATCCTAGCTACTCAGGAGGCTGAGGCAGGAGAATTGCTTGAACCTGGGAGGCAGAGGTTGCAGTGAGCCGAGGTTGCACCACTTCCCTCCAGCCTGGGCGACAGAGCGAGACTCCATCTCAGAAAAAAAAAATTGTAGTTCTTATTTTTGAAAGGTTCATCTTTTATTCTTCCTGCTCAAAATATGAATAGTAGTTTATATACAATGTACTTATTGTTACCTGTCAGTTTTTGCACCTTCAGGTGATTTCTTACTGCTTTTTAACATCCTTTTCTTTCTTTCTTTTTTTTTGTTTGGGACAGAGTGATGCTCTGTCACCAGGCTGGAGTGCAGTGGTGCCATCTCAGCAGTACCATCTTGGCTCACTACAACCTCCGACTCCCAGGTTCAAGCGATTCTCCTGCCTCAGCCTCTCGAGTAGCTGGGATTACAGGCATGTGCTACCACGCCCAGCTACTTTTTGTATTTTTAGTAGAGACGGGGTTTTGCCATGTTTGCCAGGCTGGTCTTGAACTCCTGACCTCAGGGTGATCCTCCTGCCTTTGCCTCCCAAAGTGCTAGGATTATAAGTGTGAGTCATCACGCCCAGCTTGGTTGTTTATTTTCAAATAGCCTGAATTCAAGCTCACTAATGTTTTCTTCTGCTTGATACATTTCTGCTATTGAGAGACTCTGATGCATTTTTCAGTTTGTCAACTGAATTTTTCCACTTCGGGATTTTTGCTTGATTCTTTTTATTAATAATTATTGCAGTCTGTTTTTTAAATTTACAAGATTCTGAATTTGTTCTCTGTATTATCTTGGATTTCGTTGAACTTTCTTAAAGCATCTAGTTTGAATTCTGTCAGAAATTTCACATATCTCTTATCACTTGGGAATTGGTCACTAGTGCCCTTTATTTTTAGTTCTTTTGGTGGGGTCATGTTTTCTTGAATGGCCTTGTTGCTTGTGGATGTTCATCAGTGTCTGGTCATTGAAGAGTTGGGTATTCTATTCTTTGTAGTCTGGTTTTGTTTGTACCCATTTTTTTTTTCTTTTTTTTTCTTTTTTTGAGATAGCGTCTCGCTCTGTCGCCCAGGCTGGCGTGCAGAGCACAATCTTTGCTCACCGCAACCTCCGCCTCCTGGGTTCAAGCGATTCTCCTGCCTCAGCCTCCGTAGAAGCTGGGGTTACAGGCATATGCCACCACGCCTGCCTAATTTTTGTATTTTTAGTAGAGACGGGGTTTCACCATGTTGGTTAGGCTGGTCTCGAACTCCTGACCTCGTGATCTGCCCACCTCGGCATCCCAAAGTGCTGGGATTACAGGCGTGAGCCACTGTGTCTGGCCATTTTTCTTGAGAAGGTTTTTCAAGGATTCAAAGGGAATTAAGTGTTGTCATCTAAGTCTTTGTTCACTGCAGCCATACATGCATTAGAGGGCACCCCAGGCCTAGTAATGCTGTGACTCTGTAGAGGTATCACCTTGGTAGTCTTGGGGAAGATCTGGGAGAATTCCCTGTATTACCAGGCAGTCTCTTGTCCTTTTCCCTGGAGTCTCCAAACAAATGGAGTCTCTGTGATGAGCTGCCTGGAGTTGGGGGAAGGATGACACAAGCACTGCCTTGGCCACCATCACTGGAACTGTACTGGGTCTCACCCAAGGCCTGTGGCAGGTATTTTCTGGCCACTGCTGATGTTAATTCAAGGCCCAAGGGTGCTTTAGTCAGCAGGTGAAGAATCCTGCAAGGGCTGGGTGTTTACTTTCAGTGCAGCAGGTTCCCTTCTGGCCCAGGGTGCATCTAGAAATGCTGCCCAGGAGCCAGGGCCTAGGATCGGGAGCTTTAGGAATCTGCTTTATTTTACTGGGACTGAGCAGGCACCCACTTGCAAGATAAAGTCCTTTTTACTCTTCTCTCACCTCAAGCAGGTGTTTCTCCCCATGGCCACCACAGCTGGGAATGTGCTGGGTCATATCTGAAGCTGGCACAATATGACATGGCACCTTGTTTTTTATTCAAGGCACAAGGGCTCTTTAGTCAGCTGGTGGTAAATCCTACCAGGACTAGGTATCTCCCTTCAAGGCAATGGGTTCCCTTGTGGCCCAGGATACGTCTAGAAATGTCATCTGGGAGCTATGGCCTAGAATCGAGGCTTCAGAACTATGCTTGGTGCTTTATTTTACTGTGGCTGAACTAGTATCCACATTTCTAGACAAAGTCCTCCCTACACTTCCCTCTCCTCCCAGAGCTGAGAGCTGTGAGCTCTGGTACCTGGAGTTAGGGGAGGGCTGGCACAAGCACTCCCTTGGCCACCCTAGCTGGTGTCTCAGTGGGTCACATGTACCCCAAGTCCACTGGCTTTGAGCCCAGCACAGTACCATGACTTGTCCAGGAATAGTGGTCCTTGTGGTCTAGACTGCCTTTCAAGTTTATTTAGGACCCCAGAGCACTTTACTCATAGTGGTAGGGCTTACCAAAATTCAGATTCTTTGTTTTTTTTGGCAGAGTTTCGCTCTTATTGCCCAGGCTGGAGTGCAATGATGCGATCTCGGCTCACCACAGCCTCCACCTCCTGGGTTCAAACAATTCTCCTGCCTCAGCCTTCCAAGTAGCTGGGATTATAGGCATGCGCTACCACCCCGAGCTAATTTTTTTGTTTTTTAGTAGAGGCGAGGTTTCTCCATATTAGTCAAGCTGGTTTCAAACTCCTGACCTCAGGTGATCCGTCCGCCTCAGCCTTCCAAAGTGCTGGGATTACAGGCCACAGCGCCCAGCCCTAAATTCAGATTCTCATCAATGGGATGGACAATTCCCCTCTGACTAGGGCTGGTCTAAATACTCCCTCTGTGGGTGCTGGTTGAATTCTGTCCTGTGCTGCTTTCCACTATGACAGGGCAGCGCTGAGTTTCAATGCAAAATCCCACAGTCTCTCTCTGTCCCCTGAGCACACAGATTCTTTCTCCACCCCACACTGCATTGTGGGGGAATGGCAGGGGTGTTGCGGGGGCAGTTCAAGACTATCTTCCTTATCTTCCTCAGTGCCTTTTTCCTTGATAGGATGTCAAAACCAGGTACTATGATCGCTTACCTAATTTTTGGTTCTTATGAAGGTGCTTTCTTGTGTGGATAGTTGTTCACTTTGGTGCTCCTTGTGGGGGATGATCGCTGGAGGGTTCTGTTTGGCCACCACGCTCTGTCTCCTCTCCCCTGCCGTCTCTTTTTTTACTTAGGGGTTTAGAATGTCTAACTGACCAATATGTATAGTCAGGTCTCATTCTGAATTCATCTACTTATGACCTTCCAAGCCCACTAGGCCCAGTTGTTAGTCCAGCCTCCGTGATGGTCCCTCCACATCCTAATTTGCTTCCCTCCAGTTCATTTCGCACAAAGCTGCTGTGTTAATCTTTCTGAACTATAAATCTGCCCAGTACTCTACCCTACTTAAAATTCCTCATTGACTTCCCATTTGCCTTGAGAATTAAAAGCCAAAGTCCTAAACATAGCTTTTTAATTTTTAATTTTTTTTTTTTTTTTTAATTTTTAGATGGAGCCTTGCTCTGTCACCCAGGCTAGAGTGCAGTGGTGTGATCTTGGCTCACTGCAACCTCCGCCTCCCGGGTTCAAGCAATTCTCATACGTCAGCCTCCCAAGTAGCTGGGATTTACACGTGTGCCCCACCATGCCTGGCTAATTTTTTTTTTTATCTTTATTAGAGACGGAGTTTCACCATGTTGGCCAGGCTGGTCTGAAACTCCTGACCTCAAGTGTTTCCACCCTCCATGGCTTCCCAGAATGCTAGGATTACAGGTGTTAGCCACTGCACACAGCCCTGAACATAGCTTTTAAGTTCCTTTATTGTCGTATTCCTTTTGGCGAGTCTGTCATTTTCTTTCTTTTTTTTTTTTTTTTTTTTATTTTGAGACGGAGTCTTGCTCTGTCGCCCGGGCTGGAGTGCAGTGGCCGGATCTCAGCTCACTGCAAGCTCCGCCTCCTGGGTTTACGCCATTCTCCCGCCTCAACCTCCGGAGTAGCTGGGACTACAGGCACCCACCACCTCGCCCGGATAGTTTTTTTGTATTTTTAGTAGAGATGGGGTTTCACCGGGTTAGCCAGGATGGTCTCGATCTCCTGACCTCAGGATCCGCCCGTCTCGGCCTCCCAAAGTGCTGGGATTACAGGCTTGAGCCACCGCGCCCGGCCGAGTCTGTCATTTTCTTACTCACTTGTACATGTATGTGTCCCACCCTTGGTCCAGCCATTGGTGCTTTTCTTTACTTCTTTATTTTTGTTATTTATTTTATTTTATTATTATTATTATTTTTTAATGAGAACAGGGTATCACTGTGTTGCTCAGGCTGGTCTTGAACTCCTGAGCTCAAGCAGTCTGCTTGTCTCAGCCTCCCAAAGTGCTGGAATTACAGTGATGAGCCACTGTGCCTGGATCATTGGTGCTATCCTTCAACTTTTTTTTTTTTGAGACAGAGTCTCGTTCTGTCGCCCAGGCTGGAGTGCAGTGGCGCAATCTCGGCTCACTGCAAGCTCTGCCTCCCGGGCTCACACCGTTCTCCTACCTCAGCCTCCCGAGTAGCTGGGACTACAGGCATCCGCCACCATGCCCGGCTAATTTTTGTATTTTTAGTAGAGACGGGGTTTCACCGTGTTAGCCAGGATGGTCTCAATCTACTGACCTCATGATCTGCCTGCCTCAGCCTCCCAAAGTGCTGGGATTACAGGCATGAGCCACTGTGCCCAGCCCCCATTGGTGCTATTCTTTTATGTGATAGAGCCATCTTCTCTCTTTTCGTTGGATTTTTAAACATATTCTTCCTTTTACTTAGACTATTCTCCATCCCAAACACCTCTCCTAAACTTCTTTCACACCTTAGACTAGCTGAAACTTCCATTGAGAAACCTTTCTTTTTTATAGGTTGTTTTTTCTACAGAATCTCTTAGCATTTACTCATTTTGTTGTGAAGTGTCTGATCTTATTTAGATGACAAGTATAGGAGGATAGAAATTTTTTCGTATTTTTCTCACCCAGCAAGCACAATTTCTGATATGTGGTAGGCACTCAGTAAATATTGAACTTTAGAGGCTAGGACATTTGAGTGCTTTGGTAACTGTGGTTGTGCTATATAGGTATTCTGTTACTAGTTTATAGTAAAAGCATTACTCTTAAAGTATGAAAAAAGCCTTATTCAGAACATTTCATGCATATAGTTAATATTACTTTGCTTGTGCTCTTGGCAAAAATGGATTACTACAGTTATTTATTTAAGTATAATTGTTTCCTTTATTTAGTTACAGCCAAGTTCTACTTCTGAATCTATGGATCAACTACTAAACAAAAATAGAGAGGGAGAAAAATCAAGAGATTTGATCAAAGACAAAATTGAACCAAGTGCTAAGGATTCTTTCACTGAAAATAGCAGCAGCAACTGTACCAGTGGCAGCAGCAAGCCGAATAGCCCCAGCATTTCCCCTTCAATACTTAGTAACACGGAGCACAAGAGGGGACCTGAGGTCACTTCCCAAGGGGTTCAGACTTCCAGTCCAGCATGTAAACAAGAGAAAGATGATAAGGAAGAGAAGAAAGACGCAGCTGAGTGAGTAAACCTGGGACTTAGACCATCCTGTTACTCAGTTACCTTTTTTTTTTTTTTTTTTTTTTTTTTTTAAAGGCATTTAGGTCCTTCCAACTGTGAATAATCCATCTGGACTTTTAGACTGCTTTATACATTGCCCTTAGTTTACAAACAGCTAGTCCAAACAAATGATATCTTAAGTAAATTAGGTTATTGCACTCTGTGCTACTCTTCTGTTCTTCCCCTTTTTTGCACCCCAGGGCTAGAAAAACAAGGCATAAATTAAGAAAAGTTTTTCTGTAAATGAACAGGAGTTGAAAAATTATCAGTTTGGGAGACCTATCTTTACTGGATTCCACTCATTTGTCACCCTCACTGTGCTGCTAGGATGAAAAACTACCACTGTCAAGGAGAGAAGCATGCGGTGCTTCTACTTGGAATTCAAAATATTTTTCATCAGAAACAGTGTTTTAGTTAATGTTTAGATTTGTTAAGATAGACTTAATTCTGCACATTCCGTATATTTATTAAATGGACTTTCAGGGGCTAACCTCAGAACTTAACTACCATTGACTTAGGTGTTCTGGGTACCAAACAATCCAGTGAAAGCTAAAGTTTTGGAATGCAGCTTATTGATAAATTGGGGACTGCTTATTCTTGATTTGAGGCAAATTGTTTTTAGAGCCATGATTTTCTGCAGGTATGTTATGTAGAAAATACCTTCTCACATAAAAATTACTTCATGCTAGAATATTGGTATGTTGACTGGTGGCTCATACCTATAATCCCAGCACTCTGGGAGGCCGAAGCAGGTAGCTTACTTGAGGTTAGGAGTTGAAGACCAGCCTGGCCAACATGGTGAAACCCTGTCTCTACTAAAAATACAAAAATTAGCCAGGCATGGTGGTAGGTGCCTATAATCCCAGCTACTCGGGAGGCTGAGGCAGGAGAATTGCTTGAACCCGGAAGGTGGAGGCTGCAATGAGCCGAGATCATGCCACTGCACTCCAGCCTGGGTGACAGAGTGAGACTCCGTCTCAAAAAGTAATAATAATAAAAGAATACTGGTATGTTAAGAAGTGCTTTTAAGGATATTTTATAAGTAGCTACTGTCTTTTCAGCTTAAGTGTTTGTTGATTAGCCAGGCATGGTGGCTCACGCCTGTAATGCCAGCACTTTGGGAGGCTGACTCAGGCAGATCACTGAAGGTCAGCCTGGCCAAAATGGTGAAACCCCATCTCTACTGGGGGAAAAAAAAAAAAAATTATCTGGGTGTGGTGGCAGTTGCCTGTAATCCCAGCTACTCAGGAGACTGAGGCAGGAGAATTGCTTGAACTGGGGAGGCAGAGGTTGCAGTGAGCCAAGATTGCACTGCTGCGCTCCAGCCTGAGCAACAGAGTGGGACTCTGAAGGAGAAAATAAAGTATTTTTTGATTGCCTTTGAGAGGAGCAGTTGTATATTACTCAGATTTTTAAAAAATTGTTCTTTTATGGCTATATTCTTTAAGGGATTAAGGAATTGGCAATATAAGTGTGTATGTTTCAATAAAGAGGATTAGTGATCTTCTTTTTTTTTTTTTTTTTTTTTTTTTTTTTTGAGACGGAGTCTCGCTCTGTCGCCCAGGCTGGAGTGCAGTGGCGCGATCTCGGCTCACTGCAAGCTCCGCCTCCCGGGTTCACGCCATTCTCCTGCCTCAGCCTCCTGAGTAGCTGGGACTACAGGCGCCCGCCACCGCGCCCGGCTAATTTTTTGTATTTTTAGTAGAGACGGGGTTTCACCATGGTCTCGATCTCCTGACCTTGTGATCCGCCCGTCTCGGCCTCCCAAAGTACTGGGATTACAGGCGTGAGCCACCGCGCCCGGCCGGATTAGTGATCTTCTAGTGAGAACAGTTTAAATCTATGTTTAGCAGTGTTTTTGTTTTGTTTTGTTTTGTTTTTTGAGACGGAGTCTCGCTCTGTCGCCCAGGTTGGAGTGCAGTGGTGCGATCTCGGCTCACTGCAAGCTCCGGCTCCTGGGTTCACGCCATTCTCCCGCCTCAGCCTCCCGAGTAGCTGGGACTACAGGCGCCGCCACCACGCTCGGCTAGTTTTTTGTATTTTTAGTAGAGACGGGGTTTCACCGTGTTAGCCAGAATGGTCTCGATCTCCTGACCTTGTGATCCGCCTGTCTCGGACTCCCAAAGTGCTGGGATTACAGGCTTGAGCCACTGCGCCCAGCCTAGCAGTTTTTTTTAAATTGTCAGGTATGGAAGATTTTAGAACAACATAAAGTCTATGTAGATTTCACTGGCCTTTTTTTTTTTTTTTTAGGCAAGTTAGGAAATCAACATTGAATCCTAATGCAAAGGAGTTCAACCCACGTTCCTTCTCTCAGGTAGGTTTATTACTTTCTTTGAGGTTATCTAGTCCCCCAAAAGGAAAAATTAGTAGTAGTAGTCCTTCTTCCATACCTGTCATCTGAATTTTGTTTTAGTATGCTAAAACAACCTTCTTTCTTTTTCTTACAAGGTCTTTGTTTTGTCATCAGTTAGATGTGATCTTGGGCAAATCTTTGAATTTCTCTGACCCAGAATTTGACGATGGGTGGCTAGCTAGGCTATCAGGTTTATAAATATGTCCTCTGCACCTGAGGGTTTTCCATCCTGGATTCAACCAACCATGGATCAAAAATATAGTTAGGATAATCTGTACTGAGCACGTGCAGACTTTTCCTTGTCGTTATTCCAAAATGATACAGTAAAGCATTTACCTTGTTTTAGGTGTTATAAGTAATCTAGAGATGGCGTAAAGTGTATAGAAGGATATGCATAGGTTGTATGCGAATACTTCACAATTTTGTATATGGGACTTGAGCATTCTAAGACTTTGGTATCTTCGTAGTGTACTGTAACCAATCCCCCACAGATACCAAGAGATGACTGCTATTATTATTATTCTACTGAGATCGTAAGGCATACTTATTTTTAATTTTTAAAAACACTTCCATCAGTTTCTTAAAAATCACTGCCACTGTTTTTAATATTTTTTTAATTGGCAAAGTTTTAAGTTTCTACTGAAACGTTTTTTCTTTTATTGAAATTGAAAATTGATGTGCTATGTTTTTGTTTTCAATAAAAGGGAAATAGTTAAAGCAAGTAAAATTGGACAGATTGGGAAAATCAGTCTTTAAATTGCAATAATAGTTCATTTGTTACCTTGAAAT
Source organism: Rhinopithecus roxellana (assembly GCF_007565055.1). Lineage (NCBI taxonomy): Eukaryota > Metazoa > Chordata > Mammalia > Primates > Cercopithecidae > Rhinopithecus > Rhinopithecus roxellana. The sequence continues at coordinate 94,392,334 of NC_044558.1, forward strand.
AATTGAATTTATTGTTGTTTTTGTAGCCAAAGCCTTCTACTACCCCAACTTCACCTCGGCCTCAAGCACAACCTAGCCCATCTATGGTGGGTCATCAACAGCCAACTCCAGTTTATACTCAGCCTGTTTGTTTTGCACCAAATATGATGTATCCAGTCCCAGTGAGCCCAGGCGTGCAAGTAAGTCATAGAATTTGATGTTCACTTAGCCTTCCTAATTGTTTGTATCTGACACCAAGCACTCTTAGGTTTTCAGTGACTTGAGGGTGTGATGGTTATGCATAGGCATTTGAAACAGAGAGGCATGCAGAGATTCAATGTGGTGTTAAGTATAAGGACCTAAATCTGAGAATGTTTTCTGTGAAAAAGATGGTTTAGATTTACTTTAGTTTGGGGTTTGTTCCTTTTAGCTGTGGGTATGATCTAATTTTTAAATGACTAATAGAGAAAATCGGGAAACCTTCTCATGCCTAGCTCTCTAGCAATATAAAACTGAGTGACAGAATACCTTGTTATTATCATAGGAGCCTAATGTTAATTTTTTTTTTATTCTCTCAAGCCTTTATACCCAATACCTATGACGCCCATGCCAGTGAATCAAGCCAAGACATATAGAGCAGGTAAAGGTGAGAATAATCCTGCCTGTGTTTGCTTGTAGTGTGCATGCTGCATGAATTGAGTAACTAAGTTTATAATGAATAAATAGTTGTAGTTTAGCTCTGACTTTTTGATGAGGCTATGCTTTGGCTTTTGATGAACAATATTACATAGATATTCACATGGATTTTATGAACAAAAACAGGAGAGGGGAAATGCCTATCAATTGTGATTGTATAATATCCTCTTCAAAAAGAGTAATTGGAGGCCAGGTGTGATGTCTCACACCTGTAATTTTAGCATTTTGGGAGGCCACGGTAGGAGGGTTGCTTGAGCTCAGGAGTTCAGGATCAGCTTGGACAACAGAGATCTTGTCTCTACTAAAATTCTAAAAAAATTAGCTAGGCATGGTGGCATACGCCTGTAGCCCCTGCTATTTGGGGGACTGAGGCGAGAAGATCACTTGAGCCCAGGAAGTAGAGGCTGCAGTGAGCTGTGATTGCGCCGCTGCCATCCAGCCTGGGCAACAGAGTGAGACCCCGTCTCAAAAATAAATACTGGCCGGGCGTGGTGGCTCATGCCTGTAATCCCAGCGCCGAGGCAAGGCGGGTGGATCACCTGAGGTCAGGAGTTTGATACCAGCCTGGCCAGCATGGTGAAACCCCATCTCTACTAAAATACAAAAATTAGCCGGACACAGTGGCGCCCGCTGCCCGTAATCCCAGCTACTAGGCGGGGCTGAGGCAGAAGAATTGCTTGAACCTGGGAGGCAGGGGTTGCAGTGAGCCAAGATCGTGCCACTGCACTTCAGCCTGGGCAACAGAGTGAGACTCCATCTCAAAACAAACAAACAAACAAAAAACAAACAAAAAAAACCCAGACTAATTGGCTGGATACAGTGGCTCCATGCCTGATATCCCAGCTGGAGGAAGTCTTGAGCCCATGAGTTTGAGAGCAATGTGGGCAATTTAGTGAGACCCTCTCTCAAAAAAAACCCAAAAAAACAAAAAACAAAAAAAAGTAATTCCAAAGCTTTTTAATCTGAAATCTGATTTAAATCTGGACTTAAATTTGAAGAAGAGGGTTCGCTACATTAATTTACTAGATTGCTAACCTTGCTTTATATATACGTACGGTTATTTCCCCAAAGCCAGAATTTCTTTTGAAGCAGAGGGGCAACTAACTTCAACCAATGTTGAAATCCTATTAGAAGGTTGTTTTGGCCAGGCTTGGTGGCTCTGCGTGTAATTCCAGCACTTTGAGAGGCTGAGGTGGGCAGATCGCATGACCTGGGAGTTTTAAGACCAGCCTGGGCAACATGACAAAAACCCGTCTCTACAAAAAAAAAAAAAAAAAAATAGAGATCTTAGCCAGCCGTAATGGTGTGTTCCTCGAGTCCTAGCTACTTGGGAGACTGAGGTGGGAGGATCAATTGAACCCAGAATATCCAGGCTGCAGGGAACTGTGACTGAACCACTGGGCTCCAGCCTGGGTGAAAGAGTGAAACCTTGCCTCAAAAAGAAAAAAAAGATGGATGTTTCTACGTTAAAATGAGGGAGTTGTTGTATAATCTAGTTGCATAAACTAGTATTTTGTGCTTGTGTGGTTAAAGAGCCTTCGTAGAAAAAATCCCCCATTTTTCTTAAAAGGAAATCTTTTGGCCAGGCGTGGTGGCTCACACCTATAAGCCCAACACTCTGGGGTGCCAAGGTGGGCAGATCACTTGAGGTCAGGAGTACGAAACCATCCTGGCCAACATGGTGAAAACCCGCCTGTACTAAAAATACAAAAATTAGCTGGGCGTGGTGGTGCATGCCTGGGTGACAGAACGAGACTCCATCCAAAAAAAAGAGAAAAGAGTTCTTTTAATGTTGGAAAATGCTAAAGGGTTTCGTTTTTGCCAATCAGTTAATTTAGAATGGTTAATTTCTATCAGTTGAGAAACTACAGAAAGTAGAATCATTTATACAGAAAACACATTTCTCAGTCCCCAGTAATTGCCTCTCTGACATAAAGTTTTCATTTTTCCTGAATTAATAAGATTTCCTCAATGCGTTTTTTGGGTGTTTTGTGTGTGTGCATGTGTGTGTGTGTTTTAATTTTTTATTTATTTATTTTTTTGCATACAGGATCTCGCTTTGTTGCTGAGGCTGGAGTGCAGTGGTGCTATCATGGCTCAATGCAGCCTTGACCTCCTGGGCTCAAGCGATCCTTCCCTCTCAGTCCCCTGGATAGCAGGGACTACAGGTGCACACCACCACACCTAGCTAATTTTTCTATTTTTTGTAGAGATGGGTTTTGCCATGTTGCCCAGGCTGGTCTCAGACTCATGGGCTCAAGCTATCAGCTTGGCTCCACTTCCCAAAGTGCCTGCACCCAGCCGATTTTCTCAATGTTTGATGTAATTGTGATTTCATGGATGTTAACTAAAACTCTTAATTTTCGTTTTCTCAGTATGCTATTTTTTTTTTTCTTTTTAGCCTTAGAACATACGAACCTGTTGAAAGAACTCTGCCTGAAATAATGTAATCAAATTACAGAGTTTAATCTTATTTTCAGGGCCTGTAAAAATTCTGAGAAGAAAGTGGGTTTTTTGTTTTTTTTTTACTGCCGTTTTAATGTAATGTTAAGGTGTTCATGTATCACTAGAAGGTGTAGCTGTTTTCAGTGATTACTTAAAACAATGCAATGGGAACTTTTTGTTGTTGTTAAAATATAAAAGATTACTGTAGTAAGAGGAAGCACGACAGTTTGGCTCTGTGATGGGAGAGTCACATTCTAACTTTAGGAGGTGCTGTCTTCTTTTTTTTTTTTTTTTTGAGACGGAGTCTCGCTCTGTCACCCAGGCTGGAGTGCTGTGGCCGGATCTCAGCTCACTGCAAGCTCCGCCTCCTGGGTTCACGCCATTCTCCTGCCTCAGCCTCCCGAGTAGCTGGGACAACAGGCGCCCGCCACCTTACCCGGCTAGTTTTTTGTATTTTTTAGTAGAGACGGGGTTTCACCGTGTTCGCCAGGATGGTCTCGATCTCCTGACCTCGTGATCCGCCCGTCTCGGCCTCCCAAAGTGCTGGGATTACAGGCTTGAGCCACCTCGCCCGGCCACGGTGCTGTCTTTTTAATAGAAATGATACACTCAGAGGCTGGGCGCAGTGGCTTACGCCTGTAATCCCAGCACTTTAGGAGGCCAAGGTGGGCGGATCATGAAGTTAGGAGTTCGAGACCATCCTGGCCAACATGGTGAAACCCCGTCTCTACTAAAAATACAAAAATTAGCCCAGCGTGGTGGTGCGCATCTGTAATTCTAGCTACTCGGGAGGCTGAGGCAGGAGAATTGCTTGAACCCGGGAGACAGAGGTTGCCGTGAGCCAAGATGGCACCATTGCACTCCAGCCTGGGCAACAAGAGCAAGACTCTGTCTCAAAAAAAGAAAAAAAGAAATGATGTACTCAGGATATCTCAGCCAGTTCTATTGAGGCATTTCTTAATTTTTATTTATTTATTTATTTTTTTGAGACAATCTCCCTCTGTTGCCCAGGCTGGAGTGCTGTGGCTCAAGGATTACTTAAAGCAGTGCAATGGGAACCTTTTGTTGTTGTTAAAATACAAAAGGTTACTGCAGTAAGAACAAGCCTGACAGTTTGGCTCTCTGATGGGAGAGTTACATTCTAATTTCAGGAGGTACTGTCTTTTTAATAGAAATGATGTACCCTGGATATCTTAGCCAGTTCTACTGAGGCATTTCTTGATTTTTTTTTTTTTTTTTTTGAGACAGAGTCGCGCTCTGTCGCCTAGGAGTGTAGTGGTGCAATTTTGGCTCACTGCAACTTCCACTTCCTGGGTTCAAGCAATTATCCTGCCTCAGTCTCCCGAGTAGCTGAGATTACAGGCGCCTGCCACCACGCTTGGCTAATTTTTCTGTTTTTTTTTTTTTTTTTTTTTTTTTTTTTTTTTTTTGAGACGGAGTCTCGCTCTGCCGCCCAGGCTGGAGTGCAGTGGCCGGCTCTCAGCTCACTGCAACTTCCACCTTCCGGGTTTACGCCATTCTCCTGCCTCAGCCTCCCGAGTAGCTGGGACAACAGGCGCCTGCCACGTCGCCCGGCTAGTTTTTTTGTATTTTTTTAGTAGAGACGGGGTTTCACAGTGTTAGCCAGGATGGTCTCAATCTCCTGACCTCGTGATCCGCCCGTCTCGGCCTCCCAAAGTGCTGGGATTACAGGCTTGAGCCACCGCGCCCGGCCAATTTTTCTGTTTTTAGTAGAGATGGGGTTTCACCATGTTGGCTAGGCTGGTCTTGAACTGACCTTGTGATCCACCTGCCTCGGCCTCCCAAAGTGCTGGGATTACAGGCATGAGCCACCGCGATCAGCTACTGAGGCATTTCTACTAAGACAGAACAGGTACACAGTCAAAAGTATCAGCTCTGAACATGTGCTGTGTAAGGATTTGGGAAGTAAATAGGGTATTTGCTTTATCCATCATTCAGATTCTATGATTATAAAGATTTTGTTTAACTGACTTCCTTTGTACTTTTTTTTCCTTTGTTGAAGTATTTAAAACAAATCTCAGACATCATGTCATTTAATTCCTACATCCTCAATATGTATCTTTTTTAAAACAGGAATTTTTCTTTGGTACCCATAGTGCTGTTATCACATTTTATAAAATAAATAGTAATTTGGCCGTGCGTGGTGGCTCATGCCTGTAATCCCAGCACTTTGGGAGGCCGAGGCAGGTGGATCACCTGAGGTCGGGAGTTCGAGACCAGCCTGACTAACATGCAGAAACCCTGTCTCTACTAAAAATACAAAAATTAGCTGGGCATGGTGGCGCATGCCTGTAATCCCAGCTACTCAGGAGGCTGAGGCAAGAGAATCACTTGAACCCGGGAGGCGGACGTTGCGGTGAGCCGAGATCAAGCCAATGCACTCCAACCTGGGCAATAACAGCAAAACTCCGTCTCAAAAAAAAAAAAAAAGACCATCCTGGCTAACACGGTGAAACCCCGTCTCTACTAAAAATACAAAAAATTAGCTGGGCCTGGTGGCGGGTGCCTGTAGTCTCAACCACTCGGAAGGCTGAGGCAGGAGAATGGCGTGAACCCGGGAGGCGGAGCTTGCAGTGAGCCCAGATGGCACCCTGCATTCCAGCCTGGGCGACAGAGCAAGACTCCATCTCAAAAAATAAAAATAAATAAAAAATAGACAGATAGATAGCTAGGTAGGTAGCTAGGTAGGTGGGTGGGTGGGTGGGTGGGTGGGTGGATGGATGGATGGATGGATGGATGGATGGATGGATAGATAGATAGATAGATAGATAGATAGATAGATAGATAGATAGTAATTCAGTGGTAACCACACATAGTCAAATCACCCTAATTGAGTCAAGAATATATTTTTGCAGCTGGTTTGTTTTGAATATAGATTACATTTATTGTATCTCTTTGTAGTTCCCCTGCCTTTTCCCTTATTGCTTTGTATCAGAAGCCAGTTGTTCTGTGGTATGTCATGCATTCTCAATTTTTCTGTTTTCTTCTTGGGATGTCATTGATTACATCTGAGTTCATTTTGGGTTGGGGAGACAAATACTAAATGGTTCTGTGTGCGTTGTATCATATGTCAGGAGGCACACAATATCTTTTCCTACTTTTAATTACGAAATGATTGAGAGCTCAATTGGTAATACCCTGCTCCCCTATCCCACCGCCTCCCCATTGTAAGTTTTCTATTAATCTTTTATCGAATTCATTATTAATTTAATCCTTAACATCATTTTTTTCTTTAGGGCTATGGTTCTCAAATTTTGGTGTGCAGTATAAACCCTTGGGGAGAGCTTGCTAAGAACACAGATTGCTTGATCCCATCTCCAGATTTTCTGATTCAGTAGGTTTGGGGCATAGGCTGAGCATTTGCATTTCTATTGCAATTTATAAAACCACCTCCCAAGTAATGCTGCTGGTCTAGGGCTATACACTGAAAACCACTGCAACTGGGGGTTTGTAAAGGGTGATTTCTGAATTTCTAGCTTACTTCTGTGTTTATTAGCTGGAATTATTCTGTAAAGGACTGTTGTTTTCAATTGGGAGTATTTGGTTATCCTGAAATAATTTGTACAAGAAAGACAGGATAAATTCTTAATTCTTTTCAATTTTCAGAGTAAGGAGTTGGTGCCCTTGTTACTTCCCAACAGTGAAGTTTTGCTTTTGTTTTTTTAAAGGGTGTATCCTCTCCCAACATTCTTATTTATTTATTCTTACTGTTTTAAAAAGTATTATGCTGGGCGTGGTGGCTCACACGCCTGTAATCCCAGCACTTTGGGAGGCCAAGGTGGGTGGATCACCTGAGGTCGGGAGATCGAGACCTGCCTGACCAACATGGAGAAACCCCATCTCTACTAAAAATACAAAATTAGCCGGGCGTGGTGGCACATGCCTATAATCCCAGCTACTACGGAGGCTGAGGCCGGAGAATTGCTTGAACCTGGGAGGCAGAGGTTGCGGTGAGCCGAGATTGTGCCATTGCACTCTAGCCTGGGCAACGAGTGAAACTCTGTCTCAAAAAAAAGAAAAAAAAAAAAAGTATTATAAATGCATGGATTTTTATATATTCATTGTATCATGTATTCTTTTTTGTTACTCTCATTGTCCCGTCTTTGATGAATGGGAACCTGTTCAAGTTGGCTCCTGCAAAACTTTTTTGCCTTGATTAGCTATCCCTCCAAGTACCCTGATTTCCTTTTGCTGGCAAATAGTATTTAAAAATCATTATCTGGTCATTGGCACTAATTACTGTTACAGTATTGCTTCTAGGCCTTTTCCAGACTAAACTAGGAAATATCACTGTAGGCCAGGTGCAATGGCACCTGTATCCCAGCACTTTGGGAGGCTGAGGTGGGCGGATCACTTGAGGTCAGGAATTCGAGAGCGTCCTGGCCCACATGATGAAACCCTGTCTCTACTAAAAATGCAAAAATTAGCTGGGTGTGGTGGTGTGCACCTGTATTCCCTGCCACTTGCAAGGCTGAGGCAGGAGAATCACTTGAACCCAGGAGGTTGAGGTTGTGGTGAGCCGAGATTGTGCCACTGCCCTCCAGCTCTGGGCAATAGAGTGAGTTGAGAAAGAAAGGAAGAAAGGAAGATAGAGAACTTTTTAAAATCAGAAATTTAAATTAATATTTCCAAGTCAAGTTAACATTGTAAGATTTTTACTTTTTACTGTGACTTCATGGTTTATCTCTTATTCTTTTACACTGAAGCTTTGGTTACTAAAAATAGTAACTATTATAATATTGCATAACAATTTATCACAAAGCTTAGCTACTAAAACAAACATTTCTTATTTCACACAGTTCCTGAGGGTCAGAAATCCAGGAATAGCTTAGCTGAGTGGTTTCTGTCTCGTCTCTTATGAAACTGTTGACACAATGTTGGCTAGGATTGCAGTTATCCGAAGGGTTAACTGGGGCTGGAGGATGTGCATTCAAATTCGAAACTGTTGGTCGGCCACGTGGACTTCTTCACAGCTCTAGTCATGACGGTGGCAGCTGGCTTCTCCCAAAATGCATAGTTCAGAGAAACAGTCCCAAACAGAAGCTGCAGCATGTTTTACAACCTAATCTTGAAAGTGGCATATCATCAGTTATGTTCTACACTGTTGGTCATACAGAGTGACCCTGGTGTACAGCATGGGAGGGGACTGAAAACAGGAGTTACATCATCAGGGACCATCTTAAGAGGTCTGCGTATTTACATTTTCATACAGAGTATATACAGTATCTTCAAAATTATTATTATCTAATTGTTAGACTACAGAATAAATTTTGAGATGTCTTTGGAGTATTAGTTTTTCTCAGTATCTGTTTCAGTAATTCTTTAAGTGCCAGTTTTCAGTGTGACATCCTTGTTAATTCCACAGTACTAACTTCTAAAGTTGCTAAGTGTTACATCGACAGTGTGATAAATAGGTAGTTAATCCAGTCGAGTTTGTTTTTCATATTTAGAGATAGCTATTTTTTCATCTGCAAATTATTTGTATGCTTTTAAAGTGAAAATTATGTAAAAAGATGCCATTCGTGAAGGCTGGGCTTAGTGTCTGCACGCCTGTAATCCTAACATTTTGGGAGGCTGATGAAGTGAGAGGATCGCTTAAGCACTGGAGTTTGAGATTAGCCTGGACAACATAGCAAAACCCCATCTCTACAAAAAAATTTAAAAATTGGCTGAGCATGTGGCATGTAACTGTAGTTCTAGCTCCTTAGGAGGCTGAGGTGGTGGATCACTTGAGCCCAAGAGGTAGAGGCTGCAGTGAGCTGTTATTGTGCCACTGCAGTCCAGCCTGGGTAGCAGAGCAAGACCCTATCTCAAAAAAAGAAAGATGCATTCAGAGAAGTCTTGCTTATATCCCAGTCCTGTCCACCTGTATCTTCCCTCATCCCGTCATCAGTAGGGGATCATTACAATTTTTAAATTTATCCTTACATGTTTACTTTTGCATATTTACATTTGTTTATTTTTTTAAAACAGCTTTATTTAGACATTATTCACATACCATGAAATTTATCCATTTAAAGTATACTGTTTCATGGATTTTAGTATAATCTTAGAGTTGTGTAGTCATCACCACAATCAACTTTAGTACCTTTTAATCACCAAAAGAAACTTTGTACCCTTTAGCGGTTACTCCCCTTCCCTCCCCTCTTTCCCCCTCCTCCCTACAGCCTAGGCATACGAATCTTATTTTTCTTCTCTACAGATTTACCTATTCTGAATATTTCATTATAATAGTATCATGTTATGTGTAGCCTTTTGTGACTGGTTTCTTTCACCTGTATTCTCAAGGCTCATCCATGTTGTGACATGTGATAGTATTTCAGTCTTTTTTTTTTTTTTTTTTTTTTTTGAGACGGAGTCTGGCTCTGTCACCCAAGCTGGAATGCAGTGGTGTGATCTTGGCTCACTGCAACCTCCACCTCCCAGGTTTAAGCGATTCTCATGTCTCGGTCTCCCAAGTAGCTGGGCTTACAAGTGTCTGCCACTACACCAGGATAAGTTTTTGTTATTATTTTTTTGAGATGGAGTTTCTCTCTTGTTGCCCAACCTGGAGTACGATGGTGTAATCTTGGCTCACTGCAACCTCTGCCTTCTGGGTTCAAGCGATTCTCCTGCCTCGTCCTCCTGAGTAGCTGGGATTACAGTGGCCTGCCATCACACCCAGCTGATTTTTGTATTTTTAGTAGAGACAAGGTTTCACCATGTTGGCCAGGCTGGTCTCGAACTCCTGACCTCAGGTGATCCACCCATCTTGGCCTCCCAAAATGCTGGGATTACAGGCGTGAACCACCATGCCCGACCTAACACTTAAAAAAAAAAATTTTTTTTTAACCTTTTTTTTTACTTTTTCTTTTTTTGAGATAGAGTCTCACTCTGTTGCCCAGTCTGGAGTGCGGTAGTGGGACCTCGACTCACTGCAACTTCCACCTCCTAGGTTCAAGTGATTCTCCTGCCTCAGCCTCCTGAGTAACTGGGATTACAGGCATGCACCACCATGTCCAGATGATTTTTGTAGTTTTATTAATAGTAGAGAAAGGGCTAGCTGGGCGTGGTGGCTCATGCCTGTAGTCCCAGCACTTGGGGAGGCCGACGTCGGCAGATCACGAGGTCAGGAGATCAAGACCATCCTGGCTAACACAGTGAAACCTCATCACTACTAAAAATACAAAAAATTAGCCAGGCGTGGTGGCAGGCGCCTGTAGTCCCAGTTACTCGGGAGACTGAGGCAGGAGAATGGCATGAACCTGGGAGGCAGAGCTGACAGTGAGCCGAGATGGCACCACTGTGCTCCAGCCTGGGCGACAGAGTGAGACTCCGTCTCAAAAAAAAAAAAAAAAAAAAAAAAAAAAAAGTAGACAAAGGGCTTTGCCATGTTGGCCAGGTTAGTCTTGAACTCCTGGCCTCAGGTCATCCATCTCCCTCAGCCTTCCAAAGTGCTGGGATTACAGGTGTGAGCCACTGCTCCTGGCCTGAATATAACACTTTTACCTATCATCAGTTGATGAACATTTGGGTTATTTTGTTTTTCTGGTAATGAGTAATGCTGCTGTGGACATTCATGTACAAATTTTCATATGAGGCTGGGAGCAGTGGCTCTTGCCTATAATCCCAGCACTCTGGGAGGCTGAGGTGGGCAGATGACATGTGGTCAGGAGTTTGAGACCAGCCTGGCCAACATGGTGAAATCCCGTCTCTACTAAAAATACAAAAATTACCCTGGCATGGTAGCGTGCACCTGTAATCCCAGCTATTCAGGAGACTGAGGCAGGAGCATCAGAATCGCTTGAACCTGGGAGGCGGAGGCTGTGGTGAGCTGAAATCACACCACTGCACCCCAGCCTGAGTGAAAGAGTGAGACTCTGTCTCAAAAGAATAAATAAATAAAAATTTTTTTCATGTGGCCTTAGTTTTTCATTTCTCCCGAAGAGGAATTGCTATGTTGGAACTGCCAAACTTTTCCAAAGCAGTTGCATCGTTGTGTATTTCTTCCAGTAATGTACTAGTGTTCCAGTTTCTCCACATCCTCATAAATAACTGATACTGCCTTTGGTTTGGGTTTTGTCCATTCTTGTGGTTATGAAGTGTAATTATGGTTTTTTGTATTTTTGTTTTGCTTTGAGATGAAGTCTCACTTTGTTGCCCAGGCTGGAGCAACCTTCACTTCCTGGGTTCAAGCAATTCTCCTGCCTCACCCTCCCAAGTAGCTAGGGCTACAGGCATACGCCACCACGCCAGGCTGATTTTTGTGTTTTTTGTAGAAATGGAGCTTCTCCATGCTTCCCAGGCTGGTCTCGAATTCCTGAGCTCAAGCGATCCCCCTATTTCAGCCTCCAGAGTAGCTGGGATTATAAGCGTGCACCACTGTGCCTGGCCCATTTTTGTATTTTTAGTAGAGACTGAATTTCACCATGTTGGCCAGGCTGGTCTTGAACTCCTGACCTCAAATGATCCGGCTGCCTCACCTTCCCAAAGCACTGAGATTTTAGATGCGAACCACCGTGCCCAGACTATAGGTTATCTTTTTACTTGCTTGATGGTATTCTTTGTAACACAGTTTTTAATTTTGATGAAGTTCAATTTATCTGTTTGTTTTTTCTTTTCTTGCTTGCATTCCTGATGTCATATCAAACAAAGCATTGCCTAACTCAAGGCCACAGAGATTCACCCCTATGAAACTCCCATAAAACTCCTAGAGTTTTATAGTTTAGCTCTTAACATTTAGGTCTACAATCTCTTTTGACTTAATTTTTGTATATGATACGAGAGTAGTGGTCCAGGTTTTTCCTTTTGCTTGTGGATATCCATTGTCCCTACCTCATTTGTTGAAAAGACTCTTCTTTCCTCTTGTTTGTTTATTTGTGTTTGAGATGGAGTCTTGCTCTGTCGCCCAGGGTGGAATGGAGTGGCGCTATCCAAGCTCACTGCAACCTCTGCCTCCCGGATTCAAGCGATTCTCCTGCCTCAGCCTTCTGAGTAGCTGGGATTACAGGGGTGTGCCACCACGCCCAGCTAATTTTTGTATTTTTAGTAGAGACGGGGTTTCACCATGTTGGTCAGGCTGGTCTTGAACTCCTGACCTCGTGATCTGCCAGCCTCCTAGCACTCTGGGAAGCTGAGAGGCTGAGGTGGGAGGATCACTTGAGCTCAGAAGTTTGAGACCAGCCTGTACCATTACGCCTGGCTAATTTTAGAATTTATCTTAAAGTATAAAATGTGAATCCAATGTATCTTGTTCTAAATGACTATCCAAAATGTTTTAACCAGTTTTATTAGTCTGTAATTTACATACAATAAAATGCTCGTCTTTTTATGTTTACATTTTCATGAGTTTTGACAAATATATTTGCTCATGTAACTACTTGCTTCGTCAGTGAAGATGGAAAACATTGTGCCTGTTCCTCTTCTCTGTCCAACTGTACTTTATTGCCACTAGCTCCAGTTAACCAGTGATCTACCTTCTTTTACTGTAGATTACATTTATCCTCTCTAGATTTCTTTTTCTTTCTTTCTTTCTTTTTTTTTTTTTTTTTATTTAGGGTTTTTTTTTTTTTTTACTTAAAGAAAATTTTTTATGGAAACGTCTCATTATATTCCCCAGGCTGGTCTTGAACTCCTGAGCTCAAGTGATCCTTCCACCTCAACCTCCCAGAGTGCTAGGATTACAGATGTGAGCCACCTCAGCCAGCCCCTAGATTTTTTTTTTAATAAATGGAATCAAACAGCATATAACAGGGGTGTTCAATCTTTTGGCTTCCCTAGGTCACATTGGAAGAAGAATTGTATTGGGCCACACATAAAATACACTAACACACTACTGATAGCTGATGAACAACAACAAAAAAATAGCAAAACTTAATAATGTTTTAAGAAAGTTTATGAATTTGTGTTGGGCCACATTCAAAGCCGTCCCAGGACGCAAGTTGGACAAGCTTGGTATATAATTTCATATGTGTAGTAATTTGAGCTTCATGTTAATATCAGCTTATTCCTTTTTTTGTTTGTTTTTGAGATGGAGTCTTGTTCTGTCTCCCAGAATTGGTCTGCAATTCTATTGCCTCAGCCTCCGAAGTAGCTGGGATTGCTGGCATGCGCCACCACGCCTGGCTAATTTTTGTGGTTTTTTTTTCTTTGTTTAGCAGAGACGGGGTTTCACCATGTTCACCAGGCTGATCTCAAACTCCTGCCCCCAAATGATCCACCCGCCTTGGCCTCCTAAAGTGCTGGGATTACAGGCGTGAGTCATTGCGCCCAGCCAGCTTATTCCTTTTTTTGCTGGGTAGCATTTCATTTTATGATTATACCACAGTTAATTTACCCATTACTAGTCAATGGGCATTTGAGTTATTGCCAACTTTTGGCTATTATGAATGAAGCTGCTGTGAGCATTTGTGTACAAGTATTTGTGTTTTTATTTCTTTTAGTTAAATACCTAGAATTGGAATTGCTGAGGTATGGTAAGTGCATATTTTATTTTTTAAAAAATTTATTTTATTTTATTTTTTATTTTTTTTGAGATGAAGTCTCACTCTGTTGCCCAGGCTGGAGTTCAGTGGCGTGATTTCAGCTCATGGCAACCTTCCCCTCCCGGGTTCAAGCAATTCTCCCGCCTCAGCCTCCCAAGTAGCTGGGATTACAGGCGCGCACCACCACGCCTGGCTAATTTTTTTGTATTTTTAGTAGAGACGGGGTTTTACCACGTTGGCCAGGCTGGTCTCGAAATCCTGACCTCAAGTGATCCACCCGCCTCAGCCTCCCAAAGTGTTGGGATTACAGGTGTGAGCCACCACACACTGCCTGGTAAATACATATTTCAATTAATAAGAAATTAGCAATCTTCCAAAGTGATTGTATCATTTTACATTCCAACTGATAAGGTTCATATGCAAGTTCCAAGTGTTCTGCATCCTTGCCAACACTTGGTATTGTCTTATCTTTTTAATTTCAACAGGTCTAATGGGTGTCATATGGTTACCTCATTGTGATCTTAAATGTGCATTTCCCTGATGATGACTGATGAGGAGCACCTCGTCGTGTGTGTGTGTTTTTGGCTATCAACCTTTTTTTAGTAAATTGTTCAAATCTTTTTTCATTTATTTATTTATGAGGTGGAATCTCACTCTGTTGCCCAGGCTGGAGTGCAGTGGTGCCATCTTGGCTCACTGCAACCTCTGCCTCCCAAGTTCAAGCGATTCTCCTGCCTCTGCCTCCCAAGTAGCTGGGATTACAGGCATGCGCCACCATGCCTGGCTAATTTTGTATTTTTAGTGTAAACGGGGTTTTACCATGTTGGTCAGACTGGTCTCTAACTCCTGACCTCAAGTGGTCTACCCGCCTCAGCCTCCCAAAGTGCTGAGATTACAGGTGTGAGCCACTGTGCCCGTCCTAATGTTTCTTTTTGTCTCAGTGTTTCTGGCTGGGTGCAGTGGCTCATGCGTGTAATTCCAGCACTTTGGGAGGCCAACCTGGATGGATCATTTGAGCCAGGAGTTTGAGACAAGCCTGAGGAACATGACAAAACCCTGTGTCTGAAAAAAAAAAAAAAAAGGAAAAATTAGCCAGGCACAGAAGCATGGTCCCAGCTATTTGGGGGGCTGAGGTGGGACAATCGCTTGAGCGAGGTTGTGAGGGGTTTGAGGGGTGATGGAGGCGAGATTGAGGCTGCAGGGAGCTGAGATTGCACCACTGCACTCCAGCCTGGGCAATAGAGCCAGACCCTGTCTCAAAAAAAAAAAAAAATCATGTTTCTTTTCTTACTGTGAAAAGTAAAGTTACTGCTTTTAGTAAATTATTTTAAGTTATTTATATATTCTGGTTACAAATCCTTTCTCAGATACAGGTATTGTGAATATTTTCTCCCAGTCTGCAGTTTTTTTGAAGAGCCAGTATTGTTAATTTTAATTGAAGCCTTATTTATCAAGCTTTTCTCTTAAGGTTCATGCTTTTTTGTATCATAATAAGAAATCTTTTACCTACCCTAGGTTATGAATGTTTTTATGGTTAGGTGTATGGTTGATTTCAGTTAGGTTTTGTGTAGGGTGTGATGTAAAGGTCAAGCTTCATTTTCTCCACCATAAATATTTACTCAGTTTCTCTGGCACCAGCCTCTGTTTTCCATTGATGGCTTTATTTTTTTTTTCTCTTTTTGAAACAAGACTCTCGATCTTGTCACCCAGGCTGGAGTGCAGTAGTGTGACCTTGGCTCACTGCAACCTCCACTTCCGGGGTCAAGCGATTCTGCCTCAGCCTTCTGAGTAGCTGGGATTACAGGTGCCCTCCACTACAGGCCCAGCTAATTTTTTTTTTGTTTTGTTTAGATGGAGTCTCGCTCTTTTGCCCAGGCTGGAGTGCAGTGGCTGGATCTCTGCTCACTGCAAGCTCCGCCTCCCAAGTTCACGCCATTCTCCTGCCTCAGCCTCCCAATTAGCTGGGACTACAGGCGCCTGCCAGCACGCCTGGCTAATTTTGTTTGTGTATTTCTAGTAGAGACAGGGTTTCACCATGTTGGCCAGGCTGGTCTGGAACTCCTGACCTCAGGTGGTCTGCTCGTCTCAGCCTCCCAAAGTTCTGGGATTACAGGCATGAGCCACTGTGCCCAGCTTTATTGAATTCAGTTGACCATATACATATATATGTCTATTTGTGAACTGTTTCGTTGTATTGATCTTTGTATATATCCTTATGCCAATTCTCTCTTTATTGCTGTTACTTTGTAATCAACCTTTAAGTCAGTTCATACAAGTCTCCCATTTATAGTCTCCTCAAAATTGTTCTTATTCTGCGTTCTTTGAATTTCCAAATAAATTTTAGAATCAGCTTGGGATTGTGCACTGAATCTTTGTATCAGTTCTGAGAGAAATCTTCACAATATGGAATCTTCATTGATGTCATCATATACTGCTCCATTTACTTAAGTCTTAAGTTTCACCAGTGTTTTCTAGTTTTCTTTGTATCAATTTTGTGCCACTTTCTTAAATTTATCCCTTAGTATTTCATCTGTTTTGTGCTGTTATGAGTAGTGATGTTTTAAAAACTTCCGTTTGTTTATTCGTAAATAGAGATGCACTTGATTTTTTAATTTGATCTTGTATCTTGATGTGTTGGTAAACCCACTGTTTCTGGCAGTCCTTTAAGACTTAAACATACAGTCATGATCTAATCCCCATGTTGGTGGTTTTGTTGTTGTTTTTGGCCTTATTATACTGTTGTGTTACTGAAAAAAGCATGAGATTTTGCCATGCTTCCATTCTTAGGGGTGAAACTGTCTTTCACTATGAAGCATAGAGTTAGGTGTTACTTCAGTTCCTAATTTGCAGAGAGGTGGGTTTGTTTTCTTTTTAATCATGAATGGTTGTTGGATTATGTTCAAATACTTTTTTATCATCTACTAAGTATATCATATTGACCAGGTACAGCGACTTATACCTGTAACCTCAGAGCTTTGGGAGGCCAAGGCAGGAGGATCGCTTGAGGCCAGGAGTTCAAGACCAACCTGGGTGATGTAGGAATACCCCATATCTACAAAATAATTTTAAAATTTGCTGAGTGTGGTGGCACACACCTGTAGTCCTAACTACTTGAGAGGCTGAGGAAGGAGGATTGCTTGAGCCCAGTAGTTTAAAGCTGCAGTGAGCTGTGATTGCACCACTGTACTCCAGCCTGGGTGACAGAAGGAGACCCTGTATTTAAAGTGCAAGTGTGTGTGTGTGTGTGTGTGTGTGTATGTGTGTGTGTGTGCGCGCGTGTATGGATAGATAGATAAAATGTAATTCCATTATGGTCATACAAACTGTTATGAAATGTCATTTTATCATATGCCAAGTGTCCATTTGTGGTTGAATTTGTTTCTGGATTTTTCACTCTGCTTCACTAATCTAACAGGACTACCTTCTCCTCCACTCACTGCCAACACTGATTTTTTTGTTTTTTCAGATTACCTTGAATTTTGTTTATTTTCCATATGAACTCTAAAATTACTACTAAAAAAATCAGTTGCCTTTTTAAAACCAACTGATCTGTAAAATATATCTTGGCTGGGCCCGGTGGCAGGCACCTGTAATTCTAACTACTTGGGAGACTGAGGCAGAAGAATTGCTTGAACCTGGGAGGTGGAAGTTGTAGTTGAGCCGAGATCGTGCCCCTGTACTCCAGCCTGGGTGACAGAGCAAGACTCCCTCTTTAAAAAAAAAAAATCTCGGCCGGGCGCGGTGGCTCAAGCCTGTAATCCCAGCACTTTGGGAGGCCGAGGCGGGCGGATCACAAGGTCTGGAGATCGAGACCATCCTGGCTAACACGGTGAAACCCCGTCTCTACTAAAAAATACAAAAAACTAGCCGGGCGAGGTGGCGGGCGCCTGTAGTCCCAGCTACTCGGGAGGCTGAGGCAGGAGAATGGCGTGAACCCGGGAGGCGGAGCTTGCAGTGAGCTGAGATCTGGCCAGTGCACTCCAGCTTGGGTGACAGAGCGAGACTCCGTCTCAAAAAAAAAAAAAAAATAAAAAATAAAAAAATAAAAAATAAAAATAAAAAAAAAAAATCCCACAGAAAAGATAAATGTTTTTACAATTAATTTGTTCCAATTAGGGTCCAAATCAGGCTTGCAAATTGGCTTTGTTTATGTGTTGAAGTCTTTTTTTTTGTAGTTGTTTCATATTGTGGTAACTTTTTTTTTTTTTTTGAGATGGAGTCTTGCTCTGTCACCTAGGCTGGAGTACAGTAGCACAATCTCAACTCACTGCAACCTCCCCTTCTGGAGTTCAAGCAGTTCTCCTGCCTCAGCCTCCCAAGTAGCCCAGCTTTTGTATTTTTAATAGAGATGGGGTTTTACCATGTTGGCCAGCCTGGTCTTGAACTCCTGACCTCAAATGATCCACCCACCTCGGCCTCCCAAAGTGCTGGGATTAGAGGTGTGAGCCACCACTCCCAGCCTTGTGGTAACTTTTTATTATGAACGTTTTGAGACATTAATAACCTAGGCCAGTCATGTTTCATTCCTACCCATTGTCTCTTAAGCTATATGTCCACTGGATTATTTTGAAGCAAATTCTAGACATTGCATCCGTTTATCCACCAACATTTTAATGTGTATCTTGAAGTCGGTTTTGGTTTTGTTTTTTGTTTTTGAGATGGGATCTCGCTTTGTTGCCCAGGCTTGGAGTGCAGTAGTGCAATGCTTCGAATTCCTGGTCTCGAGATCCTCCCTCCTCAGCCTCTCAAGCAGCTGTGACTACAGGCACATGCCACCTTGCCAGCTTTTTTTTCTTGTCTTTCTTCTTCTTTGTTTTTTGTCTGTTTTTTTGAGAGAGAGTCTCACCATCTTGCTATCTTGCCCAGGCTGGTCCTAAACTCCAGGGCTTAAGATATCTTTCCACCTCAGCCTCCTAAAGTGCTGGGATTACAGGCAAGCACTTTAGGAGGTGCTGGATGAGCCATCACACCCAGCCAAGTCATAGGTTTTTTTGTTTGTTTTTTGAGACAGAGTCTAACTCTGTCACCTGAGCTGGAGTGCAGTGGCATGATCTCAGCTCAGTGCAGTCTTGACCAATTGGACTCAGGTGATCCTCCCAAGTAGCTGGGACAAAAGGTGCATGCCGCCATACCTGGCTAATTTTTGTATTTTTTGTAGAGACAAGGTTTTGAATTCCTGAGCTCAAGCAGTCTGCTCGCCTTGGCTCCCAAGGTGCCAGTATTACAGGCGTGAGCCACTGCACTCAGCCCTCATAGTTTTAGTTATAGTTTTTCCCTTAGTTTTTGTCTTCTTCATATCTTTGTACAATCCAACGTGCCTTGTATTTTTTTCCCACCATCTGAATTTTGCTGACTGTATCCTTGTGTTGATATTTAAAGTAGACTTCTGTCCCCTGTAATCTTTGTAAACGGATAGTAGATAATGGAGGCTTGATAAGATTTTTTTTTCCCCAGTGTTTCACAGATGTATGTACTTACAGTGAGGAGTCATGTAATGTAATCAGTCTTTTTCCTGATAGGACTAGCCAGTGAGTTCCTAGATGTTTATTTCCCTTTAGTGCCTTACTTTTTTGTTGTTGTCTTTTAGCAGCCATTGATGATAATTGTCTCGCCCAAGATCCATTATTTCCTTAGGGGTTACAGAATGGTGACATTCTTTTTCTTTCATCCCTTCTTCAATTATTACCTGGAATATTTTTATAAAGAAAAACTTTACCATATCCAGCTGTTTGGTTACCCTGAGGAAGAGTAATTTAAAATGTTAATCATTTCCCTTTTTAAGGCAGTCTTCAAAATAATGAGTTGGTTTTCTGTTGTCCTCCAAAGGTAACCAATGAGATGGGTTTTTTTGTTGTTGATTCTATTGTTTTTTTGTTGTTGATTGTATATTGTCAGTATAAACCTAGGGTTTTTTTTTTTAATTTTTTAATTTTTTGAAGACAAGGTCGCTCTGTTACCTAGGCTGGAGTGCAGTGGGATGATCTGGGCATACTGCAGCCTCACTTCCCAAGCTAAGGCAATCCCCCCACCTCAGCCCCCCGAGTAGCTGGGACTACAGGTGAGCACCACCGTGCCCGGCTTAATTTTTGTGTGTTTTATAGAGACAGGGTTTCACCATGTTGCCCAGGCTGGTGTCAAACTCCTGAGCTCAAGCAGTCTGCCTGTGTCAGCCTTACAAAGTGGTGGGACTACAGGCATGAGCCACCATGGCAGGCTAGAATCACAATAAACTTATAAATTAACTTGAGAAGAAATGATTGATGTCTTTATGATGTTGAGTCTTCCTATTCAAGAACAAAGTATACCTTCAGTAGCATATTAAAGTTTATCCTTGGCTGGATGCGGTGGCTCATGCCTGTAATTCCAACTCTTTGGGAGGTGGAGGTGGGCAGATCACCTGAGGTCAGGAGTTCAAGGCCAGCCTGGCCAACATGGAGAAACCCCATCTCTACTAAAAATACAAAAACAAGTATTAGCCAGGCATGGTGCTCCCCTGTAGTCCCAGATTGCACCACTGCACTTCAGCTTGGGTGACCAAGCGAGACTCTGTCTCAAAGAAAATAAATAAATAAAAATAAAGTTTATCCTTAAGGTTTTGTACATTTTTTTCAGTGTATGCCTTAGGTAGGTTCTTTTTTTTTTTTTTTTTTTTTTTTTTTTTTTTTTTTTTTTGAGGCAGAGTCTCGCTCTGTCGCCCGGACTGGAGTGTAGTGGCCGGATCTCAGCTCACTGCAAGCTCCGCCTCCTGGGTTTACGCCATTCTCCTGCCTCAGCCTCCCTAGTAGCTGGGACTACACAGGCGCCCGCCACCTCGCCCGGCTAATTTTTGTATTTTTAGTAGAGACGGGGTTTCACCGTGTTAGCCAGGATGTTCTCGATCTCCTGACCTCGTGATCCGCCCGTCTCGGCCTCCCAAAGTGCTGGGATTACAGGCTTAAGCCACCGCGCCCGCGCCGGGCCGGTAGGTTCTTTTTTAATGTTAATGTAACCCAGGGAGTTCTCTTCCGTTGCATCTTCTAACTAATTACTTATGAAGTACCACATATGAAGGCTACTGCTGTCTGTATGTTAGTTTTTACCCTGCTCCTTTACTAAATTCCAATCCTTTGAGGTGTTGAATGAAAATATTTTTAACATTTTTCAAATAACAGGCAGAGTCAAGGACTTGGTTTCTTTTCTTCCCCTCCTATCTCCTCCCCTCCCCTTTTTTGAGACAGGGTCTCACTTCTTCGCCCAGGCTGTAGTGCAGTGGTGCAATCATGGCTCACTGCGGCATCTACCTCCCTGGCTGAAATGTTCCTCCCGCCTCAACCTTCTGAGTAGTGGGGACCATAGACGCACAGCACTGCGGCTGGCTAATATTTTTGTATTTTTTGTGGAGACAGGGTCTCCCCATGTTGCCCAGCCTGGTCCCAAACTCTTGAGCTCAAGCAGTCTGCTCGTCCTGGCCTCCTAAAGTGCAGGGATTATAAGCGTGAGCCACTGCACCTGGCCTGGGGATCATGTTTTAACATGAAAATTAGTGGAGACGCACGATATCTAAATAATAGCACCATAGTATACTTGACTAGCTTTTTAATTATTTTTTAAATATACGGGAAGGATATAACTAACAAAGTAATAATAGTGAATAGTTCAAGCTCAGTTAGTGAGCATAATTGGACAAACTTTCATTTGATAAAAGTGATAGTTTTCAGTGGCTTTTTGTCTACCAAAAGGAGGTACTTTTTAATTTAAATATATGCATCCAAGATAAAATGTAAAAAAATTTTCAGGTTTACTTTTCTACATAGATAAAATAATATGTAACGACCTCTCCCAAATTTCAGCAACAGTCAGTGAATGTTTAGCCACAAATTTGCAGTTAATTATATAATCAGTTCTTAGGATTTTATGAACAAGTTCTATATTCTTTGTGCCTTATACCTAGTTGTAAGCAGTCATTCCATAATTCTTTTCCTGAAGTGGCTTGGTTAATGCCACACCAGAAACAGGTCACAGACAATAGTGCTGTAAGAAATGTGGGAGGAAAGAGGCACATGGAAAGTAGCTAGCTTGTGCTGGAGGAACTGGAAAAAAACCTCACATTGGAGACGACAGTTGAGCTGAATTCTTAACTGGAGTTGTAACAGGGAGAGGCCCTTACACGCAGACCACCTGTGTGGATTAAGATAAGACATAGAGTAATCTTTTAAAAGAACTATTATTTAGAAACATGCTGTATGCTACATGGTGCTGTTGTTATACTGGGTTTGAGAAAGAATGGGAAGTGTTACAAGGAATCGGTGGTAGGAAATGTAGGAAGATAGAAAGTTAGCGTTGGATCTGTTTTGGCTCTTTGGTCATACTTTTGTTTTTCTCAAAATGAATGCAGTGCCTGTCCCAGAAAATATCATATGAGAAGTGATTTCAAAATGCTATAAGAGTCTATTCCAGGGACTTGATCAAGTCTGAGGGCCATGAGAGAAAGTCTCTCTGAGGAAGTTGCTTTCAAGCTGACACCTGAAGGATGAGGCAGAATTATCCCAGCTGGGATTTGGGAACTGGTGTTTGAGGCTGAGGACTAGCATGCATGATACGCAAACAACCCAGAGTGGCAGAAGTGGGAGTGGTATGAGATAGCATCAGAGACGCAGATGCAGGGTCAAATCATTCAGAACCTCCTAGACCATGTGAACACATGTATTATGCTGTGGAGATACTGTTTAATAGGCAGTGTGCTTTTTTTCTGCAGTACCAAATATGCCCCAACAGCGGCAAGACCAGCATCATCAGAGTGCCATGATGCATCCAGCGTCAGCAGCGGGCCCACCGATTGCAGCCACCCCACCAGCTTACTCCACGCAATATGTTGCCTATAGTCCTCAGCAGTTCCCAAATCAGCCCCTTGTTCAGCATGTGCCACATTATCAGTCTCAGGTAAGGCTGGTAGGGCTAACTCTTAATTTTTGTACCATTTTGAAAAGCTTTTAATATGGTAAAGGGATTTTCCTTTATAATTTTTGCTTTTGTGTGATGGAAGGGTAGATAGATAGGGACTTGGGGACCCTTTTTAATATATATTCGAAGGTTACTGATCATTGTAACAGGTTCAGAGGAATCAGCCAAGAAAGATTTGAGAGTTCACATTTGTTTCTGGAAATCTGGAAACCATGGAGTTAAAAATCTTTAAACTAAAGTCTGCTTGGCTCTATTTGCAGTATTGATGTTCTTTCTTTATTTTTTGTTTGAACACAGCATCCTCATGTCTATAGTCCTGTAATACAGGGTAATGCTAGAATGATGGCACCACCAACACATGCCCAGCCTGGTTTAGTATCTTCTTCAGCAACTCAGTACGGGGCTCATGAGCAGACGCATGCGATGTATGGTAGGAAGCACTTTGTTTGTCTTTTCCAGTGTGTGTGACTCTTCTTAATTTAAGTTTCTGAAAACATACTCTAAGAATAACCTGACCTTTTATGACATTGAGGGTCAAGAATCTGAAGGAAAAGATGAACTCATTTCTTTGCCTGACTTGGTTTATAAGTCTTGGCAAATAGTTTCTACTTCTGTACCTGGTCTTCAGATCTCTCTCCTGCTTTAACTAAAATGTAATGATGTTTATAATGGCAAAGCATCTTTGTGGAGAAAGGTACCTTTCTCCTCTTCCTCATCAGTATTATGCTTTGGTATATCCTATGACGTGCAAGAGAATTTTATAATAATAAAAGCATAAAAGCGTTTTCCAGCATGAAAACATTCTGCTTCACTACTTGATCTGTGGGTCACGGGCATTCGTTTTTTTTGTTTGTTTGTTTGTTTTGCTGTTTGTTATAATGATAATGCTATGTTTCTACATCATGCTGTATTTTAAGTGGTTGAATATTATGTAATATTAGATATATTTTAGACATGATTCACACTTTTTAACCAATGTAAACAGAATGCTGAAATGAAAATGAGAAGTATTTTATGTAAAACTAAGCAGTATTTATATGTGACAATAATAAGCAAAAACCCATCTTCATTTTGTGACTAAACAGAGAAATTTGTGTAGATCAACTTAGCAGCTGTCTAAAGTACCAAAATAACAGATTTTTCACTGTTGATAATTTAAAATTAAATGTCCACTTGTATATCTTATGATATAGAATTAATGGATTGCTTCAAATGTTTTTCAGAATATACTTTTAAATAGTACTGATTTCATTAAGATATTTTGTTCTGAATATTTCTGAGAACTGTAGTGTCATTTAGTTTTCCTGTTTGCATTTTTGGTTTTTTGGAGTAGGGGATAATTTTGGTTTACTCATACAGTTGAAAAGTGTACTGCTATGAGAATGAGATGACAGTTACATGCAGCTACATGGACGTTTCATTTTTAAAACCTCTTTTAAACTTTTTGAAATACTAAGAATATAACATTTTTATTTTTTAAGTTTAGATGTCCTGAACAAGTATGTCTAGGCAAAACTGAGTTATTTAAGAATTTACAGGCTGGGCACAGTGGCTCACGACTGTAATCCCAGCACTTTGGGAGGCCAAGGCGGGTGGGTCATGAGGTCAGGAGATCAAGACCAGCCTGGCCAACATGGTGAAATCCCGTCTCTACTAAAAATACAAAAAATTGGCCGGGTGCGGTGGCACGCGCCTGTAGTCCTGGCTACTCAGGAAGCTGAGGCAGCAGAATTGCTTGAACCCAGGAGGCAGAGGTTGCAGTGAGCTGAGATCGCACCATTGCACTCCAACCTGGGTGACAGAGCAAGACTCTTATTTAAAAAAAAAAAAAAAAGAATTTACGGATTTCAGGCTGGACGTGGTAGCTCACGCCTGTAATCCTAGCACTTTTGGAGGCCTAGGTGGGCAGATCACCTGAGGTCAGGAGTTCGAGACCAGCCTGGCCAGCATGGTGAAACCCCGTCTCTATTAAAAATACAAAAATTAGCCGGGTGTGGTGGCAGGTGCCTGTAATCCCAGCTACTTGGGAGACTGAGGCAGGAGAATTGCTTGACCCCAGGAGGTGGAGGTTGCAGTGAGCCGAGATTGCGCCACTGTACTCCAGCCTGAGCGACAGAGTGAGACTCCATCTCAAAAAAAAAAAAAAAAGAAAAAAGAATTTACAGATTTCTGGCAAACCCTCTTCTTGAGACATTACTTTTCATATCACCTCTGTCCTTTTTAACAGAATGTTAAAAGTTTTAACATTCTGTAGGTTAATGAGAATAGGACTTGGGCAGCAGCAATCATCCTTCCTGTTACCTGTAACCCACAGCTTATGCTTTCTTCCTGGAGGTTCTTGTCTGTCATAAAGACTCACTGCTGATAGGAATTTGTACATCATCAAAGGTGTTTAGTTTTATAAAACTTAAGCCCAGTCTTAATTTCCCACATTATCACTTTCAACTTTTTATTGTGGATTATACATTTTAAATAAAAAATTGTGTGATTGCTACATTTTGGAAAACATTTTTTTCAAGAAGCCCATCCGTAATTTAATTGTAAAAGATACTGACAAACTGACTTGGTTTATTATTTTGGTTATGACCCCATGTCATTTGACTTGTCTTTAGTTGTCTTAACCAGGACTGAATATGCGTGAAAAGGCATGATTGATTCATCACGCTGGCTTTTATGCAACTTGTATATATTTTAACAATTTTCCAGTTTGCTAAAGGCTTAGGTTAAAAGTTCATTATGATTGTTTGTGCATTTCTGGTGAATACATCATGATTTAACAAGTGGAAAAACATCTCTTTCCTTCCATTTTTTGGCATACTCCCCTTGGAATCAGATGTGAAACTTTTGAGCTAAAATTTCCATTGCATTTAGAGAGTAGATATTTGTGTACCAATGCTTTTGAGACATTGTAGCAATAATACTGTAATGTTAAGCAGAATCTTTCTTCCCATGTGTTCATTCACTGCCAACATCTGGCTTCACCTTTTTAATGAATGTTCATTTGTTTTGAAACAGCCTATATGGTAAATACTGTGTTTGAGGTACGGATGATTTTCATAACTACTTCCCAGAACATGTCCATTTGAAGAGCAGTGGGGCCTTAGACCCCAAAGTCCATTTATGTGTGGGCAAATAGGAAATGTTGCAAATAAAACAAAGCACTAGATCTAAAGTCCAGTGAAATCTGGAACGAACTAGTCATTAGAGCCAGTTCTTTCATGCCAGGAGAAGGTTACTCAGCCAAATATGAAGTACTCTCCTGCAGTTTACACAGGTGGTATTTAATTGCTGTCTGTATGGAGGCAGGCTAGGAGCAAGGCTGTGGACTTATTGTGATTGTCACTAGTTAATCAAGATTCCCTTTGGGGTGCTTAAGACCCTAAAAAGGACACTAGGAGCTGGGCATGGTGGCTCACACCTGTAATCCAAGCACTTGGGGAGGCTGAAGTGGAGGATCGCTTAGCCCAGGTGTTCAAGACCAGTCTCGGCAAGATGGCGAGATCCCATCTCTACCAAAAAAAAAAAAAAGAAAAAAGAAAAAGTCTAGTCATGGTGGCATGTGCCTGTATTCCTACCTACACGGGAGGCTGAGATGGGAGGATCACTTGAGCCCA
Organism: Rhinopithecus roxellana; assembly: GCF_007565055.1. Taxonomy (NCBI): domain Eukaryota; kingdom Metazoa; phylum Chordata; class Mammalia; order Primates; family Cercopithecidae; genus Rhinopithecus; species Rhinopithecus roxellana. Next base: position 94,418,492 of record NC_044558.1, read on the forward strand.
GGACTTTGAGGCTACAGTGAGCTATGATGGCACCACTGTAATCCAGCCTGGGTAACAGAGCAAGACCCTGTCTCTATTTAAAAAAAGAAAACATCAGAAAGAATTGTTTTGTTCTATGCTATCATAAGCCATAATTTAATCTGCTTAAGCACATTCTTCATTAAATCTTCAGAGATTTATTTGAATTATTAGACTTTCAAAGCCTTATTATATCAAATATAAACAAAATTTTAAGTACATTCTTATAAACTATAACAAACTTACATAGAAGTGTTAATTTTATACTCATCTTCCCTGAAGAATTTATATTTTATAAATATATTAAATATATTGCCATAAATTTTCTCAAAGGAACCAAATACTTTGAGTATGAATTGTGCTTATTTTAAGCTACATCCTATCTAGGTTTTTAAAACATTTAATGCAAACAGAAGAACGTGCACCCAGATGTTGGTGACAATTTTATGTCACCTTTTCTCATTCGTTAATTGTTATGGCCATAGCCAAAGGCATTGAAAACATAAGACCACTAATGACTGCAAAATGAAATCCTGATTATTGTTTTTAAATTTTTAGTTTTTTTTTTTTTTTTTTTTTGAGACGGAGTCTTGCTCTGTTGCCAGGGCTGGAGTGCAGTGGCCGGATCTCAGCTCACTGCAAGCTCCGCCTCCCGGGTTTACGCCATTCTCCTGCCTCAGCCTCCCGAGTAGCTGGGACTACAGGCGCCCGCCACCTCGCCTGGTTAGCTTTTTGTATTTTTCAGTAGAGACGGGGTTTCACCGTGTTAGCCAGGATGGTCTCAAACTCCTGACCTCGTGATCCGCCCGTCTCGGCCTCCCAAAGTGCTGGGATTATAGGCTTGAGCCACTGCGCCCGGCCTAAATTTTTAGTATGTTTAATACAAATATGCTAACATTACTGAACAGTTAAATTGATCAAATAGGAGAATTATTTATTACATTCCAAAAAATTATTGACCTTGTACTCTTTCTAGCTCTCTTAGAAAGGGCTTTTGTCAAAAACCTCATCTCTTTGATGTCTCTCTTTTTTTTTTGTTTTTTTTTGTTTTTTTTTTTTGTTTTTTTTTTTTGAGATGGAGTCTTGCCCTGTCGCCCAGGCTGGAGTGCAGTGGCACGATCTTGGCTCACCGCAGGCTCCACCTCCTGGGTTAACGCCATTCTCCTGCCTCAGCCTCCCAAGTAGTTGGGACTACAGGTGCCTGCCACTGTGCCTGGCTAATTTTTTGTATTTGTTTAGTAGAGATAGGGTTTCACTGTGTTAGCCAGGATGGTCTCGATCCCCTGACCTTGTGATCCACCCGCCTCGGCCTCCCAAAGTGCTGGGGGATTCCAGGCGTGAGCCACCGTGCCCGGCCTCTTTTTTTTTTTTTTTTTCCCTTTTTCTTTTTTATCTTTTTGAGACAGAGTCTTGCTCTGTCGCCCAGGCTGGAGTGCAGTGGCTCAATCTTGGCTCACCGCAACCTCTGCCTCCTGGGTTCAAGCAATTCTCCTGCCTCAGCCTCCTGAGTAGCTGGTACTACAGGTGCCTGCCACCATGCCTGGCTAATTTTTGTATTTTTAGTAGAGACGGGGTTTCACCATGTTGGTCAGGCTGGTGTTGAACTCCCGAGCTCGGGTGATCCACCCACCTCAGCCTCCCAATCCCAGCCTCCCTGCTGGGATTACAGGTGTGAGCCCTGCGCCTGGCCTCTTTGATGTCTCTTAATCTAACTGTCATCATTGCCTCTACCCCATCCCTTCTAAGAAGTTACTTTATTTTTTTTTTTTTTTCCCTATTACATCTATTTTTTTTTTTTTTTTTTTAAGGCAGTTTCACTCTGTCACCCATTCTGGAGTGCAGTGGTGTGATCTTGGCTCACTGCAACCTCTGCCTTCCAGGTTCAAGTGACTTTTCTGCCTCAGCCTCCGGAGTAGCTGGGACTACAGGTGCGCGCCACCACAACCAGCCAATTTTTGTATTTTTAGTAGAGACGGGGTTTCACCATCTTGGCCAGGCTGGTCTCGAACTTCAGACCTCGTGATTTGTCTGCCTAGGCCTCCCAAAGTCCTGGGATTACAGATGTGAGCCACCATGCCCAGCCTCACATCTACTCCTCTAATTCATCTAATTTTGTTTTATGGTGATGCTTTGACCTTTCAGAAAGAGTAATAAAGTTTTCTGACTAACTAGGGCCATTAGGAAGAGTTAGATCCAGAATCCTGTTTTGGTTTGTTTTTGGTAGTTTAATGCAGATTAGTAAGATAAGTAAGAAAATATAGTAAGTAAAAAAAAAAAAAAAAAAATGAAAAGCATCCATAATCCCTCCACCTGACAACTGCCTTTTAACATTTTGGTGTGTATACTTCCAGGTGTATTTAGATTCACTCATATGCCCTACCCCTTTATGTAGACATGTTTTAATAAGAAATGATAATATTCATGTTTATATTCTTGCAATGTTCCTAAATTTTTGGATCCATTGCTAGATAATCTTTCAGGATAATGACATTTCCATTAGTAATGTTTTGCAAAATTGTGTGTCTATTGAATTAAACTTGGTAAATATTGTTTCATTTTGGTACATGATTTATATCAAAGTTGTTCAGTAGAATGCCATGTTGGTCTTTTTATTAGATAATGATTTTATTCCTTTAACTTTTAAGCAAGTCAGCATGACAACTTGACACCTAAGTACAGAAGAACAGTGTCTTCCGGTTTAGTCCTTTCTTTTAAAATTCTGTAACAATGTTTAAAGTGCTTGTCATCTCTTATAAAATAATTATGCATGAATACAAAAAGAAATTACTAATATGTCAACCTTTCCAGAAAATTCGGAAAATGCACACCTCAAAAGGCTAATTTACCTTTCTATTTCCCAAATTCAGCATGTCCCAAATTACCATACAACAAGGAGACAAGCCCTTCTTTCTACTTTGCCAGTGAGTTGGGTTTTTTATACTAATTTTTAATTGTACAGTAAAACACTTTTTAAAGAATACATGTTAAGGGAGTAGACTTGTTGAACAGTATTTTCCTTGTGCCAGTCAAATTATTGAAAGTATTTATATCTGTAAATAATTCAATTTTAAAATGGAAATATAATGCAGTTTAATAAGAAGGCTGGAGTTAATGAAAAATGGAGTTGTTTCAGAAATCAATTTTTGCATACCAAGCAAATGTGACTGGGAAATGCCTAACAATTTCCTTGTTGAGAGAAACTTTTCCTAAACAGCTTTATACATGCACACACGTACACACACACATACACCAAGCCACAAGCTTGGTATAAACTTAAAATGTTTGTTGATATTCTGATAAGAAGAAATTTATGCCTACTAGGATTTTTAATTGAATAGGATTGATGAAATACTAAGGGAAAAACTTTTCAGTCTTGTGCATGGCTAAAGGTTTTAAATATTCAGGAAGGGCCGGGCATGGTGGCTCACACCTGTAATCCCAGCGCTTTGGGAGGCTGAGGCTGGTGGATCATCTGAGGTCAGAAGTTCAACACCAGCCTAGCCAGCATGGTAAAACTCCATCTCTACTAAAAAATGCGAAAATCAGCTGTGTGTGGTGGCATGTGCCTGTAATCCCAGCTACTCGGGAGGCCGAGGCAGGAGAATTGCTTGAACTCCGAAGGCAAAGGTTGCAGTGAGCCGAGGTCATGCCACCAACCTGGGTGGCAGAGCGAGACTCTGTCTCAAAAAATGAAATATTCAGGAAGCAGATCCCTCAGGATGTCTTAAACTGTTAAGCAAGAGATCATGACCTCTCAGGTCATTATCTTGGACAGCACAGGTCCCCTCTCCCCACCTGGCAAAAAGTACAGAAATGGTTGCTCCTTCATGGAGAAAGTCTGGGCAGAGCTTGCTTTCGGAAATGAACTTGTAAGGTACATTTTTCCTATTGGTAAGGCAATTTGTAAAAGTAAGGGCCGGACGCGGTGGCTCACGCCTGTAATCCCAGCACTTTGGGAGGCCGAGGTGGGTGGATCACTTGAGGCCAGGAGTTTGAGAACAGCCTGGCCAACATGGTGAAACCCTATCTCTACCAAAAGCATGGTGGCGCCCACCTGCAGTCCCAGCTACTTGGGAGGCTGAGGCACAAGATTTCCATGAACCCTGGAGGTGGAGGTTACAGTGAGCCAAGATGGCACCACTGCACTCAGGCCTGGGCAACAGAGAGAGACTCTTGTCTCAAAAAAATAAAAATAAAAATAAGGCTAGTCTCTTGGACTTTGGTATTTAAATGGGAAGAGTACTAATATTTGTAGAAATCCTTTAGAAATTTGTGCCATTAATATTGTCACCTTGTATGAAATATTGTTTTCTAGAGGATATTAAGGATTCAAATATTATATTAGGTACAACATTTTGAGTTATTTTGGGGTAGCTCAATGTCTGACTCTACTAAATGCCATATTAGCATTTAAAATGCATTTGATCTTAAATCTTTGTTAATTATACCATGACTTGGTATCCAAAAATAAACTGATACATACATACATATGTATATGTGTGTATATGGTGCTAGAAAATGTTAAATTTAATCCTTTAATAGATGCTCTTTAAAAAGGAGTCTTGCTGTATGTATATACTATTAAAGGGGAAACTATGTCTGTGATGTAGTGTGTAAAAGATAGTGTCAATCGGTGATTTTATTATGTACTTAATTTGAGGTCTCAAATGTAGTTATCCTCACCATCTTACTGTCTCTGTTAGTAGTTTGGTGTCGTTTTCCTGGTAAGTAGCTAAAAGGTCCTTAATCATTACACCTAAGCCTTAATTGCCTTAGCACAACTTCCCTTAAAAGGGAGTATCAGTACTTTTTAAAAGAAACTAACAGTTGGGCTGCTAATTTAGTTTGCTGCTTCACTTTCCCCTATTCTAAGCCATTTTGTGATGGTTTGGTCAAGTTGCCTTTTATTCCCCTTTTGGAGTTTTCAGCTTTCTTTCACTTCCCTTTTTCTGAATTTAACATCAGATTTACAAGTTGGAAGATTTTGTTTTATTTTTAAAGTTTTGCAGTGCTGGTGATCTCTTATGACTTGTGCATCCAAAGTCAAAATGACAAAACCTAGTTACAAATTAAACACACAGCTTTATGTACTGAATTTGCTTCAGTGAGATCACAGCTGAGGAAACTAGTTCTGGAATGTGGTTAGTGTTATTAAGGATTTTTGACTGATCATATGTTTAGAATCTTAAATATTTATGTCAAGGAACACTGAGTGGGAAACTTCTGGACTATGTCTGGACCAAAGAAACATATGTCTTTGATTATCTTTAATCCAAAAGATTTTATGAAGACTTCTTAAGTTTTATAAATAGAAGTTTAACTGATGAATAAATCAGACTTACAAAGAAAATTCACTTTATTTTTAACATCTCTGGGATCTTTAGCCAGAATGAGCATGTATAACAAAAGCAGTGAAATAATATGCGTGGGTAAGAACCCACGGCCCTTCCGCTGCACTCTCCTTTTCCCTGATTCTCCTGTGTTTTTTCCTTGTTTACCTTATCTTGGTTCCTTTTATTATTATTTTTTTTTGAGATGGAGTCTCGCTCTGTCGTCTAGGCTGGAGTGCAGTTGCGCAATCTTGGCTCACTGCAGCCTCCGCCTACTGGGTTCAAGCAATTCTCTGCCTCAGCTTCCAGAGTAGCTGGGATTACAGGAGCCTGCCACCACGTCCAGCTAATTTTTTTGTATTTTTAGTAGAGACAGGGTTTCACCATCTTGGCCAGGCTGGTCTTGAACTCCTGACCTTGTGATCACCCGCCTTGGCCTCCGGTTCCTTTCTTGTCTCTCTTGTCTTTCAAGCTATTTTTTTCATTGACTTTTAAATTTTCTTCCTACCCCACTTTGTATCACTCTTACTTAACAGGCCTATCAAGGAGCCGAACTGTATTTTTGTTATGAGTATTGATTTAAAGTATAAGTTTCACATTTCTCCCAATTTATTATTATTATTTATTTTTTATTTATTTATTTTTTTTGAGACGGAGTTTCACTCTTGTTGCCCAAGCTGGAGTGCAATGGCGTGATCTCAGTTCACTGCAATTTCCGCCTCCTGGGTTCAATCTATTCTCCTGCCTCACTCTCCGAAGTAGCTGTGATTACAGGCGCCGCCACCACACCCAGCTAATTTTTGTATTTTTAGTAGAGACGGGATTTCCCCCTGTTGGCCAAGCTGGTCTCGAACTCCTCGCCTCAGGTGATCCGCCCACCTCGGCCTACCAAAATGCTGAGAAGGGAAATATTTCTAATTAACTTTTTAAATTTTGTTTGCAACATGTGATACATATTTTACACATCCTTTGTGATTTTTGTTCGTCTTGTTTTTAATCAATGCCTTGCAGTTTACTGGCATTTAGGTAGGGAAAAGATTTTGTTTTTGTTTTTTTAAACAAAGCCTATGTACATTCACTCAGCTTGAGTATTTGTGCTGTGCATGCAGATTAGCTATAGATCAGAACACTGTATTATAGTCTTTAGATATTGGTAAACTTAAATTGCAGAGATGCCTTTTAAAAATGCATAGTAAAAATATTTCATCTTTACTTTTCAAATGATTTAGATTTTTACATTTTTCCAGTTGATGAATAACTTAATTATGAGACTTCATGGGCATAATTATTTTCTATATTTATTGTTACTTTTTAATATTCTTAGTACTTTGCTTAGAAAGTAACTAAAAGTGAAATTTACAACTTTTTAGTACAAAATTTCTTGAATAAAGTTAAAAAAAAAACAAAACCCTCTGAGATTCTGTACTGTATCTTTATGAACCTCCATGAACAGAAATTGGGATGTGGAAATTGCTTTTCCTTAGACAGATTTAGTATTGCTACAAATGACATTTTTAAGAGGCTAGGGTGGGGGTAGGGGTTAGTGCTAATGGTTTAACAGTAGGGGACCATGGACAACTGTAGACATCACTATCCAATAGAACTTTTTGTGGCAAGGCGCGGTGGCTCACGTCTATAATCCCAGCACTTTGGGAGGCCAAGATGAGTGGATCACCTGAGGTCAGGAGTTCAAGACCAGCCTGACCAACATGGTAAAACCCCGTCTCTACTAAAAATACAAAAAAAGTTAGCCAGGCGCACATTTGGTCCCATCTACTCAGGAGGCTGACACTGGAGAATCACTTGAACCCAGGAGGCAGAGGTTGCGGTGAGCTGATATCACACCACTGCACTCCACCCTGGGCAACAGAGTGAGACTCCGTCTCAAAACAACAACAAAACTGCACTGTCTACCGTAGTAGCTGCTTAGCTACAAGTGGCTTTTTTATTATTCAAAGATCAGTTTTTAGGCTGGGTGCAGTTGCTCATGCCTGTAATCCTAACACTTTGGGAGGCCAAGGTGGGCGGATCACTTGAGGCCAGAAGTTTGAGACCAGCCTGACCAACATGGTGAAACCCCGTCTCTACTAAAAGTACAAAAATTAGCCAGGTAATCCCAGCTACTTGGAGGCTGAGGCAGGAGAATCTTTAACCCAGGAGGCGGAGGCTGCAGTGAGCCAAGATTGCGCCACTGCACTCCAGCCTGGGTGACAGCAAGACTGGGTCTCAAAAATAAACAGGGCCAGGCGCAGTGGCTCATGCCTGTAATCCCAGCACTTTAGGAGGCCGAGGCAGGTGGATCACTTGAGGCCAGTAGTTTGAGACCAGCCTGGCCAACATGGCAAAACCCATCTCTACTAAAAATAAAAAAATCAGCCAGGCATGGTGATGCTTGACTATAGTCCCAGCTACTCGGGAGGCCGAGGCAGGAGAATCGCTTGAACCTGGGAGACGGAGGTTGCAGTGAGCTGAGATGGCGCCACTGCACTCCAGCCTGAGCAACACAGTGAGACTCTGTCAAAAATTAAATAAATAAATACATTTTTAAGATGAACGTAAGATTTTTACAAAAACAAACAACAAACTCGGGTTCGAAATTTACATCAAATCTTTTAGACCAAGTCAGTGTCTATACAACTTGGGGGAGCTGGAAGTAAACTTAATGAGTATGATGATGATGGAGGGCCTGTTAATAAGCCAGCAAGTTAGAAAAAAAGGACTGTCTTCATAGACTCATGGGACTGAAGCTCAGGAATTGTTCATCGTTTGTACGTTTGTTCTAGCTCCCAGAAGACATTCACTACCCTTAAAAATATTCAGAGAATATGTTGCCACAGTTTTCTTGTTAAAATGTTCTGGCATATGTTAATTCCTACAGTCTGGAAAATTTTCCCAGTGTATAAACAAAGCTGCTGTGTCCAGTCTAAACTGGGTATGAAGGAATATTAATGCCAGCTGTGGCATTGGCAGTGGATGCACAGGTGATCCTAGAACTGGCTCTTTGCCTTGCCCCTTCCTCTACTAAGAGATAGCTTTGCATCTCGAGATGTAACTGGGCTGGAGAGTTGGTGGCCCTTAGCCCTACAGCACCTAGCATTATAGAACTGCTCCATGTGCCTTGCCTAACCCTCTGCACACCATTTACATGGGATATACCCAGAGTCATCTAGTCATCTATGCTGGTGACTTGGCAGCCTTGCTTACCAGACTGCTGGAGCTAGGGTGCCTGGTCCCAAAGCTGTGCTTGCTTCTCTCCCCAATCAGTCCTGCATATATCTTTGTTCGCTAACACGTTATATGAAGAATGTGGGGAACTATTTTGGAATCATTTCTGTGTATGAGCTTATTATCTTGAGGGATTTTAGGATTCATTTCTCAAGAGAGGGCTGGGAACTATGCCTTGCTAGAGTTGTCTTGAGAACGCTCTGTTCTCAGCTCATTGCCACATGGAGGTTAGTTTTGTATCATCAGTGTGCTGTCCATAGTCACTGGAAGCAGTGAACACATCCTACTCTGCTTCTGATTCTCCACTTACTGTTTTTCAAACACATGAACAGGCCGGACACAGTGGCTCATGTCTGTAATCCCAGCACTTTGGGAGGCTGAGGTGGGCGGATCACTTGAGGTCAGGAGTTTGAGATCAGTCTGGCCAACATGGCAAAACCCCATCTCTACTAAAAATACAAAAATTAGCCGGGTGTGGTGTGGCATGCCTGTAATCTCAGCTACTCGGGAGGCTGAGACAGGAGAATTGCTTGAACCTGGAAGGCAGAGCTTGCAGTGAGCCTGGGCAACAGTGAGTGAGACTCATATCTCAAAAAAAAAATGAAAGACATGAAGAAATGGTTTTTGTACCAAGGTTTGGCCCATGCTGCGATTCACAAAGATTGGCTTTCAGTTCTTATCTTTATTTTGACTTAAACTGGCCCATCATGTTGTCCTTTGAAGTTACTCTAATAAATTTCTTTCTAAAGGGCTGAGGCACTCAGAAGGGAGTTTACTTTTCTATATTTTATAAAGCAAAGGTGGGAGATCCTCCATTAGGGCCTGGGAAGTAAACTGAGTGGCAGAGGGGCTGCTGTGATTAGCTGAGGGAGATTGTGGGCCTTCGGCCCTGATGATAGATCCCTGGCCCTGCCACATACCATACACAGTGCCCACACCCCACCACCACCACACCCAATGTAGTCTGTGCCCTCAGGACATTGCTCCAGGGCAGTAGCATGGTGAGGTTAGCCAGATGATGGCCTTGAGCTATAGAGTGTGCGCCTAAAATGCACTTGTTTGAGTAGTTTCTGCCTGTGCCTTCAAGTCGCCTTTTTGGGAAAACATAGTGACTGTTCAGAGTAAAAGCAAACTAATTTGATTTTAATATCATATGTAGAGCTGTATTATATGAACCAAATGCTAGTCTGTTAAGCAATAGCTACACTTATTTTTTCAAGACAATGGATGGTTTAAATGGAGTCACCTATAGAAATTGGTAGTGGCGTGAGTTATGCATTGTAACCATCAAGAAAGTTCAGTTGATGAAGTGTAGAGGAGCGATGCAGGTTGTCACACATCGGTTGTGTACATGCTCCTTTTTCTTTCACTTTAGTTTCCACGGGCTCCCTTGCTCAGCAGTATGCGCACCCTAATGCTACCCTGCACCCACATACTCCGCACCCTCAGCCTTCAGCTACCCCCACTGGACAGCAGCAAAGCCAACATGGTGGAAGTCATCCTGCACCCAGCCCTGTTCAGGTAAGGGCAACTCAGAGGTCTGCATGGAGTGGCTTCCTCATCCTAGGATCTGAGTACTTTCTTCAGGTGCCAGGTATCGCATCGTCAGAACACATGGCATGTCCACTCTCATGAAAACGGATACAGCTATGCCCCTGGGTGGTTGCTTTTTTAAGAATCACATTTAAGATACATATTGATAATAGGTGATTGGATAAGCTCTGGAAACTTGCGTTAATGAAAAATCAAATTTAGCATAAGGTTCATAAGGCAAATTCTTATTTGCTTGGGACTTTTAAATTTTAATTAAGGTTTATGTGATGAGGTTATTTTTCTATGAGCTTCTTGAATTATGTTTGCTAATGGAGGTAAAGATCTTTGATATCTATCAGTTCCCTGGGGCAGTAGTCTTGTTTAGTATGCTTAGAAGCTTCTAACTGCCAGGCTGAGAATCAGGCTTCTGCATCCCAGAAAGGAATGTCCAGATGGGATGCACCTCCATCCTTGCTCTTACCATCCTGTACATTCCCCTGTACTTTCCATTGCCCCTCATCATAGGCCCACGTGTGCAAAGCTCAGCTTTGTGAGTATCCCTTGGCTGCTTTTCATTAAAGTAGTTTTCTTCTCAATTCTTTCCTGTCGCTTTGCAGCACCATCAGCACCAGGCCGCCCAGGCTCTCCATCTGGCCAGTCCACAGCAGCAGTCAGCCATTTACCACGCGGGGCTTGCGCCAACTCCACCCTCCATGACACCTGCCTCCAACACGCAGTCGCCACAGAATAGTTTCCCAGCAGCACAACAGACCGTCTTTACGATCCATCCTTCTCACGTTCAGCCGGCATATACCAACCCACCCCACATGGCCCACGTACCTCAGGTAAACCAGCTTTAGCCAACTTTCTGTGAAGGCCAAGTAGAATGTGAAGATTATCAGTAAGCAGCTAGAGGCTCTCCCAGCTAGGAAACCCTGTGTGTCATGCCATTTGCCTGTCTCCCTTTCCCGCTCAAATACACGTGATCTGGCCCTAAGGGAATGTTTGTGTGGTTTTGTCATGGGATCAGTGAAGGTGCTGATTGGTCAGTCCTTTAGTTTTCCAACTGAGACCTTAAAAATATCTTTGACTCTGGAATGCAACCCAATCTTTCTTTCCTTTCTGTGTCTGCTTTGCTACGTCTATATAGCCTCACTACTATATATATGTGTACATATATATCCTCCTCTACATACTTAACCTCAGAAGCCAGGCGGGGATGATGGCCTTCACAGAGTCTCAGCTCTCTGAGGTGACTACTGGGGCCTGTCAACTTGATTGTTACTCACATGAGTTCCAGACACATCTCTCCAATTGTTTTCCCTGGTTATTCATATATCTGCTTTGACCATAAGTTGTACTCTTGAGAGGGCTTGGCCTTGGACATTGGTGCAGTGTAACTAGAAGCTGGAAGCACCCAGGTGGTCCCATTTTTCTTGAAGAGCAGCCCTGGAAGCACTTGGGAGCTCACCTCCAGTGTCAGCTGCTCCAGGTGAAAGGTGTGCTTGCCATCTCCGTGGTTGCTGTTTGCATCAGCTGCTGACAAGGTCCCTGCACTCCAGGGCCCAGGGGATTGTCTTAATGAGGAGAAGGAGCTGCACTGAAGTTGGGCTCTAACGCTGACCTTGAGGCCCTCCCTGGGGCTGTTACGGGTGAATTGGCTGTATTAGATGTCTCTGCTACTTTCATAACAGAACTCTCTGAGGTGGGTCTAAGTGAGACCTGCCACAATGAATTCCATTTCCTGTTAAATAGTGCGCCAGTGAGGCTCTGGCAAGGTGTGGGCTAGAGATGCGACTCAGTTGGATCTATCTCTCAGAAGGCTACCTTGTAAGTAGAGTTCCACAGCTCTGGGAAGTTTGGGCGTCCTCACCCTGCAAAGTTTAGGTTCTGTGGTGTAGCGCACTGCAGTTGATTTGCTTTTTGATAGTGGGGAGGGAAGCCGGTTTGGTCCGTGGCGGCCAGCGTGGTTTGGTGGAGTCAGCTTCATAAGAGCTGGGGTCCTGTAGGTGTCTAGCAGAGGCTGGTGGCTAAGTAGGCATGTGAACTTACATGTAAGTCAGGGATCCCTAATACCTCACTCTGTTTTTGTGCTGAAAGGGCAAAAAGGTTAACACAGGGAAGCTCGATGCCATGTACCCATTTGAATACGTGAGAGTAAAAACGGCATTTCATCCAAGGCTCATCATAGTCTAGAACAGTGCACAGTGTGGGAAAAAGGAAACAAGGGCTCTTCCTGGCCCTGCCAACCCCCTGCAGAGCTGGAATCCAGCTAGTTTGGGCTGACTAAAATCACCTTTCCAATTTGACAGTGAGTGAGACCAGGTTGAACTTGGTACAGAGACACTGGGCTGGCCCAGATGATTTCAGGTTACTCCTTTCCATCTCACTGGAGCCATTAAAAACTCCAACTCCTCCTCCTGCTCCATCAGCATATCTCTCAGAGAGTCACCGGGGCCTAAGAGTCTCTTTTCACTGCCTGGTGAGCAGGCCAGAAGCAGAGGGAGAGAGGCAAATGAACAGAGGTCCAAGTAATTCACATACTGGACTGTGACAGTCTCTGCTTATTAATGTAGTAATCTGCTTTCCTGTTTGAAAGGGATGTTATCTGCAAAATTGCCTCAGGCCCCACATGGCAGCCTGATTCTGAAGCATCACTGAATCTTGTATGATATTGAGAAAGCTGCCCTTGGATCCGGTGTCTAATCTTTGTGAAGATCTTACCCCATACGTAGAATACAATGATCAGAAATGTCAAGGGCTAGGACAGCACAGCCCTGACTTCTCCCTAGGCTCACTTAGTGCCTGCTCCCTGACCCTTCCTTGCAGGATCTACCCAAAGGTGAAGCACATCTTCAGGTCAATAGATAATCTACTAGAGACTGTCCCCAGAGAACAGAACTGGGCCCTGAGGCCCACCGTTGCCCTTTCCTTGAGAGTCCCAGCCTAGTGAAAGGAACACAGTTGACATGTTGTTGAAGCCGGAGATGTTGCCTGTATGCGTAAAAGAGCTCTCTGTTTCAGGCTCATGTACAGTCAGGAATGGTTCCTTCTCATCCAACTGCCCATGCGCCAATGATGCTAATGACGACACAGCCACCCGGCGGTCCCCAGGCCGCCCTCGCTCAAAGTGCACTACAGCCCATTCCAGTCTCGACAACTGCGCATTTCCCCTATATGACGCACCCTTCAGGTGAGGCGTGTGTGTGCAGGGGCCGCCGGGGCACCCCAAAGCATTCTGCTCGCACAGGTGGAATGGCAGGCAGGGCCAGTGCTTCAAGCCCACATTTGAGAACTAGCAAGACCCATCCAGGAGTGTGCACAGGAGGGACTGTGACGATCAGTTTAGCATCAGGGCCTGAGGCTTCCGGGAGCCGAGTCTGTGTGTGTTCTGATGGTATACAGGATTTGGCTTGATGAGAAGCAGCAGCAGCAGCATTCTGTGTAGCTGATGCATGCCTAGGACTCAGTTGGCCTTCCTTGTTATGATAGGCTGGACAGGGCAGTGTTTTCCTTCCTGAGTCCCAAAAGTCTGACATGTGGGGGGTTATTACCATGGCAGAGTTTGATTGTAGCTCTGGAGAAGATACTGCTGAGAAAGTGCTGTGGATGGACTGGCTTTGAGTGTAGCGTTAGCCCCAGCCTATTCCCTGACCAGGGGAGAGCGCCCTGTGATCGTGCTCTACTACTTGATGGCTGCCATGGCGATACTTCACAGTCTGACCTGTTATTCTGAAAGCAGTACTGGTGCTTGGCTAATATTTGGGGAGGGGGGTTTGTTAAGGCCTTTTTTTCTAACCCATGAACAAGTCTTCTGGGAGTTTTACCTGAAGTGGTTTTACGTCTGACTGGTTTGTTTCTACCCACCCACGCAACCCTCCCCACTTTGGTGCAGATGGGAGGGGGGAAAAGTGAATTCAATTTTGAGTCTTGTTCAGCTAGCACGAGGATAGTTTACAATCATGTGCTGCAGAGACAATAGGCTGATGTGTAGTGTTGCCAGTTTTCTGTTTCAATGTTCGCTTTTCTTTTTACAGTACAAGCCCACCACCAACAGCAGTTGTAAGGCTGCCCTGGAGGAACCGAAAGGCCAAATTCCCTCCTCCCTTCTACTGCTTCTACCAACTGGAAGCACAGAAAACTAGAATTTCATTTATTTTGTTTTTAAACTATATATGTTGATTTCTTGTAACATCCAATAGGAATGCTAACAGTTCACTTGCAGTGGAAGATATTTGGACCGAGTAGAGGCATTTAGGAACTTGGGGGCTATTCCATAATTCCATACGCTGTTTCAGATTCCCGCAGGTACCCCAGCTCTGCTTGCCGAAACTGGAAGTTATTTATTTTTTAATAACCCTTGAAAGTCATGAACACATCAGCTAGCAAAAGAAGTAACAAGAGTGATTCTTGCTGCTATTACTGCTTTAAAAAAAAAAAAAAAATCAAGACTTCGAACGCCCTTTTACTAAACTTGACAAAGGTTCAGTAAATTCTTACCGTCAAACTGACGGATTATTATTTATAAATCAAGTTTGATGAGGTGATCACTGTCTACAGTGGTTCAACTTTTAAGTTAAGGGAAAAACTTTTACTTTGTAGATAATATAAAATAAAAACTTTAAAAAAATTTAAAAAATAAAAAAAGTTTTAAAAACTGATCAAGTTAGTGTGTGTCTGTATAAGCTACTTCTACTGTAGGATACTTAATATCAAAGCAGGTGCACTAAGGGTGTGTTTTTAATATCCCGGAAGGTAGCTGTCAAATGATTTTTCTTCTTCACCTTTAGTTCTGGTTCAAGGTATCTCTAGAAAAAGACAAGACTGAGCTATTCTCTTTGGTGGATTAGAGATCTGCTTCAGGAGGAGGAAGGTTGGCCAGAGTTGGGCAGCACTGAAATTCCACATCCTCAAGCTGACACCAATTCTGTAAGCTTCCTTTTTAATATCTCCTGAACCAAAATGAGTGTCATTAGCTGGAAGTTCCCAATTCAGTCATTTTCCTATTTTACCAGTAGGGGGCAGGAGACACTCAGAAAAAAAATGCAATAAAGAAATCCAGAGGGCATGAAGGCTGAAAAGAAAAGATGTACAAAGCTGCTTATTGACGTAGATGGACTCATAAGCATTTGTTAATATTCCCAGATTGCAGTGGGGAGGACAAAGGGAAGAGCAAGTATTTGGGCAGGGCAAGGATTTTGTAGAGAGACCATGGTCTTAATAGAGCCTTTAAATATTGTGACAGCAAATCAAGATTCTGAAAACTTTTTAATTCACTTATAGCAGTTTATACATTATAGCAAAATTTGCATTATTCAAGAATAAGTTACTTGTACAGTACATAAAACAATACATAAAAATTTGCCAAATACCTTCTGCCTATAATGATAAAAGATGAATCCACTTTGTTATCACAATGTGCTGTAAATTCTAACCAAATACAGGATGTCAGATGTGTCCTTGTTAATATACTCGCAAGTTCCTCTAGTTTGTGGGAGATGTTAGAGCTAACACATTTGCAGTAAGGGACTTAGCCCTGAATAGAAAGCATGAAGGAATCTCAGGCAGCCCTCAGGGAAGAGTCCAAGGCCTTGACTTTAGGTTAAGAAACTGTTATGTAAAAATAGTGTTCTCTGGCCCAAGATTTTAATGATTGCTATTCCTTTTTCCTACGGTCCAGAAATGATCAAAGGCAGAAGATTTATACCAGATAAAGCCATATGGATTGCTGGTCTAAAATTCAAGGCAGGTTAGTTGACTTAATTCTTTGGTGCTGGTGACTGTTAGTTTGTAAAAGTTCAATAAAGTCAGATGAAGGAAGTGATGGTGCCGGGAGCTGTCAAGCTGTACTGGTGGGGTCTGTAATTAGAGCTAACTGGAGGGATCATGATGTCTACTGTCCAGTTTGGTGCTGAGCCATGGCTCTCGGTAGAAGTTGCCGGCTGGGACCTGGTCAGGACTGGAAGGAGAGTGGTGGGATGTGCTGTGCCTATGGTGGGCTAGCTGCAGCCAGTGGGGTGCCTGCCCCACACTGCTGCCCCACCCCTTCATCAGCTGGGTCTGCTCCCGCACAAAGAAAAGGCGTTGGCTTAGTGTCACTTCTTCCTAGGGCCATGAGAGTTTTTTGTCAGCATGTATTTGAGCTGTCCTGGTAACTTGGACGAGTTTAGAAAGGAAGCAGTCTGGAGGTGGGTGCTTTCCAAATCTCTGCCACAGAATCTGAAGTTGTACTTTGCAGCCTGTTAGAGCTGCCAAGCTTGCTCTACCTGGTGTGCCTCTTGGCACCACCTGAGAGATGTGTGTAGAGAGGCTGCTAAGAAATTAGTGCCCCTGGCGTGAAGACGGCATATCCCAGATGTTCAACTTCTGGCTGGAGGGAGGGAACTTAATTTGGTTCATTATCTACTGGGCACCTTTCCTGTGCGGAAGGGAGGACTAATGACTTTTGAGCTTTCTCCTTTAAAAAACTTCAGACTTACTTACTCTTCACTTTTGGTTCACACTAGTTAGCATTCATTTTCCAGAGAAAGCTGCTTGACTTTGAGGAGATAAAGACAGGTGTTCTTAAAAACGGACTGCAAATCTGGATCAGTGTCAGGTCTGCTTTAGGATCCATGAAATCACCCAGGAGTGTTGGTACTAAAGTGGTACAGACTGGGCGCAGTGGCTCACGCCTGTAATCTCAGCACTTTGGGAGGCCAAGGTAGATGGATCACCTGAGGTCGGGCATTTGAGACCAGCCTGGCCAACATGGCGAAACCCTGTCTCTACTAAAAATACAAAATTAGCCGAGCGTGGTGACTGGCGCTTGTAATCCCAGCTACTCGGGAGGCTGAGACGGAATCGCTTGAACCAGGAAGGTGGAGGTTGCAGTGAGCCAGGATCGCACCACTGCACTCCAGCCTGGTTGACAAGAGTGAAACTCCGTCTCAAAAAAAAAAAAAAAAAAAAAAGAAAAACAGTGGCGCAGAGGGGTTTGTTTTCCCACCCTCTGAAAGACCCCAAGAAAATTCTAAAAGCAAAAATCTGACCTCTTGGAGTACAGAGACTAAGTAGAAGGAGCAGACCTAACTCTCCTCCCAGGCAGTCAGTCCTGTGAGTTTTAGGCCAAGGTTTCATTTTAGCCTCTGATTGATGTATCTCTAAAGCTGATCTAAACTCCCAGTTTCCTAGAAGCCACAGCCGTGAGCCTGGGTGTTGTACTGAATGGCTTTGCTGGCACCCAGGAGCAGCTGATTCCACTGTCACTGCTCCCTTGTTTGGAGTGAGCCTCCAGACAAAGATTCTGGGAGGAGCCAGCCCCCCATGAATTGTATCACTTGTATAGATGGAGGTTTGACTTCAGGACCTCCCTGGATGGTGGAGATTGTGTGTGCCCATGTGTGCATGGAGATACATTCTCAAGCCAATGAAGCAGTAGCCAGCTGGAACAGAACACTGATTGTGGGCTATTAAAAGAGTTTCTCATTAGTTATGGCACCAGATTCCCAGCTTCCATTTTGGCTCAAAAAAGGAGCCTAAAACCCACTTGTGGGATAATTTAATAAGCCATTAGATGCTTGGAGGGCACCGAGCCAGCCTTGTTGTTGAAGGATTTACTAGAAAGGGCCCAGGAGTCCTTCTTCCTTTTTTGCTTGTTCTTCCCCCAACCCCAGTTAATTTAACTATCACTGTAAAGCTGCTGTAAACCAGAATCCAGTTTTTTATTCGTAAGGCACCAGGGTAGAACTGTTCCTTGCCACCCTCCTATTTCAGTAATTGCCTGAATTTCCCTGAAAGGGTGACATACTTCACTTCTTGACATTTAGGAAGGACAGTGGCCACTCAGCAGCAGTGACTGTCCCGAGGATGCAGTAGACAAGTCAGCATGCTGGCTCAGACCGTGAATTAGGTAGGGTTTGCATAGCTCTCTCCCACTACAAAAATTGCATGGGTGTTAGTTGAAACAGTGCACTGAAATAAGCAGTGGTTTAGTTTTGAACCTGAATCCTTTAAAGAAATTAGTCTGAGGTAAAATGTTTAAAATCATTTTTGAGCTTCAGCTTGTCCCTCTGACACAGCTTTTGTCCTAAAGCTGAGAGTAGAAGCAGGATTAGGTGTGGTCATCTGTGGCGTGGACACAGTAGACCTGCCACATGGACTGACAGTAGATGGGAGAACCGCTTATTAGTGTTCTGGGCTTCCTGATGACCCCCACTTCCCGTAGAAAGTCTGTCATCTGCTGTGACAGTGTCAGTGAAAAAGAGAACAAGTTTCCACTGCCAGCTCTGGCCCTCACCCCAACTCCTTTCTCTCAGAGTAACAGGGACTGGGCATAGGGACCCCGGGCAGGAGCTAGCGGCATCCTCTAACAAGAACTACATCTGTAAACAATAAGGAGAAAGCCAGGTGATAGATGAAACTTACAGGAGGGCCCTTCAACAGGCCTAATAGAAGGGTCACGTCCAAACTGGCACGAGCAGTTAACAGTGTCCCTTAAATCTCTCTCTGGAAGGAAGGAAAGATCAATTACATTCACAAGTTCACACTTCTGCCTGTGCTCCTCAAGGGCAGCTGAGGCCTGGAATTCCTCACTGGTCAGAGAGGTGTGTACTGATTGTCTATGGCCCGCAGGTGGCTCCGGGAGGATGAGTCCATTTCGTAGTCTGAGTCCCGGGCTCGATTCACAGGCTCAGACTCCAGGTGCCGCAGGCTGTTGGCCAATTCTTCAGGTGAAGGCACCAGGTGGAAGATCTGCTCGGGGGGTGACGATCGCCCTGGGAGACCCTCTGGGCTGAGCCCCCGGGGACAGCCAGAAGAGCTAAGGTGGGGAAGGCCCAACTCTGAATCCCAGTGAGGAAGGGAGAAAGGGAACAGGACAGTGTTGCAGGAACCTAGGACAAGTGACCAAGAGAGACCACACCATCAGTCTTAAGGCAAGTGCTGACAGGACACAGAACAAGATCCCTATACCCTGTACCTTGTCTGCAGCAAGCCTCTACCCAGTGTCAGCCACCCCCTTTAGCAAAGGGCAGTAGGGTCAGACCTGGTGGCTGGGAGACGACTACCACGTAGCTGGAGAGCCGGACGTCACAGGCAGCGCCGCACTCGAGTGGAATGGGCGAGCGCTGGAAGTGGTGGAGCATGTCCACGACCGAGGGAAAGTGGAGGTGCTGCACACGGCACTGGCCCCGCTCAGTCAGCGATAGGCGCAGGTGCTGTGGGAGGAGAGGATGGTGGGCTCGGGCTGTCCCTCTAGGACCCTGAACTCCAGTGGAGAGAAGTGGCGCGGTCTTGCCTGCCCCGCCCCATACCTTGGCTATCCCCTGAAAGTTGAAAGTGAGCACGTATTCCCCACGCCGCGTCTCGCTCTGCCGCACCAGGAACACTCCATGAGCATCAGGGCCCTGCAGCTGAACCAGCTGAGCTGCTTTCACTCTGGAGATGGGGCCATGGAACCAGGGGTAGCAGGACAGGAAATGGTCTGTCTTCTGGCAGGCTGGGTCCAGCAGCCCCCCAAGAGAAGCACCTGTTAGATAAGATGGGTGATGGTGGTCGCAGGGGGGCTACCTTATGTCCTGAGCTGAGTCTGGGTTCCAGCATACCCAGAAGACAATGGCCTAGCCATTGGTTTACTCACCTTGGTTAAGAGAATCTGTGCTGCCCCTTGGGGAGCTGGACGTGCTGGGCTCTAGGGCTGAGGGAATATGCATCTCTGCTTCTGTGCTCTCCAGCCTGCTGGAGAAGAGGCTGAGGTTAAGAATCTGGGCAGGTCAGGGGTGATAGCAGCAAAGGTCGTGCCAGGGACGAGGGCCTGGGACCTCACCCTCGGCCTGTGCACTCCCGGAGCTCAGCCATCCATGAATTCAGCTGCTGCTCATCTCCCACCTCAAAGATGATGTCTGTCCGGTCCTTCACCTGGCAGGAAGGAAGGGAACAGGGTTGGGTCTGATGTATGTGTATGTATTTGTATTGCCCCAGGGTGTGAAAAGCCTTGTCACTCACCTTCAGCACAAAGGTATAGAGGTTGTCAGGCATCTCAAGGCGTGTGCACCGCCGGACCTCCTGGATGCTGGAGCAAGCTGCTTGTAGCTTGGGCCTTGAACTCTACGAGACCAAGATGGGGTACTCAAAGCTTGTTCCTGATGCTCTTTTTTCCAGCCAGGCCTGAGTTTGTCTATAGTCTCCCCAAGAGTCCCCCTTTTAGAGAGAGTATCCATGGTGTTGCTGTGCAGGCTCTGAGCCTGTAGTGAGGTCCAGGGTGCCTTAACCTAGCCTCCTGAACACCATTCACACTGAGGTCCTAAGCAGCGTGTGCTGGCAGAAGGCCAGCCCCTTGGACCTGGACCTGGGGACATTTCCACTCTGCCATGTGTCTGACATCCGTTTCTCTTCCCACTGGTGAGCAAAGAGCTCCCTGCCCAGCCAGGTGATGCCAGCTGCTGACCCTCTCATCACACCAAGCCCAAAAGGGGCAGAGCCTAGCATGGCTAGCCCAAGTTACAGCCACTGTAAAACCACAAAATCTTGGCCCTGGACCTTCCCAGGACACCCGGCACATAGGGCTGCAGGGTGGCTAGGAGTTGGCCACTGTTCCTTTGCCGGCAGGAACTCTGCTCTCAGGTCTTGACTGACCCTGCAGATGCTTCCTGTGCTGGGCACTCTGCAGCCAAGGAGCCAGCTGCTTCAGGTTGGGAATCTGCTCAGGAGGGGGTTTGCCCCTCCCCTTCCTCTTGTGATAAGACTGAAAAGATGGCCGAAAGAAGAAAAGGGGAGAAAGAGATGAGGTGAGGAATGGACAGAAGTGGTCCCACTGGGCCCCCTCCATTCAGGTGTTCCTGGAAAATACTACGGCCCCTAACAAACCGGGAGCAGGGGGATGGAAAGCAGAGGCAGGCCCAAAGGATGTTCCAGCAACTGTGGCTTCAGGTGATCCAACCTCCACCCAAGCCCAAAAGGGCACACCTTGGACTGGAGCTGCTAGTGCTATTGACCCCCAAAAGCTTAACCTTGCTTTAGACACAGAGGTACTAGGTACCTCTGTTGGAAGGATCATGACCCAGTGGCCTGGCTGCCTCCTTTATCCCTCTTCCCCACCTGCAGGGGAGTCAATGAACAGTGAGGTAAGAGGGCATCCTGGCAGGAGCAGGATGACCACCTGGGTCCTCTCAGCAGGTCTCCTGGGAGCTCCCGGGCCTGCTCTGGTTGGCGGACACAACAGGCTGGGGGAGAGTAATGACTGCAAGAACGACCAACACTGGCCACAGCTTACTGCAGCCTCTCACTAGAAAGCTGCATGACTAGAACATTCTATCCTAAAGTGACCAGCACCAGCCAGGGCATTTTCACCTCCCACTCCCAGAGGTCCAGCAGCCAGGAAGGGGCAGGCAGAGGCTTCGCATGGCATCCACACGGGCACTGGACACAGCGCAGTGTGCAGGGAGTGGGGCCTCTGTGCTCTTGCCCGTTTTCACAGCTAGCCAGCCCTGCGGAGCCTTCATTTCTGTCTGCAAGATGGGTAAGGTGCGAGTGGCCACTTCCTTCTGCTACTTTTCCAGTTGGCCCTGCCTGGCCTCCATCCTCCCCACTGGCTGCAGGCCTTAAGGATCACTGGCAGGATACAGGCCAGGCCCGGAGGGGAACGGGCCTGGTCTCCCTTTCAGTTCCGCTCCAGGCCTAGTCCCCAGTATCAGTGCTGAGATTAACCAGCAGAACTGCCGGTTTCACTCTGACTCTGGCCACTACAAGCCAGCTCCACCCACAGCAACTGAGGAACTGCTGAGCAGGCAGGCAGTGGTGAAAAGAGGCTTCCCCTCCTCACCCATAGCCAGCCTGGCTGCCACCTGCCTGCTGGCTGAGCACAACCCAGGGGTTCTTCCCCGACTCCCCACAGCAGTCCGTGAGAGCCGCTCAGGCCTAGAGCCACAATCTCAACCCAAGCCTGCCAAGTATCAGAGCCGGGGTCTACCACTGAGCTACCTGGCGGTATGGGTATCCTATGCCAGAGGCTCCAGCCAGGTTGCAACATGTGGGCACATGGGGGCAGGACAATCCCTGCTGCAGCCGAAACCTCAGCCTGCACAGCCCAGCCTCTGGACTCTGGCTACTGCAGGGAAGGACCACCAGATGCCCATCTGATTAAGCTATATGGGGGGATGGGTGATGGCGGAGCCAAGCTCAAGCCTGGGGGCTGTGTCAGCAGCTGTGGGGGCTTGAGGTTCCCTTCTCTCACATGCCCGCTATTCCACCTCCCTCAAAAGTCAAGCCAGGCCAGCAACAGCTGCTCCCTGGACCCAGCTTAGGCCATACTGGGGTTGGGTAATCAAAGTGGCCAAATCATTTCAGGTATTTGTGGTTTGAACAGAATGTCACCCACCACATCCTGCAGCATCTGTTTCTAGGTAGCAAGTCTTCTCCATTTCCAGCATCCAAATAGTGTGGTTCCAGTGGAAATAATCCATTTCTTTCTTTGTTCTGGCTGCTAGGAAGTCTCAAAGTCAAAGATGCAGGCCAGGTCTGACACTACTCCAACAGTAGGACTTGTATTTATTTCAACAGCTAACTGTATCCCAGATTTTACAGTTCTTTTACCCTCTAGAGTTTTTTGTTTTTGTTTTTGTTTTTTGAGACAGAGTCTCACTCTGTTGCCCAGGCTGGAATGCGGTGGTGTGATCTCGGCTCACTGCAACCTCCACCTCCTGAGTTCAAGCGATTCTCCTGAGTTCAAGCGATTCTCCTGCCTCAGCCTCCGGAGTAGCTGGGATTACAGGCGCCTGCCACTACACCCAGCTAATTTTTGTATTTTTAGTAGAGATGGGGTTTCACCATGTTGGTTGGCCAGGTTGGTCTCGAACTCCTGACATCAGGTCATCTGTCTGCCTTGGCCTCCCAAAGTGCTGGAATTTCATGTGTGAGCCACCACGCCGGGCCCTGCCCTCTGAGTTTTAAAATTCAGCCCTGACCCTGCCACTTACTTCCTATGCAACCCTGGACAAGGGGTTCGGCTCTCCATTCCTTAGTTGTCATTTGTAAGTCAGAGCTCATTTTTTCACAAGGTGAGCTAACACAAGCAAAAGGCCTGACTCGCACAGCTGTTAACAGGCTGGTGAGTAAAGCCTGCTTGGGTCCCACTACAGTACTGACAGCATGACAGTCCCCTCCGAGTGGCCCAGCCACTGGGTACACACCCAGTTTCTCTCAGCCTTACAGAACTATTGCTCCATTTTCTCACATGCTCCCTTACCATCCTGCAATAAATTCCACATAATATAACCAACCTACTACCCTAACTAATCACAAGACAGGGACAACAAAGGAATGTCACTTAGCCAAAATAAAATGTGCTTCAGTGCGACTGCAGACAACACAACCAACTACTTGGCTGCTTCTGAGTTGTGAAAAGAAGGCCAAGAATATAAGGAAGCCAAAGGGCGGGGGAGCCAGGAAAGCCAGCCAGGTTCCAGATCCACCCAGGGCCCACATGGAAATGCAGTCCCAGGCTCCCTTCAGATGGCCCTGTGCAACGATCAGTCCCCTGCCAAGGTCTCTGAGCCACAGTCCCCTCATCTGAGAAGTGGAGATGAAACACCAGCCTCATGAGGGCACGCAGCTCTCCCTGACTCCCGCCTACCTGAGGATCCCTTTTTCTCCCACCTGGCTGTCCATCCCACCTGGAGGGAATGTGATGGGCTGGAGGCAACAGACCCTTCTTCTCTAGGCCTCACTCACTTCCCCTCATGCTGTCACCTGGAAACTGTCTTGCTACCTACTGCCCCTTCCTGTGTGCTGAGGGACAGGGGACCTTCCTTGGCACAAACATTTATAGGGCCAGGATGGTCCTCCTAGAGTCTTCCGAGGTACTGGGCCACACCCCACCCTGCCAGGTCCTCACAACCACCTTGAGGTGGGGTCTGTTACTGGTTTTTCCCTCAGGCATCCAGCAGAGTGACTGGCCAGGCCCTCATGGAGCATCCACCCTAGCAAGGGCTGAGACAGGCAAATCGGGGCAGGGCAGGGTTGCACACACCAGTCAAAGGCCAGAGCTCTGGTGGCATGACCATACCTGCGTGGAGAGCAAGGCTGATGGCACAGCCTCCTCTGGTGAGATAGCAGGAAGAGGCACAGGTGAGGCTGCCACAGCAGCCCCCAGAAGCCACCATGGGGTTTCAGGGCTGTGGGAATCAGCTTGAGCTTTTTCTAAGGTCAGGAAGCTCATAACAGGAGCAGGCCTGCTGGCTGGCCCCCTCCTGGGATGCTGGAGGGCAGGACACAGGATAGCATCTGACACACCCCAGCAGCAAGGGCCAGGCCCAGACCAGCGTTGGGGAGAGACCACCTTCCCCCGGGAACCCCCAGGCCACAGTAGCTCCCTGGTGGTCCTATCTCCCCCAGGGCCTTTTGAGCCCACGTTCATCTGTGTACAGCAGCAGTGGGACAGGCCTCAGTCAACCCTCCAGCACCAGCCACGCCTCTGCCACACCCATGCCCTCAAGGAGGCATCTGGCAGCCTGGGCCTAGCTCTGCAGGTAGTTAGAGGAGCCCTAGCTCTACCACTCACTACCTTTGAAACCTTGGGCAGGACATTAACTGGAGGTTCAGTTTGCTTTCAGTAATAGGGGGCCCGTAAGTAGGTCCTGTTGACCTTCTTACTGGAGGAGGAGAAGAAGAGGGTCTGAAAAGGCGCAGAGCAAATTCCAGATCCTGTCCTGGATGGCTGAATCCCTCACCTCAGCTCAGAACCTGAAGTGGATGCTGCCAGGATGGATGAATGAATGAATGAGCATTATTATGAAAAATACTTAATCCAAGCTTACTGTCTGGTATCAAAAAGTTAACCTGCTTGGGAAGCTGAGGCAGGAGAACTCCTTGAACCTGGGAGACAGAGGTTGCAGTGAGCCGAGATCACGCCACTGTACTCTAGACTGGTCGACAGAGTGAGACCCTGTCTTAAAAAAAAACAAAAGATGCCTTGCCTCCTTCCAAAAATGATTTTAGTCAGGTTAGAGACACCCAGAAAGAGCCGGGAGGGAGATAACTGCTATAAGACAGATAAGAGTCCTTCTTGCCACAGACTTGTCTCTGAGCTTCCTGGCAGCCAATGCAAAGAAAGATTCTCCGAGAAAGGACAGTCATTTTTGGACAGAGAATGCTGCTGCTTAGCTCCATTAAAGACTCTGAGAAGTCCTGCAGCAGAGAAACCTATTGAACCCATACATTACCCAAACTTTGACCTCATTCATAGACCTTATTCCCATCCCAAGGTAATAAGGGATTTAGGTGAGGAAGGTCCTCACCTTGCAAACTCTTCCTAAACATGGTGCCTCTCAGCCATCCTCTGGGCAGCATCAAGACTGAGCCTAGTTGCTAAAAGCCACCCAGTTTCCTGCCCAGAAATACGTCAGGGCTGCAGAACCACCATGCAGCAGTTCCACCACCTTGAGGTTTGGGACAGTCAGTCCTGTGCTTGAGTCCCAACTCTGCCTTCTCTTCCATAGATAAGTGACTCACCTCTCCTAGTCTCAGTCTCCAGTGTTTGTTTTGTTTGTTTGTTTTTAAGAGATAGGGTCTTGCTCTGTGGCCCAGGCTGGCTCACTGCAGCCTCAAACTCCTGGGGGCTCAGGTGAGCCTCCTGCCTTGGCCTCTTAGGTAGCTGGGATTACAGATACATGCCACCACACGTGGCTGATTATTTTCTTGTAGAGAGAGAGGGAGGGAGGATCTCGCTATGTTGTCCAGGCTGGTCTCAAACTCCTGGCTCAAGTGATCCTTCTGCCTCAGCCTCCCAAAGTGAGTCTCCATGCTTATGTGTGTATGTGTGTGTGTGTGTGTGTTGTTTTTGAGGCAAGGTCCCTCTCTGTTGCCCAGGCTAGAGTCTAGTGGCGCATACTGGCTCACTGCAGCCTTGACCTCCTGGGCTCAAGCAAGAGTGCATTTTCTAAGGTGGGATAATAATGCCACTACCCTCCCCTGAGAATATGAGCATAGTGTGTGCAAAAGAGTTCCCGGGGGGGTATGGAAGGCTATCAGGGGAATGGTAGGGCAGGGAGGAGCACAGGGCCTTAGGAGCTCAGTCTTAGGAGAGACTTGGGAGCAAGAAGGCCCCTCCCTGCGCAGCCCTCCTGAGTTGTCACTCCCCTGCTCCCATGCACCAGAGGCTCAAGAAGGCCTCCCTCCTCCTTTTCCATCTTTGGGTCTTGGCCAGGCATAGAGTAAGGGGCAATAGTGTTTACTGAATATTCTACAAAGTGGAGATGGTGGAGAAGAAGGCATTGGAGGTTAAGGGAATAGCAAGAGCCAACACCCAGAGGGCAGAAGGCACAGCCCCAGGCTAGAAGACAACAGGGGCTTGACTGGCTGGAAATGACGCTCACAGACCCCACATCGCCCTTTAGTGAGCATCTGCTGTGTGCTGGGCATTGGAACCTCGGTGACCCGCCAGCAGTTTCCAGATTGTGGAATTCACAGGCCAGCAACATTTCAAGTTTTCCAAGAGGAAGTCACAGAAATGAGTATCACATCATCAAGGAAAGGACACCACGAAACCAAGTAGGAAGGTCACGGTTCCGGAGCAAAGGACAATCCTGGGCATCATGGTCAGTGAGATTTACGAAGGAGAAGCCTCACAACCCTGCCCCAGGCCATCTCTGTGCAAGCAGGTGTGTGAGCCTCACATGGCCTCCTGTGCCTTCACCCACTTCACAGATGAGAAGGCTCAGAGACCTTCAAGGGGGAGTGAACACCGCACAGGATGCTTCTATGACCTGCTGGCACAGGACATCTGGAAGGGAACCTGGAATCTGCATTTTAACATGGGTGGCTTCTGAGCTGGCTGGGGTCTGAAGGAGGTCAAGAGAACTGGGCAGGAAGGCCACTGTCCCCCATTTTCCCCCAGATGACAGAGAGCCACAGAAGACTTGCAGGAGCGGAGGCACGACCCATCTCTCAAAGGCAGAAAGTGGTGGCTGCTGGGAGCCGAGCAGCCAGGATTCCAGTCCCGGACAACCGCTGGGGGAAAAGGGTATTCACAAGGACTCCCAGTGAGGAGAGAGGAGCCAGACTAGAAAACAGTGTGACACCTGGGCCCCCTGAAAGTTGGACAGCATCAAAAACGCATCAGTCCCATCAGACTATGCCCAAGTCTGTCCAGAATTAGCTATTTCCACCTGCAGTACACTGTTCCAGCCTCCCTCCTCTGCTGAAAACTCCCCTGCGGCTACAGGAGGCTGAAGCAGCGAGGTCAAGGCTGCCGTGAACTATGATGGTGCCACTGCACTCCAGCCTGGACAACAGAGCAAAATCCCATCTCAAAAGAAAACTCCTGGCCAGGCGCAATGACTCACGCTTGTAATCCCAACACTTTGGGAGGCCGAGGCGGGCAGATCACAAGATCAGGAGTTCAAGACCAGCCTGGCCAATATGGTAAAACCCTGTCTCTATTAAAAAATACAAAAATTAGGCCAGGTGCCGTGGCTCACGCCTGTAATCCCAGCACTTTAGAAGGCCGAGGCAGGCCGATCACCTGAGGTCAGGGGTTACAGACCAGCCTGACCAACATGGAGAAACCCAGTCTCTACTAAAAATACAAAATTAGCCAGGTGTGGTGGCACATGCCTGTAATCCCAGCTGCTTGGGAGGCTGAGGCAGGAGAATCGCTTGAACCCAGGAGGCAGAGGTTGCGGTGAGCCGAGATCATGCCATTGCACTCCAGCCTGGGCAACAAATGTGAAACTCCATCTCGAAGAAAAAAATATACATACAAAAATTAGTCGGGCATGGTGGCAGGTGCCTGTAGTCCCAGCTACTTGGGAGGCTGAGGCAGGAGAATCACTGGAACCCGGGAGGCAGAGGTTGCAGTGAGCCAAGATCGCACCACTGCACTGCACTGCAGCCTGGGCAACAGAGCAAGACTGTCTCAAAAAAGAAAAAAATTCCCCTGTGGTCCCCATCTGAGAGAGCCCCGTTACCTCCTCAGCCTCTTGGGCCTCCCTCCCTCCCTCTGATCCAGCCACACCGGCCTCCACTCTTCTTCAGTGTACCAAGGGTGCTCTGGGCCTGTGCATCTGCTGTGCCCTCAGAGAGGCAACTCCCCCGACAGTTTCACAAATGTGACTGCTGTTCAAAGTGTCATCTCCTCAGGGAGGCCCTCCCTGACCACAGTATCTAAATCCCCAGTCGCAGAAGCCCCTTCACTTCCTTCCCTGCCTGTT
The DNA here is from genome assembly GCF_007565055.1 of Rhinopithecus roxellana. Taxonomy (NCBI): domain Eukaryota; kingdom Metazoa; phylum Chordata; class Mammalia; order Primates; family Cercopithecidae; genus Rhinopithecus; species Rhinopithecus roxellana. The sequence continues at coordinate 94,446,783 of NC_044558.1, forward strand.
GTCCTATGAGCTAGTCTTGCACATTCCTTGATGCAGGTCTCTACCTTGACTTGGCTTTGCTCACATGGTGTCCTTGGCCACAAGCCAGTGCCTGCTAGGTGGTGGGTGCTCAACATTAATCATAGGCCTTTTGCTGGCCAAGCATCCTTTGTGCTGGGTAATGGGGGGCATAGGGGATGATGGCCCCTACTGCCATACCCCACTCCAGCCAGTGAAGACCATGAGTGATAGGGATGCTACAAGCCAGTGCTATCAGGGCTGGAGTGGGCCTCCCAGGACCCCTCCAGCTGGCCGGGGAAGAAGGCAGGCTGAAAGGCAGGTGCAGGTGTGTCAGCCCCCTGACCTCCCCGCAAGGGCACCATCAGGAGCCCCCATACTACAGACTCTGGGAGGCAAAATCACGCAGTACCCCAGCCACAGGGAAGAGCCAAGTGGAGCCAGGGCTCCAACCCTCATCTGCCCACCTCCAGCCCCAACACCCCCAACACCTGGTCTCCCTCCAGCCGCCTTCTCACCCACACCTTCTCCCGCCACCCAGCCCCTGCATTTGTGATGCCCTGTCTGACCCAAACTGCATGTCCCAGCAGAGAAAACCTCCCCTCCTCCAGGGAGCCTTCCCTGACCACTAAGTCATGGTTAGTGCAATTCCTGTGCCTCTCCCTCAGCACTGAACTTATCGGGCCGGCCATGGTTTCCTGATGACGCAGCTGCCTCCACCATCTGACTGCGAGAGTCCGTCTCAGGGTTGGGGTAGGCACCAAACCTTGCTCCCAGCTGAGGCCCAGCCCTGGGGCAGGTCCAGAGGAGGTACTTGGAGGGTTTGGCAGGTGGATGGATGGATGAGCACTTGGGTAGGTACCTGGGACCCCCAAGCTCTCAAGTGCCTGGGAAGCAGAGGGAGGTATGGGGTGTGATGGGTGATCTCAGCTCCCTTTTCCCCGGCTCCTTGGGGGGCAAACTGAAGGCAGTGAGCCAGTTCCAGCAACTGAATCAGTGTGAGAACTGTAGGCCACAGAGCGCTTCTCTGCTATGCCCCCACCAGGACCCCAAGCCCGGCCCCTCCTTCACAGATCCTTCAAATGCTGGACCCCAATCAAATCACTTTGGCCCGCTGTGCTTCAGTTTCCTCACCTGTAAAATGGAGATGATAATGGAACCCAGTCCTTGGACGTGTGCAACTGGAGCCTGCTTGCTGCCCTCAACATCCAGTGGGCCCAGTCCACAGGGCAGCGGCTTGTAGACCCCTACCTCCCGGTTCATTATGGGCCAGATCCCCCCTTGGTCTGCACCCTGCTGCCTCAGGCCCCCTCTCCCCACAGGGGAGGAGGAAAGAGAAGGGAGAAGCTTCCAGAAAAGCCACATGGATCAAGTCAGCTTTCCCCCTTTCCTGGCAAGAGCCCCTGGTACCAGAAACAGAAACCTCCCCTTGCTTCCCAGACATTTGAGGGCTTTGGGGGTCCCAGGCCCCCACCCAAGTGCTCATCCGTCCATCACCTGGCAAATCCTCCAAGCACCTCCTCTGGGCCCAACCCAGGGCTGGGCCCCCACTGGGAGCAAGGCTTGGTGCCCACCCCAACCCTGAGAGGAATTCTCCCAGTCAGATGGTGGAGGCAGACACAGACAAAGTGAGTGTGACACCCCCAAATACAGAAGCCCTGTTGAGAGTCAGATCCCTCCTCCAGCCAGGCGGCACCCCAGCTCACACTGACTGACTGAGTGTGGTGTGGGCAACAGGACACACACCAGCTTGCTTTTCCCACGTGTGTGTGTGTGTGTGTGTGTGTGTGTGTGTGTGTGTGTGTGTGTGTGTGTGTGTGTGTGTGTGTGTGTGGCGGGAGGGGAACGGGGGGAGTGATTAGCCAGAGATGCTGGGACAGACAGGACTTGGGGACCTGTCTAAAACCCCACCCAGAGTGAATTCCCCCTCAGTTCCCATCACGGTCTTCCTGCATAGAATCACAGGGACACAGACACAAAGACCCCTCTCAGAGAGACAGCGACCACCCCTCCCCACCCCAAAACAGAATCATGATGGCAAGGACACAGAGCCCCTTTCAGAAGCTCGAGTGGCCTCCCTACAGCAACAGACACCCAGAGGAAGACCTTCACGCAGGGAAAGACAGCCCCCACCACACCTGCTTCCAGACCAGCCCCGAGTCCCCAGCAGCGACACGGTCCCCTCCTCAGATGTGGGTGCCGACTCCACCAGGTGGTCAAGGGTGGAGGGACCAGTTACACACGGCCCCTGCAGCCTGCTGTGAGGATGGTGGGACACTTCCGCGCTCGGGTCTGCCGTGGTGGGGCTATGCACAAGGCCTGGGAGCAGTGGCTTATGAGGGATGATGCCTGGAAAGCCCTACACTCCCCACCCCGCAGTGGGCACCTTCCCCATCGCTCATCCCAGTACATGGACAGGAAGTCCAGGCCCCATCCAGCCCACTTGGGAGGAATGTCCTGGGATGGGCCTTGCAGGGGGCAGGATGGAAGGAGGGGAGCCACACTCCCAGGGCCTTTTCCCTCCACACCTTCACTCAAGCCGTACCCTCCGCACAGGGCACCATTCTGGCCAAACCGCTGGGCTTTCAAGTGCCAAATAAGGACAACTGTCAGGCACCGGGAGCTGCACTACAGTGACGGCCAGCGGGCCAGCACACGGCACAAGGCATGCAGCGGCTTCCCTCCACCCGCCCTGTCCCAGCAGGCCTGAGCCACTTCTGAGGACAGGATGGCATCTCTGGGCAGCACTCAGCTCCATACACAGCAGAGCCACCAGACCCCACTCCAGGCCTGGTCCCAGTGCACCTCCCCTGCTGCATGCCAGCTGCCATCAGCCCACACCTCGCACGACCACATCCTGCTCCCAGCTATCCCTGTAGGAATCCTTCCTGCCGCCACTGTGGCCAGCCTGGCTAAGCCCAGCACCCCTGCCCTTGGCCACACCTTTTTCAGGTGACACCTTCTGCTCCTGGCCACCACAAGGCCATGGATGCCCCAAACGACGAGTGCTGGCCTCCAGACAGAAGGGAGAGCAAGCAGCTCCCTTGGCAGGGAGGGGGCGAACCCGGCTCCCTGCAGTGGTTGGGGGTTGTTCACGCCCGTAATGAGCACTTTGGGAGGTCAAGATGGGCAGATCACTTGAGGTCAGGAGTTCGAGACCAGCCTGGCCAACACGGTGAAACCCTGTCTCTACTAAAAACTCAGAAATTAGCCGGGCATGGTGGCGCATGTGCAGTCCCAGCTACTCAGGAGGCTGAGGCACGGGAATCATCTGAACCTGGGCGGCGGAAGTTGCAGTGAGCTGAGATTGTGCTGCTGCACTCCAGCCTGGGCTACTTCAAGACGCCCTCTCAAAAACAAACAAAAACCACCAGTGAGGACCGCAGCCAGGCCCCGCATCTGTGATGATCACCGACAGTATCATGAGGCCCCAGGGCTGGGTCTGTTGTAGCACACACCAGCGGGGCCAGGTCCCCAGGCTTGAATGAGGCACTGATGGCCCAGCTCCCCGCCACAAAGCCAGGACCAGCTCGGGGAAGCCCTGGCCAAGCATATGCTCTGCGCCGGGTGTGGGTGGAAAAAGATGTGGTTAAGAAACAACAAAAAACCTCTGTCGCCCATCTCGGGTGGGGGGAGTGCACCAGAGGAGAGGGGACTCGTCACCACCAAGATCCCCAAAGCCCCAGACGACGGTAGCGACTGCCTGCCTTCGAAGAACGATGATTCAGAAGAAGAGGTGAGAGCAAGGGCTTCTGGGGCGGAGGGGCTCCCAGCCAGCTGTCACAGCCAGGCCACGTCCTCCTCCAGCCACGGCACAGCACCAGGAATCCCACGTCCTTCTGAGCTCTGCCTGGTATGAACTCTCATTACTATCATTTTAGCTCCTATTTACTGAGCGCTTACCATGTTACAGGCCTTGACACACAGCCTCTCACTGACATCACAAAACAACAGGAAATCACACCAGCCACACATAACAAAAGCCAGCTGGATTAAATAATTAAAAGTGAAAAAGGAAACCAAGACAGAACTAGAATAAAACCTAAGTAATTATCTGATCCTGGGTGGGGAAAGGCCTTTTTAAGGTTTAAAAAAAAAAAACAAAAACAAAGAATAAAACCGTAAAGGAAAAGATCACTGGATTTTACTGCCTGGAACTTGCAAACCCCCATAGGTCGAGAAATGCAGGAACAAAATTGAGAAGTCAAATTGGAAACCAGGGAAATGTTTGCAACATGGGACAGAGCTAATATCCATGCCACGTAGTGTTCACAAATCAAGAAAAAGGCAGGCAGTGCAGGAGACAAACATGCTGAGTAAATAGTCTGATAAATCACAAGAAATGTGTATGACCAAGGAACAGAAGAGAAACAGTCGAACTCCACGGGGACAGAAAGATCAGTGGTTGCCAGGGGCTGCAGGCAGGGCATTTTGGGACTGACTGCTCTGAGTTTTTTTTCTAGGGTGATAGAAACGTTCTGGATTAGATAGTGGTGATCACTGCACAATTGTTTAAATATACTAAAAGCCAATGCATTGTACACTTTAAATAAGTGAATTTTATGGTATATGAATCATATCTCAACTTTTAACAAAGAGAAATGGTCATACTTAGGATAAGATAACCACTTTTCATCCAGAAGGTGGCAAAGGTTTTTAAAATAATACCCAGTGCTGGCACCACTGGTGACGAGAAGATATATGGGTATAACCTTTCTGGAAGCCTACTCGAAAATAATGTATCAAAAGAACAAGAAATGGCTATTAGGCGGATGAAAAGATGCTCAAAACCATTTTCCACTGGGGAGATGCAAATCAAAACCACACTGAGGCTAAACCCGGTAGCTCACACCTGTAATCCCAGCATTTTGGGAGGCTGAGGTGGGAGGATTGCGTGAGTCCAGGTGTTCGAGATCAGCCTGGGAAATATGGTGAAACCCCAGCTCTTCAAAAAACAAAAGCAAAACAAAACAAAAAACCACATCAGCGTAGTGTAGTGAAAAACAAAAATTAGCCGAGTGTGGTGGTGTGTGCCTGTAATCCTAGCTACTCAAGAGGCTGAGGTGGGAGGATCACTTGAGCCCAAGAGTTTGAGGCTGCAGTGAGCTGAGATAGTGCCACTGCACTCCAGCCTGTGTGACAGAACAAGACCCCATTTAATAAAAAAACAAAACAAAAAAACACCACACTGAGATACTACTTCACACCCTTTAAGATGGCTAGGATGGCTATAATCAAGAAGACAGACAATAACAAATGTTGGCAAGGACGTGGAGAAATTGGAGTCCTCATGAAATGATGATGGGAATATAAAATGGTGCAGCTGCTTCAGAAAACAGGTTGGCAGTCATATTTATTTTATATACAGACATTTATTGTACATATACACACACACACACACACACACATATATATATATATATATATTTTTTTTTTTTTTTTTTTTTTTTTTTGAGTCAGAGTCTCATTCCAGCCCAGGCTGGAATGCAATGGCACGATCTTGGCTCGCTGCAGCCTCCGCCTCCTGGGTTCAAGCGATTATTCTGCCTCAGTCTCCGAGTAACTGGGATTAAAGGCATCCACCACCAAGCCCCGCTACTTTTTGTATTTTTAGTAGAGACAGGGTTTCACCATGTTGGCCAGGCTGGTCTCGAACTCCTGACATCAAGTGATTCACCTACCTTAGCCTCCCAAAGTGCTGGGATTACCGGTGTGAGCCACCACGCCCAGCCCAATGTAATTAAACATAGAATTACTATATGCCCCAGCAATTCCACTCCCAAGAGAAATGAAAACACAGATCCATACAAAAACTTGTCCACAAATGTTCATAGCAGCATTATTCATAACAGCCAGAAAGTGGAGATAACCTGATGTCTATCAGGTGATAAATAAGCAAAATGTGGCAAGTCCATACAATGGAGTATTTTTCAGCCATAAAAAGGAACAAAATACATGCTATAACCTCAGTGAACCTCGAAAACATGATGCTAAGTGAAAGAAGCCAGACACAAAAGGCTGCATAGTCTATGATTCCATGTATGTGAAATGTCCAGAATAGGCAAATCCCTGGAGACAGAAAGGAGATGACTGGTTGCCAGGGGCTGGGGAGGGAGGTACGGGGAGTGACTGTTCATGGGTACAAGGTTTCCTTTTTTGATGATGAAAATGTTCTAAAATTAGATTATGGTGAGGGTTGCACAACTCTATAAATATACTAAAAACCAATAAATTACATGCTTTACACAAGCGAATTTTATGGTTTGTAAATTATATCTCAATAAAGCTTTGAGAGCAAGAACGGATCAGAAGTGCTTATAAAAACCTTGACCCAGCACTCCCCTTCTAGGAACTGAGCAGAAGAAAATCATCAGAAATGGGCGCCAAGACTGACATAAGGTGTTCATCCCAGGGTCATCTATACCAGCAAAAAAGTTAGAAATGGGCTGGGCACGGTGGCTGTAATCCCAGCACTTTGGGAAGCTGAGGCAGGCAGGTCACCTGAGGTCAGGAGTTTGAGACCAGCCTGGCCAACATGGTGAAACCCCGCCTCTACTAAAAATACAAAAATTAGCCAGGTGTGGTGGCACACGCCTGTAATCCTGGCTACACAGGAGGCTGAGGCACAAGAATTGCTTGAACCTGGGAGGTGGGAAAAAAAAAAAAGAATACAGAAAAATGTTCAGGGCACATAATGAAAAAAGCAGGTGACCAAATAGCATGAGGAATGCCAGGCCTGCAAAGGCTGAAGTTTTTGTCCACAAGCTCCTCCCTGCAAAGGGCTCCAGACAGAATTGTGCAAAAAGTAATCCCTTCCCAGCAACTGCTGAAGGAATTGGAATTTGGGGGTGGAGGCAAAGTTAAAGACAGAAGAGGCTGGGTGTGGTGGTGGCTCATGCCTGTAATCCCAGAACTTTGGGAGACCCAGGCGGAAGGACTGCTTGAGCCTAGGAGTTTAAGACCAGCCTAGGCAACATAGTAAGACTCTGTCTCTACAAAAAAACTTAAAAATTAGCAGGGCATGGTATCCTGCTAATGTCTATGCTAATAGCAGCATTAAACAGTCCTAGCTACTTGGGAGGCTAAGGTGGGAAGATCACTTGAGCCCAGGAGGTTGAGGATGCAGTGAGCCAAGATGGCACCACTGCACTCCAGTCTGGGGGACAGAGTGAGAGCCGGTCTCAAAAACAAAACAAAAATGACGATAATGACATCTACCAAATGGAAATGCTGGTTCTCTATGGGTAGTGAGATTGTGGGAGGTTTTTCTGGTACTGGTTTTTTTTTTTTTTTTTTCTTTAAATAGTTTCTGCCATGAGCTTTATTAATTGAAAAAGCAAAATAAAAAACATTAGAACTCAGACATGGAGGTCCTCGGCAAGTTAGAGACAGTTTCCTAGATTACATGGGGTACTCAGATGAAGACAGGGCAGGGCCCCCTTCCAGGTGGTTCCCTAGAGAGAGGTTTCTATCTCCTCCTACAGTGTTGCCTCTGCATGTAGAGCTGAGGTCAGGGTACAAGTCAGGCATGGGGTGGGGAGTCCCAGGCAGCAGCCACAGCGAGGGAGGTCCAGAGGCCAGGTGGCCCTTAATCGCCCTGATGTACGCTGTCACCCAGTGGTTCCAGAGGCCAAACAGTGGGCAGGGGCCACAGCCTTCTCCTCAACTCAGAGGGGAGATAGGAAAAAGGGGGTATGGGGCCCCAGAAAGGAAGCTGAGGTGGCCCCTCCTGCACTGGGGGAGGAAGCCCCCCCGCTGGGCCAGCACTCGGAGACCTCTTCTAGCACATTCAGTTTCCTTTCCCATTCACAAAGAAGTGGGTGGGGGATTTCCAGCAGCACCAGTGGGGCCAGCCAGGGGTTCCCATGGGGAGCAGCCAGGCTGCTGCCCATCCTGGGGAGGGACCCTGGGGACCTACCTGTGGGATGTGGTAGCCTCCTTCCCCTTTTTCCACCCTTCAGGGTAGGAACACATCATGCCGCCTCCTCCCTAAGCCTGCATTTGGCTCAAAACAACCCACTAAGGCAAGTGCTGGCATCCCATTTTCTGTAATGAGCCATGGAGGCTCAGAGAGGCCAAGTTCTCGGCCCAGAGCCACACAGCAAGGATACAAGAGCCAAGATCTGAACCTGTCCCTGTCCATCTGCCTTTCTCCAGCGTCTACCTTTCGCCCCTAGACCCTGACCCTGACCCTCCAAGCCCACAGCCCTGACTCCACAATGGTCTCATCTCAACACCAGCCCCACAAACAAAACAAAAAAATACCACACCAACTTCCAAGAAGCCAGTAAGAGCAGCCAGGCCTGGTGAGCAGGACCGGGTGGGTACGGACCATAATAACTTAATTACCCGCTCCCCGCCCGCCCTGTTGGATTCAGGGCACTTTCTAGGTTGTGGATTCGCAGAATTTGAGCTGAAAGGAAGCACCCGATACCATCTACCCCCGTGGTTTCAGCGCGGTCGGGGGGGTTCTTCTAAGCGGCAAAGCACTTTTTCAAAAACGATTTTGCATGGAACCCCAATAAGGGGGCAGATGGGGCGGCAATGTGTGTGGCTGGGGCCGCGGGAGCCCTGCCCAACCCCCTCCTCCTTCCCCAGCACTCCCAGAAGGCCACTGCCCCAAGCACCCACTTCATAGCTCAGAGAGGACTGGGACCTACCCCAGTCACATGGCAGCCCACGACACAGTGACAATGGGACCTCCATTCCTACCCCAGGAGCCTCTGTCCCTGGTCCCCCAGGAGAGGTGGGCCCGGGAAAAAATCGGCTTCTTAAGCCTCTGTGCCCGCTAACCTGAGCTCTGTCTGACTGCCAAGACGAGGGCTCAGTCTGCCCTGCCTGCGGGGATACAGGCTCAGTCCGACGGTGGAGAGTGGGTGCTCTCTCTCTGCCTGTTCTGGGGCCTCAACACAAACCCCATGCCCCTGGTGCCCCTGGCCTTGGCAGATCCACCAGGGACTCTCATTTCCTGCCTTGGCCACCTCTCAGTTCTGGGCCCTCGGGCAAGTTTCTGTGCCTCTCTGTGCCTAGTTTTCTTGGCTGTGAGATGGCTTCATCACTGTCCCCACCTCCGGGGTTTGTGGTAAGGATTCCATGGGATGTGGCGGACACAGTGCCTGTCACATGGAAACCAATTAATAAAATCTGGCTGGGCGCGGTAGCTCCCGCCTGTAATCCTAGCACTTTGGGAGGCCAAGGCAGATGGATAGCTTGAGGCCAGGAGTTCAAGACCAGCCTGGCCAACATGGCGAAACCGCATCTCTACTAATAATACAAAAAAATTAGCTGAGTATGTTGGTGGGCGCCTGTAATGCCAGCTGCTCGGGAGGCTGAGGCAGGAGAATTGCTTGAACCCTGGAGGCAGCAGTTGCAGTGAGCCGAGATCACACCACTGTGCTCTAACCTGGGTGCTCTGTCTCTAAATAAATCAATAATAAATAAAAACGACAACGCCAGTGATGCCTGCAGCAGCGAAGGCTTGCTGGGCACTGGCTGTGTTGGGCACAGCTCTAAGTGCTTCCCAGACAGCACTCAGTTGATCCTGGGGTGGGAGCCATCATTCAGCTATTTTTACTTGAGGAAACTGAGGCACAGGGAGGGCAAAGTGCCTTCCTTCCCCTGGGTCACAAGGTTCAGAAAGGCAGGGGCAGGCCAGGCCCGCGCCTGTCAGAGCCCGAGGCGGCGCCCCTCCTGCGGCCGCTTCCTGCCACTGGCCCTCCTCCTCCTCTTCCTCCTCCTCCTCCTCGCACTCCTGCCCCGAGAGGAAACCGCCAGGCCTCCGGCGGACGTCCCTTTCTTTCTGCTTCCTCTTTCCCACACCCGGAGGCATGGGGGTGGCTCCCTGCATCCCCCGGCCCAGGCTCTGGGTCCGAGCTCCACTCCTGTAGCCTCCCCAGGCCTCAGTTTCCTCTTCTTTAAAGGAGGTTTAAGGGTGGTGCTGCCTGGAAGACTCACGGCAAGGACGGATGGGCACAGCCCTCCTGTGCCCAGGCGGGGTCACGGCCCACCCAGAGGGAGCTGCCCACCTGAGCCTCTGCCTCCCCTGCAGACCCAGGCGTGCCCAGCAACTGAGGCCCCCAAGGGCTGGGTCACTCATCGGAGACCCGGGCTCCTGTGCTATCTCTGGGGGGACTTTGTGCTCCCAAAATCAAGGTCAGAGTGGCCTTGTTCCAGGGCTTCTGGGTGCCCCAAATGTCTCCTGCCAGGAGGGTGGGCCCGAGGCTGCCCCTCACCTGCCCAGTTGGTGATTACCGTAGCCTGCCCCCCATGACACTTCCCATTTTACAGACTTCCCATTTTACAGAAAACTGAGGCCTAGCAAGGCCAAGTCACTCACCAGGGACACCTGGCTCGAAAGAGGATGAGTGGGGATGGCTCTGAAGCACATTTGCCCCTGAGTCGCAGCCACTCCCACTCAGACCACTGCCTCCTGGGCACTCAGGCCTGTGATGCAGCGGGGGGCTCAGGGCTGAGGGCTAAATCCCCCTGAGGCATCCCCCAGCCCCTCTTCTACCCCTTCTCCAATCTGGGCATCAGAGGCCATGGATGGGATGTGCCAGGCAGAGTCCTCCATGCCAGGTGAGGGGCACTGGCCAGCCCCTTCCAGGCCTCAGTGTCTGCATCTGTAAAATGGCAGCATTGGATAAAATGGCCACAGGAGCTTTTCCTAGTCCGAGAGCCCAAAACAGGTGCCCCTACCCATGCAGGGCCCCAGTTAACAGCACCATCAATAATACTGACAGTAAGTCCTTCTAAAGACTCACTGCTCACAGGGGCAGCCAATTGCCCAGGTTCCAAGCCCCTCTCGGCCACAGGGGCTGTGAGACCTTGGGAAAGCCACCTAAGCTCTCTCAGACCTAGTCTCCCCATCTGTGAAATGGGCCTAATGGTGCAGCTACCCCTCACATGGCTGCTGTGAAGATAAAAGGAAGCCAGGTCAGTAAAGTGCTTGGTGTATAAGGAAAGCCCAATAAATGGTGGCTTAAAGGGCATTTATCAACAGCTAGAACTCCATCATGTCCTCCACTGTACAGATGAGGGAAACTGAGGTTCAACCTCCAGAACCACCAGGGCTAGCAGGACTTCAAGACCATCTCAGCCAACCCATGCCTGGGCATATATGGAAACTGAGGCCCGGCAGGCTGGGTATGCTACATTTGAAATGGGAGCCCCATCTCCCCAGGAAGGTCTGGGGCCCAAGGCCAGCTACTCCAGTCTAGCAGCTGCTTCTGGAATCTTTCCCTCAGGGTCTCTGCTGTCACCTCCCCGTCAGGCTCTCCCGCTGAACCAGCAGCAGCACAGGCCAGGCTGGGACCCTCTCCAATGCCGGCCTGGCACCACCAGATCCTCTGATTTTTTTTTTTTTTTTTTTTTTTTTTTTCTGAGACGGAGTCTTGCTCTGTCACCCAGGCTGGAGTGTAGTGGCGCAATCTCAGCTCACTGCAACCTCCGCCTCCTGGGCTCAAGCGATTCTCCTGCCTCAGCCTCCCGAGTAGCTGGGATTACAGGCACGTGCACCGCACCCAGCTAATTTTGTATTTTTAGTAGAGACTGGGTTTCACCATGTTGGCCAGGCTGGTCTTGAACTCCTGACTTCAAGTGATCCATCCACCTTGGCCTCCCAAAGTTCTGGGATTACAGGCATGAGCCACCGCGCCCAGCTGATCCCCTGATTTCATAAGAGAAACCAGAAGTCTGGATTCTGTGAAATCTCTCCACTTTAGGTTATAAATGTGGCAACCAGTACAATTTCCTTTTCTGGTAACTGCCAGGTAAGATGCGCACTTCAGGTCCAGCCCAGCCTGGAGCTGGCATTATACACTCTCTGGTTTGAACCAGTTCAGCAGGTGGCCAGGGACTTGGGGTTAGGGGACCCTTGGGATCAAAGGTTCCCGTCTCAGGGTTCAGATCCCCTTCACTTCACAAACCCAAGCAAGTAAGTCTCTGTGCTTGTCCCAGTGCCTCAATTTCCTCATCTGTCAAATGGGTCAGTGAACTCCAGCTCATGGGAAGGTCAAAGAATTTAGGGCAACGCCTGGCACGCAGAGGCACATATTCAGGGCCATGAATGTTGGGGCTCAGAAAACACCCCAAAGAAAGGTGCTGTGGCGTGCTAAGTACTTGAACTAAAGAAGACCAGAAGGGCTCAGAAGGGGCCCTCAGAAGCAAAGTCTCTCTGACCTTCTTCTGCCTTCCTGTCTCTCTCACCCTCCCTTCTCCCCTGAAGCGAGTTATAGAAACTAGGCGGCTGGGCACAGTGGCTCACGCCTGTAATCCCAACACTGGGAGGCCAAGGCAGGAGGATAACTTGAGGCCAGGAGTTCGAGGCCAGCCTGGGCAACATAGCAAATCCCCATCTCTCTTACAAAAAGAAAAGGAAGGGAAGGGGAGGGGAGGGGAGGGAAAGAGAAAGAGAGAGAGAGTGTGTGTGAGAGAGAGAGAGAGAGAAAGAGAGAGAGAGAAAGAGAAAGAGAGAGAAAGAAAGAAAAGAAAGAAAAACGGTACCAGAATTCTTCCTCAAGGTGGGTCATATTTATTTCTGAAAGCCAGAAATAAAACCTGGAACTGGCCGGGCGCGGTGGCTCAAGCCTGTAATCCCAGCACTTTGGGAGTCCGAGACTGGCGGATCGCGAGGTCAGGAGATCGAGACCATCCTGGCTAACATGGTGAAACCCCGTCTCTACTAAAAAAAAAAATACAAAAAAACCAGCCGGGCGAGGTGGCGGGCGCCTGTAGTCCCAGCTACTCGGGAGGCTGAGGCAGGAGAATGGCGTAAACCCGGGAGACGGAGCTAGCAATGAGCTGAGATCTGGCCACTGCACTCCAGCCTGGGTGACAGAGCGAGACTCCATCTCAAAAAAAAAAAAAAACAAAAAACAAAATTTGGAACTACAACTCTAAACCTCCCCTACCTTCCTGGGTAGGAGTCATCCACAAAGAAATTCTCCAACCTACCTTGTCTGAGGGAGGCAGGCTGTAAGTTCCTATACCGGGAGGAAGGAACGCCATGCAGAGGCCAAGAGGAATGGGAGCAGGTAGGCCTTGCTGGGACCCCGCCTCCGTCTAGCTCAGTAGATCATACCCTTTCGTTCCAATTCCATTTTTATGCAGCTATCCCTGCTCCATCAAACCTAAACACCAGACAGACCATTTCCTGGGGTCTTTCGGTCTTCATTCTTGGAGGCTCCGTGTCACATAAAACTTTGATTCAATAACTTTGTGATGCTTTTCTCTTGCTGACCTGTCTTGTTGCAAGAGTATCAGCCGTGACCCCGATGATGGCTGATGAAAGGCATGTCACCTTCCCCCCACATAAACACACTCCTCCCCTGTCCTCGCCCTGCCTCGGGCTCAGCAGTGCCCAGGGGAGGGAGGTCTTCATAAGAAATCATGCCATACTCTCCCATCGCTGGCCTGAGCTGGGAGACCACAGGTAGCCTGGAGGGTCCCTCTCACCCACTCCCACCCCCAGGTGGCCCAGGCAAGTGTCTCAGGCCCTCTAAGCCTAAATCCTCCAATTGTTCCCACTGCCCTTCGTGTAAAATCTAAAGTCCCCACGGTGGCCCACAAGGGCCCCCATAGTCCAGCTCTACCACCTTTGTAGTCTCACCCCTCTTGCTCCCTCGAACCCTAGGATGCCTGGCTATTACCAGCCCCAGGGAAGGCAGCTCCCTCCCACCTGCCAAGGGCCCATGCTGCCCTCCTGCAGTGGCCACTGAGACCAGAGAAAGCTGGGACTTCTCTCCCCTTCTCCTGACCTTGGAAAATACAGACATCTCCTCCACCGCACCCCCACCCCCAGCAGGCTGTGGCCTTTCCCTTGCACACCCCTGGTCCCAGAATGCTCTCTTCCAGGGCAGCCCTCACAGTGCCCCTGGAGGTGCTGTACCATCACCCTGCTCCACAGGCCTGGGGTCACAGGTCAGGGGCGGAGCTGCGGCCCAACTGCAGGTGAGGCTCACCTGTGGGCTGGGCCCACCTGGCCTCAGACTTCTGGGCAGCTGCCTTCTCTTGGCTCTCCCCCTCCAAAGCCTCTTACAGCCCTGGGCAGCAGGGCCTCCTCCAGGCTGCCACTGGGATTACATCTGCTCCCTCTCCTGCGGGGCACCCTTTAAGTGACAGACCGCAGGTGCGAATCCAAAGCTTAAGCCTTTCGCCACCATGCACTGGTTGTCAGAACTTTCTTATCCTTTTGTTTAAAACTGTTCCCAGAGCCAACCCCTAGGTCAGAGGTCAGGGGTCACAGTTGACTACCTGACAGGTACATGCAAAATTTGTGGTCTGAGCACCCTCAGCCCAACGCCTGAACACAGATTCACTGAGGGGATGCTCTGGAACCGCCCGGACTATTCCACCTGATGCTCCGAGGGGCTAGGAGAAGCCTCTCCAGGGCTGCTTGCTTTGCAGGCAACACCCCGGGCCCCGCAGCAACCGCCAAGCCTGTGACAGAGCCCCAGGCAGCCAGGGCTAAGGCAAAGCCCTCTGGGACCTCCCTGGTTCCCTGGATTGGGAAAAGCCCTGGGGAATCTGATGGGGCCCTACCATCAGGGCTCACAGAGAACAGGAGTCTTGGGGATGCCTTCCCCTGAGGGCCCAGCCAGCACTGGAAATAAACCCAGGCTCTCCGCACGAAGTCAAAACCATAACAAACCACAACAACCATGGCAACAACAAAGCAGCACTCATGGAGTGCTCCCAGCGCCAGGCACGCGGCACATGTGCTCTCCCCGCCAAGATATACACAGCCCTATGGAATAGGAACTGAGTACCCTCCAGTGTATACAGGGGGAAACTGAGTCTCAGAAAGGTGATGCCACTTGTCCCAGAGCTGAGAAAGCAGCTCATTCATTATTCAAACCCAGGGCCAGCTGGCTCCCGACACCTGGTCTTCCAAAATTATTTTTATTTTTTATATATTTACTTACTTTTTTGAGACGGAGTTTCGCGCGTCACCTAGGCTAGAGTGCAGTGGTGTGATCTCGGCTCACTGCAACCTCTGCCTCCCGGGTTCAAGTGATTCTCCTGCCTCAGCCTCCCAAGTAGTTGGGACTACAGGCATGCGCTACGACCCCCGGCTAATTTTGTATTTTCAGTAGAGACAGGGTTTCACCATGTTGGTCAGGCTGGTCTCGAACTCCTGACCTCAGGTGATCCGCCTGCCTCAGCCTCCCAAAGTGCTGGGATTATAGGCATGAGCCACACGCTTGGCCACCAAGATAATTTTTAGTAGAGATGGGGTTTCACCATGTTGGCCAGGTGGGTCTCGAACTCCCAATCTCAGGTAATCTGCCTCAGTCTCCCTAAGTGCTGGGATTACTGGCATGAGCCACCACGCCCAGCCACAGAAGTTGTTTTTCAAAGTTAAGAACTCCAGCCCCGCACGGTGGCTCACGCCTGTAATCCTAGCACTTTGGGAGGCCGAGGCGGGCGGATCACAAGGTCAGGAGATTGAAACCATCCTGGCTAACACGGTGAAACCCCGTCTCTACTAAAAATACAAAAAATTAGCCAGGCATGGTGGCGGGCACCTGTAGTCCCAGCAACCCAAGAGGCTGAGGCAAGAGAATAGCATGAACCCGGGAGGCAGAGCTGGCAGTGAACCAAGACCGCACCATTGCACTCCAGCCTGGGCAACAGAGCGAGACTCTGTCTCCAAAAAAAAAAAAAGAACCCCACAGTGTTGCACGGATAAGATCATGTATTGAGACCGTTATTTGTCTTTCATGGTGTCACAGCCTCGAGATTTTAAACAAATGATGAGAAAACCGTTTTTATCTGTGCTTGCGTTTTCCCAACAGCTTCTGATTGTGCTTGGAATAAAACACTAAGTCCTCCCGTTCCCAGTGTCCTCCACCCACATGTACTTCCCTGCTCCCCATCTCCCTCTCTGTGCTCCCACCACACCAGCCTCTTCATATTGTCCTTTCTTCAAAACATGCTAAACACATTCTCTACTCTGGGTCTCTGCCTATGCTGTTCCTTCTGCTTGGAAGGCCCAGTGATTTACTTAGGATGAAAGTAAGTGATTTACTTAGGATTTACTTAGGATGAAAAGTGTCCTCCTGGCCAGGCGTGGTGTTCTTGCACCTGTAATCCCAGCACTTTGGGGGCCAAGGCGGACAGATCACCTGAGGTCAGGAGTTCAAGACCGGCCTGGCCAACATGGCAAAAACCCATTTCTACTAAAAATATAAAAAATTAGCCAGGCATGGTAGCATGCGCCTGTAATCCCAGCTACTCAGGAGGCTGAAGCAGAAGAATCACTTGAACCCAGGAGGCAGAGGTTGCAGTGAGCCGAGCTCACACCATTGCACTCCAGCCTGGGCAACAGAGCGAGACTCCGTCTCAAACAAAACAAAACAAAACAAAAAAAACTGCTTTTCTTGAAAAGCGAGCCCATAAAGGTAGGAAATGACGTTTAAAATGCAAAGAAATTGTCCAAAATATATAACGACTTTTACAAATCAATTTTAAAAAGGATAGACAGACAATAAAAACATGTACTTCACAAATGACCAAATTCCAGTGGCCAATAAACATATGAAAAGGTGCTTAACCTCTGTGAGCCATCGAGGAAATGCAAAGTAAAGCCACCTTGGGATCCGGGAACACACCCACCAGTGACTCAACACCAAGCACCTGGCCAACACCGTGAAACCCCGTCTCTACTAAAAATACAAAAATCAGCTGGGTGTGGTGGCGCACGCCTGTAATCCCAGCTACTGGGGGGCTGAGGCAGGAGAATCAGCTTGAACCCGGGAGGTGGAGCCCATATTGTGCCACTGCACTCCAGCCTGGACAACAGAGCGAGACTGTCTCAAAAACAAAACAAAAAACAAAAAAAACCCACCAAGTGCTCAAGTGCTGGCGGGAGAAGCGGAACCACCCAGAACTCTCGCTCACTGCTGGTGGGACACAAAATGGTGCAGCTGCTTTGGGAAAAGTCTGGCAATTTCTCTAAAGTAAATATGCACCTACTCTATGACTGAGCAATGCCACTTCTAGGAATCCACCTGAGAGAAACGAAAGGACATGTGTTCATACTTAGACCTAGATGCAAACTTCATAACAGCCTTATTCATAAATCAAAATAGAAACAACCCAAATATTCATCAGAGGATGGGATAAATCAGTTGTGGGACATGAAGACATCTGTGCAATGGAATCTATTCAGTACTCAAAAGAAACAAACCAGGCTGGGCACAGTGGTGCATGCCAGTAATCCCAGCACTTTGGGAGGTCAAAGTGGGGAGATCGTTTGAGCCCAGGAGTTCAAGACCAACATTGGCAACATGGTGAAATCCCATCTCCCCAAAAAATACAAAAGTTAGCCGGGTGTGGTGGCATGCACCTGTGGTCCCAGCTACTCAGGAGGCTGAGGTGGGAGGACTGCTTGAGCCCAGGAGGACAGGAGGTACAGGATGCAGTGAGCTGAGATCGAGCCACTGCACTCCAGCTGGGTGACAGAGCGAGATCCTGTCTCAAAAAAAAAAAAAAAAAAGGGCCGGGCGCGGTGGCTCAAGCCTGTAATCCCAGCACTTTGGGAGGCCGAGACGGGCGGATCACGAGGTCAGGAGATCAAGACCATCCTGGCTAACACAGTGAAACCCCGTCTCTACTAAAAAATACAAAAAACTAGCCGGGCGTGGTGGCGGGCGCCTGTAGTCCCAGCTACTCGGGAGGCTGAGGCAGGAGAATGGCGTAAACCCGGGAGGCGGAGCTTGCAGTGAGCTGAGATCCGGCCACTGCACTCCAGCGTGGGCGACAGAGCGAGACTGTCTCAAAAAAAAAAAAAAAAAAAAAAAGGAAGACACCATTGACAAGATTGACAAGTATGATCAATCTCTAAAACATTATGCTGAGTAAACGGAGCCAGACATAAAAGGCAGCCTATTTATTAGCTGGGAGTGGTGGCACGTGACTGTGATCCCAGCTACTGGGGAGGCTGAGGCACGAAGATAACCTGAGGCTGGGAGGTTGAGGCTACAATGAGCCATGATCACACCACTGCACTCCAGCCTAGGCGACACAGTGAGACCCTGTCTCAAAATAAATAATAAAATAAAACAAAGGCAACCAACTGCATGATTCCACTCATGACATTCAAGAACAGAGAAATCGAACCTCTGGTGATAAGAGGCGGTATGTATGGGGGTATGGGGCAGTGGTCTGGGGGAGGCATGAAGGAGCCCTCTGGGGTGCTTGTCACCTGCATTGCACACACACGGAAACACAGAGCTTCAGATGTGTTTCATACTTCACATACTTTCAGGTCTGCATGTTACGCCACAGTCAAGTTTGAAAAGTTTACTTTCAAAGGATTCTTGGATGACTCTCCCAAACCACCAAACCGGGACCCCTCAGTTATCCTCCCAGAGACCCTACTGCTTTTCCTTTAGAACACAATTTACCAGTTTTAACTCCATGTTCATTTGTGGGTTTATTTCCTCAAGAGCCTCCACTAGACCGCCTGGTCCCCTAGAATGTGCCTAACACATAGTAGGTGCTCCATAAATATCTGTCGAATGAATGAAAGAGTAACCGTAAGTTTCCTCCACCCCCATCGTGAGCCCCTCAGGGCCAGTATCACATAGGTTTTGCTCATGCTCTAGAGTAAGACCCTACCATGTAACAGGATCCCAAAGAGAGAGCAATTAGATGAAAGCTATATGGTCCTGTCATGCATACCTGAGTCAAAGATGGAGCCTGTCAGGTGAGTAGAACACAGTGCATTTCAGCCTCAACAGCACAGTAGGAATTAAGCCAGCTGTGAAGGAAAAGAACTTTTTTTTTTTTGAGACAGAGTCTCGCTCTGTCACCCAGGCTGTAGTGCTGTGGCGCGATCTTGGCTCACTGCAGCCTTGACCTCCTGGGCTCAAGTGATCCTCCCACCATAGCCTCCAGAGTAGCTGGTACCACAGGCGTACACCACTATGCCCAGCTAATTTTCGTATTTTTTGTAGCAATGGGGTTTCGCCAAAGGACAAATTTTTTTTTAACTTGCAAAACATCACCAAGGCACAGGAGGTGCAGAGAAATTCTCTGATGGTTTTGAGCCCTCTGGAAATAAAATACCAATCTGTCAACACCAGTCCGAGTCAGGGTTTTCAAGGATCTCAGAGTGACCTGCTACCAGTCCATATGACACCCAAATGGGAAGCCAAAAAGGTGTCCCTGGACATTGTACAAAATCCTTGACTGGTACTCCTCAAAACTCCCAAGGCTATCAACAATAGAGGGTTGGAAACTATTACAGCCAACAGGCCCCTAAGGAGACGTAACGACTAAACTTCATGTGGTGTCCTGGGTGGCGAGCTGGAACAGAAAGGGACATTAGAGGAAAACTGGCAAAGCCAAAGGAACAGTGGCATTTAGCTACAACCAATGTACACAGCAGCATAAGATGTGAACCTTCGGTGAAGCTGGGTACCATGTGTAAAGGAACACTACTATCTTTGCAACTTCCCTGTAAGTCTAAAATTTTTTTTTTTTTTTTGAGACCGAGTCTCACTCTGTCACCAAGGCTGGACTACAATGGTGTGATCTTGGTTCACTGTAACCTTCCCTCCCAGGTTCAAGTGATTCTCCTGCCTCAGCCTCTCAAGTAGCTGGGATTATAGGCGTGCGCCACTGTGCCCAGCTAATTTTTTATATTTTTAGTAGAGACAGGGATTCACTATGTTGCCCAGGCTGGTCTTGAACCCCTGGCCTCAAATGATTTGCCCACCTTGGCCTCCTAAAGTGCTGGGGTTACAGGCATGACCCACTGCACCTGGCCTGTAAATCTAAAATTCGAAAATAAAAAGTTCTTTTTTATTTTATTTATTTAGAGACAGGGTCTACTCTGTCACCCAGGCTTGGAGTGGGGTAGCATGATCACGGCTCACTGCAGCCTCCACCTCCTGGGCTCAAGTCATTCTCCCTTCTCAGCCTCCTGAGCAGCTGGGACCACAGGCACGCACCACCACACCTGGCTAATTTTTTATAGAGATAGGGTCTCGCTAAGCTGCCCAAGCTGGTCTCAAAGTCCTGGGCTCAAGCGATCCTCCTGCCTCGGCCTCCCAAAGTGCTGGGATTACAGGCATGAGCCATTGCACTTGGCCTAAAAGTTCTTTTTTAAGAGGGCCTAGTTCCCTCTGGGCACTCTGTGGCCACCAGCTGAAAAGCCATCACACCTCCCCAGCCGGCGCTCTCCCCAGGGTGAAGGCGAAGGGCGCAGCACGGTGCGCAACCCCGCGAGCAGGGCTTACTTACCTTGGGTGGGTCGAAGAGCTCCAGCACGCGGTCGGGGCCATCGGGGCCTGGCGCCCGGCGCAGAGCCAGCCTACCACGCTGCCAGCGTGCCCCGCTGTCCATGGAGGCCTCGTCGGCCAGGCTGTAGCGCAGCGCCGCCTCCTTCAGCGCCTCGGGTGGCGGCTCCCGGGCCAGGCTCCAGGGCAGGAGCTTCTTGGCCAGGCCGGGCCGGGAGGGGGTCTCAGCAGCCTCTCCGGGGGTCCCGAGGGCGGCAGCGGTGTGGGCCGCTGGCAGTTCCCCTGCCGAGCGGCGGCGGAAGATGTGGCGGAGGCTGCGGCGAAAGTGCTGGAAGGAGCAGGGCCCGGGCGGCCGCGGCGGGGCCAGTTCCTCAGAGCTGCGGGCCTTGGGCAGGCCAGGGGCGGCGAGGCCGGGGCCTGGCTCTGGGGACGCCTCGGCCTTGGCGGGGGGCCCACGGCCTGTGTCCCGGTAGTCGCGGCCCGGCGCGCGGCCGTCACGCACCTCCCGGCAGAAGTAGCGCTGGAAGAGGTCGGTGAACTGCAGCGACACCAGCTCGGCACGCAGCGGCGCGTGCTGCGGATGCTCACGAGCGAACAGCCAGTACTGGCGGGCCAGCTCCCGGGCCGCCGCCACAGCGTGCAGCTCACAGAACTCGCTCCAGCCCCGCGGGGCCGGCGCCAGGGAGGCCGAGGGCGGGGAGGAGGCCGAGGAGGGCTGCAGGGCAGGCCCGTTCATGGTGGAGACCCAGGTGGTGCGGCGGGGCTGAAAGACATGTGGGTGGGGGGCGACAAGGAGTGAGCAGGTGGGCAAGCAGGTGACGGCCCGTCACACACCGTGCACCACAGCAGAAATCCGACACGACCTAACACCCAATGCTGGTGAAGATGCAGGGAAACACACACTCTCCTACCAAGTGGCATTCTGTAAGGGGCATGGCCAACTTGGGAAAATTGATTCTAGACTCTGGAATCTTGCTTTTGAAGGACAAAAACTGTATGATCATCTCAATAGATGCAGAGAGAGTATTTGACAAAATTCAACATAACTTTATTATAAAAACTTTCAACAAATGATATGTTGTACTTAACACACTGAAGACCCTATATAAAGGCTGAGTTCGGAGGCTCACGCCTGTAATCCCAGCACTTTGGGAGGCTGAGGCAGGAGGATCGCTTGAGCCCAGTTTGAGACCAGCCTGGGCAACATGGCAAAAGCCCATCTCTCCAAAAAGACAAACATAAAAATGAGTTCACATTGTAGCACACGCACCTGTAGTCCTAACTACTTGGGAGCCTGAGGAAGTCAGGGCTGCAGTAAGCCATGATCAGCCATTGAACTCCAGCCCAGGCAACAGAATGAGACCCTGTCTCAAAAAATAAATAAATAAATAAAATAAAGACCCTACATGATAAGCACACAGCTAACATTGCACTTAATGGTGAAAAGTTGACAACTTTTCCTTTAAGGCCAGGGATGAGAAAAGGATGCCCACTCTGGTCACTTCTATTTAACACAGTACTGACAGTCCTAGCCAGAGCAATTAGGCTCTAGGAATCCCACTTTTAAGTATTCAAGAGAAACACTTGCTCCCTGCTACATATTTCCTGCCGCAACGTTTATAATGGGGAAAAACTCTAAGAGACAACCTAAATGCCCACCAGTTGGAGACTGGTGAAAGAATCTGGCCCATCTATAGGCTGGAAGACTCTGCAGCAGGGGGAAAGGGTGAGGAAGACCCACGCCACCACCTCTGGGAGAGCTCCAGGGCTATTCACTAAGTGAAAAAGCAAACAGCAGAACAAGACACGCTAGACGATCCCATTTACATGAACATACATAAAACCAAACTACTAACGTTTATGTGTACACAAACATTTTGTAAATGGTGGGCAAGAAAGGTCTGGCAGAAACAAACCCATCCTGAAACAGTGGGTATTTCTGGGGAGGAATCAGAACTGGGGTGTGGGGATGGTGGGGATGGCGGGGAAGTAACCAAGAAGCTTGTTACTGCTTATCTCTAGCAACAATGGCTGAGAACACAGATTCTGGAATGTGGATTCAAATCCCAGCACCAGCCAGACGTGGTGGCTCATGCCTGTAATCCCAGCACTTTGGGAGGCCCAGGTGGGTGGATTACTTGAGTTCAGGAGGTAGAGACCAGCCCGGCCAACATGGTGAAACCCCATCTCTACTGAAAATACAAAAATTAGCTGGCTGTGGTGGCACATACCTGTAGTCCCGCTACTCAGGAGGCTGGGGCGGGAGAAATGCTTGAATCCGGAGGCGGAGGTTGCAGTGAGCTGAGATGGTGCCACTGCACTCCAGCCTGGGTTACAGAGCAAGACCCTGTCTCAAAAAAAAAAAAAAAAAAAACCCAGCAACCACTACTTACTGGTTATGGGACCTTAAGTGACTTATGTGACTACTCTCTGCCTCAGTTTCCCCATCTGTAAGAGGGGAACCATGATCATGACTACTTCATAGGCATATTATAAGCATGAATTGATAGACGTAAAGCCCTAGAACGTAGAAAGTGCTTAATAAAGACTGGCTGCTATTATTGTTATTTCCGTGTTGCAATGAGAGTATATTAATGGTGTCTATAAAATATAAAATGGGCCAGGCGCAGCAGCTCATACCTGTAATCCCAGCACTCTGGGAGGCTGAGGTGGGCAGATCACCTGAGGTCAGGAGTTCGAAACCAGCCTGGCCAACATGGTGAAACCTTGCCTCTACTAAACATACAAAAATTAGCTGAGTGTGGTGGTGCGTGCCTGTAATCCCAGCTACTCGGGAGGCTGAGGCAGGAGAATCACTTGAACCTGGTAGGCAGAGGTTGCAGTGAGCTGAGATCATGTCACTGCATTCCAGCCTGGATGACAGAGCAAGGCTCTGTCCTGGAAAAAAAAAAAAAAAAATCACACACCAAAAACAAAAACAAAAATAAATATAAAACAAAAAATAAAAAGGAATAAATTAACAAAAGTCACAAGGGGTCCAGAGGGATTTCCTGCACTGACAGGGGACCCTCAGGACTGGCAGACCTTTGCCTGCCCATCTCAACTGGGGCATCCTTCTCCTCCCGTGGCCAGAGGACCTTTCCTTAGGCACAACATCACCAGAATGACACTGAGATCCCCCACCCCTCTGCTGTCCGCGGTGCAGAACAGCTGGGACCTCTGTGGGTACTATCCTTCCTTCCTCATGACCCTGGTTGGGCCTGGGCCCCTGCTGGCGACCACATGTCCATGTCTGCTCTTCAAGATGGAGAAGAAAAGCTCTCCCTACTCGGGCACAAAACGGGGCCCCAGATCCCTGATATCAGCACACCCTGAATGAACAGTGGTGCCACTCCAATGACTCTCTCCCTGGGCAGGGGAGGTGGCTGCACAATAGCCAGAGCCACAGGGGCCTGGGTACAGTCACTGTCTCCAACCACGCCCTCCTTCATCCTCCCTTCAGGTATTACTGAGGGCC
Source organism: Rhinopithecus roxellana (assembly GCF_007565055.1). NCBI lineage: Eukaryota > Metazoa > Chordata > Mammalia > Primates > Cercopithecidae > Rhinopithecus > Rhinopithecus roxellana. Next base: position 94,470,507 of record NC_044558.1, read on the forward strand.
TACTGTGTGCCAGACACCAAGCTAGGCCCCGGGATACCATGGTGAACAGCACATACGAACACTGCTCTCCCAGGGCTCACATTACAAAGGGGGCCACATATTGGCTGTGTGGCTCCTGACACCTGACTAAACCTCTCTGAACCTGGATTTCCTTATCTGGCACCAAGGTAGCAGCATGGCATCCACCTTGCAAGGTGTCTGTAGAGAACCCATGAAAGGGAAAGCAAGGTGGAGATGCGAACCTGCAAATGGGGTTCTCTCTGCCACACACCCCTCCACAGGCACTGTCTCTGCATGTGGCCATGTCCCACTGGGCATGTCTGCAGGGCAGTGGCAACGAAGGGTCCCCCTGCCATATGAGGCCATGGTGGAGCCCCCATGGCCGATCTCCTCAAGAGACCCCAAAAAGCAGAAGTAGGTGCCTCTGCCCTCGCTGGAAGGGGGCGATGCATAGTCGACAATCATTTGTTTGTTTGTTGTTGTTGTTTTTTTGAGACAGAGTCTTGTTCTGTCACCCAGGCTGGAGTACAGTGGCATAATCACGGCTCACTGCAGCCTAGACCTCCCAGGCTCAAGCTATCCTCATCTTGGCCTCCCAAAGTGCTAGGACTACAGGCATGCACCATGACACCTGGCTAATTTTTGTATTTTTTTGTAGAGATGGGGTCTCACTATGTTGCCCAGGCTGGTCTCAAACTCCTGGGCTCAAGCAGCCCTCCCACCTTGGCCTCTCAAAGTGCTGGGATTACAGGCATGAGTCACTGTGCCCTGCTATAGTCGACAGTTTTGTACATCACAGGGTCCTTGGGACCCGCACACAGTAGGTGCTTTGCAGTAAGTAGTCAGTAAAAGCTGTCAGGCAGATGGGAAGGGAGAGTAAGGGGCCACATCTGCCCTTGGCCATCATGTTCTTCCTGTCCCTGAAGGGGGAGGGTCTTACCCCTGCATGAGGGCACCTGTTCTTGGTCAATCCTACTCTTCCCCATACCCAGCCTTCACACAGGTGAGACAGGCACTGCCCTCGTGGCTTGGAGGATGCCCAGAGAGCTCTGATTCCAGACCCAGGCTCCTGCCCCACCTACACGATCTGCCTCTAGTCACGCCAGCTGCCTGTGGGTGTTGGCATGAGCCATTCCCTCTGCCCTGTCTGCTTCCAATTGCACATGAGAGAAGCCTATTCTGAGCTCCCAACTGAACTTGACCTTCAGCACACTGGTCACACTATCACTTGACAGGATGCTTTTATTAGTGACTATCTCTCTACCAGACTGAGTTCTATGAGTCATTCCCTGCTTCATCTCCAGCTCCTAGCATACAGCAGGAGCTCAATGAATGTCTCTTGAATGAATGAACATATGAATGCAAGAGATCAGTTGGATTTGCAAATTTGTGCTCTCCTGGCAGATGCATGGCAACCAGCATGAACCAACCTCCCCCGCCCCCTGGGCCATCCTACCTTCTGCGCAGCCCTGTACGTCAGAGTCTTGAAGCCCAACTGCAGTGCCAAACTCTGGCAGAAGCCTTCCTCAGAACAGCTGCACCCACTCCAGGTCCTTCACTGTCCAGGCAACGGCTGGGAAACCCCCCTCACTGGGCCCCTTCCACCAGTCCTCCCATAAGAACAATGGCATTTACTGAGCGTCTGTTACACATCAGACATTTTTCTTTCTCTTTTTAGAGACAGGGTCTCACTCTGTCTTCTAGGCTCGAGTGCAGTGGCACAATCATAGCTCACTGCTGCCTCGAACTCCTGGGCTCAAACGATCCTCCTGCCTCAGCCTCCAGAGTAGCTGCGACTACAGGCTCATGGCACCATGCCAAGATCACATTAGGCATTTTTCTAACTACTTTTGCAAAACATTACCTCTCCCAGGGTTCCTAACAGCCTTAGGAGGTAGGTCCAACAATTACTTCCATTTTACAGATGGGAAAACTGAAACAGAGCAGCCCCATAGCTAGTGATCATAGAGACCCCCACACAGAGGGGACCCCCAAAATGTCTGATCAGTGCATAAATGCACACAAGAAGGGCTCACTTTCCAATGAATGCTTATTGGATGAATGAGTGAGTCCCAGAGGAGAGAATATAAAGGTCTCATTCAGCTCCAGTGCGAGTCAGGAGTCGGCAGTAGCTCTGTCCAGGTCCCAGACCGACCAATGATCAGGAAAACAGTCACAGGGCAAAAGGAAGAAAACAAAAATGAGAGGCTGGGCTCAGTGGCTCACACCTATACTATCAATACCTTGGGAGGCCAAGGCGGGAGGATTGCTTGAGCCCCAGAGTTTGCGACCAATCTGGGCAACATGATGAAACCCCGTGTCTACTATAAATACAAAAAACTTAGCCTGGCATAGTGGCTAGGCCTGTAGTGCCAGCCACTCGGGAGGCTGAGGCAGGAAGACGCTTGAGCCCGGGAGGTCGAGGCTGCAGTGAGCTATGATCACACCACTGCACTCCAGCCTGGGTGACAGAAACAGACCATATCTCTGTAAGAAAAAAAGAACTGATGTCTGCAGTGTGCTTGGCACGGGACTTATGAGTGGCTGCTGCTATTTTCTTACTATTACTGTTAGAAAAGAGCTCCAGCCTCGGAGTCAGGCTTGCATGCCACGGGAAGCCACAGGGGGGCCTGCCTCATGGGCTGGGCTGGGGGCGTCACGGGGAGTTGGAACAAAAGACCTTCTCAGGGGAGAGGCGGCTGCTCAGGCCACTCTGGGCAGGAAGTTGCCAGCCCAGAGCAGTCAGCTGCGGCCCAAGCTATGGAAGGGACCGCGCCAGGGAGGTTTTCTGGCCAGGAGGGCAGCCAGGCCACAGGAAGGTGACCCCTCTCTGGCCCTGGCTCTGGCCCAGGCAGTGGCGTTTATTGAATGCTTACTATATGCCAGGCGCAGATAAAAAGCAATTGATCAGATGGTGACAACCCTGGGATCAGGGCTGACAAGCTGTGGACAGGAAGCAATGATGATCACGCCAGGGGGACCTGCAGCCCCCAGGTTTCCACTGTAGGGTATGAGTTGGGGGCAGAGTGTCTTTGGGACACTTCTATCCCAGCACAGAGCTTCGGTGGAGCCTGGTCAGCCAGAGAAATCAACCGCCTTCCCCACAGAGGGGCCCCAGCACCCAGGAGAACCCCTCACCTACACAGGCTTCCTTCTGGGGCAGGAAGCTCCCAGCTATGGGGGTCTCCAGGGTTTCCCTAAATCCTGCAGCCAGGGGAGGGGCAGGATGATGTGGAGAAGGAAGATTTTAGCCTGCTGCCTCCTGGTCCCCCACCCCCAAGTGCCTCCCTGCAGCAATTAACGTGGAGGCAACTAGCTGCACGCCCACCAGCCGGGGCTGGGGGTGTCCGCATCTCAGGACTCCAAGCTCAGAACACAACCAGGTCCACCAGAGGGCTATTGAGGGCCTCAAAGCAGCAGTGGTGCCTGGTGCTCCCCAAGAAGCACAGCCAGCCTGAGGTGCCCTGGAGCCAAGTCAGTGAGAAATCACAGGACCCTGAACAGCTGGGAACCTGGCTGAGCTGTGGGGTCCCCTTAATCCATGGCCCCCCGAGATCAGGGCTTCTCAGTCTCTCCTCTATCTAATCACCCTGGATAATAGTATAATTCCGGGAGGCTAAAATTTTCCTTTTAATGATCAGGCCCACACGCAGAGAAAGCCTTTATCCATGCTAGGAATTCCCCCTGCCGAGGCTTAGAGAGTTTTTTTTTTTTTTTTTTTTTTTTTTTTTGAGACAGGTTTGACTGTCACCCAGGCTAGAGTGTAGTGGCATGATCACAGCTCACTGCAACCGCGACCTTGTGGGTTTAAGCACTCCTCCCAAGTATCTGGGACCACAGCCATGTGCCACCATATCCAGCTTTTTTTTTTTTTTTTTTTGTAGAGAGAGGGTCTCACTGTGTTGCCCAGGCTGGTTTCAAACTCCTGGGCTCAAGCGATCCTCCCACCTTGACCTTCCAAAGTGCTGGGATTATAGGTGTGAACCACTGCTCCCAGCCTGGGGAAGAATTCTTTAAGTGTGGTCAATGAATTTAAATTGGGCCAGTCCAGAGCCTCCACTCTCCCCTGCCCCAGCTCACAGACATAGGCAGGAAGTCTCACACCTTCAGAGGGGACACTTCCTCCAGGGAGCTCTCCCAGTTGAATCTAGGCCACAAGGAACATTTCTATCTTCCCCATGCCTAGCACCAACTGTTCCAGGAGCCCAGACCCTGTGTCCTAAGGAGGCCCAGAGAGTTGTGGGATTCTGACACACACTGCCTGGCAGGTGGCCTGCTGCCCTTTCACAGCATTTAAGTTGCCAGATGCAGAGATGCCCACGGGAAGTGGGGGGTGAAGGCAGGGGCCCTGGGGAGGCAGAGAGGTGGGTTCTACACCAGGCCACGGGGTAGCCGGCAGGGCACTGATGCACCCTTACTGGGGTCACCTTGTGCCCCGGGGACATTTATCAGGCCAGCGCAGTCTGCCAGAACAGGAAATGTCCTCTGGCTTCCTCTGCCCACACTGCCAGCCTGACATCCCAGCCACCGCCCCAGCTAGGTTTCAGGAGGTAGGGAAAACCAGGAACCATCTCCCTGCAGGAAAGGCAGCACCGTTAGAATCCCACACATCCCCCATCCCAAGGCCGTGGCTTCTTCCTTTCACTGCCTCTGGGTTGAGGGCAGACAGGGGAGACCCTAGGGGGGCAGCCTCTGGGTGAACCTCCTCCCCACATGCTGCTTGGGGACATCAGGAGGGACATGCATAAGCCCTCAATTACCTCACTTCTCCCAGCATACACTGCCCTCTCTGGGCCTCTCCTCCTTGAGATGACACCAGTGTATGAGCTCTGAAGGGGCAGATCCCATGTCAGAGGTCCCCTTGTGTGTCCACCTCCCTGATTGATCACATTCCCAGTCCCCCAGCCAGGGCCCCCCATTGGGTGCCCTGTGAGTCAGCCCTTGTGAGCAGGGCATAGACTTCCTCCCTCCCAGGCCTCCCTGGGGACACATGTCCTGGGCAGCAGCCGGCTCCTCCCTGGCCAGACGGGGGGCAGCCACATCCGGATGGGCCCCCAGGGGCTCCAGGCCTGGCTCACAAGGAAGCCTGTGGCCCAGCCCTGCTGGCCGACCCCTGACAGGGTGGCGTGGGAGGAAAAATCTTCTATCCAACTGCTCAGCTGCTGGGTTTCCGGCTGGGGCGGGGAGTGGGGAGGGCGCCAGGAGGACCTGTTCCCCTGGGGAAGTGTCCTTTGCCCCTGCTGGGAGGAAGGACGGCTAGTGGTGGCCAGCAGAATCCTGGAGCCCTGGTAGAGGGACGCTGGTCATCACTCCGGTGGCAGGGCCCCCCTGAGCCCCCAGTGGTGGCCCTGGTCCTGCTGCCAGGCCTCAGGACCTGCTTAGTCTCCAAGGGATCTCAAGCCCCGGGAAGCTGGGGAGTTGGGATGCAGGACTCCTGGGTCCAATAAAGCCTGACTCAGCAAGGGACCCCAGCTGAGTCACTTCCCTTGGGCAGCCTGCCCGCCTCAGTTTCTTCGGGAAGGGTGTCAGTGAGGAGTGGGGTCTTGCAGGGAATGAGCAGCTGGCACTGCACCTCTGGACTCGCCGAGGCAGGCGCCTCCGGTCTGCTAGACGGAAGCACCTTCCTGCCTTGCCTCGTCAAAGATGCTGAACGCCCGCGGGCCCTTAGGGACCATTTTCCCAGGAAACCTGGCAATTAAGGGCCAGCCCCTATTGGACATGAACACCAATGGCTTGCACTTATTGAGTGCCAATTGCATGCCGGGCACTGTGCATGCCTCCTCTTCTCAAAACCACCCTAACAGGGAGTTGGCATCACCCCTATTTCATAGACAAAAAGACCTGTGGCTCAGAAAGGCTAAGGGACCAGTCCAAGATCACACAGCCAGAGCAAGTACAGCCAACACAGTTCCAGTCCTGACACTGTACTTCACACACCCACCCTGGAGAGGCTGGAACTCTTGGCTTCCATCGGGCAGGCGAGGTCCAGACCAGAGACGCCAGGTAAACCTGCCTAGGACCTCACACCTGGAAGCTGGCAGAGCCCAGATTCGGCTCCAAAGCCCATACTGCTACCAGGCAGAAGTGGGAATTTAGCAGGAAAAGCCTCTCGTTTTAATAATAGCAATAATATCTACTATTGTTAATTGAGTGCCAGGCTCAGTGCTCAGTACCTTATGTGCCATGTCACAGCAAGCGCACAGCTGTTAAAGCCTTTCACAGATGTTGTCTCAATTGCCTCAGACAGGTTAAGTGACCAACCCAAGGATTCCCAGCAATGGGAGACCCTTATGAACACCAGCCCTCAGAAGGGTGTGGGGTCATGTAAACTGGGTCCCAAAGGTGTTTTCAGCAAAAGGAGCTGTATTGGCCCAGACTGTGGGACAGCTCCCTACTATGTCCCTGAGACCCCCTACATTGACCCTCCCCACCTTGGCTAGGGAGGGCACCCGGTCTCCCCTCCCCAGAGACAGGTGGCACTGAGACTGGCAGCTAGGAGGTCCTTCCAAGTGCCTCCGGCTCTGCTCCACCCAGGATATGGAGAATGTCCGGGGATTGCACAGCGGGACCCAGAAATCCAAGGGCCCAGCAGTCCTGTGGGATCTGATTTGTACTGAAAAGTTTTATTTATTGGAGAAGGAGGATCAGGTCCAGGTTTGAGAGGCATGGAGGTGGGGGGATGAAGAAGGAAAGCCAGCAGAGCTAACACCCAAAACAAAAAAGATCATTCCACCCCAAGGCTACTTCTCTTTCTCCTGACCAAGCCACTCTGGACACTGCGAATTCACTCATTCATGGTTCCCGTGACCCTAAGAAGTAGGTAATATTAGCACACCCATTTCACAGATGAGAAAACTGAGGTGGGGCAGTTAAGCAAGGCCTCATAGCTAAGGAAGTGCCCAGATCTTCAAAATTTTGCTCCCAAAGACCCAGGAAATTCCAGTGCTATGTATGCAAGAGATGCTCAAGGAAGACCGCTGAAGGAACACCTCATAGCCAATAACAGTAACACTAATGAAGGCGATGATAAAATCACCACTACCACCACCACCACCTGCAACTGAACCCTCTTTGCCAGACAGCAGGTGCTCATTACACACTGGCTCATTAAATCTCCACTGCAAACCTGTCATTCCCCCATTTTACACAGGGGGAAACTGAGGTTCACAAGAGTCACTTGCCCACGCCTTCAGCTGAATGGAGGCAGTAGGAGCAGCAAAACAGTCTCCAGGACCCTCCTCACTATCCTCCTTCGCTTCCTGCCGAGCCCCTGAAGACTCTGAGCCCCCAGCTGCTGATGCTCTGGGCCAGCCCCTTCCCAGCTGGCCATTCTGTGGCCCACGGGGACTCACAGAAGTTCTAAGAATGCTCACCCTTTGGCTCAGAAGGATTTTCCCTCCCAGAGGGGAGTTGTGGGAAAAGGCTCAAGAAAAGTGCACTAAAAACCCTTCCAACTTCCCCCAGTAGGCCCTGGTTCTCATCCCCAGAGCCCAGCCTGCCCAGGTGGCCTCTGCCGGCTCTCCCTCCACGAGGGCAGGTCCCGAGGAGCCTCCAGAGCTGTTTCCACTCAGGCAGCCAGGTCAGTGATGGGAAACCCAGACACAACCTGCGCCTGCATCCCTGGAGATCCACCCGCCCACTGCCCTGGCAGGGGCCCTGAGGCCTGGCTGCTGGCTGGTGTTAGAGAACTGTCATCTCCCCAGCGAGGGGCTGCAGGTCAGATCTCCGTCCCTCCTGCCACCAAAGCAGGCCCTGCAGACATCGCCTTGCCGGGGCCTCTACTCGGAACCCCCGACCAGATTTCACTTCCTCCCACTCAGCCCAGCCTGGCCGTGCCCCTCCCTGGAGGCCCCCAGCTGCAGGCAGTGACCTCCTCACCTACATCATTGTGGCTGGGAATGGGGAAGAGAAACAGGAGAATGAGGAAACTAAAGAAAAAAAGAAGCGGGACAGGCAGGAAGACCCTCCTCTCCAGTTCCTCAAATGCAGTCCCCCTCCCTCAAAACAAAGCTCCCCTGGCCGGAGGGAGGGAAGGGAGGGAAGGGGATTTCTGCACTAGGCATCAGAGGCCTCTGAAATACCCTCCCTACCGTGTGGATCCAGAAGACCAACACACACTCCGGACGTTTTTTGGTCGGGGGATTCCCCGGGAACCCCAGGCCAGAGGTGTGAGAGGATCAATCCCAGAAACCTGTGTCTGGGACGCCTAGCCCTGGTGAACCGCCCAGCTCAGCAGCATGCGGGGGCCTGGCCTGGCCCACCTCGCAGTGCTGGGACTGGGGAGAGGGGCTTCCTGAATCAGGGCGCTACCCTCTTAGCCACATGGTCCGGAATGGGGTGTGGGGAGGACCGGCGCATCCTCCCCCGCTGCCCCCACACCCAAAGGCTCATCTGTGCTCACGGTCTCAGTTTGACTACTTTCACTTTCAGGGTAGCAATGGGTGACCCCCGACCGCTCCTCCCCAGGCACAAGTTGAGGGGAGGGCCGCCCCCAATCGGCGAGGCTACTGTAGGGTGGGCTGGGGGCGTCGGCGATGCCCTCTCCCCCATCCCACGGCCGCAGTTACCCCAACGCTCTCCCCAACACGTGTGTGGGTGGGGTAGTGGCTGAGTGGCTGAGTGGGGGTCGTAGGCGCTGGGAGCCGTCACCCCGGAACGCCTCCATCTGAGTTAGCTGCAGGGCAGTATTTTGGGCTGGGGGTGACGCGCACAGCCCGGACATAACTGGACACCGGGCCTCCTCTTTCCCTACGAAAGCCCGCCCGGCCCCGGAGGAGGGGAGCGCGGGCAAACGCGGGCTCACCTGAGAGACAGGAGCTCTGGGCCCGGCCGGCCCATGGCGTCGCGCGCCCCCGGGCCCCCGAAATCCCGAGGGGGCGGGCGGGCCCCCGCCCTGGGCGCGTCCTCACCCGCGCGCCGGCTCCTCGCTCGCGGCTCGCTCAAGCGGGGCTCAGGCAGGAAACCCGGGCTCGGAAAATGGCCAGCGCCTCATCATTTCCGCCGCCAGCGCTTGACAGTTGCGGGAGGATGCGCCCCCGGGCCGCCGCCGCCGGGGAAACTTTGCAGCGGCCGCCGTCGCCACCGCGGGCCGCGACAGTCCGGGCGGGCAGCCGGGCGGAGGCGGTGGCCCGGGCCCATGCCGCCCCGCGCCGTTATGTAAAGAGGAACCGGCCGTGCGAGCGGAGCCCGGCGGGGGAGGGCGGCCGCGACAGGGGCGGGGCAGGGACACCAGGAGCCACGCCTCAGGCCGCGCGCGAGTCGGAGACTCGGCTGGAGGGGCGGGCCATGAGGGCGGAGCCAGGACTGGCCCCGCCTACCAATTCTGCTAGTCCGCGACTGCCCGGGTCTGAGGGCTCTCCTGGCGCGAGTCTGGAAAAAGACGAGGCCTTGCGAAGCCACGCCCACCACGTGCCCACCTGATTTCGAGTCCCACAGCCTTTAGAAGGAAGGAGGATCGGAGGGGCGGGGCGACCTTAGCCCCACCCACTCAACGCCGGCAGGTCACCAGGTGCCTCAGCGCCTGGAGGCGGGGCCAGATGAAGGGGCGGGGCCTAGGGCGGGCGGGGTCGAGCGGCCTGGCCTCCAGGGGGCGCGCCCTTGCTGACTCCCTCTTGCAGGGCCTTATCAGTGCCCGCAGGGCTGGGCAGTGCAATAGCGACCACGGCTTTCATCATCGCCCGGGGGAGGGAGCCCAGCTCTGCCCGGTGCTGACTATCTGCGATCATGCTGACCTGACCCGCCACGGCCCCAGGCCCCCGATTTGGGTTCTGGTCCCAGCCCTCAGCTTCGCCTTTGCTACAGCCGATGCCCGTATAGACCAGCCTCCCTCCGGCCACCCGTCCTGTCCCCCAGTTCTAGGAGGGGTGCATCTTTCTCCAGGAATTCCTCTCGGACCGCTGGCTTCCGTGGACTCTGCGCCCACCCCCCTGCTCGCCCCCGGGCTACTTACATTTTCTCCAAGGCCTCATGGGGAGCTGAGACTGACAGTGGGGTTCCCCCTAGTCCGGAGTGGGGCATGCTCTCAGCCAGCCTCTCCCCCAACATGTGGGAGGTCGGGGAGGGAGGAATGTACTCTTCTCCCCCTCCCCCAACAGGAAACAAGTCGCCCACGCCCCCAGCTTGGAGGGGCCACCTCAAGCCTTCCCGGGCAGCAAATGTCTCCATTCCACTGCCTCCCCCTCTTCCTACCCAGGCAAATGACTTGACTTCTCCGTACCTCCACTTCCTTGCCTATGAAATGGAAATAATGTGTACCCACTCTCCTGGCAGTGAGAATTAAGTGAGTTAATGCATTAAAGCAGTTATCTCGAGGCTTGGCTCCAGGAAGCGCTCTGTGTTAAACAAACCGGCCCGAGCCCTGGCCTTAGAGCTACAGGAAGGGGTTCCCCATAAGGTGGGGATTTCCAGACTCTAAGTAGATGGGGGAAGGGAGCCAGTCTGCTACAGGATTCCTGGTGTCCAATGACCTTGAAGAAAAGGACCACAAAAATCTGCTTTCCGCGCATAAGTACGAAATACCTACTATGTGCCGAGCACTGTTGTAGGTGCTGGGAACACAGCAGTGAACAACACAAATATCTCTGCCTGCGTGGAGCTGATATTCTAGTGGGGGGACATAAAGGCACGAATAAGTAAGAGGGATCAGTTATGACAATTACAAAACAGTTATGGGATGGAGAGCAGGAAAGGGGTGTCTTAGAGCCGGGACTCAGGAAGGACACCTCTGAGGAACTAACATGTGAACTTAGAATCCCCCCACAAGAAGAAGGATCCAGGTGCTATAACGTCTGAGGGAAGAGCATTCCAGGCCAAAGGAACAGCATGTGCAAAGGTGCTGAGATGGGAATACATGTGGTGCATTGGAAGAAAGTCATAAAGGCAGTGGTGACACCCATACTGATAAGAGATGATGTTTCAAAGGTGGACCCATCAAATGGTGTCTTGAAGGTCTTGGTGGGGACTTTGGGAATTATTCTGAGGGCAGAAGGGTGCGATGGAGGGTTGTGAGGAGAAGGACCTGTTGAGCGTGGGATTCAAGCTGTTCACACAGCATCTGAGGATGTGGGAAGAGGGGTGGGGTGGGGGAATGTCAATGAAGTCTAAACGAGGCCGGGTGCAGTGGCTCACACCTGCAATCCCAGCACTTTGGGAGGCCGAGGCCAGCAGATCACCTGAGGTCAGGAGTTTGAGACCAGCCTGGTCAACATGGTGAAACCCTGTCTCTACTAAAAATATAAAAATTAGCCGGGCATGGTGGCAGGTGCCTGTCATCCCAGCTACTGGGGAGGCAGAGGCAGGAGAATCACTTGAACCCCGGAGGTGGAGGCTGCAGTGAGCCAAGACTGCATCACTGCATTCAAGCCTGGGTAGGCTCTGTCTCAAAAAAAAAAGTCTGAATGGATCATCCCATATTATTTGATCACTTTCTTATACCTGGGGACACTGAGGCCAAGAGAGGACAGTTACTTGTCTGTAGCCATGCACCTGCCAGGCAGCACCCACAGAGCAGCCTGGTACCCAGCCAATGCCAAATGGCTGCTGAAATCTGCCAGCCACAAGCACTTTCCCTCTCACTGCCCAGACAGCAGCTCTGCTGACTTAAATTGGGACTTGTGGTTCTTCCCCTTTTTAATCACGGTTCAAACCTTCTCGCCTGCCAGATTTCTCGGAGGCCCAAATTGGTTTCCTTCCTCACTTAGTCGCTTCTTGCCGGCATCCCCGCCGGAGTCCAGTTTTTTGTTTTGGCGCTCGCTGAGACCCCAAGACTTCTTACTTTTTGTGTTTATTTTCCCTTGGAAAGGCAAAGGGATTCCAACAAATAACCTTCCCATCACCATGCCCTAGATTTGAGAGTGCCGCTGCCACGAGCACAGCGAGGTCGTCATCGCCACTGGGAGGCCGGCGAGCCACGGCTCTTCCCACTAGGCAGGTCACTGGGGCCCAAGGAGTGAAAGAGTTATTCAAATTCCCACGACTGATCGGTAGCTCCCGGAAACAAGTCAGGCCATCTTAGGGGAGTAGGTCCAACCGCCCTTCCTCCTTGCTGTGAAAAACGCCAACACCTCCTGCTGGCCAAGTTCCAGAAAGCCGAAGACTCGCAGGATTAATAACAATTACAACACAAGGGTCAATAGCAATAAATTAACAATGATCAATGCTATTCATATTTCTATTAGCAATTAGTATTAATAATAATTTTAATAACAAAAGTTAATTAGTACAAACACAAATACATAAGTGCTTGAGGTGATGGATACCTCATTTACTCTGATGTGATAATTACATATTGCATGCCTTTATCAGAATACCTCACATATTCCATAAATATATGCACCTACTATGTACTCATAAAAATTCAAAAAGTGGGCTGGGCACGGTGGCTCATGCCTGTAATCCCAGCACTTTGGGAGTCCAAGGCGGTTGGATCACAAAGTCAGGAGTTCAAGGCCAGCCTGGCCAATATGGTGAAACCCCATCTCTACTAAAAATACAAAAATTAGCCAGGTGTGGTGGCGGGTGCCTGTAGTCCCAGCTCCTCAGGAGGCTGAGGCAGGAGAATCACTTAAACCCCGGAAGGGGAGGTTGCAGTGAGCTGAGATCATATCACTGCACTCCAGCCTGGCGACACAGCGAGACTCCGTCTCCAAAAAAAAAAAAAAAAAAAAAGAGTTCTCTGTTCTGTATCTCCTAGCTGTGCAGTCACATAGATTCTCTGGGTCTCAGTTTCCTCATCTGGAAAGTGGGGACAGTGACAGGACGACAGGACTGACCCCACTGGGTCGAAGGGGAGAATTTGGTGAAAAAACACATTAAGGGCTTAGGAGTCGGGGAGGTACTTCCACATAGCAACGACTGATAAAGAATGTTGAATATACGGCCGGGCGCGGTGGCTCAAGCCTGTAATCCCAGCACTTTGGGAGGCCGAGACGAGCGATCACAAGGTCAGGAGATCGAGACCATCCTGGCTAACACGGTGAAACCCCGTCTCTACTAAAAAATACAAAATAATAGCCGGGCGAGGTGGCGGGCGCCTGTAGTCCCAGCTACTCGGGAGGCTGAGGCAGGAGAATGGCGTGAACCCGGAAGGCGGAGCTTGCAGTGAGCTGAGATCCGGCCACTGCACTCTAGCCCGGGCAACAGAGTGAGACTCCACCTCAAAAAAAAAAAAAAAAAAAGAATGTTGAATATAGTGCGGGCGCCATGGCTTATGCCTGTAATCCCAACACTTTGGGAGGCTGAGGCAGGCAGATCACCTGAGGTCAGGAGTTCGAGACCAGCCTGCAATGTGGCAAAACCCTGTCTCTACTAAAAATACAAAAACTGGCCGGGCGCGGTGGCTCAAGCCTGTAATCCCAGCACTTTGGGAGGCCGAGATGGGCGGATCACGAGGTCAGGAGATCGAGACCATCCTGGCTAACACGGTGAAACCCCGTCTCTACTAAAAATACAAAAACTAGCCGGGCGAGGTGGCGGGCGCCTGTAGTCCCAGCTACTCGGGAGGCTGAGGCAGGAGAATGGCGTAAACCCGGGAGGCGGAGCTTGCAGTGAGCTGAGATCAGGCCACTGCACTCCAGCCCGGGCGACAGAGCGAGACTCCTCCTCAAAAAAAAAAATAAAAAATAAAAAAAAAAATAAAATAAAATAAAATAAAAATACAAAAACTAGCTGGGCATGGCAGTAGGTGCCTGTAATCCCAGCTACTCGGGAGGCTGAGGCAAGGAGAATTGTTTGAACCCAGGAGGCGGAGGTTGCAGTGAGCCAAGATTGCACCATTGCACTCCAGCCTGGGTGACAAGAGTGAGACTTCGTCTCAAAAAAAACAACAAACGAAAAATGTGATTATAATCTATGACTGGGTGTGAGAGTCCCATGTCCCTCGAGAGTTGTGAAGAGCAGTGGCCACAAAGACCAGCCCTGTGAACAACAGACCTTCACACCCCTTTCACCGATGCAGACACTGAGGTTTGAGAGCAAAGATCTTGCCCAGGGTCACCCAGCCAGAGTGGAAGCCTTGGTGTCTGCATCTGTAAAATGTGCTTCTGCAGGCCTGGGCCACAGGCGAGGAGGAGGCCCGGGGACCTGGTCTGGCCCCTAGCTGGGCAATGGCTACTGCTGGCGTTTCCCCTGCCCGAGTTTCCATCACAGCACTGCTGTGCAACCTCCAAAGGTCCCCTCTTGCTGCCAGTAAGAGGCTCCCACTTTGTGAGCCTCAGTATCTCTGGCTTTTCAAATGGGCGTGATAGTAGTTGGGTGAAGGGAAATGACATTGTGTAGGACACTTTGTCCCTAGTGACCTTTAGCGAATGTGCAGGGTGCTGAGTGTTATCAAAGGACACTGCAGCACACTGGGCTCCTCCTGGCTGTTCCTCAAACTCACCTTCATGCTCCCACTTCAAGGCCTTAGCACTGGCTGTTCCCTGTGCCCGGAATGCTCCTCCACCAGATGTTTTTGTTTTGTTTTGTTTTGTTTGAGACGGAGTCTCGCTCTGTTGCCCAGGTTGGAGTGCAGTGGCTCAATCTTGGCTCACTACAGTCTCCGCCGCCTCCTGGGTTCAAGTGATTCTTCTGCCTCAGTCTCCTGAGAAGCTGGAATTGCAAGTGAAAGCCACCAGGCGCAGCTAATTTTTTGTAGTTTTAGTAGAGACAGGGTTTCACCATGTTGGCCAGGCTGGCCTCGAACTGCTGACCTCCGGCAATCTGCCCGCCTCAGCCTCCCAAAGTGCTGGGATTACAGGCGTGAGCCACCGCGTCCAGCTGTCTACCCTTGCTTTCCTCACTCCCAGGAGATGTCTGACCGCCCACCAAACCTAAACCAGCCCTGCCTCCATTGCTGACCCTCTCCATCTCTCTTCTGCTCCTGCTTTTTTTCTTTCTTTCTTTCTTTTTGTTAGAGACAGGGTCTCACTCTGTCACCCAGGCTGGAGTGCAGAGGCACAATCATGGCTCATTGCAACCTTGAACTCCTGGGCTCAAGGGATCCTGCTGCCTCAGCCTCTCAAGTAACTGGGACTACAGGTGCATCCCACCATGCCTGGCTAATTGTTTCTATTTTTTGTAGAAACAGGGTCTCTCCATGTTGTCCAGGCTGGTCTCAAACTCCTGGGCTCAAGTAATCCTCCCGCTTCGGCCTCCTAAAGTGCTGGGATTACAGAAGCCACCGTGCCTGACTTGCCTCTGCGTGTTTTTCCTTCCTCACCCTTGTGGTCCCCTGACTTCATACCAGAATCATTCACTCATCTGTTTATTGGCGGTCTCTTTCCCCCACCCCCAGGAGCAGGTCAGCTGCACTCAGCCAGGCATTTGTGTCTGTCTTGCTCACTCTTGTGAGCACAGTTCTTGGCACATAACAGGTGCTCCTGGTGGCTTAAAAACAGTCCACACTTCTTTGACACACCTCCCTTGAAAAGGTGGAACTTGATTCCCCTGCCCTTGAGTGTGGGCTGGACTTAATGACTCATTTCTTTCTTTTTTTTTTTTTTTGAGACAGAGTCTCGCTCTGTCGCCCAGGCTGGAGTGCAGTGGTGCGATCTCGGCTCACTGCAACCTCGGCCTCCTGAGTAGCTGGGACTATAGGCGCGAGGGACCACGCCCAGCTAATTTTTTGTATTTTTAGTAGAAACAGGGTTTCACCGTGTTAGCCAGGATAGTCTTGATCTCATAACCTCATGATCCACCTGCCTTGGCCTCTCAAAGTGCTGTGATTACAGGCGTGAGCCACCGCACCTGGCCTTAATGAGTCATTTCTAACAAAGAGACTAAAGTGGAAGTGATGCTGTGTGACTTCTGAGACTGAGTCATAAGAAGCATTTAGGCTTCTCCTTGTACTCCCTTGAGCCGTCCACTCTGGGAGAAGCCAGCCACGGTGTCTTAAGGACACCCAAATAGCTTTATGAAGGCCCACATGAGGAGGAACTGAGGCTTCCTGCCACCAGCCAGCAAGGAACAGAGACCTGCTGGCAACAGCCAGGACTGAAACCATCACTTCCAACCATCCTGGAAGTGAATCATCCAGCCCCAGTTGGGCCCCAAATGAGAACAGTCCTAACCCATTTTTGTTTGTTTGTTTGTTTGTTTATTTAAGAGATGGGGTCTTGTTACATTGCCCAGACTGGAGTGCAATGGCTATTCACAGGCACGATTCTAGTGCACTATAGCCTTGAACTTCTAGGCTCAAACAATCCTCCTGTCTCAGCCTCTCAGATAGCTGCGACTGCGTGTGCGTGCCACCAGCCCACGTTTTGGACTATAATCTTATGAGTGAGAGACCCGGAACTACAAGCTAAGTCAGATTGCATGTGAATTCCTAAAACCATATGAGATAATAAATGTTTGCTGTTTTAAGCCAGTAAACGTGGGAGTGATTTGTTACCCAGCAATCAATAATTAACACAGAGCTCAAGAAACCTTGGGGGGCCAAGCAACCAACCCTTTTCCCACCCGTTAGGGTCCAACAGAAACCAAGAAGGCTCAGGAAATGGTCCCCCTTTGTCAACACACATCTGCCCCAGGCCAGAAAATAATTACATTACTGGGTCCTTCCCTATTTGCCTGGACGGGCAGAACTCCCACGGCAGATTCCTGGGCTCAGGGTCTGATCTGCTGAGCTCAGGTGCCTGATGTCATCTCTCCCTGTGCTTCCTTCCCTTAGCTTCGGTTCCGTTTTCTGTCCTCCCAGTGCTTTAGAAGCTAAAATTGCCACAAGTCCTTCCCTAAGAAAAGCATGAACAGTATTTACAATCTGGACTCCATTTATGGAAGCGTGCGCCACACTGAGAACATCACAGGCCTTATCTCTTCCACCCCAAATGAAGGGTTTGCTATTCATTTTCCCATTTGTCAGATGAGGGAACTGAGGCACAGGGCAGTGAAGTGAGATGTCCACGTCACATGACTGGTGATGGAGCAGCTGGTGTGGACTAAAGACTGGTCTCACTGCAGCGCCCTACCTCTTAACCACCTACTGAGTCCAAGTAATAATAAAAAATGGTAATAATAACAATTAATGACTGAATTAGTGATTAATTATTATTATTATTTTTTTGAGATGGAGTCTCACTTTGTCGCCCAGGCTGGAGTGCAATGTCTTGATCTTGGCTCACTGAAACCTCCGCCTCCTGGGTTCAAGCGATTCTCCTGCCTCAGCCTCTTGAGTAGCTGGGATTACAGGTGTGCATCACCACGCCCAGCTAATTTTTGTATTTTTAGTAGAGAAGGGGTTTCTTTATGTTGGTCAGGCCAGTCTCGAACTCCTGACCTCGTGATCTGCCTGCTTCGTCCTCCCAAAGTCCTGGGATTATAGGCATGAGCCACCACGCCCAGCCCAATGATTAATGATTAATTAATGTTCTTTTTTGTCTTTTTTTTTTTTTGGAGACAGAGTCTTGCTGTCCCCCAGGCTGGAGTGCAGTGACTCGATCTTGGTTTACTGCAACCTCTGCCTCCCGGGTTCAAACGATTCTCGTGCCTCAGCCTCCCGAGTAGCTGGGATTACAGGCATGAGCCACCACGCCTGGCTAATTTTTTGTATTTTTAGTAGAGATGGGGTTTCCCCATGTTGCCCAGGCTGGTCTCAGACACTTGACCTCAAGTGATCCACCCACCTCAGCCTCCCACCTGCCTCAGCCTCCCACCCACCTCAGCCTCCCAAAGTGCTGGGATTACAAATGTGAGGCACCTCACCCGGCCTAATTAATAATTCTGAGTGATTAATGAATTATTAGAGGATTATGTGCCAGGCACTACTCTGAGGGCTTAGTTAAGGTGGATTACAATGTACTTTGCCCAAGTGTAAGGAGAGAATGTTGTTTTCCCCCATTTGACAGAAAGGAAACTGAGGCACGAAAGATGAAGTGACTTCCCCAACTCACAAGGCTGGTAAATGGCCCCGCAGCAATTAATACCCAGGCTCCCCAGTTCTGATCTTCACCAAAAACAGCAGCGGCCGCGCACCCCAACCCCAGGCTCCCCCTTCCACCTCCCCCCTCACCTCAGCCTGCGAGCCACCCCCTCTTCCGCTAGCCCGGGGAATCTGGTTTCTGGGGGAAGTGACTCAGTGGCCTGAGGCCCAGGAGATAATTATTCACTTCCAATCCCGGTAATTAGAGGCCCTAATAGCTCCGCAGAGGACGTACAACCCAGTTACCCAAGCCGTCCCCACTCCGACCCGGGATCAACGTGGGGCACGGGAGCTCCCCGTGGCCGGGACTTGGCTGCAGTCCCAGGCGGCGGGCCCTGCGGGTGGTAGCGTGCGGTGGCAGCCGCTCGGTGGCAGCCGCTTGCCGCGGGGCTCTGGCGCCCCCTGGTGGCTATGGGGCAATCGAGGGCTGGGAAGCGAACTAAACTCCCCAGCCTGACTCCTCCTCCCGGAAAGAACCCTCCTCCTGGATTCCCCCCAAACCTTCCCGGAAGCTTCCCCGGCTCCAGGTTGGATGCCTCTCATCCACCATCGAGTAGTCATTAACGTTGAGAACACGGGTTTGGGGACGGCTTAATGGCTAGCTTCTCCTTTTAGTGCTGGGTCACCTTGGGCAAATGACTTGGGCTCTCTGAGCCTCAGTCTCCTCATCTGTAAAATGAGAACAAAGAATGGGGAAATCAGTGGGGCGTGGTGGCTCACGCCTGTAATCCCACCACTTTGGGAGGCCGAGGTGGGAGGACTGCTTGAGGCCAGGCGTTCAAGGCCAGCCTGGCCAACATGATGAAACCCTGTCTCTACTAAAAATACAAAAATTAGCCTGACGCAGTGGTGCATGCCTGTAATCCTAGCTACTTGGGAGGCTGAGACAGGAGAATTGCTTGAACCTGGGAGGGATAGGTTGTAGTAAGCTGAGATAGTGCAACTGTGCTCCAGCCTGAGTGTGACTGTCTCAAAATAAATAAATAAATAAATAAATAAACAAATAATGCTGACTATTACTAGCTAAACCTGTTCTCAGGTTTTTTCTTTTACATTGAGGAGTGGATTACTAAGAACAGCTTAATCCTTCCTGCCACATTTAATCTACATTAAAAGAAACATCAAAGCCAGGCGCAGTGGCTCATGCCTGTCATCCCAGCACTTTGGGAGGCCAAAGAGGGTGGATCGCCTGAGGTCAGGGGTTCAAGACCAGCCTGGGCAACATGGCAAAACCCTGTCTCTGCTAAAAATACAAAAATTAACCAGGCGTAGTGGTGCACGCCTGTAATCCCAGCTACTCGGGAGGCTGAGGCAGGAGAATCGCTTAAACAAGGGAGGCAGAAGTTGCAGTGAGCTGAGATCATGCCATTGCACTGTAGCTTGGGCAACAGAGCGAGACCATCTCAAAAAAAAAAAAAAAAGAAAAAGAAAAAAAGAAGCATCAAAATGTTAGCTAGAGCCAGGTGAGGTGGCTCATGCCTGTAATCCCTGCACTTTGGGAGGCTGAAGTGGGAGGATCACTTGAGCTCAGGAGTTGGAGGCCAGCCTGGGCAACATAGTGAGACCCCCATCTCTAAACAAACAAAAATGTTAGCTAAGTATAGAGCCAAAATAATTGAAAACAGGCACACAAACAGATACTTGTACATGAATGTTCATAGCAGTGCCATTCACAATAGGTAAAAGATGGAAACAACTCACATGCCCACCAGTGGATGAATGAATCAGGACAATGCTGTCTATCTATACAATGGAATATTACACAGCCATAAAAAGGAACAAAGCATTGATATATGCTGTAGCATATGTGGATGAACCTTGAAAGCATCATGCTAAGTGAAATAAGCCAGTCATAAAAGGACAAATATTGTATGATTCTGCTTATGTAAAGTATATAGAATAGGTAAACCCATAGAGACAGAAAGTAGACCAGTGGTTGCCATGGGCTATGGGCAGCGGGAATGGGAAGTAACTTCTAATGAGTATGGGGTTTCCTTTAGCAGTGATGAAATGTTCTGGATCTAGACTGAGATAAGTGATGGTTGCACAACATTGTGAATGTACTACATTTAGTTAATTCATGAGGCTGGGTGCGGTAGCTCAAACCTGTTAATTCTAGTATTTGGGGAGGCCAAGGTGGGAGGATTGCTTGAGCCTAGGAGTTAGAGAACAGCCTAAGCAACAGAGTGAGACTCATATCTCTACAAAATAATAATAATAATAACAATAACAACAATAATAATAATATTTGGGCGAGGTATAATGTGCCTGTAGTCTCAGCTACTCAGGAGGCGCGGTGGTGGGAGGGTCACCTGAGTCCAGAAGCTTGAGGCTGCAGTGAGTGGTGATGGTGCCCTTGCACTCCAGCCTGGGTGACACAGCAAGATTCTGTCTCTAAGTAAATTAATACATTTAGTTAATTCATTAACTAAAATTAATTCATTTTGTTATGTGAATTTCACCTTAATTTTCTAATGTGGAAAAAGGCGTTAGGATGCACCCTGCCCTCTCTATTCCTTCAGCCCTATCCCCCCACCCCACCCCCATCCTCCATCCCCCATCCCGTTCCCCAGGTGATCTTGACCCCAAGATGCAGATGTGTGGCAGAGGCTGGGAAGTTCTCCCGCCACACCCCCAGAACCTGGCAAAGACTGGGGCTGCTCCCACAGAGGAGGTGACATATTTATGGGTCATTCCTCGCCTGCAAATCAGCCAGGGTGGCTTCCCAGTCCTAGATCACCACCCTTGAGGCCTCCTGAGCAGCCCCTTGCCAGCCCAAAGAGACTTACGCAGGACTTGAGGCCACAGAAAGGCATGGGGGTGCCAGCCCCTGGAGCTTGTCCACCTGCGCCCTCTGCGCTGGAGGAGGCAGCAAGCAGGGCCTCTCTGGGGAGTAAGATGTCAAGATGCTCAGAGAGGGGCAGAAGGTGTCAGAGGGCACCGGGTGTAGTGGCTCACGTCTGTAGTCCCAGCACTTTGGGAGGCCGAGGCAAGCGGATCGTCTGAACTCACGAGTTTGAGACTAGCCTGGGCAACATGATGAAACCTCCATCTCTCTCTTCCTCTCTCTCTACATATATATATATATGAAAAGAGGGTGCCAGAGGGGGAGGCAGGAGTTGAAGTCATGGCTGGAAGGGCCCTGAGGCAGGAGGTGCCCTGAGCCAGCAAGCGGGGTGCAAGGTGCAAGGAGCTGCACTTTCCTCTGCCCTTTGTGGGGTGGGGTTCTCAGGCCTATCAGACCATCAGTCACCCAGATGGAAGGGGATTATCATCAGAGCCTCAGGCGCCTGAGTCACTTCCTTTCAGAACTCAGACGCCAGCTCCCCTGGTCTGCGCTGGGGATGGGCTTCAGCTTATTCTTGGGCCAAGAGCAGGACACTATGGCCAGCTGCCTGGGTGCGCCTCAGGGCTCTGCCACATAGACCCGCTGTGTGACCTTGGGAGAAATCACTCCATGTCTCTGAGGCAACTGGGGCCACAGGGCCACGGAGAGGAGGAGAAGAGAGAGGGGAGTATTTGGCAACACTGTTAGAAGCAGAAGTAGAAAGAGGAGGGTGGGGCTGGAGGGTGGGGAGCGCAGCTGACCCCACGTTTCCGTGCTGGGAGCCACTCACCGTGAGGCCAAGGTCAAAGTGGACATGGGCTGTGGCTGCCTGACTTCCACTTGTGCTGGTAGAAGCACCTGATTTTCCATCCAGTCGAAGTTCAAGATGTTCTCTGGGGCTAACCCTCCCTCCTATGCCCCAGTGACTGGTTCAGGGGTGGGCAGGTGGCCCCACAGGGCCAATGAGCCTCAATTCCAGGCTTTAACAGCACAGTTGGATAAGAAAATACCTCATTTTGGCTGGGCATGGTGTCTCATGCCTGTAATCCTAGCACTTTGGGAGGTCAAGGCAGGTGGATCTCTTGAGGTCAGGAGTTCGAGACCAGCCTGGCCAACATGGTGAAACCCCATCCCTACTAAAAAGTAAAAAAAAATTAGCTGGGGTGTGGTGGCACGCCTGTAATCCCAGCTACTCGGGAGGCTGAGTCAGGAGAATTGCTTGAACCTGGAAGATGGAGGTTGCAGTGAGCCAAGATTGTGTCACTGCACTCCAGAGGACATGAGCTCGGAATTTCTGAGGGCTGTCTTGCCTGGGAGTGAACACACTCATAGCAGAGCAAAGCCCAGAGACAGAGAAAAACCATCTTGATGACAATGTCTGTGCACCTAGATCCAGCCATACCTGAAAGCAGTCACTCTTGGACTTCTCAGCTCTGTGAGTCAGTCATTTCTTTTTGGCTGAAGCCTGTTTGTGTGCAGCTTTTAGCCACTTGGCAATGGCCAGAGAACAGCACTGGGTCCTCGTAGCAATCATATCACCCAAAGGTCCTTTGTGGGCTCCTCGTACCTGAAACAGGAGACTGGGATGGTCCTGTTTGCATCTACTGGGCTGACTGGAATGGCCCTGGGGTTGAAAGTTTGCAGCACCAGGTGGCAGAGGAAGGCTGAGAGGAGTTGGGGTCCCATAAGGTCAAGAGAATACACTACCCCTCAACTTGAGATTTGCTGAGCCCCTACTATGTGCTAGGACTTTTCTAGGCACTGGGGATACAGTGGTGAACACAACAGACGTGGTGTTTCTTCTCATGATAGGCGGTTGGAAAGTGAATCCTTAAATACAAAGTGACAAGTTAAATACCCTTAAATACAGAGTGACAAGTTCATGGGCCATGAAGCTCACTGAATCCTTTTAACAATCCTTATCATCTCCATTTTTCAGATGAGGAAACGGAGGCTCACAGAGGGGAGGTGTCTTGCCCAAGGTCACACAGCTACTCAGATTCTAAGCTGGGGTTTACTTGCTTGCTGTGTGACTTCAGGCAAGCTGCATCACCTCTCTATTCTGGTTTCTTTATGTTTTAAAACAGAGATAGTAAAGTCTTTCCTAATTCTCAGCATCATGATAAGAAGCAAAACCCGCAACAAGTGCTCAGTAAACATTAGCTATTATTTTTATTTTATTTTATGTCTCTGAGATGGAGTCTTGCTCTGTCACCCAGGCTGGAGTGCAGTGGCGCAATCTCAGCTTGCTGCAAACTCTGCCTCCTGGGTTCAAGTGATTCTCCTGCCTCAGCCTCCAGAGTAGCTGGGATTACAGGCGTGCCACCACACCAGCTATTTTTTGTATTTTTAGTAGAGATGGGGTTTCACTATGTTGGCTAGGCTGGTCTTGAACTCTGGACCTCAGGTGATCCACCCGCTTCAGCCTCCCAAAGTGCTGGGATTACAGGTGTGAACCATCGCACCCAGCCTATTTCCCCTGTTTTACAGATGAGGAGGCCAAGGCACAGAGAGGTAAAGTGACTTGCTGAAGGACACACAGTTTGCAAATGGCAGAGTGGGGATTAGAACCCACTCATGCATATTAAACCCATTAATTTCCAGCCTAAAGCATGGTTACAAGTTGCTTTTTACTATTTTGAATTTTTTTTTTTTTTTTTTTTGAGATGGAGTCTCGCTCTGTCGCCCAGGCTGGAGTGCAGTGGCCGGATCTCAGCTCACTGCAACCTCTGCCTCCCGGGTTTATGCCATTCTCCTGCCTCAGCCTCCCGAGTAGCTGGGACTACAGGTGCCCGCCACCTCGCCTGGCTAGTTTTTTGTATTTTTTAGTAGAGACGGGGTTTCACCATGTTAGCCAGGATGGTCTCGATCTCCTGACCTCGTGATCCGCCCGTCTCTGCCTCCCAAAGTGCTGGGATTACAGGCTTGAGCCACCGCGCCCGGCCTATTTTGAAAAATTTTGAGAGACAATCTCGTTATGTTGCCCAGGCTGCAGTGCAGTGGCTATTCACAGGCACGATCATAGCGCACTATGGCCTTGAACTCCTGGACTTAAGCGATCCTCCCGCCTCAGCCTCCCGAGTAGATGGGACTGCAGACATGCACCACCATGCCCAGCACAAGTTGCTTTATGAGTTTGGGGCTTTACCAGCAAATGAAAGACCTCCTCTGCTCTTCTGCAATCCTGGGTGCCACTCAGGAATCATGCCCGCCAGCCCCACCTCCCTTCAGCTCCTGACCCTGAATAGCCAGAAGGAAAATAAATCCCATGGAATCTATCTACAGAAGGCAGCCATTCTGGGCTTCTGGGCGGGGGTTTGGTTGGTTGTGGGTTTTGCTTAAGCAGTACTTGGATAGGATTCTTTGGATTTGAAGTGGAGGGTACTAGGTGGTTAGGAATACCGGCTTTGCAGGCACCTGTAGTCCCAGCTACTCGGGAGGCTGAGGCGGCAGAATCGCTTGAACCCGGGAGGCGGAGGTTGCAGTGAGCCAAGATCGCGCCATTGCACTCTAGCCTGGGCAACAAGAGCAAAATTCTGTACCAAAAAAACAAAGAATATCGGCTTTGGTGACCAGTAGGCTAGCACCGGCTCTGCCTCTTTTCTGTGAGAACACTGGTGCCTCACTCACCATCTCAGAGCTTTGGGTTGAGGATTCACGGTGAGGCACCGTGTCAAACGAACACGTCCCAGCCCCATACAATACCTCTTCTTTGCTTTGAGCAGGTGAAATTTAGAAATTGAAATTGCCCCGGCCGGGCGCGGTGGCTCACGCCTGTAATCCCAGCACTTTGGGAGGCTGAGGTGGGTGGATCACGAGGTCAGGAGATCCAGACCATCCTGGCTAACCCGGTGAAACCCCGTCTCTACTAAAAATACAAAAAATTAGCCGGGCATGGTGGCGGGCGCCTGTAGTCCCAGCTACTCGGGAGGCTGAGGCAGGAGAATGGCGTGAACCCGGGAGGCGGAGCTTGCAGTGAGCGGAGATCGGGCCACTGCACTCCAGCCTGGGCAATAAGCAAGACTCCATCTCAAAAAAAAAAAAAAAAAGAAAGAAAGAAAAGAAATTGCCCCGTGGGAGAAAATGTCCAGGAATTTGGGGGTCTGTAGCAGGGGTCTGGGGGGAAAATGAGAGGCCCCTTTAAAGGAGGGATGAAAGCATGAAGAGAGAGGTTGGCGATGCCAGCTTTTTTTTTTTTTTTTTTTTTTTTTTTTTTTTGAGACAGGATCTTGCTCTGTCGCCCAGCCTGGAATGCAGTGGCATGATCGCTCACTGCAGCCTTGACCTTCCAGGCTTGAGTGGTCTTCCTGCCTCAGTCCCCCAGTACAGGTGAATGACACCACGGCCACCTAATTTTTAATTATTTTTGTAGAGACGGAGTCTTGCTCTATTGCCCAGACCAGTCTTGAATTCCTGGCCTGAAGCATTCCTCCCACCTCAGCCTCCCAAAGTGCTGGGATTATGGGTGTGAGCCACCATGTCCCACGTGCCACCTTTTAAAGCAGGACTCATAAATGCTGCACTTGCCAGGTGTGGTGGCTCACGTCTGTAATCCCAGCACTTTGGGAGGCCAAGGTGGGCAGATTGCCTGAGCTCAGGAGTTCGAGACCAACCTGGGCAATATGGCGAAACTCTGTCTCTACTAAAAATACCAAAAAAATTAGGCGGGCAATGTGATGCCTGCCTGTAATCCCAGCTACTTGGGAGAATTGCTTGAACCGGAGAGGAAGAGGTTGCAGTGAGCCGAGATCGTGCCACAGCACTCCAGCTTGACGACAGAGACTCTGTCTCAAAAAAAAAAAAAAAAAAAAAAAAAAAAAAAAAAAAAAAAAAAAAATTAACAAACAAACAAAGAAGCAGCCTGCACCTGAGGCAGGGGATGAGCCAGCAGGACCTTCCAGGACTTCGGGACTTCAGCAAACTTCACTCACACACAGCTACCCAACCCTTGGCTGGTGCCTCCTTTCCCCTACATATATACCAGGGGAAGGGGACCCTTGAAGTGGAGGGACTCTGGCCCTCGCTATCGCTCCCCCTTCCTCCATGTCCTACCCAGTGTGGTGCCAGGACTGTGTGTTTGTGGTGGAGGATAATTTCAGTTCCCTCTTGCGAGTGACTGGCTCAGCCCACTTCTTGGGTGGGGTGGCCACGGTGGAAAGAAGCTCTGCCTCAGATCCCATCTGGACCACCATCTGCCCCTGCTGGTGGCTAGGTGAAGAAGAGCATCACTGGAAAGGGTCGGAAGACTGAGATCTGCTTGCTAAACAGCGGGGACAGGGGACACCAGCTCAGCCACTGACTCATGTCCTGGTCATTGAGCACCTGCTATGTCCCGGGCACTGCCAGGTGCTGAGACACAGCAGTGAACAAGGCAGACCAAACCCCCTGCCCTCCTGGACCTGCCTTCCAATGTGGAGAGAGGTCCACCAAGGGTACATCCACAGTTATCAAGGCCGGATACGTGACCTGCAATTGGCTTTTCCTGGTTTTTCTCTTATGTCACTGGCTATGTCTTCTCATCTCCTTTGTGGGTTCCACCTCATCTTCCCAATCTCCTGAGAAAAGCCCACAGGCCTCCCTGATGTCATCTCTCCTCTCCCCTCCTCTCTGCTGCAGCCACATGGCCTCCCGGTTGTGCTTCCTGCCTACGGGCCTCTGCACGTGCTGTTCCCTCTGCCAACAATGTTCTTCCCTGGCTATCTGCATGGTTTGTGCCCTTATTTCCTTCAGGTCTTTGCTCAAAGCCTGCCTTCTCAAGGAGGCCTTCCTTGGTCCTCTCCTAGTAAAATGGCAACCCCCGCAACCCATCCTCATGAATAATTCATATCCTCTTGCCCTGCTTATTTTTCTCCTGGGCTCTTAACTTCTCACTGCAAGCTCCGCCTCCCTGGTTCACGCCATTCTCTTGCCTCAGCCTCCTGAGTAGCTGGGACTACAGGCGCCTACCACCACACCTGGCTAATTTTTGTATTTTTGGTAGAGATGCGATTTCACCATGTTAGCCAGGATGGTCTCGATCTTCTGACCTCGTGATCCGCCTGCCTCGGCCTCCCAAAGTGCTGGGATTACAGGCATGAGCCGCTGCGCCTGGCCTTTTTTTTTTTTTTTAAACATAGAGATGGAATCTTGCTATGTTACCCAGGATGGTCTTGAACTCTTGGGCTCAAGTGATTCTTCTGCCTCAGCCTCCCAAGAGGCTGGGACTACAGGTGTGAGCCACTGTGCCCAGCAAAACTAACCATTTTATTTATTTATTTATTCATTTATTCATTTATTTAGAGACAGAGTCTTGCTGTGTCACCTAGGCTGGAGTGTGGTAGTGGCAGGATCATGGCTCACTGTAGCCTCGACCTCCCAGGCTCAAGTGATCCTCCTGCCTCGGCCTCTGAATAGTGGCACTCCAAAAAAAAAAAAAAAAGAAAAGAAAAAAGCTGAATTTACAGGTGTGAGCCACCGTGCCCTGCAAAACTAACCATTTAATTAATTGATTAATTTTTTTGATACAGAGTCTTGTTCTGTCACCCAGGCTGGTGTGGAGTGTTGTGATCTCAGCTCCCTGCAACCTCTACCTCCTGGGTTCAAGTGGTTCTCCCCCCTCAGCCTCCTGAGAACCCCAGAATTACAGGCAAGCACCGCCATGCCCGGCTAACTTTGTATTTTTAGTAGAGATGGGGTTTCGCCATGTTGGCCAGGCTGGTCTCAAACTCCTGACCTCAAATGATCCGCCTGCCTCGGCCTCCCAAAGTGCTGGGATTATAGGTGTGAGCCACTGTGCCTGGCCATTGCCTGTCTTTTTAACTTGTATCCCTGGTGCTTGGGGCAAAGCAGTGCCCAGTAAATACTGGTTGAGAGAATGGCTAATGGGAAGAAGCGAAGGCCTCTGACTTAGTGGGAGGGGAAGGGTTGGGGTCACAGACCGTCCTGAAAGAGGCAATGGCTGAGTGAAAGCTTAAAGGATGAGGGGTAACTGGGTGAAGGAGGAAGCCTCCTGGGAAGGGAACCAGCACGTGCAAGGGACTGGAGCATGGTGCACTCTGGGAAGAGAGGGAGGTCTGGCAGCTGCAGCGGAGCGTGAGGAGAGTAAACCACGTGTTAAGAGGCTGGAGGGGTAGCCAGCAGCCAGGCTATGGAGGGCCTTGTCACCCATGGGGCAAAGTCTGGACTTGCTCCCAAGGCCATTGGGAGCCATGGAAAGGCTTTGAGCAAGAGGGTGCCATGACTTGATTTCATGAAAGTTCTAAGAGGATCCCTCGGCTGCTCAGTGGAGAATGAACCGCGGAGATGAGGGAGTTGGGAGTGGCAGAAGGGAGGCTGGAGGGGAGGCTGCAGTAGTCGACCTGGGGAGAGATAGCGGTGTCCTGGGATGGGGAAGTGGTGGCAGAGATGGAGAAGTGATGGATTCAAGACATGGTTTGGAGGTAAAATCAGGACTTGATCTCGGTGGCCACAGCCCAGTTCTAGTTCCCAAATTCCCCTTTCTAGTTCTTCTAACTTACTGTCTTCTCTCCACACCTCTCCTGTTCCCAGCCACAAAGATGCTTGGGTGTTCACAGTAGCCCAGAGACACCCGACGGTCGTCAGTGGACGGATGGATGGATAAATCAAAGGTGGCATATCTGGCTGGTTGCAGTGGCTCATACCTGTAATTCCAGCACTTTGAGAGGCCAAGGTGGGTGGATCACTTGAGGTCAGTAGTTCAGTTCGAGACCAGCCTGGGCAACATAGTGAGACTCTGTCTCTATAAAAAATACACACAAAAAAGTTGCCTGGAGTGGTGGCATGCACCTGTAGTCCCAGCTACTCAGGAAGCTGAGGTGGGAGGATTGCTTGAGTCCAGGAGGTTGAGGCTGCAGTGTGCCATGATTGTGCCACTGCACTCCAACCTGGGGAACAAAACGAGACCTTGTCTCAAAAAAAAAAAGTCGGGTATCCATACAAGGGAACATGATTTAGCCATAGAAAATAATGAAGGAATGATACATGCCACAATGGGAGGAGCCTCGAAACCACGATGCTAAGACAAAGCCAGTTACACAGAAACATGTAGTGTTGATTCCATTCATATGACATGTCCGGAATAGGGAAACCCGTAGAGATGGAGAGCAGATGGCTGGCTGCCAGGGGCTGGGGGAGGGGCAATGGGGAGTGACTGCTTAATGGAATCAGGGTTTTTCCTTTTGGGGTGATAAAAATGTTTTGGAATGATCAATGCTTCTAATTATCAAAGTAAAGGTGAAAAATAAGTTTTGGAACTTGATAGAGGTGGTAGCTTCATAATGTTATGAATGTACTAAATGCTGCTGAATTGTTCACTTTATTTATTTATGTATTTACTTCAAGATGGGGTCTCGCTCCATCACCCAGGCTGGAGTGCGGTGGAGCAATCATGGCTCACTGCAGCCTTCAACCCCTGGACTCAAGCAATCCTCCCACCTCAGCCTCCTGAGTAGCTTGGAATACAGGTGCCTGCCACCCAGACAGGCTGTTTTTTGGGGGGTGCCAATTTTAAATAGTTTAATTTAAGACATTGCATTTTCCACTTACAATACAGTGCTTATAAACTACAATGTTACTTTCTTCCCCTGTGCACGTTCCATATAAGTGTTGAGAATGTCCAGTAATTTAGCAGCTCGACTTTATTTATTTATTTATTTAATTTATTTTATTTTTTTTTTTTTTTTTTTTTTTTTTTTTTTTTTGAGGCGGAGTCTCGCTCTGTCGCCCAGACTGGAGTGCAGTGGCTCAATCTCCGCTCACTGCAAGCTCCGCCTCCCGGGTTCACGCCATTCTCCTGCCTCAGCCTCCTGAGTAGCTGGGACTACAGGCGCCCGCCACCTCGCCCGGCTAGTTTTTTTTGTATTTTTTTAGTAGAGACGGGGTTTCACCATGTTAGCCAGGATGGTCTCGATCTCCTGACCTCGTGATCCGCCCGTCTCGGCCTCCCAAAGTGCTGGGATTACAGGCTTGAGCCACCGCGCCCGGCCTATTTATTTAATTTATTGAGATGGAGTCCCACTCTGTCACCTACGCTGGAGTGCAGTGGCGCAATCTCTGCTCACTGCAACCTCCACCTCCCGGGTTCAGGTGATTCTTCTGCCTCAGCCTTCCGAGTAACCAGGATTATAGGTGTGCACCACCATGCCCAGCTAATTTTTGTATTTTTAGTAGAGACAGGGTTTCACCATGTTGGCCAGGCTAATCTCGAACTCCTGACTTCAAGTGATTCACCTGTCTCAACCTCCCAAAGTGCTGGGATTACAGCTGTGAGCTACTACGCCCAGCCCCTAGCAGCTCAGCATTAAAACTGCCACATAATTTGTTACAAATTTGGGTTCTTCAGTGTTTTAGCTATGTGGAATCATGTGATCTTTATACTGGGGTTGGCTTAATCAACCTCTTAAATGGTTGTCCCTGAGGAAGTACCACTAGAGGGAGGAGCTCCATTACCAGGGACTCCCCCAGGTGAGCCTCCTGGCGGTCCTCCAGGACTTGGGTCCAGCTTGGTAATGATGGGGTTGCAGTCTTTCTCCAGCTCTTTCTGCTGATGTTCAATTTCTTCCTTGTCTGCCATCTGATTCTTATGGAGCCAGTTGATAATTTCATTACAGTTGTCAAGAATCTTCTGTTTGTCCTCACCATTAATCTTGCCTTGAATTTTCTCATCTTCAACGGTGGCTTTCCTGTTGAATGCATTGGATTCAAGTGAATTCTTGACCCTCTGCTTCTCATCTTTAGCTTTTTTTTTTTTTTTTTTTT
Source organism: Rhinopithecus roxellana (assembly GCF_007565055.1). Classification (NCBI taxonomy): domain Eukaryota; kingdom Metazoa; phylum Chordata; class Mammalia; order Primates; family Cercopithecidae; genus Rhinopithecus; species Rhinopithecus roxellana. The sequence goes on from NC_044558.1 coordinate 94,500,986, forward strand.
TTTGAGACGGAGTCTCGCTCTGTCGCCTGGGCTGGAGTGCAGTGGCCGAATCTCAGCTCACTGCAAGCTCTGCCTCCCGGGTTTACGCCATTCTCCTGCCTCAGCCTCCCGAGTAGCTGGGACTACAGGCGCCCACCACCTCGCCCGGCTAGTTTTTTGTATTTTTTTTTTTAGTAGAGACGGGGTTTCCCCATGTTAGCCAGGATGGTCTCGATCTCCTGACCTCGTGATCCGCCCATCTCGGCCTCCCAAAGTGCTGGGATTATAGGCTTGAGCCACCGCGCCCGGCCTAATCTTTAGCTTTGTACTGCTCATCTTCCTGGACCATACGCTCAACGTCCTCCTTGCTCAAACGGCCCTTCATTAGGTCAAACGGTCATTCATTAGTGATAGTAATCTTGTTCTTTTTTCCTGTACTATTTTTTGTTTTTTGAGACATTGCTCTGTTGCCCAGGCTAGAGTGTAGTGGTGCAAACTCGGCTCATTGCAGCTTCGACTTCCTGGGCTCAAGTGATCCTTCTGCCTCAGCATCCCCAAGTAGCTGAGACTACAGGTGCACCCTATCATACCTGGCTAATTTTTTTGTATTTTTTTGTAGAGATGGGGTTTCACCATTGTTGCTCAGGATGGTCTCAAACTCCTGGGCTCAAGTAATCCACTTGCCTCGGCCTCTCAACATGCTAGGATTACAGGTGTGAGCCACCACACCCAGCTTCCTGTACTTTTGTCCAGAGCAGAGACACTGAGGATGTCTCTGACATCAGTGTCAAGTGACTTCAGTGTGAGGAACACTGTCACACTGTCACAGGAGGTATGCCCATGAGTTCAAACTTGCCAAGCAGGCTGTTATCCTTGCTCATGGTACGCTGGCCTTCATAAACCTGAGTAAGCATGGCAGGCTGGCTGCCAGGGCAGGTAGTGAAGGTCTGTATCTGCTTGGTAGGAATGGAAGTATTATGCTTAACAAGGACTGTCGTGACTCAGCCAGCAGTTTCAATGAAAGGGAGAGAGGAGTGACATCCAGGAGCAATGAGTCTTGAATGTTTTCTGGTTTGTCTCCAGATCAGATGGCTGCCTGGGTAGCTGGATCGTAAGCAACAGCTTCATCAGGGTCAATGCTCCTATGCAGTTTGGTTTGTTTTTTTGAGACAGGGTCTCGTACTGTTGCCCACGCTGGAGTGCAGTGGCACAGTCATGGCCCACTGCAGTGTCAACCTCCTGGGCTCAAGTGATCCTCCCAGCTCAGCCTCCCAAACTGTTGGGATTACAGGCATGAGCCACCATGCCCAGCCTTCAGTTCTTTTCTATTGAAGAAGTCTTGGGCGAGCTCTGAATCTTGCAGTTAGAAGCTGAACCAGCAACCAGGGTGATGTCATTAATCTGTGACTTGTCTGGTTTGGCATCTCGAAGGGCTTCTTCTACGGGTCCAAGATGCCATGGAACAGGTCAGCATTCAATTCTTCAAATCAGGCATGGAACAGGTCAATATTCAATTCTTCGAATCGGGCATGGTAATGGAGGTATAGATGTCGATTCCTGCCTAGAAAGAATCAGTCTCAATTCTGGCCTGGGTGCTGGAAGAGAGAGGACGCTTTGCACCTTCACAAGCTGCATGAAGGCGTGGGGGCAGCTTTTTTTTTTTTTCTTTTTGAGACAGAGTGTCCCTCTGTCACCCAGGCTGGAGTGCAGTGGCCTGATCTCTGCTCACTGCAATCTCTGCTTCCCAGGTTCAAGCAATTTTCGTGCCTCAGCCTCCTTAGTAGCTGGGATTACGGGCACCCATCACTACGCCTGGCTAATTTTTTTACAATTTTTTTTTTTGAGATGGAGTCTTGCTCCTGTCACCCATGCTGGAGTGCAATGATGCGATCTTGGCTCACTGCAACCTCTGCCTCCTGGGTTCAAGTGATTCTCTTACCTCAGCCTCCCAAGTAGCTGGGATTTCAGGTGCCTGCCACCACACTCAGCTAATTTTTTTTTTTTTTTTTTTTTTTTTTTTGAGACAGAGTCTCGCTCTGTCGTCCAGGCTGGAGTGCAGTGGCTCACTGCAACCTCCGCCTCCCAGGTTCAAGCAATTCTTCTGCCTCAGCTTCCTGAGTAGCTGCGACTACAGGCGCCCACCACCATGCCCGGCTAATTTTTTGTATTTTTAGTAGAGTCAGGGTTTCATCATGTTAGCCAGGATTGTCTTGATCTCCTGACCTCGTGATCCACCCGCCTCGGCCTCCCTAAGTGCTGGGATTATAGGCATAAGCCCGTGCGCCCAGCCACACCTGGCTAACTTTTGAACTTTTGTATTTTTAGTAGAGATGGGGTTTTACCATGTTGGTCAGACTGGTCTCGAACTCCTGACCTCAAGTAATCCATCTGCTTTGGCCTCCCAAAGTACTGAGATTACAGGCATAAGCCACCATGCCCAGCCAGCTCTCCTGTTCTCACTGAGGTCCTTCTTATGCTTGCATGTGAGCTCAGCAGTGCAACGGCTGTCCATTTGGTTGCAAAGTCTTCTCCACCTTCTCCAGCTGTAGATTTGACCTCAAAAATTTCATCCTCAATAGTGAGGACTGACACTTCAAAAGTGCCACCTCCTGCACGCCTATAGTCCTGCTACTCAGGAGGCAAAAGTGGGAGGCTCTCTTGATCCCAGGAGGTTGAGACCAGCCTGGGCAACATAGTGAGACCTCATCTCTACAAAAAATTAACAAATTAGCTGGGCATGGTGGCAAACACCTGTAGTCCCAGCTATTCGGGAGGCTGAGGTGGGAGGATCACTTGAGCTCAGGAGAGCAATGTTGCAATGAGCCAAGATCGTGCCACTGCACTCCAGCCTGTGTGACAGAATGAGACTGTGTCTCAAAAAATAAAGTAAGAATAAGACAAAATAAAAAAATAATAATAATAAATAAAATAAAATAAAGTGCTTGGCCGGGCGCGGTGGCTCAAGCCTGTAATCCCAGCACTTTGGGAGGCCGAGACGGGCGGATCACGAGGTCAGGAGATCGAGACCATCCTGGCTAACACGGTGAAACCCCGTCTCTACTAAAAAATACAAAAAACTAGCCGGGCGACGAGGCGGGCGCCTGTAGTCCCAACTACTCGGGAGGCTGAGACAGGAGAATGGCGTGAACCCGGGAGGCGGAGCTTGCAGTGAGCTGAGAGCCGGCCACTGCACTCCAGCCTTGGTGGCAGAGCAAGACTCCGTCTCAAAAAAAAAAAAAAAAAAAAAAAAAAAAAAAAAAAAAAAAAAAAAAAATAAAGTGCTACCTCCCAGGTCAAAGATCAGCACATTTCTTTCAGCTCCAACCTTTTGGTTGAAGGCAGAAGCAATAGCAGCAGCAGTTGGCTTGTTGATAATTCTAAGTCCATTGAGACAGCAATAGTTCTAGCATCTTTTTGGCAGCCTGATGCTGAGTCATTAAAGTAGGCTGGCCCTGTGAGCACAGCATTGGTAACAGTCTTCCCAAGGTAGGCTTCTGCAATTTCCTTCATCTTTGTCACAACCATAGGGGACACCTCTGGATAGAAGCTTTTTGTTTTGAGACAGGGTCTCGTTCTGTTGCCCAGGTTGGAGTGCAGTAGCGCGATCATGACTCACTGCAGCCTTGACGTCCCAGGTTCAAGTGATCCTCCCTCCTCAGCCTCCTAAGTAGCTGGGACTAGAGGTGCATGCTACCACACCTGGCTAATTTTTGCATTTTTAGTACAGACAGGGTTTCAGCATGTTGCCCAGGCTGGTCTCGAACTCCTGGGCTCAGGCAATCCACCCGCCTCAGCCTGTCAAAGTGCTGGGATAACAGGCGTGAGCCACCACACCTGGCCTGAAGCTTTTTGTTTTTCCCTTGTTCTCTCCTTGGACCTTGGGCCTGCCAGCATCACTCACCACCATGAAGGGCCAGTGCTTCATATCAGACCAGACAATAGCATGATCAAATCCACATCCAATAAGACGTTGGCCATCAAAAACTGTGTTGTTGGGGTTCATTGCAACTTGACTCTTTTTTTTTTTTTTTTTTTTTTTGAGACTGAGTCTCGCTGTGTCGCCCAGGCTGGAGTGTAGTGGCGCGATCTCGGCTCACTGCAAGCTCCGCCTCCCGGGTTCCCGCCATTCTCCCGCCTCAGCCTCCGAGTAGCTAGGACTACAGGCGCCCGCCACCGCGCCCGGCTAGTTTTTTGTATTTTTAGTAGAGACGGGGTTTCACTGTGTTAGCCAGGAGGGTCTCGATCTCCTGACCTCGTGATCCACCCGCCTCGGCCTCCCAAAGTGCTGGGATTACAGGCTTGAGCCACCGCGCCCGGCCGGCAACTTGACTCTTTATGGCATCACCAATCAATCGTTCAGTAGCCACAAAGGTGGCATAGCTTGGAGTGGTTTGGTTTCCCCAATCATTGACAATTAACTTTACCTTTTTGTGCTGGACAATATGCACACAAGAGTTGGTGGTGGCAAGATCAACACTAAATGCAGGTCCCTTAGAAAATGGTTGCTGGCATGCAGGCCTGGCTCGGATTGTGAAGAGAGACACATGAACCCTAAAAGCAGTGGCCATATTCAATGAGACTCTAATTAAAAAAAAAAATTTAAATCCCAGCACTTTGGGAGGCCGAGACGGGCGGATCACGAGGTCAGGAGATCGAGACCATCCTGGCTAACACGGTGAAACCCCGTCTCTACTAAAAATACAAAAACTAGCCGGGCGAGGTGGCGGGCGCCTGTAGTCCCAGCTACTCGGGAGGCTGAGGCAGGAGAATGGTGTAAACCCGGGAGGCGGAGCTTGCAGTGAGCTGAGATCTGGCCACTGCACTCCAGTCCGGGCGACAGAGCGAGACTCCGCCTCAAAAAAAAAAAAAAAAAAATTTAGGGCCGGGCACGGTGGCTCACGCCTGTAATCCCAGCACTTTGGGAGGCCGAGTCGGGCAGATCACGAGGTCAGGAGATCGAGACCATCCTGGCTAACACGGTGAAACCCTGTCTCTACTAAAAATACAAAAAATTAGCCAGGTGCAGTGGCAGGCGCCTGTAGTCCCAGCTACACGGGAGGCTGAGGCAGGAGAATGGTGTGAACCCGGGAGGCGGAGCTTGCAGTGAGCCGAGATTGTGCCACTGCACTTCAGCCTGGATGACAGAGCGAGACTCTGTCTCAAAAAAAAAAAAAAAAAAAAAAAAATTGGAGAGATGGGATCTCACTGTATTGCCCAGGCTGGTCTCTAGCTCCTGGGCTCAAAGTGATCCTTCTGCCTTGGCCTCCCGAAGTGTTAGGATTACAGGTGTGAGCCACCATGCCTGGCCCTAAATTATTCATTTTAAAATGGTTAACTTTTTGTTTTGTGAATTTTACCTTAATTAAAAAAATGAATAAAAGGAACCCCCCACACCCAAACCCCCCCAAAAAAAGCCAGGCTCATGCTCTTTCAGCTCCAGCTGCCTCCTTCACCCAGGTCAACCTTTGACTCCAGCACCAGGGGCTCTGAGAACCAAGATTCGCAGGCCCCCTGGAATTTCCCCCACATTGAGGCCCATATGTCCATATGCCTGGCATTTTCCTTTCCTGGTGAATGTCTAGACTTGGGGACACTCCACCTTGCCCTTCCTGCCCTGGGAATGATGCCAGTGTTAGTGTTGGCCCAGAATCCAGGGGCTCCACTGATGCTGCCCGGTAGCCTTCTCCCTCCACATCTTCCCTCTGCACTGGCTTCACTATCAGGCAGGCTCTGCTCCTCCCACTTAACAGGGTCTCAGGTCTGAGCCTGGCTGGCCATGCATGGGTTACATGTCCATCCTTGAACCCCTCATCATAGCCAGGGGCACAGACCGCTCTGATTGCCCAGGCAGCGGGAATGGGCAATATGCCTTCCATGGAACTGTGTGTGTGTGTGTGTGTGTGTGTGTGTCTTTCTGGGGGTACCACACATCTAATCTCCAAGGTCCACACAGCCTGTCTCCCCTGAACAGAGTGAAGCCCAGAGCAGGGAGGGGCTTCCCTAGGATCACACAGCCAAGAGTCCCTGACCTGACCAGGCATTCATTTCCCCATGCCGTGGGTCAAAGGCTCAGGGACCTTCTCTCTGACTGTGACCAACAACAGATTGAGCCAGGGCAGACCTGTGAAATGTGAGGCATACACAAAGTACGGGATCTGAGTTTGCTGACAGCATGGTAGAAGTGGATAAGAGGTCTTGGGGAAGGGGACAGGGTGTGGGAAGCTCAGTGGGAAACCCTACCCTGCTAGAACATCCATAGCCAGGGCTGGGCTGGGAGCCTGCCTTCCCATGAGAAGGTGGGACTGTCTTTTTGTGGGTACTCTCTTCATCTAATAAGCACATAGCGAAGATCTGCTGTGTGCCATGTGCTAGGAACATGGCAGTGCTAAAACAAAAGCCTCAGCTTTCATGGAGATTACATCCCAGAGGTGTGCTCCATTCATCCCACAAGCATTTACTGAGCACCTACTGTGTGCTAAGTATGGAGACAGGTGTTGGAGATCTGGTGGTGGTCAAGAAGATAAAGACTCCTGTGTTCATGGACACCGAACAGATAAATAGACAAGAAACTTCTCAGGCAGTGATGAGAGCTGTGGAGAAAATGAAATCAGCAAGGGTTGGCAATGATGGGGGTGGCCATAGAGCGGGTAGTCAAGGAGGTCTTCCTAGAAGAGGTGATGTTGGTTATTTCACATGTAATGAGTCTCTCTGCATGTTTAAAACCAAACTTATACTCTTTTCTCTGAATCCTGGTCCTGTCCCCCTGCTCAAGTTGCTGAGATGTTCAGACCAGGAACCTGGCCACTGCCTCGATTCTTCCCATCCCTTCACCTCCCACTTCTAACTTGTGAACATATTGTACAGTTTTTCATAGCTGTTCCCTTTTCCAAGCCACCATCGTCTTTCACTTGGACCCAGTCAGCATCTTTTGCTCAGAATCTCAATGTTTGGGAGGCATCCAGGTTGTTGCATGTACTTCTTCTTCCTTTTTTTGAGATGGAGTTTCGCTCTTGTTGCCCAGGCTAGAGTGCAAAGGCGCGATCTCGGCTCACTGCAACCTCTGCCTCCTGAGTTCAAGCCATTCTCCTGTCTCAGCCTCCCGAGTAGCTGGGATTACAGGCATGCGCCACCACACTCGGTTAATTTTGTATTTTTAGTAGAGACAGGGTTTCTCCATGTTGGTCAGGCTGGTCTCAAACTTCCAACCTCAGGTGATCTGCTTGCCTTGGCCTCCCAAAGTGCTGGGATTACAGGCATGAGCCACTGTGCCCGGCCTCTTCTTCTTTTTTTTTTTTTGAGACAGGGTCTCATTCTGCCACCCAGGCTGGAGTACAGTGGCGTGATCACAGCTCACTGCAGCTTCAACCTCCTGGGCTCAGGCAATCCTCCCACCTCAGCCCCTCAGTACCGGGAACCACAGGTATGTGTCACCAAGCCTGGCTAATATTTTTATTATTTGTAGAGATGGGGGGGGGGGTCTCCCTATGTTGCCCAGGCTGATCTTGAACTCCTGAGCTCAAACAATCCTCCTCTCTTGGGCTCCCAAAGTGCTAGGATTATAGGTGTGAGACACTGTGCCCAGCCACTTTCCTTTTTTTAATTGTGGAAAAATACACATAACATAAAACTTATACCATTTTATCCTGGATCTGGTTTGGTGTTTGACAAACACACACACACACACACACACACACACCCCACACCCCACCTCTGATTTTAACCATTCTAAACTGCTAAACTGTACAGTTCAACGGCATTAAGTACATTCACTTTGCTGGGCAACTATCATCACTATCTAGTTCCAGAACTTTTTCATCCCCGCAAATGGAAACCTTGTGCTGGTTGGCAGTTACTCCTTACCTATCAACCCTGGGCAACCATGAATATTTCTTGCTCTATGGATTTCTCTCTCCTGGTTATTTGTTTTGTTTTGTTTTGAGACAGAGTCTCACTTTGTCACCCAGTCTGGAGTGTAGTGGCACAATCTTGGCTCACTGCAACCTCCACCTCCTGGGTTCAAGCGATTCTCCTGCCTCAGCCTCCCGAGTAGCTGGGACTACAGGCACATGCCACCATGCCCAGCTAATTTTTGTATTTTTAGTAGAGGCGGGGTTTCACCATGTTGGCCAGGCTGGTCTCGAACTCCTGACCTCAGGTGATCTGCCCACCTTGGCCTCCCAAAGTGCTGGGATTATAGGCGTGAGCCGTTGTGCCTGGCTCTCCTGGTTATTTAATGTCAATGGAAACTTTATTTCTTTTCATGGCTAAGCACTATTCCATCATATGGATGTACCATAATTTGTTTCTCCATATATCTGTGGATGAACATTTGAATTGTTGCTAGTTTCTGGTGTTTCTGGATAAGGTTGCTATGAATAGTCATATATAGGTCTTTGTGTGATCATGTTTTCATTTTCTTTTTCATAAGTACTTTGGAGTGGGATTACTGGTGAGTTTCTGTTCATTTTTTTTGAGACAGAGTGTCGTTCTCTCACCCAGGCTGGAGTGCAGTGGTGCAATTTCGGCTAACTGCAACCTCCACCTCCCAGGTTCAAACAACTCTTCTGCCTCAGGCTCCCAAGTAGCTGGGACTACAGGCACACGCCACCATGCCTGGCTAATTTTTGTATTTTCAGTAAAGACGGGGTTTTGCCATATTGATCAGGCTGGTCTCGATCCTGACCTCAGGTAATCCACTCGTCTTGGCCTCCCGAAGTGCTGGGATTACAGGTGTGAGATACTGCACCTGGCCTTTTTATTTTTATTTTTTGAGACGGAGTCTTGCTCCATCACCCAGGCTGGAGTGCAGTGGTGTGATCTCAGCTTACTGCAACTTCCACCTCCCAGATTCAAGCAATTTTCCTGCCTCAGCCTCCCAAGTAGCTGGGATTACAGGCACCTGCCACCAGGCCCAGCTACTTTTTGTATTTTTAGTAGAGATGGGTTTCACCATGTTGACCAGGCTGGTCTCAAACTCCTGACCTCAGGTGAATCCACCCACCTTGGCCTCCCGTAGTGCTGGGATTACAGAGCCACCTTGCCTGGCCGAGTTTCTATTCATTTTTACAAGAAATTGCCAATTTGCTTTCCAGCGTGGTTATACCATTCTACCTTCCCATCAGCGTATGGAAGTTCGGTTGTTCCACATCCTCACCAGCACTTGGTGTTGTCAGTCTTTTTAATTTTGGCCTTTCTAACTGGAACATGGTATTAGCTCATTTGGTTTCAATTTGCATTTCTCTGATGTGTAATGACACTGGGCATCTTTTCATTGCTTATTAGCCAGTATATCATATTATAGCTTTTTTTTTTTTTTTTTTGAGATGGAGTCTCATTTTGTCACCCAGGCTGGAGTATAGTGGCGCCATCTTGGCTCACTGCAAGCTCTGCCTCCCAGGTTCATGCCATTCTTCTGCCTCAGCCTCCTGAGTAGCTGCGAGTACGGGCGTACGCTACCAAACCCAGTTACTTTTTGTATTTTTAGTAGAGACAGGGTTTCACCGTGTTAGCCAGGATGGTCTCAATCTCCTGACCTCGTGATCCGCCCACCTTGGCCTCCCAAAGTGCTGGGATTATAGGCGTGAGCCACCGTGCCTGGCCCATATTATAGATTTTTATAAAATATCTATTAAAACCTTTGTCCTGGGCCAGGCGTGGTGACTCACGCCTGTAATTCCAGCACTTCAGGAAGCCAAGGTGGGAGGATTGCTTGAGTGTAGGAGTTTGAGACCAGCCTGGGCAACATGGTAAAACTCCATCTCAACCAAAAATACAAAAAAAAAAAAAAAAAAAATTAGCCAGGCATGGTGCCGCACACCTGTAGTCCCAGCTACTTGAGAGGCTGAGATGGGAGGATGGTTTGAGCCTGAGAGGCAGAGGTTGTAGTGAGCAGAGATCGTGCCACTGCACTCTAGCCTGGGCAACAGGACCAAACCCTATCTCAAACACACACACACACACACACACACACACACACACACACACACACACACACACAAATACTTTGCCTGTCTTCAGACTGGGTTGCTTTTCTTATTATTGGGTTGTAAGACTTCATTATATAGCTCTGGCATTTAGATTCTGTCAGATATATATATCAATAAATTTTTTTTTCCTCAGGTGGCGGCTTATCTTTTTGTTTCTCTGATGGTATCTTTCCTTTTCCTTTCCCTTTCCCTTTCCCTTTGCCTTCCTTCCTCCCTCCCTCTCTCTCTCTTTTTTAACAGGTTTTAAAAACAACCTTTATCTTTTTTAAAGTCAATATGGGCCAGGTGCGGTGGCTCATACCTGTAACCCTAACACTTCGTGAGGGTGAGGCTGGCAGATCACCTGAAGTCAGGAGGTCAAGACCAGCATGGCCAACATGGCAAAACTCCGTCTCTACTAAAAATACAAAAATTAGCCAGGCATGGTGGCACACACCTGTAGTCCCAGCTACTCAGGAGGCTGAGGCAGGAGAAATGCTTGAACCCGGAAGGCAGAGGTTGCAATGAGCCGAGATTGCACTCCGGCCTGGCCAACAGGGCAAAATCCTGTCTCAAAAAAACAAAACAAAACAAAAAACCCCAAACTTACTGAAGTCCAATTTTTAATGTTTTCTAGTTTATACTCTTTGAATCTTAACAAATCTTTATCCTAAAGTTGTAAACATTTTCTATTTTTTATTTTATTATTTTTATTTCCTTTTTTTTTTTTTTTTTGAGACGGAGTCTTGCCCTGTGGCCCAGGCTGGAATGCAATGGCGCGATCTTGGCTCACTGCAACCTGCACCTCCCGGGTACAAGTGATTCTCCTGCCTCAGCCTCCTGAGTAGGTGGGATTACAGGCATGTGCCACCATGCCTGGCTAATTTTTTGTATCTTTTTTTTTTTTTTTTTTGAGATGGAGTTTCGCTCTGTCGCCCAGGCTGGAGTGCAGTGGCGCAATCTCAGCTACTGCAACCTCTGCCTCCTGGGTTCAAGCAGTTCTCCTGCCTCAGCCTCTCAAGTAGCTGGGACTACAGGTGCACGCCACTACGCCTGGCTAATTTTTTGTATTTTTAATAGAGACGGGGTGGCCGGGCGCGGTGGCTCAAGCCTGTAATCCCAGCACTTTGGGAGGCCGAGGCGGGCGGATCACAAGGTCAGGAGATCAAGACCATCCTGGCTAACACGGTGAAACCCCGTCTCTACTAAAAAGTACAAAAAACTAGCCGGGTGAGGTGGCGGGCACCTGTAGTCCCAGCTACTCGGGAGGCTGAGGCAGGAGAATGGCGTGAACCCGGGAGGCGGAGATTGCAGTGAGCTGAGATCCGGCCACTGCGCTCCAGCTTGGGCGACAGAGCAAGACTCCGTCTCAAAAAAAAAAATAAAAAAAAAATAAAAAATAAAATAGAGACGGGGTTTCAGCATATTGGTAAGGTTGGTCTCGAGCTCCTGACCTCAGGCGATCCACCCGCCTTGGCCTCCCAAAATGCTGGGATTACAGGCATAAGCTACTGTGCCCGGCCCAATTTTTTGTATCTTTAGTAGAGACGAGGCTTCACCACGTTGGCCAGGCTAGTCTCAAACTCCCAACCTCGTGATCTGCCCGCCTCAGCCTCCCAAAGTGCTGGGATTATAGGCATGAGCCATCGTGCCCAACCTTATTTACTTATTTTTTAGAGACAGGGTCTCATTCTGTTCTCCAGGCTGGGGTGTAGTGGCGTGATCCTAGTTCACTGCAGCCTTGACCTCCTGGGCTCAAGTGATCCTCCTGCCTCAGCTTCCTGAGTAGCTGGGACTACAGGCATGTGCCACCACACCCAGCTAATTAAAAAACATTTTTTTTTTTTTTTTGAGATGGACTCTTGCTTTGTTGCCCAGGTTGGAGTGCAGTGGTGCATCTCGGCTCACTGCAAGCTCTGCCTCCCAGGTTCACGCCATTCTCCTGCCTCAGTCTCCCAGTATCTGGGACTACAGGCGCACACCACCACGCTCGGCTAATTTTTTGTATTTTTAGTAGAGACAGGGTTTCACCGTGTTAGCCAGGATGTTCTCGATCTCCTGACCTCGTGATCCGCCCGCCTTGGCCTCCCAAAGTGCTAGGATTACAGGCGTGAGCCACCACGCTCGGCGTTAAAAAACATTTTTTTTTAAGAGATAGATTCTTACTATTTTGCCCAGGCTGGTCACAAACTCAGGAGATCCTTCCAACTTGCTTGGCCTTCCAAAGTGCTGGGATTACAGGCGTGAGCCATTGTGCCCAGCTGCCCCTATTTTCTTTTAGAGATTTTAGAGTTTAGCTTTTATGTGTAAGAGTTTGATTTATTTTGAGTTAATTTTTATGTATGGCATGAGGTAAATATCAAGGCTATTTTTTTCTATATGAATATCCAGTTATTCCAGCTCAATTTGATGAAAAGACTACTCTGGATTTTTCCCTTCAAATCTCCATTTTTCCCATTACTTAGGTCCAAAAGTTGAGAGTCCTTTTCATTTTTATTTTTTATTTTTTTGTAGAGACGAGGTTCCACCCATCTCGGCCTCCCAAAGTTCTGGGACTGCTGGTATGAGCCACTGTGTCCAGCCCTGGGTAATATTTTTATTATTTGTAGAGATGGGGTCTCTCCCTGTGTTGTCCAAGCTGGTCTCAAACTCCCAGGCTCAAGTGATCCTCCTGCCTCAGCTTCCCAAAGTTCTGGGATTACAGGTGTGAGCCATACGTGGCCCTGGAGTTACTCTTTTTTTTTTTTTTTTGAGATGGAGTTTTGCTCTGTGGCCTGGGCTGAAGTGCAGTGGGGCTCACTGCATCTCAGCTCACTGCATCCTCCGCCTCCCAGGTTTAAGCAATTCTCTGCCTCAGCCTCCCGAGTAGCTGGGATTACAGGCGCCCACCACCACGCCTGGCTAATTTTTTTTTGTATTTTTAGTAGAGACGGGGTTTCACCATCTTGGCCAGGCTGATCTTGAACTCTTGACCTTGTGATCTACCCGCCTCAGCCTCCCAAAGTGCTGGGATTACAGGCGTGAACCACCGCGCCCGGCCCGTGGAGTTATTCTTAACTCCTTTTCTTCCTTTCTCTTGTAGCAGGACGAGCTGCAGACAAAACTCCTCAGACACTGAGTTAAAGAAGGAAGGGGTTTATTTGGCCGGGGACAGCGAAAAGACTTCTGTCTCAAGAGCCGAGCCCCCCTTTTAAGGGTTCACAACTCTAAGGGGGTGCTTGTGAGAGGGTCGTGATTGATTGAGCAAGCAGGGGTACGTGACTGGGGGCTGCATGCACTGGTAATTACATCGGAACAAAACAAGATAGGGATTTTCACAGTGCATTTCTATACAATGTCTGTAATCTATAGATAACATAACCGATTAGGTCAGGAGTCGATCTTTAACTACGAGGCCCAGGGTGCGCCGGGCTGTCTGCCTGTGGATTTCATTTCTGCCTTTTAGTTTTTACTTATTCTTTCTTTGGAGGCAGAAATTGGGCATAAGATGATATGAGGGGTGGTCTCCTCCCTTACTCTCTCTCTGTCTCTCATTCCCCACATGCAACATATCAGCAAATCTTACACATATCTTAAATATATATTAATATGGTGTAGCTGTGTCCCCACTGAAATCTCAGCTTGAATTGTATCTCCCAGAATTCCCAAGTGTTGTGGGAGGGACCCTGGGGGAGGTCACTGAATGATGGGGGCCAGTCTTTCCCATGTTATTCTCATGATAGTGAATAAGTCTCATAATATCTGATGGATTTATAAGGGGTTTCTACTTTTGCTTCTTCCTCATTTTCTCCTGCTGCCACCATGTAACAAGTGCCTTTCGCCTCCCACTATGATTCTGAGGCCTCTGCAGCCACATGGAACTGTAAGTCCAATTAAACCTCTTTTTGGCTGAGCGCGGTGGCTCATGCCTGTAATCCCAGCACTTTGGGAGGCAGAGGCGGGTGGATCAAGAGGTCAGGAGTTTGACACTTGGACACAGGATGGGGAACATCACACACTGGGGCCTGTCGTGGGGTAGGGGAAGCGGGGAGGGATAGCATTAGGAGATATACCTAATGTAAATGATGAGTTAATGGGTGAAGCACACCAACATGGCACATGTATACATATGTAACAAACCTGCACGTTGTGCACATGTACCATAGAACTTAAAGTATAATAATAATAAGAAAAAGAATAAAGGGATCAGGAGTTCAAGACCAACCTGGCCAACATGGTGAAACTCCATCTCTATTAAAAATTCAAAAAATTAGCTGGGCGTGGTGGTAGCTGTAATCCCAGCTACTCAGCAGGCTGAGGCAGAAAAATCGCTTGAATCTGGGAGGGAGAGGTTGCAGTGAGCCAAGACTGCGCCACTGTACTCCAGCCTGGGTGACAGAGTGAGACTCCATCTCAAACAAAAACAAAAACAAAAACAAACAAAAAATCTCTTTTTGCTTCCAGTTTTGGGTATATCATTATCAGCAGTGCAAAAATGGACGAATACAGTAAATTGGTACCAGGAGTAGGGTGTTGCTGAAAAGATATGTAAAAATGTGGAAGTGACATTGAAACTGGGTAACAGGCAGAGGTTGGAACAGTTTGGAGGGCTCAGAAGAAGACAGGAAAATGTGGGAATGTTTCAGACTTCCTAGAGACTCGTTGAATGGCTTTGCCAAAATGCTGATAGTGATATCAACAATAAAACTCAGGCTGAGGTGGTCTCAGATGGAGATGTGGAACTTGTTGGGAACTGGAGGAGCGGCGACTCTTGTTATGTTTTAGCAAAGAGACTGGTGGCATTTTGCCCCTGCCCTAGAGATCTGTGGAACTTTGAACTTGAGAGAGATGATTTAGAGTATCTGGTGGAAGAAATTTCTAAGCAGCAAAGCATTCAAGAGGTAACTTGCAGGTTGGAAGTGGTGGCTCATGCCTGTAATCTCAGCACTTTGGGAGGCCAAGGTGGGCGGATTACCTGAGGTCAGGAGTTCAAGACCAGCCTGGCCAAGATAGTGAAACCCTGACAAAAAATTAGCCAGGTGCAGTGGTGCACGCTTGGTGCCACCTACTCAGGAGGCTGAGACAGGAGAATCGCTTGAACACAGGAGGCAGAGGTTGCAGTGAGCTGAGATCACACCACTGTACTCCAGCCTGGGCAGCAGAGTGAGACTCTCTCTCTCAAAAGAGAGAGAGAGAGAAAAAAAGTCACTTGCAATAGAAAGAAAAGCCCATTTTCTGGGGAGAAATTCAAGCCAGCTTCAGAAATTTGCATAAGTAGCAAGGAGCCTAATGTTAATCCCCAAGACCATGGAGAAAATGTCTCCAGACCATGTCAGAGAACTTCCTCGCAGCCCCTTTCATCACAGGTCTAGAGGCCCAGGAGGAAAAGTGGTTTTGTGGGCCAGGCCCCAGGTCCCTGTGCTGTGTGCATCCTAGGGACTTGGTGTCCTGTGTCCCAGATGCTCCAGCCATGGCTGAAAGGTGCCAACACAGAGCTCGGGCTGTGGCTTCAGAGGGTGGAAGCCCCAAGCCTTGGCAGCTTCCACATGGTGTTGAGTCTGTGGGTGCTCAGAAGTCAAGAATTCAGGTTTGGGAACCTCCGCCTAGATTTCGGAAGATGTATGGAAATGCCTGGATGCCCAGGCGAAAGTTTGCTGCAGGGGTGGGGTCCTCATGGAGAACCTCTGCTAGGGTGGTGCAGAAGGGAAATGTGGGATTCAGAGCCCCCACACAGAGTCCCTACTGGGGTACTGCCTAGTGGAGCTGTGAGAAGAGGGCCACCATCCTGTAGACTCTGGAATGGTAGATTCACTGACAGCTTGCACTGTGCACCTGGAAAAGCCACAGACACTCACTACCAGCCTGTGAAAGCAGCCAGGAGGGAGCCTGTACCCTGCAAAGCCACAGGAGTGGAGCTGCCCAAGACCATGGGAACCCTGCTCTTGCATTTGGTGACCTGGATGTGAGACCTGGAGTCAAAGGAAATCATTTTGGAGCTTTAAAATTTGACTGCCCTGCTGGATTTCAGACTTGCATGGGCCCTGTAACTCCTTTGTTTTGGCCAACTTCTCCCATTTGGAATGGCTGTATTTACCCAATACCTCCATCCCCATTGTATCTAGGAAGTAATTAGCTTGCTTTTGATTTTACAGGCTCATAGGCAGAAGGGACTTGCCTTGTCTCAGATGAGACTTTGGACTGTGGACTTTTGGGTTAATCCTGAAATGAGTTAAGACTTTGGGGGACTGTTGGGAAGGCATGATTGGTTTAGAAATGTGAGGACATGAGATTTGGAGGGGGTGGGGCAAAATGATATGGTTTGGCTGTATCCCCACCAAAATCTGAACTTGAATTGTATCTCCCAGAACTCCCAAGTGTTGTGGGTGGGACCCAGGGGGAGGTCATTGAATCATGGGGGCCAGTCTTTCCTATGCTATTCTTGTTATAGTGAATAAGTCTCATGAGATATGAAGGGTTTATCAGGGGTTTCCACTTTTGTTTCTTCCTCACTTTCTCTTGCCACCGCCATGTAGGAAGTGTCTTTCACCTCCTGCCAAGATTCCAAGGCCTCCATAGTCATGTGGAACTGTAAAGTCCAATTAAACCTCTTTTTGTTCCCAGTTTCGGGTATGTCTTTATCAGCAGTGTGAAAATGGACTAATACATATATCCATTAAATATATATCTATAATTAACCACTTCTCTCCACCTCCACTGCTCCACTCTAAGCCACCACCATCGCTTGCTTGACCTACTGCAGTAGTGTCCTCCCTGGTCTCCTGGCTTCTACTCTCATTCCCTGCAGTCCATCCTCCCATAGCAGTTTGGGACTATGTTAAATCTAACACAGACCATGTCCCTCCTCTGCTCAAAACCTTCTCATGGCTCCCCATTCTTCTTAGAGTGAAAGCAAAATCTTTCCTCTGGTCCTTAAGCCCCTAGGTCACCTGGTTTTGCCAATAATCTCTGATCTATTGTTTTTTTTTTTTTTTTTTTTTTTTCTTTTTTTGACAGAGTCTTGCTTTGTCACCCAGGCTGGAGTACAGTGGTGCAATCCTGGCTCAATGCAACCTCTGCCTCCCGGGTTCAAGTGATTTTCCTATCTCAGCCTCCCAAGTAACTGGGATTACAGGTGTACACAACCATGCCTGGCTATTTTTTTTTTTTTTTTTTTTTTTGTATTTTTAGTAGATACCAGGTTTCACCATGTTGGCCAGGCTGGTCTCGAACTCCTGACCTCAAGTGATTGACCCACCTCGGCCTCACGAAGTGCTGGAATTACAGGCGTGAGCCACTGCGTCCAGCTACCTGACCTATTTTCCTACTACTCTTCCGTTTGCTCACCTGGCTCTACTGGTCTCCTCGTTGTTCTTCAAACATGCCCAGGATGGCCCCATTTCAGGGCTTTTGTACTTGCTGTTCCATCTGCTTGGGACATCCTTCTTCCAGATAGTACATGGCTCCCTCTCTCATTCCTCCAGGTCTCTGCTCCTCAGAGAGGCCTTCCCTGACCACCTTGTCTAAAAGCTGCACTTCCAGCCTAGGTAAGATAGCAAGGCCCTCCATCTCTACAAAAAATTTACAAAAAATTAGCTGG
The DNA here is from genome assembly GCF_007565055.1 of Rhinopithecus roxellana. Taxonomy (NCBI): domain Eukaryota; kingdom Metazoa; phylum Chordata; class Mammalia; order Primates; family Cercopithecidae; genus Rhinopithecus; species Rhinopithecus roxellana. Next base: position 94,518,506 of record NC_044558.1, read on the forward strand.
GTGTGGTGGCGCACACCTGTAGTCCCAGCTACTTGGGAGGCTGAGGTGGGAGGATTGGTTGAACCCAGGAGTTCAGGTTACAACAAGCTGTGATTGTGCCACAGCACACTCCAACCTGCGTGACAAACAAACGAACAAAAACAGCAACAACAACAACAAAAACTGCATTCCCAGGCTTTCTGCCCCATTGCCTTAGCGTACAGTCCTAGCATGAATAACTTCCAGAACTCATTTGTGTTGTCTTGATTCTTGGCTGCACCTACTTACCTGGTTCAGGAACAGTGCCTGGCACACAGTAGGCGCTTAGTGAGAGGCTGAATGATGGAGAGCTGAGCCTGGTCTGACCTGTTCTTCCTGCTTTCAGGCCAGGACTGAATAGTGATTGGGAGGTGGCGGGTGGTGGAGAAGAGGCGGCAGGAACAGGAAGTAAGGAAGGGTTCAAGGAGCTGGAACTGTGTTATTTTGGGCAGGGCAAAAACAAGCAATTCCTATTTCTTGAGAGCTTTCTTTTGTGCTGTGCACTTTACATATCATGATCGTCTTTATTTTCCGGATGAGGAAACGGAGGCTTAGAGAAGTGAAATGATTTCTCTAAGCTCACACAGTGTTCAGTGGCCTAGTGCGACTCGAACTCAAGTCTGCACCATTCCAGAACTTTCTTCACCTGGAGCCAGGGGAAGCTTGCGAGGCGCCCTGTCCGTATGGAACAATGCTGTATGGAAATGTACTGGATTCAGCTGTTTTCTGCCAATCACACATTTTTCAGGAGTTAGAGCTGTTTTTCTAATATAACTGGGCGTTAAATTTGCTAAACCTGGCAACCCAAGTTTAGCAAATACTTTTATTATTTGTAGAGATGGTGGTCTCCCTATGCTGCCCAGGCTAGTCTTGAACTACTGGCTCCTGCCTTGTCCTAGGGGGAGTTTGGACTTAAGCTTAAGACTTCAGCGAATGGCCCGCCCAGGATCCCCAAATGCTTTTTCCAGGCTAATCCACGACCTGGGCCGGTCCTTACCTTTGGTATCGCAATGAGCTTCCCGGGCTCGAATCCTCTTTTCTGGGCTAGGGCACTGGGGAGTCGCGAGCCACGAGCGGACCCTTTAAGAGTGATTTCGAGGGCGGGCTCACGGGGGCGTGGCGAATCCGGGGGCGTGCCGCTTCGGGGCCGGCCAATCGGGAGGCGGGAAGAACGCGGGGGCGGTCCCGGCGCGAGCAGGCTGGGAAGGGTTAAAGGGGCGCGCCCGTGGGTCGCGGACTGTCCGGTTGCTCCCGCCTCCTTCCGTCGGATCTGAGCTCTCCCGCGGCTGCGCCGGCCCGGCCGCCCAGGAGACAAAGCGCTGCTGCCGCCGTTGCCGCAACCGGGCCAGTCCTGGACCATGGCCGGGCCACCCCCCAGCGTCGCGCCTCCCGTCCCGTCGCCGCCCTAGGCCTGCGCTGCGAGGTAAGGCGGGCCTGGCGGGGAGACCTGCACCGGGACACGGGACCCGGGTCAGGCCGCCCTGGGCCTCGGGGTTCCCCGGCCACCTGGAGAGCGCGCTGCGGGGATCTTCCCTGCTGGGACTTTGCACCAGTGGTCACTAATCCAGCTGCCGAGGCGAACTTGGCCGATGACCACCCTCCCCGCCCTCAGCCCATAGGGACATCTGCCGCTGTGGGGGACTGCGGACAAGCCCCCTATTCTGCCGCTGATCACCCATCTGGGGCCCGGACTGTCCTTTAAGGAACTTAAGAGAGCTGCCACGCACAACACACAAAGGGACAGAGAGCAGCCGGCAGCAGGGCCACACCTGGAGAAGCAGCCCCTGCCGTGGGCAAGGGGGCTGCCTGTGTCTGGACGGCGGTGCTGGCACGTCCCTGGGGTCCCTGCTGGTGCGGTGACGGACAGGCTGGTCTTCAGTGTTCTTGGCACGCATGTTTTTCAGCCTGTGCCTGCCACACCCTCTTCCCCACGCCCGCTGCTGGGGGACACTGAGGGCAGCTGGATTCAACTCCAGGACCTGCGGTTCTGGCTTTCATTAAAGTGAGTGGCAAAATGCCATGCTTCAGTCTCCCCAGAGACCTGGGTTCCAGGGCCAGCTGTGCCCCTGGAGATCTTGGATGAATTATTTGCCTTTTTGACAGCTCTTTCCCTGAAAGCATTTTGCAAAATGACTCTTCAGGAGTAAATTCACTCAGCCCATAGAGGGATGGAAGTTAACATCCCCATTTTACAGATGAGGCCGAGAAAACCCCGACTCACAGCAGCTAATATTTGCAATCCATTTCCCATAGTTTGCCAGTGGGTTTTCCTTCTTTTAGCTCATGAACCCTTGCCACACAGCCCATTTTAACAGACGAGGAAACTGAGGCTTAGAAAGGTGAAACGACTTGTCCAAGGTCCTCCAGCCTGGACCTTCAGAGGCAGGAACTTTGCCTTGGGAGCAGAGCAGGGCCAGGCTCCCTCCAGCTTCCTGTCTGGCCCTGGGCTGTTGAATCAGCAGCAGTGCCCACAATGGACTCTGAACTTCTTGGAAAACAGTGTGGGGAGATAAGGCAGGGACCAGGCCTTTGCTCCAGGCAAGGCTGAAGCCTGTGCCCCTGTAGTTTCCTGCCTTCCCTGTTCTGGTGGAGGCAGGGGTCATGGGCAGAGCTGGGTCCTGTGCCTGCTGGTGACTTTGAAGCAGTTTGGCCTCCATCTGGGCAGTGCAGGGAGGAGGTTTGCTGAGCAGGAGGGAAGTTGCTATTCCTTTGGCCTTGATGGGGTGGAGAGACCCCAAGATCGGCTCCTTTATTTGGGTGGCTTGCCTGGAGCATGTGATTCTGGGCACAGTTGTATGCCTCTGGCCAACTTATTGAACCTCCCTTTGTCCATTTCCACATCTGTGAATGTGGGGTGAGACCCCTTGTCTTGGGGCCGTTGAGAGGTTTCAGAAGATACCTGCAGAATGAATCAAACAGCTATGTGAGCACCTACTGCATGCCTGGCACTGGAATTCAGACCACAAATGCCCCAGCTTTCCTAGAGCAGACAAAAATGACCCAGGTATTAATAATTTCAGGTGGAGGCACAGGAGAGGGACTGGGGGGCCTCTTATGCATAGGGTGGCCAGGGACCTCCTCTCTGAGGAGGTGACAGCTAGGCTGAGACCAAAGGATGGGGAGCTGGCCTTGTGAAGACCTGCAGGCAGACAGCCGGGACCAAGTCTTGGAGGTGGGGATGTGTCTGGTGTATTTAAGGAACAGAAAGGAGGTCAGGATGGCTGGAGCTGAGTGAACAAGGGGGAAAGAGGTAGGAAAAGGGAACTTGGAAGCCATGGGAGGCTTGGACTGTTTTTTTTTTTTTTTTTTGAGGCAGGATCTCACTATGTCGCCCAGGCTGGAGTGCAGTGGCATGATCACTCCCAAGTTCAAGGGGTCCTTCCATGTTAGCCTCCCAGATAGCTAGGACTAGAGGCTTGTGTCAACATGCCCAGCTATTTTTTTTCTATTTTTTGTAGAGGTAGGGTCTTGCTGTATTGTCCAGGCTGGTCTCTAACTCAAGCGATCCTCCCGCCTCAGCCTCCCAAAGTGCTGGCATTACAGGTGTGAGCCACCGCACCCTGCCTAAGGATTTAATTTTATGCTGAGAGAAGTAGGGAGCCATGGGAGGGTTTAGAGCAGAGGAGGAGTGTGATTGGACTTAATTTTCACAGGATCCTTCTGTGGGGAGTGGATTTCAGTGTGGCTCGGAGAAGAGCCTAGGAAGGAGGCTTGGATCTTACCTTGAGGAACACGGACGAGGGGGCAAGGAGACTTGTGTGGAGGCTATAGCGGCCGTTCCAGTGAATGGTGATGGGGCCTAGAATGGGGAGGTGCAGTGGACAGATTAGGCAACTGATTTGGAAGACGCTGGGGAGGGGGGATCAACTGGACTTGATATGTGATCAGATGTGGGGGTGAGAGGGAAACCAAGGGCCATTTGCTGAGATCAGAAGTATGACACGGGGACGTTTGGGGAAAAGCCAAGAAGAATGTGAACTGCAGCTGTGCTCAGCAGGCGTTGTGTGCCTGGCCCTGTGCTCCGCAAAGTCAGTGTAGTCACTGTATCATTGTCACAACAGCCCTGACTTAGGCACTGTTATGATCCCATTTTACAGATGCAGAAACGGAGGCCCAGAGAGGTTAATAGCCTGCCTGGGGTCCCCCAGCCCAGATGCTGCAGAGCTGACATTTGAATCCAGAGAAGAGCAAGCTGAGGCTGGAGCTGAACAGAGGGCAGGGAGGCGAGTGGTGGCCTGAGAGGTAGGAGCGGAACTGGGCGAGTGGGGCGGGAGGGTCCTGTGAGAACTGGGGCCAGCATCCACATGGGAGTTGATGGGTGGTGGTGTGGGGAATGCGTGAATCCCTGTGGCTTAGAGAGGGACAGCTGTATCTGAGAGGCGGGGGGGATTCAACACCTGGAGACTTTGGGGGCTCTGGCCTTGCCCCCCACTAGGTCAGGACAGACTGACCTCAGTTTCTTTTTTTATTTTAAGTTCCGTGATACATGTGCAGAACATGCAGGTTTGTCACATAGGTATACGTGTGCCATGGTGGCCTGCTGCACCTATTGACCTGTTCTCTAAGTTCCCTCCCCTCACCCCCATCATCCAACAGGCCCCAGTGTGTGTTCTGCCCCTCCCTGTCCACGTGTTCTCATTGTTCAACTCCTACTTATGAGTAAGAACATGCGGTATTTGGTTTTCTGTTCCTGTGTTAATTTGCTAAGGATGATGGCTTCCAGCTTCATCTATTTCCCTGCAAAGGACATGATCTCATTCCTTTTTATGGCTGGATAGTTTTCCATGGTGTATATATACCACATTTTCTTTATACACTCTATCATTGATGGGCATTTTCTCAGTTTCTAAGTCACAACTCATGTTCCCTCTTCTAGGAAGCCTTCCCTGACTGCCTATGTGGGTGACAGGAGGTGGCAAGGACAACCCCTTCCACCCTAGGTCAGGTAGTCCAACAGGGCCTCACTGTGGTCAGCTGCTCTTAGGAGAGCCACCACCCTGACCTCATTCCACCAGGCTCTGAGAAAGATGCCACCCAGGCAGGGGAATGAACACTGAGTGCCCACTGCGTACCAGGACTTTATATGCTTTGCCTCTTGAAAAATGTAGCTACCATCCTATGCAGGCTGAGGCTCTGCAGTGGTAGATAAGGTGGGCTCTCAAAATGGCCGTGGAAAACCCCAAGGGAAGGTGGCCAGGCCAGGGACGCAGATGCCACCTCCCGATAAGTCCTTCCTGGCCAGCATTGCCCCATCGTATACTCCTTGGGGGAAGGTGAATGGGGTCACTGTGGCTGACGGCATGGAGTTAGAGTCCTCTATGCTAAATGGCATGGGATGCCCCCCTGCCCTTCCTTCCTGTAAGTCAGCCTAACCCTGGGCTTGCATGTTTCCCCAGATTCTTTCTTCTTTTTGAGACAGAGTCTGGCTCTCTCCCCAGGCAGGAGTGCAGTAGTGCAATCTCGGCCTACTGTAACTTCTTTTTTTTTTTTTTTTTTGAGACGGAGTCTCGCTCTGTCGCCCAGGCTGGAGTGCAGTGGCGCGATCTCGGCTCACTGCAAGCTCCGCCTCCCGGGTTCCCGCCATTCTCCCGCCTCAGCCTCCGAGTAGCTGGGACTACAGGCGCCCGCCACCGCGCCCGGCTAGTTTTTTGTATTTTTTTTAGTAGAGACGGGGTTTCACCGTGTTAGCCAGGATGGTCTCGATCTCCTGACCTCGTGATCCACCCGCCTCGGCCTCCCAAAGTGCTGGGATTACAGGCTTGAGCCACCGCGCCCGGCCAACGGCCTACTGTAACTTCTGCCTCCTGGGTTTAAGCAGTTTTCCTGCCTCAGCCTCCTAAGTATCTGGGATTATAGGCACTCCCCACCAAGCCTGGCTATTTTTTTTTTTTTTTCTGAGATGGAGTCTTGCTCTGTCGCCCAGGCTGGAGTGCAATGGCGCGATCTCGGCTCACTGCAACCTCTGCCTCTTGGGTTCAAGCGATTCTTCTGCCTCAGTCACCCAAGTAGCTGGGATTATGGGTGTGTACCACTACACCTGGCGGTTTTTTTTTTTTTTTTTTTTTTTTTGTATTTTTAGTAGAGATGGGGTTTTGCCATGTTGGCCAGGCTGGTCTTGAACTCCTGACCTCAGGTGAGAAGGATCGGCCTTGGCCTCCCAAAGCGCTGAGATTACAGGCGTGAGCCACTACGCCCAGGCCCGTCTTATTTTCCATAGGACATGAGACTACCTGGCAGACGTCTTATCTGTTTGTTAACTGTCTGCTCCCTTTCACTTGCCAGTGGCATTTTAACACCACAAGGGCAGGGACCCTGTCCGTCTTGTTTTTGCTCTATCCCTAGGCCTGGAACAGTGCCTGGCACACAGTAGATGCTTAATAAACATTCCATGAATGAAGTCAATCTCTACAACTCTCTGAAGTTGGTTCTGCTCATATCCCTATTTCATGGACGGACAAACCAAAGTCGAACCACAAAGTCAGGGCTGGGACCTGGCAGGGACTACAGAAGCCAGCTGGTCTTGTTCTTGGGATGATGGAAACAGCAGCACCTGAAATGAGGCCTGGGTTTGGATTTCAGCCCTGCCCAACCTGCTTTGTGACACCGGGGAAGCAGTTAACCTCTCTGTGCCTGTTTCCTCATCTGTTGAACCAGAGCCAGGCCAGTCCCTGTGACCTAAGGTCTGTTGTGAGATCAAGTGAGTTCATCCCTCTGAAATGTCTGGCATGCAGCAGGAACTCACAACATTATTTCAGGGATACAGGAGGGCAGGAGGTTATGAGGCTATCTGGGGAGGCTGGTGAGACCCAGGTTCCTGTCCTGTCTCTGCTCCTTAGGAGTTGTGGGCACATGGGCTGCCTGCTTCCATCCTGTGTCAGTTTCTTCATCTGTTAAATGGGGATGTAGAGTGGCCACAAGCTCCCCTTGGGGCACTGGGTGACCTAGCATCAGTGGCCTTGTGCATAACAGCCCTTCCATGGGGTCCAGGCCCCGGGCTCCCCTCCAGGCCCGGCGATTGCCGCCATGAAGCTGAACGAGCGCAGCCTGGCCTTCTACGCCACCTGCGATGCCCCAGTGGACAACGCAGGCTTCCTGTACAAGAAGGGCGGGCGACACGCAGCCTACCACCGGCGCTGGTTCGTCCTGCGCGGGAACATGCTCTTCTACTTCGAGGATGCGGCCAGCCGCGAGCCTGTGGGCGTCATCATCCTGGAGGGCTGCACCGTGGAGCTGGTGGAGGCCGCTGAAGAGTTCGCCTTCGCCGTGCGCTTCGCAGGGACCCGGGCGCGCACCTACGTGCTGGCCGCTGAGAGTCAGGCTGCCATGGAGGGTTGGGTCAAGGCCCTGTCGCGTGCCAGCTTCGACTACCTGCGGCTGGTGGTGCGTGAGCTGGAGCAGCAGCTGGCGGCTGTGCGCGGCGGGGGTGGTATGGCCCTGCCCCAGCCTCAGTCCCTGCCCTTGCCCCCGTCCCTGCCCTCTGCTCCGGCCCCAGTCCCATTCTTGCCCTCTGCCCCCGCCCCAGTCCCAGCCCTGCCCCTGCCCCGCCGGCCCAGCGCCCTCCCGCCCAAGGAGAATGGCTGCGCTGTCTGGAGCACTGAGGCCACCTTCAGGCCTGGACCCGAGCCCCCTCCACCACCGCCTCGCCGCCGGGCGTCGGCACCCCACGGGCCCCTAGACGTGGCCCCCTTCGCCCGGCTGCACGAGTGCTATGGCCAGGAGATCCGGGCCCTGCGCGGCCAATGGCTCAGCAGCCGGGTCCAGCCCTGAGGCCACCAGGGCACCTGTTTTAGGGGGACGCAAGCTCCACACCCTCTGGGACAGGCCGGGTCCTGGAGAGACTGGGGGAGCTGGTCCTGAGGGAAATCATGGGCAAAGCTAGCCCCCAGTCCCTGAATGGCCTGGTTTTGGGGGATGCAGGCTCTGAGAAGGTGCTGGATTCTGAATGGGACTTTAGGACCATGTGATTCAGAAGGCCTACCCTTGAGAGGACGTCACATGCGACACTAAGGAGAATCTAGGGCCTGAGGGGTAGGTTTCCTGAGAACTTTGGCCCCAGGCTGGCCTGAGCTGCCTAGCAGAGGCCTTTGCTGGCAACAGGCCTTGCCAAGCCTGCAGCTCAGAGGGTCACTGGGACTGAGGACAATCTGTGGCCTGAAAAGCAAATGCACAGTTAGTGCGGTTCCTGACTGGGCCCTCAGGCTGGACAGAGAGAGGATCGGTCGTGGCAGCCACACCTGGGCCTGGCCTTGCTCCAGGACCTCCCAGAGGAGCTGACCTGGCTCCGTGCCTGCCTATCTCCAGGAGCAGGACAGTGGCTTGGAGGGTGGCGACTGGGGACACAGGTGCAGGTGTTAGTGCAGGACCGGAAGGGTGAGGTGGCCTAGTCACTGGGGCTCCTGGCCTGGGCCGGCTGAGGCAGGACTCTGCCCGGTCCCCTGCCAGGCCTCATGGTGGTGCTCCTGGTGGTAGTGGCTTTCTGGCTGCAGGCCCTGTCTTTGTCTCCGTGGTGGCTCTCACAGGGCTCTCCGGACACTCCTTGACTGCATCCTTCAGTCTTGGCCCCCAGGCCTGGGGCCTCTTGGGAGCTCTCCTGACCTCCCTTTCTGGGCTGGGCAGCCATGGCCCGAGGTGACCTTCTAGCAGGTTCCCTCAGGGAGGGGAGGCCACCAGCTGACTCACCACCTAAGATGGCCCAGGTGCTGACCTAGTGGCAGAGAAAACACAGCCTCACACCGAATGCAACTTCCAGAGCCCCTCTTCAGCTCCAGGCAGCCCCCTCCAACAGGTCCCCTCCTGAGCTCAGCCCCCACCCCCATACTCCCGGTGGGGACCAGGTCTTGCCTGGCTTCGGGGCTGACCGCCGGTCCCCTTTCTTCTCACCACAGTGCCCGTTCTTCATCCAGGGAGAACCTCGGGGCTGGGAATACCCTCTGGCACTCACCCTGGGTCATGTTTACAGTCCTCAATGCCCCACACCAGGGGCCGCCTGAGGACACCTCCACCCTGACCTTGATTTTCCCAAACGCTTCCTCTTGGTGACAAACTCAGCCCAAAACCCCTTCTTTCTGTCTTTGGAGACCCTTGGGCTTGGGGAAATATGGAGGGGGGTGTGTCTGCAATCAAGGCCTCTTCAGCTCACGGCTGGCCCGGTGGGCTGGGACCTCAGTCTGAATTTTAAATACTTAGGGTGCATTTTTTCTTTCTGGCAACAAAGCTTGATGTTTTCACTGCTTTAGTTTCCTGTTTGCTGGTGGGAGGGGACACGATCTGTGACTCTGGGCTTGGCTTGGGGGAACAGTTGTCGCTGCCCCTGAGGAGAGGGGCAGCTTGGGCTGGAGAAGCATAGCCAGATCCCTCGAGAGGGATCCTTGGCTGCTTCATTGTCTTCCCCCCAGCAAGCCCTGCTCTCCTCCACAGGCACCTCTGGGGTCTTGGTACGGTCCCCGCTCACCTCCTTCCAGAGTCCTGAGTGGTGTGGGTGGGGGTGGCACAGGATCTGGGGCCTGGGAGGGGTTCGGAGCTGCCCAGAGCCCCGTGTCCTGGCAGACTCAGCTGGTGGGGTGAGGTGTTAACCCCAGTCCTGGCGTAGGTTTACAGACTCTCAAGGTACGCTGGCCCTGGTCTCCTGGGAGAAAGGGGTGGGGGATGTCCCCTACCAAAGCACAAGGCAGGGTCAGGCTGCCTCCCAGGTTGGGTGTCGGGGGAGCTTTCCGGCAGCCTGGGAGGGAGAGGCAAGGGCTAAAATAAAATTTTGTCAAGTAATGGCTGATCGTGTCATATTTTTCCCCATCAAAATTCTTGATTGATTTCCCTGGCAGAGCCCAGAGCAGGCTGTGCAAGGGCAGGGACTAGTGTGTGATACCATATGGCTGGTGCCCTGCCAGGCGCATTCTCACTTCTCAAGGCAGATGCTGGTCCCATTTTACAGATGTGGGAAACAGGCTCATTGAGGTTATGAAACTTGCCGAAGCCACATAGCTGGAGAGTGTCAGAGCAGGGATGTAAATCTCTGGAATCCCATGACAGGATAGAGTCTTCAGGAGGAATACGAGGGAAAATGGAGCCCAAAGTTCCTTTCAGAAGGGAGAGAAGGCAGGGAAAAGCCAAGGGTTTGAAAGCTAACTGGGCTGAAGGCCTGAGAGTTGGCAGGGACATTAACCATCCCGATTAGGATGGCAGACGGAAGAGTCGAAACCGCATGCTTCTCACTGATAAGTTCATGGAGGCTGTGGAGGGAGCTGGAGTGAAGAGGACTCTGGCACCGATGCAAGTTCAGAAGGAAAGAGCCTGTGATTGATGAGTAATATCTGCCATGAGCACCACGTGCCTGGTAGTGGTGCTCATGCCATGTATCCGCTCTCTAAGTCTTAGGGTGAGACTTACTTAGGGTAAGTCGGCTTACTGCATGTCTACTGGGTTAATGGGGGGTTCACAGAGGGGGCTGGCCCAAGGTGGCCTAGCATGATGGACTTAAGCCCTAGGTCCTCTTCACATGGACTCAGTTTGGGTCACAGGTCTCCCTTGCAGGCCTGGAAAAATCCTGTACATTTAGGAACATGTGGCTTAGGGTGAGCAACCTACAGTCCTCATGTTCAAGAAATGAAAAGTATGAAGATCAGGGAATCATGGCCCTTGTGAGCATCTAGTGCATGCTGAATAATTTTTTCCATCTCTTGTGGGACCACAGCTGACAGATGGGGGCTGGGGAAGTGGCTCCCCACACAAGCTGAGTCAGGGCACTACCTGTGGCATTTGTGACCACAGCCACCGTACAGCATGGGGCAAAGAGTGGGGGAAATAGTGGGAGAGAAAAACAGCTCCAAGAGGGAGGGTCAGCAGCAAAATGCTGGACATCCAACTGCTGCTATGTCAGTGATTCCTCTGGACCCAGGGGAGGTGTTCAGGGCACAAGTCTAAGGGGGCACCATATGTGGTCAGAAGGAATATTCTGAGAAGCCACTCGGGGTAGAAGGTGAGGCCCTCAAGCAGGACAATGCAGTGAGAGGTTAGGCTGATTGCCAAACATCCTTCCACCCTAAATACTTAGTCAAATTCAATCAGTTACGCTGCCATAGGCTCTCAGGGAATAGCTAAACTTCAGCTGCCAGAGAGTGGCCGTGTGGCCTGATTTTGGCCAATGAATGTGAGTTGGAAGAGTCTTCTTCCTTCCAAAATACACAATAAAGAGCTCTTCATTGGCCAGGTGCGGTGGCTCACACCTGTAATCCCAGCACTTTGGGAGGCTAAGGCAGGCAGATCACGAGGTCAGGAGTTTGAGACCAGCCTAGCCAATGTAGTGAAACCCTGTCTCTACTAAAAAGCACAAAAATTACCCGGGTATGGTGGTGGGTGCCTATAGTCCCAGCTACTCGGGAGGCTGGGGCAGGAGAATCGCTTGAACCCAGGAGGGGGAGGTTGCAGTGAGCCGAGATCATGCCACTACTGCACTCCAGCCTGGGCAACAGAGCAAGACTCTGTTCCAAAAAAAAAAAAAAGCTCTTCATTATTCTTTGTGGGGATGGAGAAGGGGGAGTAATGTCTGTGATGCCTGGAACTGTGGCATCCATCTTGCAGTCATGAAGTTGACCACTCTAAAGAAAATGCCCTATACTGAGTTTGGCACACATTTGAGGGTGGTTCTGGGTAACCAACTGCAGGGCTGCTGTTGGCTCAGTGGGGTGCGGGTTGGGGCTAGAATGGGATTCCCTGTTAGAGTAAAGGGGCCACTGCTTCTTATCCCTTCCTAAAGAGTGAACAAATATTGAAGGAAGATCATGTCCCCCTACGGCCCTGCCTCTCGGATGTTCCTAAGTGGGGCTGCTTTGTCCCTGCTATGTGCTATGTGGCTAGATCTGGTGCCAACTCTCTGCTCCCCCAACCCCTCTGCGGATGACTTCGCCACACTCACCTTGCACAAACTTTGTTATGAAAAAGTTCCTGCGGCCGGGCACAGTGGCTTATACCTGTAATTTCAGCACTTTGTGGAGACTGAGGCAGCAGATCATCTGAGGTAGGGAGTTTGAGACCAGCCTGACCAACGTGGAGAAACCCCGTCTCCACTAAAAATACAAAATTAGCTGGGCATGTGGTACACGCCTGTATTCCCAGCTACTCGGGAGGCTGAGGCAGGAGAATTGCTTGAACCTGGGAGGTGGAGTTTGTCCAGCCTGAGCAACAAGAGTGAAACTTCGTGTCAAAAAAAAAAAAAAAAAAAAGTTCCTGCTACCTGTCCTAACTTCTAAAATCTCAGCATTCAACATGAAACTCTTCCAAGATGGTAAAAGAATAAGTTGTCTAAGCCTAGCTGTAGGTTTTGCATTTTTCTGATGAAGACTTTTTAAAAAGGTGGGCAAAATATTTGCAAGTCATTTGCAATCTGATATGCAGAATATAGAGATATCCTAAAACTCAACAACAACAAAAAACAACCTAATCTAAAATTGGGCAAAAGGCCAGGCGAGGTTGTTCATGCCTGTAATCCTAGCACTTTAGGAGACCGCGGCGGGCAGATCACCTGAGGCCAGAGGTTTGAGACCAGCCAGGCCGACATGGTAAAACCCTGTCTCCACTAAAAATACAAAAATTAGCCAGGCGTGGTGGTGGGTCCCTGTAGTCCCAACTACTCGGGAGGCTGAGGCAGGAGAATTGCTGGAACCCAGGAGGTGGGAGGTTGTAGTGAGCCAAGATGGCACCACTGCACTCCAGCCTGGGTGACAGAGCGAGACTCCGTCTCAAAAAACAAAACAAAACAAACAGTCTGGGCATGGTGGCTCACGCCTGTAATCCCAGCACTTTGGGAGGCCGAGGTGGGAGGATCACCTGAGGTCAGGTGTTTGAGACCAGCCTGGCCAACATGGTGAAACCCTGTCTCTACTCAAGATACAAAATTAGCCGGGTGTGGTGGCCGGTACCTGTAATCCCAGCTACTCAGAAGACTGAGGCATGAGAATTGCTTGAACCCGGGAGGGGGAGGTTGCAGTGAGCCGAGATCGTGCCATCGCACTCCAGCCTGGGGGTAGAGCAAGACTCTGTCTCCAAAAAAAAAAAAAAAAAAAAAAGGCAAAAGACTTGAGTAGACATTTCTCCAAAGAAGATATATAAATGGCCAATAAGCAATAAGTACATGAAAAGATGCTCACCATCAGTAATCAGTAGCAAAACACAAGTCAAATTAGGATGGCTACAGTCAATACAGAAAATAACAAGTGTTGGCCAGAATGTGGAGAAATTGCACAACCCTTGTGCACTGTTGGTGGGAATGTAATATGATGCAGCCACTGTGGAAAAAAGTGTGGTGGTTCCTCAAATAGTTACAAATAGAATTATCATATGATGCAGCAATTCACTGCTTGCTATATATCCGAAAGAATTGAAAGCAGAGTTTTTTGTTTTTTGTCTTTTTGAGATGGAATTTCGGTCTGTCACCTGAGCTGGAGTGCAGTGGCACGATCTCGGCTTACTGCAACCTCTGCCTCCTGGGTTCAAGCAATTCTCCTGCCTCAGCCTCCCGAGTAGCTGGGATTACACCCCCGTCACCATGCCCGGCTAATTTTTGTATTTTTAGTAGAGATGGGGAGGCTGGTCTCGAACTCCTGACCTCAGGTGGTCTGCCTGCCTCGGCCTCCCAAAGTGCTGGGATTTCAGGCTTGAGCCACTATGCCCAGCTGTTTTTTTTTTTTTTTTTTTTTTCTTATAGAGACAGTGTCTTACCCTGTTGCCCAGGCTGGAGTGCAGTGGTGACACCATTTAGGCTCACTGCAGCCTCAATCACCCTGGTCCAAGCAGTCTTCTCACTTCGCCCTTCCAAGTAGCTGGAACCACAGGTGCATGCCAGCACACCTGACTAACTTTTTTATCTTAGAGATGGGGGTCTTGCTGTGTTGGCCAGGTTGGTCTTGAACTCCTGGGCCCAAGCAATCCTCCTGCCTTGGCCGCTCAAAGTGCTGAGATTACAGACATGAGCCACCACACCTGGCTAAAGCAGGGTCTAGAAGAGACATTTGCACACCCATGTTCATAGCAGCATTACTCATGTGTCCATCCCAAGTGTCCATCAGTGGATGAGTGGATAAACAAACCGTGGTCTATCCAGGCGATGGAATATTTTTCAACCTTAAGGGATGGAAATTCTGACACATGCTACAACATGGATGAACCCTGAAGACATTGGGCTAAATGAAATAAGCCAGTCACCAAACAGCAAATACTATATAATTCTGCTTATAGGAGGTATTATTTTGATGCAAAAGTAATTGCAGTTTTGCTATTACTTTTAATGACAAAAGCCGCAATTGATTTTGCACCGACCTCATACTAAAAGTAGCCAAATTCAGAGACAAAAAGTAGAAAAGTGGGTGGCAGGGGCTCAGGGGAGGCAAAATGGGGAGTTAGTGATTAATGAGTACAGAGTTTAGTTTTGCAAGATGAAAAGAGTTTTGGAGATGGAGGGTGATGATGGCTGCATTGTTATGAATGTTCTTGATACCACTGAACTGTACACTCAAAAATGGTTAAGATGGCAAAGTTATGGCCGGGCACGATGGCTCATGCCTGTAATCTCAGCACTTTGGGAGGCCGAGGTGGGCAGACTGCTTGAGCCCAGGAGCTTGAGACCAGCCTGGGCAACACGGCAAAACTCCATCTCTAAAAAAAACACAAAAATTAGCCAGGCATAGTGGTGTGCGCTTGTAGTCCCAGCTATTCAGGAGGTTGAGGTGGGAGGATTGCTTGAGCCTGGGAGGTGGAAGTTGCAGTGAGCTGAGATCACACCACTGCACTCCAGCCTGGGTGACAGAGTGACCCCCACCTCAAAAAAAAAAAAGAAAAAAGAAAAAAGAAAACATTATGTGTATTATGTATATTTTACCACAATAATAATAATAATAATAATAATAATAATAATAATAAAGGCGGGCCCATATATTGTTTTTTCCAAGAGGGTTTCCTGTTCCTGACACAGGGGCCAGCTACCTTTGTGGTTGCCCTGTGCCTGGGACTGAGAGCAGCTGAGTGTCGGGGCTGCAGTTGCTGCCCTCTCTTCATAGTCCAGGGGCGCAGCTGTCATTGCTTCTCTAGTTGTGATGCTGAAAAATCCCAGGGCAGGGCACCCAGGCCCTCTAGGCTGCAACTCCGAGAAAGGGGCCTCCCTTCTGTCCCTCCCTGGGGCCTGGCACAGAGAAGCCAATCTTTGCCTGCATCCCTCTCTCAGCTTCCCTGATTCTTCCCTTCTTGACTACAGCTGATCGGATGGGAGTTGGTCAGACACAAGCTGAGCCAATCAGGGTCCTGGGATCGGATGGGAGTTGGTCAGACACAAGCTGAGCCAATCAGGGTCCTGGGAACTAAGTTCAGTAGCCATAAGTGCTAAACTTAAGAGTTGATGGCGGCCAGGTGCAGTGGCTCAAGCCTGTAATCCCAGCATTTTGGGAGGCCGAGATGGGCGGATCATGAGGTCAGGAGATCGAGACCATCCTGGTTAACACGTGAAACCCCATCTCTACTAAAAGATACAAAAAACTAGCCAGGTGAGGTGGCGGGCGCCTGTAGTCCCAGCTACTTGGGAGGCTGAGGCAGGAGAATGGTGTAAACCTGGGAGGCGGAGCTTGCAGTGAGCTGAGATCCGGCCACTGCACTCCAGCCTGGGCGACAGAGTGAGACTCCGTCTCAAAAAAAAAAAAAAAAAAAAAAAAAAAGAGCTGATGGCTGGATAACCCTTCTGGGACATGATGGCAGGAAGACAAATAGCCAGGCCTTAGAGAGAGCTAAGAGCACAATAGCCTGTGCAACACCTGTTGAAGTCCAGCTGAACTTCCTGTTTTGGGGTTTTCCAAGATCTCCCCTGGATCCTCCCAATAAACATTTGCATAGTTAAGTGGGTTATAATTTCTTTCAACCCAACAGTTCTAGACTGTAAGACACCCAGTGAACATCTGTTCTGTGCTCCTATTCTGTCATTCTCTTCTATTTGCCAGTGTCTGTCCTAGGGGCTGGTACACCCAGGGGGCCAAAGAAAACCAACTGGATGAGAAGTCCCTCTGAGACCTATGACAGTCAGTGGGGCTTAACCTTTAGTTTGTGTCCAAATCACCTGGAGTGCTTCTTAAAAATGCAGATTTGGGCAGGGCCCAGGAAACTGCATTTTGAGTAGGCTGCAAGGGATTCTAGGGCCACAGCTGAAGAAATGATAAGGTAGTGTGGTGGCAGCCTCTAAGATGGGCCCCAGGTGACCCTGCTTCCTGGTATCCACATCCTGGTATGGTTCTTTCCCACACTGAGTTATGGTGGGCCCATGTGGCCAATAGATTACACTGGATGCAACAATGGGGCTTCCAAATCTAGGTCACAGAAGACACTACAATCTCTGCTGTGGCTATTCTGGGGGAAGTCAGCCACCATGTTGTGAGGATGCTCAAGCAGCCCTGTGGAGAGGCCTACCTGGAGAACTGAAGCGCACAACCAGCACCAACTTGCAGGCCATGGGAGTGAGCCATCTTGGAAGCGGATCCTCCAGTCCCAGAACAGCCTTCAGATGACTGCAGCCCTGGGTGATGGCGTAACTGTAACCTCCTGCAAGACCTACCAGCCAGAATCATCCAGTTACACAATCCCCAAATTCCCAACTCATGGAGATTAAGAGAGATAAATGCTTACTGTTTTAAGCCACTCAATCTTGGTATAGTTTGTTATGCAGTAATAGACAACTAGTAAAAGTGATGCTATGATGATCAAATCCATTTTCCAGTTAAGGAAACTGAGTTTCATGGAAGGGCTCTAGAATTACCTGATAGTGGAGATTCAAAGCCAGGCCAGGCTAAGTTCAAAGCCTGTACTTTCACAGCTATTCCCTAGGGGGCTTGAGAAGGTCACACATCAGCAAAGAGCTCAACTGTTTCTTCCTCTCATTGTGTGCAGGTAGGGAAACAGACCTGGAGTGAGGAGTCACCATTGTTAAGGTCACCTGGCTGGCCTATCTGGGTGATGTTCCCTGCCCCAGGTCCCTGCTCTTGGGATTGGGAGTGCATTCAGTGTCCCGGGTACCTGCAAAGACAGCCTGGTTTCCATAGTAGCACAACTTGGAACCTTGGCTATGGGGAGGTAGGGCTTCAGAATGACCACATCAATGGCCAGTCAGCTAGGGAGGGCTTGGTTTTGTGCATTTTCCAGGAGGTGGTGGGATGTGGGGCTGCCTGCTCAGTAGGAGGAGCTAAACTAGGAGGGAGGAGGGCACGGAGGCCTGAGGCTCAGGACCTGGCCTCCGTCCTCTGGCCTGCCTTCTCCCCAGGCAGATGGGACCTCCTAACCGCCTCATAGTGCTAGATTGACCACAGCAACCCCTTGCCTCACACCCTCCATGGCTCCCCAGTGCCCTCATGAGAAAGGCATATTTCCCGCCATGCCCCGAAGTGCTTCACAATTTGGCCCCTTCCCTCTTCCTCCCTGCTGCCCTACCTCAACTTCCAGCCTCCTTTGGGCTTCTTCCTCCCTGGTTCTTATCCCAGTTCCACCTCTTGCTTATGGTTCCTTCTGCACTCCTCCTCTACTTCTCTTTTTCTTTTTCTTTGTTTTTTTTGAGACGGAGTCTTGCTCTGTCGCCCAGGCTGGAGTGCAGTGGCACAATCTCAGCTCACTGCAAGCCCCACCTCCTGGGTTCACACCATTCTCCTGCCTCAGCCTCCAGAGTAGCTGGGACTACAGGCGCCCGCCACTTCGCCCGGATAATTTTTTGTATTTTTAGTAGAGACGGGGTTTCACCATGTTAGCCAGGATGATCTCAATCTCCTGACCTCGTGATAAGCCCGCCTTGGCCTCCCAAAGTGCTGGGATTACAGGTGTGAGCCACCACACCCAGCCTACTTCTCCTTTCTAACTCTTGTCATCTTTCAGGCATCAGTTGGGATGCCCTCTCCTCCAGGAAGCCTTCCCGGACCCCACTACTTGTGCCCTCATGGCCTCCTGTGTTTCCTCTGTCCAAGCTCTGTGCACACAGTAGGTACTCAATAAATGTTTATAGCACTGAGCAGACAGTAGGTACTCAGTAAATACTTAGTAGCTGATGAACAGTTGCCCAGTGGCCCCCAGCTGGGCTCTCCACTCTCCTCTGCACTCCGATCCAAACCTGTCTCCTCCTAGGGACTGTCCTGGCCTTCTCATTGCTCTCTAGCCCTTCCACTGTCCCGCAGCCCCCAGTGCAGAATTTCACATTTTGCTGCGCTGTTGCTGCCTGCTTCACTCTAGGGCAGTAGCGGCAGACACCCTGTCAACACCAAAGCTGATAACCCAGAACATGCTTCAGTCCCTGAAGCCCACAGGCACCTGCTCCCTCGGGTTCTCAGGTGGCTTGCATGGTGCCAGACTCCACTCCTGCCAGCCTGGTCCCACAGGGGGCCACACCCTAGGGGTTTCTGACCTCCGACCTTCTCAAGAGCTGTGAATGAACTGAGGGTCTGAAAGGCTAGTCTTTGGTTTTAATTTGAATCTTTACAACCACCTTGTTAGCAAGATGCCATTACTACCATCTCCACTTTATGGCTGGGAAACTGAGGCACTGCGTAGTTTAGGCATTTGCCCAAGGTCACACAGCTCTAAGAGGTTGAGCCAGAGTTGAAACCAGGCCATCTGGCTGCTGACTCCCATTTTCCTCACCAGCTCTGAGGATAGGCCATCCATCCACCTGAAATGTCACATGCAATGGGCTGGCTCAGGAGCTCCAGGGCTGATGGGGGACTGGGCCCTGACCTGCCACCTCCCACCGCCACCACTCCATGATGGGGTGCCCAGGCATCCCAGTGGGCCGTCCTGCTGGGCTTGGAGCCATTAGTTATCCTAACCGAGACGGGGGTAACTGTTCAACTCTCCCTGCAAGGATATACGGAAAAACTGCGGCAACTGGAAGATTTCCAGACAAAGGGAAAAGGGCTGTCTTGGGACAGGCACGTGGCTGGGCTCATGGGTGAGTAATGTTTAGTGCCACTTCAGGGACTCTCTTGACATTACAGGTCACAAAATCCCCTCCTGTAGTCTAATGCACAGAGACTCACTATCATGGACTGGAAGAACCTACTCCCTACTTACAATAACAATAACTAATAGTTACCGAGTTTTTTCTTTTTTTCCTTTGAGGTGGAGTCTCGCTCTGTCGCCCAGGCTAGAGTGCAGTGGCGCGATCTCGGCTCACTACAACCTCTGCCTCCCGGGTTCAAGCGATTCTCCTGCATCAACCTCCTGAGTAGCTGGGATTATAGGTGCACCACCACGCTTGGCTAATTTTTGTATTTTTAGTAGAGATGAGGTTTCACCATGTTGGTCAGGCTGGTCTCGAACTCCTGACCTCATGATCCACTCCCCCCTTGGCCTCCCAAAGTATTGGGATTACAGGCGTGAGCCACTGCACCCGGCATTTTTTTTTAATAGTCTCATTCTGCCCACCCAGGCTGGAATGCAGCGGCGCAATGGCTCACTACAGCTTCCGCCTCATGGGTTTAAGCAATTCTCGTGCCTCAGCCTCTCAAGTAGCTAGGACTGCAAGTGCCCGCCACTAAGCTTGGTTAATCTTTGTATTTAGTTATCGAGTCCTTACTGCCACGCAGTTTTATGCATATGCATGTATATTCTTCACAATGACCTTCTGAGCTGGCTGCTATGATACCCCCATTTTGCAGATGAGGAAACTGAGGCCCCAGTTATACAACTAGGAAAGGCGTGATGCTACGTTGGTCAACAGGAAGCCCCTCTTGGCATTCTCCCATTGGGGCTGGGGGCACTAACCACTCACATACTGTACAGAGGTGGGCACAGCTTGCAAGCTGGTTCACTTGCTGGTTTAGGGGTAGAGTGCAATTTTGACTCCTCATACCAGGCCCTGGAGTCTGACCAGCTTCCACCCTGCTGCAGGCTGGTCCACAAGGCACACTTGCTAACCCAGATGCCCACAAGGCCCAGGCAGGTTGCACAGTTGAGGGCTGAAGCAAACCATGGGCATGTGCCCCATCTAAAGGTGGCCAGACCTCGTCTGGCTGTTGTCACACTGGAACGTGGGCCCAGTGTGGCCAAGATCTTGACTATTTCTTAGAGAAGCTCATGCTTTTTATGGGACATGCCCCCACATTTTAATGTTGGCAATTTTTTTTTTAGAGAGGAGGATCTCACCGTGTTGCTCAGGATGGTCTCAAACTCCTGGTCTTAAGTGATCCTCCCACATTGGCCTCGTAAAATGCTGGGATTACAGGACTGAGCCACCATGCCAAGCCAATGTTGGCAATTTAGAAACCAGGCTTAATTTTTTTTTTTTTTTTTTTTCAGAGACAGGGTCTCTCTCTACTGTCTATGCTGGAGTGCAGTGGCAATCACAGCTCACTGCAGCCTCAAATTCCTGGGCTTAGGCAATCCTCCCACTTTGGCCTCCCAAAGCACTGGGATTATAGGTGTGAGCCATTGTGCCTTAAAAACTAGTTGTAATCAATAGCAAAGACTTGGAATCAACCTAAATGTCCACCAGTGACAGACTGGATTAAGAAAATGTGGCACATACACACCATGGAATACTATGCAGCCATAAAAGAGGATGAGTTCGTGTCCTTTGTAGGGACATGGAGCAGCTGGAAACCATCATTCTCAGCAAACTATTGCAAGAACAGAAAACCAAATACCGCATGTTCTCACTCATAGGTGGGAATTGAATGATGAGATCACTTGGACACAGGAAGGGGAACATCACACACCAGGTCCTATTGTGGGGTGGGGGAGGGATAGCATTAGGAGATATACCTAATGTAAATGACGAGTTAATAGGTGCAGCACACCAACATGGCACATGTATACGTATGTAACAAACCTGCACGTTGTGCACATGTACCCTAGAACTTAAAAAAACAAAACAAAACAAAAATTAGTTGTAAAAAATAACATTTTGTAAAACATCTCTGAGGGCCCAATCTGACCTCCACTTTGTACTCCTAGCCCCAGAACAAAGAAGCAAGACACCCAGAATTATTATACAATTCTGTATTTAGCGACTCGTTTACAGAACGTGTTCCTTTTTTTAAAATTTTAAACAAAGTTCATCAATCTCTCATAGAAACGGTTTGTGTATGTGTGTGTGTTTTTTTAACCGTTATAGGACGTGAACCTGACAAAGTTGTTCACGGGTCCGCTAGCTTTAAGTACAACAGGATTTCTGTGTTCAAAAGACTATACTAAGTGCTTAATCAAATCCCGTCACACTAAAGCCAAATTTAGTTCTCTAGGAATCGGAGTCTGCTTGTAAGCCTGGATTTCAACGTTGTGTTGGTTTCAACAGTAAAAAGTGGTGTGTTCCCCCACGGTTGTCTTAATTGCAACAGGGTGGTGGTGGCTAAAAGGAGATGTTTCATTTGTTCCAGATTTGATTACTCTGAAAATTGGTCACTGTTTCCTATTGTCAAAATATAAAAATACCTTCATCTGGATAAAAATGTATACAGTGGAAAACTCTTCAATGCATAGCCTGGGTGTATGGAAAAGGTTTTCCTTCAGGGTTTGTGTTTTGTTGACTGTTTGGTGTGGAGACTGCAGCCTGGGCTGGGTGTGAGAGTTGAAATTTCTGGAACGGTCCTTATCTGTCCCCTTCTGGTTGCTGGGTTTTGCCTATATGGTTTCAAAATGCTAGCTACATCTTTGAAACCTCCATTGGCCATCTCACCCACTGGCATTGCATCGGCATTGATTATAGTCACCTTTTCATCTTCATTCTGGGGAGTCACCCAATTCAGCCTTCCCACGGACAGTTTGAAAAAGGAAACGTAATAAAAACAAGGGAGAGAGATTCAATAACCAATATGGTGGCCGTTCCATCCAAATTGGGAACTCTCACCCTAGAAACCATGCCAAAGACGCTGGAGGAAGGGCTCCTTTGAGTTGGGGGTTGAGTCTCTGCTCCCCAACAGGTCATGCGTTGGAAGGTAGGAGGGTAGGTTTGGAGGCTGGGATATGGTGAACATGCTGCGATGAACTTGGCCTTCCAGAGTTCTGCATGGACTTGGAGTTGCAGATGCCTTCCAGAAACAGCACCAGGGTCAACTTGAGAAAGAAGATGGCGAGAAGGGGAGCTGGGATCTCTAGTTTGATGAATCTACTTTTTGGCGCTGGTTACTAAGCTTCAGTGGTCATGGGATGACCAACACTGTCACTTTTGGAAAACACCAAGAGGGCAAGATGGTGGCCACAGTCTTGCTCTGGAATACCCACACCCCTACAAGTGGGGAAACTTCCTGGGTTGCGCCTATGGTTCACATGGGGAAATGGGGTTGCTCTGGTTCAAATGCCACTCTCCAAGCACCTGTCCCATGCCCACCTTTCCAAAGGATCTGGAAACACTTCTTGCCTATAGATGGACAAGATGGATGTCTGACCTCCATGGCCCACAGGTTTCTAACTAGTGAGACCTGTGTAAGCAGTTTGTTCTGTACCATGCTACATCTCGTATAGGACAGTTGGGCCACAGCCCACATCTCTACAACATTTACAATGGCATGGATATTCTGTGTTATCAAGCTTGCAAAACAGACCACCAGAATGAAACACATCCTCAACGGCATCAAGATTTTCGTTTAGAGTCTTTTGGACTTTCTCTTTTTAGCACAGTTTCTGGAAGGGCAGTAGCAATGCGCTGTGTCTCACAGACAGATGTGGAAAAAAATCATGGTTCAAAGGTTATCTAGATTTTGGTCAGTCTTATAGTGTTTTGTGATGGCTTTGAACAATTGTCTTCTTTTAATCTCATCTAGTGGCAAAAACGACACAACTTCAGTGTATACTTCGCAACAGTTGTGACAGCATCCTGATTTTATAACTCTCTGTAATATCAAAACAGCATCCGCTGGGATAAATTCCAAAGGATCCTTTATTAAAATATCTAAAAGAGGTCTATAAATATTTATTTATTTTTCTAAAAGAGTTTGGAGTTTTCAGGTGAATATGTGGTGCCATTTTGCTTCTGCCTTCTGCAGAGGGGTCAGGGTGAAGAGGAGCAGGGGGGTGCCGAAAAGTGGAGGCAATGGCATTTGACCCACCTGCTCACACAACTTCATAGAACTAGGATTACAACAAAAAACGTAAACAGCATAACATTTGCTGTCCACATTTTGATGGTTGAGTTCCTCCCTCCCTTACCCCACCCTGTTGAGGAGAGTGAGTGAGAAAAGGAAGGTAGTTACCAGGGTATGTCCCTTGCCCCCTCACCCTGCTTTCAGAACTCCCACTCCAGGGCCTCCTCCCGATTGGCAGCCCGCTCTAGTCGGTAAATGATGCTGTTCAGGTTGGCCATTTTTTCGTGCCGCCGCTGCAAGTTGGGGTTCACCTTGGCACTGGGATGCAAGGCTCCAGCCGTGTCAGCAGTGGGGCTGGCACTCGGCACTTTGGCAGGGGGGGCGCCAGGAGGGGATGGGGAGATGGGAGCTGAGGAGGAGGGGACAGGTGACACAGACATCATGAGGCCTGGCGAGGAGGCGGCTGAGGGCGAGTTCAGAGACACCTCCAGGCTGCAGCGTGAGGACTCTGAGGCTGACTTAAAACTTAAAGGGTCCGGGTGAAGCCGCTCCCCAGCCTCACTCTCCTGGTGGGGATGAAGTGAGGGACAGTCTGGAGTTGATCCATCTGGAAGGAGGGGACTGGGAGCCACTTTTGGGAGTCCATCATTACCCGGAGGGTCGGGATGCTCCTCTTTGGGGGGACCTTGGCCTTTGTCTGGCTCCCCTAAGTCCTGGGGCTGGCTGCCTGCCTCTTCCTCGGTGTCCTCCTCTGTCTGTTCCTGCTTGATCCTCACTTGGGCCTTGTCCTGGGTGGTCAGGGGTGTGCCGTCCTCCTCAGGACCCTCCTGAAGCTCCAGTTCCTTCATGGTTGGCTTCTGGTCCTCAGTCTCAGAGTCAGGGCTCTGCGGGGTGGGGTCTGGGTGGGAGTGGCCTGGCGGTAGGATTCCAGGACCCCCACTTGGGTCAAGGTCTGGCTCATCCTGGGTCCCCTCCACCAACATCTCCCGGCGCATCCGGGACCTGGGGCAGAGACGACGGTGAGCCTGGGGCTGGACAGGGGACACCCAAACCCTGGACTCTATCTGCATACATGGCATTTTGATCCCACCCACTGCCCTGGGGCTCTCTAGGCACTAAGCCTCCATACTTGCACCATCTTATTAAGTCTTCTCAACACCACCACAAGGTGGATGCTATTATTATCTCCACTTCACAGCAAACAAGGCTCAGAGATGTTAAGTGACTTATCCCAGGTCACAGAGCTAGTAAGTGGCAGAACCGAGACTTGAACTCACGACTACTGAATCCCAAAGCAGATGATCTAGACCTGTGGTGGCCAACATAGCAGTTACTGGCCATACATAGCTCGAGTGCTTGACATGAGGCTAGTCCAGATTGACATGTGCTGTAAGGGTACAATACACACCTGTTCTTAGGCTTAATACAAAAAAAGTGAAAGGTCTCATTAATAATGTTTATATTGGGCTAAATCAAATAAATGATTATGATTAGTTTTATCTCTTTTTTTTGAGACAGTCTCACTCTGTTACCCAGGCTGGAGTGCAGTGGTGCGATCTTGGCTCACTGCAACCTCTGCCTCCCGGGTTCTAGCAATTATCCTGCCTCAGCCTCCTGAGTAGCTGGGATTATAGGCGTGTATTTTTAGTAGAGACAGGGTTTTGCTATGATGCCAGGCTGGTCTTGAACTCCTGATCTCAGGTGATCCACCCACCTTGGCCTCCCAAAGTGCTGGGATTACAGGCTTGAGCCACTGGGCCCAGACCCAATTATTTTCTTACGGCAAATGAGGTCAAGAAATTTTAAATAACTTCTCCAAGGTCATAAAGCAATAGGGGTTTCTGTTTCCTTAGCACCTTCAATGCTGTAGCTCCCTGGCCATTTATGTGAACAGTAAATTACACTAATATAGACTATTAGCAACTATATAGTTACAAACATAATAATAATGGGCGCTTTATTGTGTTGGGCACTAGGCTAAGCACTTTTTGCTGTCTTCTTTTTTCTTTTTTTTTGAGATGGAGTCTTGCTCTGTTGCCGAGGCTGGAGTGCAGTGGCGCAATCGTGGCTCACTGCAACCTCTGCCTCCCGGGTTCAAACGACTCTACTGCCTCAGCCTCCCAAACAGCTGGGATTATAGGTGGGCGCCACCATGCCTGGCTAATTTTTGTATTTTTAGTAGAGACGGTGTTTCACCATCTCTACTGGTCAGGCTGGTCTTGAACTCCTGACCTCAAGCAATCCACCAGTCTTGGCCTCCCAAAGTGTTGGGATTACAGGCGTGAGCCACTGCACCCAGCCTGTTTATTTCATTTTCTGTTAGGTTGGTGTAAAAGTAATTGGATTTTCTGCCTTTTTTTTTCTTTTTTGTGTGACTTTTTAAAAATTTTTCTCCAAGATGGAGTCTCACTTTGTCGCCAGGCTGGAGCGTAGTGGGGGCACGATCTCACCTCACTGCAACCTCTGCCTCCTGGGCTCAAGTGATTCTCCTGACTCGGCCTCCCGAGTACCTGGGACTACAGGTGCACGCCACCACACCCAGCTAATTTTTGTATTTTTAGTAGAGATGGGGTTTCACCATGTTGGCCAGATGGTCTCGATCTCTTGACTTCGTGATCTGCCTGCCTCAGCCTCCCAAAGTGGTGGGATACAAGCGTGAGCCACCATGCCCGGCCTTTTGTGACTTTTTTAAATGGCAAAACCATTTTTTTAAAAAATGGCAAATCCTTTAAAATGGATCAAGAAACATTTTTTAAAAAAATGGCAAAAACCAGCTGGGCGCGGTGGCTCACACCTATAATACCAGCACTTTGGGAGGCCAAGGCAGGTGGATCACTTGAGGTCAGGAATTCTAGACTACCCTGGCCAACATGGCAAAACCCCATCTCTACTAAACAGAAACAGAAACAAAACAAAACAAAACAAAAGTGGCAAAAACTGCAATTACTTTTGCACCAACCTAATATAATAATCTCCTAATGATACACTAATCTGATTTGCATTGATAAAGGAGACCAGGCTGAGAGGGCACAGGAATTGGCATGGTCACAGGGCTCTGAACCCAGCAGTCTGGCTTTTATTTTCTTGCCCCTGCCTCCCTGCCCAGGTCCTGTGGGGCCCCATCCCAGGATCCTGGGCCTGGAGGAACTGTGAGGGATCACCTAGTCCATACCATCTCTCAATCCCCAATCCCCCCATAAAGGTGACCTTGCCCACCTTCCAGAGTTCTCCCCCACCTCCCTCAGCTCCCTCCAATGGGAAGAGCTTGGATGGGGAGGGACTTTGTCTGTTTTCTGTGGCGTCTGGTACAGAGTAGATGCTCAGTAAACATTTACCAAATGAAATAATGTGTTCTTCTGTAATTATAACCCTTTGAGAGTTCTTTTGAGAGTGGAATTCTCTCTTCTCCTTTGTGCAAACTCCTATTCATCCCTCAAAACCCATCTCAAATACCACTTCTGTAAAGTCCTCCCCAGGCAGAATTCCCTTTTCCCTTAGCCCCTTGTTCCTTCCTGTTTCACAGCATTTACTACATTATAAGTGAAATGTTCTGTTTTATGACTGTAAGGTCCTTAAGGGCGGGGACTGGTTCACAATGCATACATTAGAAACGTTTGTTGAATGAATATGTTGGATAATAATGGAGTGCTCAGTTCCTGTGGGGAATCAGAGGCGAGAAGATGTCCCCATATCCCCCAGGGAGGGAAGGAAATGAGCAGGCTTTAAGGACCTATGTCATTTGTTATTTGGCAGGCTCTGTTCTGAGCCAGATGATAAACCATACTTAATTTAATTTATTTATTTGTTTGAGACAGTCTCACTCTGTCACCCAGGCTGGAGTGCAGTGGTGTGATCTCAGCTCAAAGCAACGTCCACCTCCCGGGTTCAAGTGATTCTCGTGCCTCAGCCTCCAAGTAGCCGGAATTACAAGCCCCTGCCACCATGCCTGGCTAACTTTTGTATTTTTAGTAGAGACGGGTTTCATCATTTTGGCTAGGCTGGTCTTGAGCTCCTGACCTCAGGTGATCCGCCCACCTTGGCCTCCCAAAGTGCTGCGATTACAGGTATGAGCCACTGCGCCTGGCCAAAACTGTATTTTATAATGCGTTTATACCCAGAGTTATTTCACTTGATCTACAATCAAACATTGCAGGATAGGTATTAGGTTCCTCATCTGTAAAATAAGGGTGAGACTTGGAGAAGTAAAATGACTTATGGAGGGATTGGGGACTGAGAGAGGGTATGGACTCGGGTCTGTGGGCCCCTGCTGCCCAGGAGAGAGAAGATGCTCAGTTGCTCTTCCCACCAATCTCCTCTTTCCTTGATCCCTTGGGGATCAAGAGACATTCTCTCCCCCTGGAATGGATGAGTGGATTTTCTTCTGTGGTACCATGTGGGTACCAGAGACTTTTCCTGCTCAGGAAGCTTGGCAGGGGCGGGGCGGGGGGTGTTCCTCAGAGATGGTCCCTGAAATCCCCCCATCAAGCATTCTTTACAGGGGTCTCCTCAGAGCCAGCCCTGGGACTAAACTCCTAGGAAGCTCAACCTACTGCAGGCCAGTGACTTGTGAGAACAGGGAGTCAAGAGTGGGAAGAGCTATGGAAAGCAGCCATTGAAGTAGGAATCACCCACTCCCTGAGGTAGTGGAGCCTGAAAAGGATACCAGGGGGGTTTCTTTTGGTTTCAGCAGTGGGAGGGGCCAGGAGCTCGAAATCAGGGCTCCAACCTGAGGCTCAATGAATAGTCAGGGTTCCTCAGGCCTGTACCCCCAAATACCTTTCCCTGTCCCTTCTTTGAGGCAGACACAGGGCAAACAGGGTGAAATAATAATAAAAATAATGACAATAATCACATCAATACCTACCACATACTATGTGCTGGGTATTTTTTTTTTTGGAGATAGTCTCACTCTGTTGCCCAGGCTGGAGTACAGTGGCATGATCTCAGCTCACTGCAACCTCTGCCTCCTGGGTTCAAAGGGTTCTCCTGCCTCAGCCTCCCACGTAGTTGGGACTATAGGCATGTGCCACCACTCCTGGCTAATTTTTGTATGTTTCGAAGAGATGGGGTTTCATCATGTTTCCCAGGCTGATCTCAAACTCCTGACCTCAGGTGATCTGCCCATCTCAGCCTCCCAGAGTGCTGGGATTACAGGTGTGAGCCACCGTGCCTGGCCTACATGCTAGGTATTTTATGTAACTATGTTAGTCTATCAAATCCTCTGTGCAACTCTATGAAGTAGATCCAGCTACTGTCCACCTCATTTTACAGGTTAGAAGACTGAGGCTCAGGGAAGTGAAGAAGGATCCACAGCTGAAAGTAATGGAGCTGGGATTTCTTCCACATTTGCCTGTGTTTTACTTTTTTTTTTTTTTTTGAGATGGAGTCTTGCTCTGTCGCCCAGGCTGGAGTACAGTGGTATGATCTTGGCTCACTGCAACCTCCGCCTCCTAGGTTCAAGCAATTCTCCTCCCTCAGCCTCCCGGGTAGCTGGGATTACAGGTGTGCACCGCCATGCCAGGATAATTTTTTTATTTTTAATAGAGACAGGGTTTCACCATGTTGGCCAGGCTGGTCTCGAACTCCTGACTTCAGGTGGTCCACCTAATTCAGTCTCATTTTTCTTGTTTTTGAGACACGGTCTCGCTCTGTCACCCAGGCTGGAGTGCAGTGGTGTGATGGTAGCTCACTGCAGCCTCCGCCTCCTGGGCTTACGCAATCCTCTCACTTCAGCCTCCCAAGTAGCTGGGACTACAGGTGTATGCCACAGCACACAACTAATTTATTTATTTATTTATTTATTTATTTATTTATTTATTTATTTATTTATTTATTTATTTTGTAGAGAGGTCTCCCTATGTTGCTGGGCTGGTCTCAAACTCCTGGGTTCAAGTGATCCTCCTGCCTTGGCCTCCCAAAGTGCTGGGATTATAGGCATGAACCACTGTACCTGGCCCTGAGTTCTATATCTAAGTGCCTATGTGGTGGGGTCTCCCATCTTCCGGAGGCTATGTGGGGCTCCCTCCAGTTCTCGGATGGGGAAGGGGTCCCACCTGGGTTCTGCCACCCGCCCTGTGGGCATGCCCCCATAGTCCCACCTGTAGTTGTGGAACCAGTTGATGACGGTGTTGGTCTTGAGGTTGAGCTGGAAGGAGAGGAGCTCGATGGTCTGCTGTGAGGGGTAGGGTTCCAGCTGATAGGCCTTCCGCAGCGCCTCCTTCTCCTCAGGTGCCAGCACCACCCGGGGTTTCTTGATCTGCAGGAGGCTCAGGTCCTGGGGCTGTAGGCAGGGGCTGGGGCACTCCGAGCGGGTGGCCGGGGACTCACTGTCTGAGCCGGTGCTGATGAGGCCATAGCGACGTTTCAGGTAGGCTGGAGCCGGGGAGAGAGGGAGGGCTGAGAGGTGCTGTCCCCACCCCATCAGTTCCTGACCAGCAGGAGTCCCACGGTGGGAATGCATCTGTCAGGCCCACTAGGAGGAAGCCGTCATGCCCTAAGCTTAGGGGCGCGCCCCCCCAGCCTTTCTCCCTCCTCCCTCTCCTGCATCTCTCAACTCCCACCCCTAGGCCACAAGATGCTAGCCTGACCTCACCAGCCAGGGAGCCCTGGCATGAGCAAAGACTTAGGATCATTCCTCGCACACAGGAAGCACTCGAAACAGGGTGCTCCTCGGTATTCTCTCTGTTTTTTAGAGACAGGGTCTCACTCTGTCACCCAGGCTGGAGTACATGGGTGCAGTTACAGTTCACTGTGGCTTCAACCAACCAGGCTGAGGCACACCTCCTGCCTCAGCCTCCCAAGTAGCTGGGATTACAGGTGTGAACCACCACCCCTGGCTAATTTTTAAATTTTTTTTGTAGAGATGGGCTCTCTCTCTGTCACCCAGGCTGGAATGCAGTGGCACAATCACAAGTCACTGCAACCTTGAACTCCTGCCTTCAAGCGATCCTCCTGCCTCAGCCTCCTGAGTAGGTGGGACTACAGGTGCATGCCACCATGCCTGGCTCATTTAAAAAATTGTTTTGTAGAGTGTTTGAAATGCTTCTTCCCTGGTGCCGTAAAGAAATAGCACTTGAACATAAATTTAATTTACTCAGCAAGACCATTTTTATACTTTCTGCAGAAAGGGTACACTTACTTGCCAGCAGTTTTGCCACAAGAGCACACCGAACAAAGGAAACAGAGTCATTTATAATCTGATGTGCCCACCCTACTGCTGTGTCCGGTTTCCACTGACTGGAATGGGACCTCACATTCTGTGTTTGTCCTGACTGGCTAGCAACCTAGAACTTTTTAAAAGAGGCAAAGGCAGAGGAGAACAAAGGAAGGAGGAAGTAACTTGTGGAATGCTGAGAAAGGTAAAAACACCTTCAAATAAGGAAAAGGAACAGACTATGACCTAACGCTTGTTTGGACCAGTATAAGCATGCCAGGGCAAATATTTAGGCTAAATTGTGGGAGCGAACATACAGTACATTGATTTCTTTATCATGGCTAGCAGATATTTAAGAATGTTAGCACAGATCTTTGAATAAATTTTCCTTCTAAGAGAAGTTACTATGTATTCCTAATTAAATCGGGAGGAAAGTCTTTGAAGAGGAACCTTTACTTTATTTTCTACATAGAGGTAGGGTCTCACTCTGTTGCCAGGCTGGTCTCAAACTCTTGGCCTCAAGCAATCCTCTCACCTCGGTCTTCCAAAGTGCTGAGATTACAGGTATGAGCCACCACACCTAGCCTACGATATCCTCTAGATTGTCAGAAGCATCCCTGAATTTCTGAACAGCCTTTGGTGGGCGGTAGGTAAGGACACTAATTTAAATGACTTACTGACTGCATGGTGCATCTTGACCCCAAATCATGAAGATGTTGGGGAGAAAAAAGCCCACTTCAGAATGAAAAAAGTAAGGTATGAGGGTCTTACTTAATCCTCACAGCAATGCTTTGTGGCTCTGAAAATGCATTTTTAAGATGGAGTCTCGCTCTGTTGCCCAGGTTGGAGTGCAGTGGCATGATCCTCTTGGCTCACTGAAACCTCCACCTCCCAGGTTCAAGCGATTCTCCTGCCTCAGCCTCCCAAGTAGCTGGGATTACAGGCATGCATCACCACGCCCGGCTAATTGTTGTATTTTTAGTACAGATGGGGTTTTACCATGTTGGCCATCACTTCTGGCCTCAAGTGATCCATCCACCTTGGCCTCCCAAAGTGCTAGGATTACAGGTATGAGCCACCACATTGAGCTAGCTCTCTTATTTTTCAGAAATAGAAGGAAGCACAGAGAGGGGAAGTAATTAGCTCGAGGTCGTCACGCAGCAAGGAGATAGAAGGTCAAGTTCTCAACCATAGCATTGTCTGATGATGATGGCCCAGCCCTAGGTGCTCTCCAGAGCCTGGCGTGTCCCTGGGTCATCACACGACCTGCCCTCATACCCTGGATGGCAACTTCAACTGCTCCTATCTTATCTTCCAATGGACTTTGAACCTTTGGAAATACAGAGTAATCCTTTATGCCTAGCATGAGACTGGGCGCCCAGCTCAATGCCAGTTGATCTTCCATCCAAATACTAACCAGGCCTGACCCGGCTTAACTTCTGAGATCAGACGTGATCCGGCATTCAGGGTGGTATGGCTGTAGACAATGCCAGCTTATCTTATCAGGATATAATGTGAGATAATGTGAGAACTTACAATCTCCTTGCCCAGCCCTACAAGAGAGGGGTTCCTGTTTGCTGGTCCCGTCCTTTGTTATGCAGAATCTGTTATGGGCCAAGGGCTGGTCTACAAAACGGAGTTGAGGCAGAGGAGGGAGGGAGGGAGGGACACAGAGTTTTGGGAAATAGGCAGTTGGGGCTGGCAACAGACTTTGGGTTAGCTTCAGAGGTGTGAAAGGACACCAAGAGATGGGGTATTCCGTTTCCTTTTCTTTTCTTTTTTCTTTTTTTTTTTGAGACAGAGTTTTGCTCTGTCACCCAGGCTGGAGTGCAGTGGCGCAATGTCAGCTCACTGAAACCTCCACCTCCTGGGTTCAAGTGATTCTCCTGACTCAGTCTCCCAAGTAGCTGCGATTACAGGTGTGCGCCACCACGCCCAGTTAATTTTTGTATTTTTAGTAGAGACAGGGTTTTGCCATATTGGCCAGATTGGTCTTGATCTCCCAACCTCAGGTGATCTGCCTGCCTCGGCCTCCCAAAGTGCTGAGATTACAGGCGTGAGCCACTGCACCTGGCAGACTATTGGCTTTTCATGGGAGAGGTAGTAAATATTTACAAACTAAAAATAAAAAATTGGAGATGGGGTCTTACTGCACTGTGCAGGCTGGAGCACAGTGGCTATTCACAGCTTTGATCACACAGCACATTGCAGCCTTGAATGATCCTCCTGCCTTAGCCTCCCAAGTGATCCTCAAGCAATCCTCTTGCCTTAGCCTCCAAAGCAGCCAGGACTACCCATGCCCCGCCACTGCCACAGGCTGTAAATATCTTCATTGCTTTCAATTACATTGTTACATTGTTTTTCAAGGTTGCTATTTCATGCAGTCCCATGCTGAGACTGGACCATGGGGGCCCTGGGTTTATGTGGGTTACAGCTAGGTATGGTTCTGGGGAAAATCTGAGATCCAGTGCAGGGGCCCATCCCCTGCCCAAGTCTTACCTTTCTTCTCCAGCTTTTTCATGTCCCTCAGCTTCTCCACGTTATGGGGGTCATTGAGCCACAGCTGCATGCGGACAAAAGGCTCCCGCCCCTTCAGGCTCAGCTTGTGCCAGGGTTTGGGCCGGGACAGCAGGTCAGACACGGAGCCCTGTGTCAGACCCAGGATGCTCTCCCCAAACAGCCGCTGCCCTGGGGATAAGGGAGGGGAGCAACCTGTTACCCCAGGCTGGGCAGAGAGGTCTGCTCCCAGGAGAGACATGGAACAGGCCAGAGACACAGGGGAGAGCCTCGAGGCTATCTCCACTGACCTGACTCAGAAGGGAGGGCCAGAGACGGCGGAGGACCCGCACCTGATGTGAATATGAGGGGGGTCTGTCTGTAAAAGGGATATGGGGGCAGGACGAGGCAGCAACCAACAAAAGATTTTTTTTTTTTCTTTTTTTGAGACAGAGTCTCGCTCTGTTGCTCAGGCTAGTGTAGTGGCACGATCTTGGCTCGCTGCAGCCTCCGCCTCCCAGGTTCAAGCAATTCTCCTGCCTCAGCCTCCCGAGTAGCTGGGATTACAGGCACATACTACCACACCCGGCTAATTTCTGTATTTTTAGTAGAGATGGGGTTTCCCATGGTGGCCAGGCTGGTTTTGAACTCCTGACCTCAGGTGATCCATCTGCCTTGGCCTCCCAAAGTGCTGCAGTTACAGGTGTGAGCCACTGGGCCTGGCCCAAAAGTGCTTCTTTAACTTAAGAGGTTCTTTACTCCTAGGAGATCCCTGAAATTGTCTGGCAACATCATACATACAAATGTGTAACACCATGTTGGAGGATAATTTGACAGATTCCATCCCAGTTTTAAATGTGCACAGTTTCGGAGCAAGCAGTTCCACTGCCTGGGATAGCTGTACTTGCCCAAGGTCACACAGATGCACACAGACTTATTTTTAGAGGCAAAACAGGAAAGTGGAAAAAGTCAAAATACCCATCGGTTAGGTAAAAAACTGTGGCACATCCATGGCCTGAAACACTTTGCAACGGTGAAAAAGAATGCGGGTGACAGAATTATTCTAACATGGGAGGGTGTCCACAAAATACTGTTCATTTTTCTTTTCTCTTTTTTTTTTTTTTTTTTGTTTTTTTGAGGCAGGGTCTCACTCTATCACCCAGGCTGGAGTGCAGTGGTATGATCTCAGCTCACTATAACCTCTGCCTCCCAGGTTCAAGTGATCCTCCCACCTCAGCCTCCCAAGTAGCTGAGAGCACGGGCTTGAGCCACCACACCTGGCTAATTTTTGTATTTTTATTTTTCATTTTTTTTGGGACAAGGTTTGGCTCTGTCACCCAGGCTGGACTGCAGTGGTGTGATCTTGGCTTCCTGCAACCTCTGTCTCCTGGGCTCAAGCCATCCTTCTGCCTTATCCTCCCGAGTGGCTGGGACTATAGGCACGCACCACCACGCCCAGCTAATTTTTGCATTTTTTGTAGAGACAGAGTTTCGCCATGTTGCCTAGGCTGGTCTGGAACTCATGACCTCCAAAAATTCTCCTGCCTCAGCCTCCCAAAATCCTGGGATTACAGGTGTGAGCCACCACACCCAGCCTAGTGTTCATTTTTCAAAGCAAGTTGCAACGCAATATGTGTATCATTTCGTCTATATAGAAAAAAAGGAGAGGAAATTAAGTGTATATATGTTCTTGTATGTGTTCAGAAAGTGTCAAGGAGACATAAAAAAACTGAAGTGTGGGCTGGGCATGGTGGCTCACACCTGTAACCCCTGCACTTTGGGAGGATGAGGCGGGAGGATTACTTGAGGTCAAGAGTTCATGACCAGTCTGGCCAGCATTGTGAAACCCCGTCTCTACTATACTAAAAATACAAAAATCAGCCAGGAGTGGTGGCTTATGCCTGTAATCCCAGCTACTAGGGTGGCTGAGGCAGGAGAATCGCTTGAACCTGGGAGGTGGAGGTTGCAGTGAGCTGAGATCGCACCACTGAACTCCAGCCTGGGGCTTGGGTGACAGGAGACTCCATCTTAAAAAAATACACACACACACACACACACACACACAAACACTGGAGTGTGACTGAGAGGCCAGTGCGGAGGGACTTATTTACTTTTTTAGTAACTTGTTTTTTTCCTGTACTGTTCGGTATATTTTAAAACAATGAATATGTCTTATTTTTATAATAGAAATTGTAGTGAAAATGTTGGGGTTTGTGTACATCCCTCTGGGAGGGGGGCATCACCTGCATTTCAGACTCAGAGGAATTTGTGTCCCAAAAAGGGAAAGAGCCCTAGAAGAGATTTCTCCACTGTGGCCGGCAAGGACCTTAGCACTGGGTGAGGACTGAGCTGGAGTTCCGCAGTGATTGGGGTTCTCCACGTCTTCCTGGAAGGAAGTTTTTAAAGCCGTGGACTGAGAATTCCAGGTACTCTCAGACCTGCATTCACCTCCCTTTGTCCCATCCCAGACCCAGGTCAGAGCCTCACACAGGGTCTTGGATGCCCTGGGGCTGACTCCAGTGCCCTGGGATCTCACCATGGGCACTTTTGTCTTTTTTTTTTTACATTTAACTTTTTAAGAGACAAGGTCTTTCTCTGTTGCCCAGGCTGGAGTGCAATGGCAGGATCATAGTTCAGTGCAGCCTTGAATTCCTGAGCTCGTGCGGTCCTCCTGCCTCAGCTTCCTGAGGACTACAGGCATTCACTACAAAGTGTGAAGTTTGTATGCATGAAGTTTGCAGCTAATTTTAGGAAGCTTTTTTATTTTTTTGCTAATTTTTGTATTTTTAGTAGAGATGGGGTTTCACCATGTTGGCCAGGCTGATCTGGAACTCCTGACTTCAGGGGATTTGCCCGCCTTGGCCTCCCAAAGTGCTGGGATTACAGGTGTGAGGCACCGTGCCCGGCCTATTTTTTATTTTATTGATTGATTTTTTTTTTTTTTGAGACAGGGTCTCACACTGTCGCCCTGGCTGGAGTGCAGTGGTGTGATCTCGGCTCACTGCAACCTCTGCCTCCCAGATTCAAGCGATTCTTCTGCCTCAGCCTCCCAAGTAGCTGGGACTACAGGCGTGCGGCACTACGTCCAGTTAATTTTTTTGTATTTTTAGTAGAGATAGGGTTTCACCATGTTAGCCAGGCTGCTCTCGAACTCCTGACCTCAGGTGATCCACCTGCCTGGGCCTCCCAAAATGCTGGGATTACAGGTGTGAGCCACCATGCCCAGCCATTAATTTATGTTTTTAGAGACAAAGTCTTGCTCTGTTGCTCAGGCTGGCATGCAGTGGCATGATCATAGCTCACTGCAGCCTTGAATTCTTGGGCTCACGCGATTCTCCTGCCTCAGGCTCCTGAGTTGCTAGGACTACAGGCATGTACCAACACATGTAAGTTTGTATGCATGGAGTTTTCACCTAATTTTTTAAAGCTTTTTAAAGATATGGGATCTTGCTATGTTGCCCAGGTTGGCCTCAAACTCCTGGCCTCAAGCGATCCTCCCTCCCTGGCCTCCCAAAGCACTGGAATTACAAGTATGAGCCACTGGGTCACAGCTCCAGACACCTTTTCAAGGCAAGTAGGAGCCAACCCAGGTGGGAGGCGGCCTCTCTGATTCCCACCTGCTCCGTACCTAGA
This sequence comes from Rhinopithecus roxellana, assembly GCF_007565055.1. Lineage (NCBI taxonomy): Eukaryota > Metazoa > Chordata > Mammalia > Primates > Cercopithecidae > Rhinopithecus > Rhinopithecus roxellana. Next base: position 94,554,827 of record NC_044558.1, read on the forward strand.
TTGTTGTCTGTGAGGACCTCCTTCACCCTCTTGGTGATGGAGTACGTGTCCAGCTCGGGGGACATGGCAACGATCTCCTGGATGCCCCCTGGGGCCTGGCCGCCCGAGTACATCTTCCCGCTCAGCGAGGAGCTGGAGCGGCCCTCTGGCTGCTGGTTCTCCTTGCTGCTCTCCAGGGACAGGCACAACGGCTCCTGGGAGCTCTTCTCAGGCTCTGTGGGGCTGGGGGGTGGGGATGGTGAGGACCTTGGTTCTGTGGGACTGGCTGTGGGCCACAGAGAAAGAGAAGGCGGTTACTATAATCTGGCACAGACACATCCAGTTTTGGGAAGCTTGCTTATTACAGCCAAGAGTTGCCAACCACCCATTTTGCAACCACTGTAGTAATAATCGTTCAGGTAGGGACCACCCTGGATTCTAAAACTAGTGGATGAAAGTTTGATGAGGACTAGACTGGTATATTTACAAAGTCTCCAAGTATCTCCCCACATGATGCTTAGTAAATTTTTTTTTTTTTTTTTTTTTTTAGACGGAGTCTTGCTCTGTTGCCCAGACTGGAGTGCAGTGGCGTGATCTTGGCTCACTGCAACCTCTGCCTCCCGGGTTCAAGCAATTCTCCTGCCTCAGCCTCCCAAGTAGCTGGGACTACAGGTATGCGCCAATACGCCCTGCTAATTTTTTGTATTTTTAGTACAGTCGGGGTTTCACCATGTTAGCCAAGATGGTCTGGATCTCCTGAACTCATGATCCACCTGCCTCGGCCTCCCAAAGTGGTGGGATTACAGGCATGAACCACCGCGCCTGGTTGATGCTTAGTAATTACAAAGGGAAAAGTAGCAACTTCACAGTAGAGAGACGTGGTTGGACTCTCTCTCTGTCACCCAGGCTGGAGTGCAGTGGTGAGATCTCAGCTCACTGCAACCTCTGCTTCCTGGGTTCAAGTGATTTTCCTGCCTCAGCCTCCTGAGTAGCTGGGATTACAGGCGCTGGTGGGCACCATCTTAACCAATGATCCAAGTTACTATCATCAATCACAGGACGAGTCGACAACGTGGACGAGTCGACAACGTGGGCCTCCTGAGAGGATGGCCCGAAACATCACTTCTGTGATATTCCCAGCCCCAAGTACACAGCTTGAATCTGATTTCGAGGGAACATCAGGCAACCAAATTCAGACTGTCCAGGAAGTAACAGCCTCTACTCTTCAGAAAGGGCAACTCTAGAAAACAAAGAAAGGCAGAACTGTCCAAATCAAAACACGAAAACTAAACACAAGTGATCTCGAACCTCATCCTGGACAGGGAAAATAAATTTACATATTTTATTTAATTAATTCATTTTGAGACAGGGTCTTGCTGTGTTGCCCTGGATGGAGTGCAGTGCCTCGATGGTAACTCACTGCGACCTCGACCTCCTGGGCTCAAGTAATCCTCCCCGCTTAGCCTCCCGAGTAGCTGGAACCACAAATGTGCATCACCACGCCCGGCTAATTTTTCTTTTTTTGAGACAAGAGTCTCACTCTGACACCCAGGCTGGAGTGCAGTGGAGTGCTCTCGGCTCACTGCAACCTCTACCTCCCGGGTTCAAGAGATTCTTGTGCCTCGGCCTCCCAAGTTGCTGGAATTATAGGCGCACGCCACCACGCCCGGCTAATTTTTGTATTTTTAGTAGAGACGGGGTTCCACCATGTTGGCCAGGCTGGTCTCAAACTCCTGACCTCAGTGATCTACCTGCCTCAGCCTCCCAAAGTGCTGGGATTGCAGGCATGAGCCACAGCGCCTGGCCAAGATTTATATGTTGTATCTAAAAATTTATATAACATATAAAGGATATCACTGGGACAACTGAAGAAACCTGAATATAGATGGTAGGATACATGCCAGTATTTTACCACTGTAAAATTTCTTGTTTTTGGAAAGCACTTGCTGAAGTATTTAGGGCTAAAGGGACAAGATGTCAACGAATTCCTCAAATGGCAGAGAAAGAGCACGATTGTGGCAAAATTAATAACTGTTCAAACAGGGTACAATACAGGAAGTTTGCTGTTCTTCTGTTTCAATTCTTCTGTGAATTAGAACTTACCTCAAAACGAAAAGTTAAATAAACGGCAACAACTAAAGAAGTCAGCAATGATCTACAAGATCAACCACAGGAGATTGGCTGAATGAAATATGGGAAATCCCTGCAGTGGGCTCTTCCGTGGCAATGAAAGAAAATGTAATGAAAAGATGTCCATAGTGCAATGCCACATTTAAAAAGCTAGACTGGGGCCGGGTGCAGTGGTTCATGCCCGTAATCCCAGCACTTTGGGAGGCCAAAGTGGGCGGATCACCTAAGGTCAGGAGTTGGAGACCAGCCTGGCTAAATGGTGAAACCCCATCTCTACTAAAAAATACGAAAATTAGCTGGGCATGGTGGCGCATGCCTGTAATCCCAGCTACTCGGGAGGCTGAGGCAGGAGAATCACTTGAACCTGGCAGATAGAGCTTGCAGTGAGCTGAGATCACACCACTGCACTCCAGCCCGGGCAACAGAGCAAGACTCTGTTTCAAAAAAAAAAAAAAAAAAAAGCAGACAGATTTTTAAACTACATTTTTCATTTTTCTTTCTTTTCTTTTTTTTTTTTTTTTTGAGATGGAGTCTCACTCACTCTGTCACCCCAGGCTGGAGTGTAGTGGCATGATCTTGGCTCACTGCAACCTAGCCTCCTGGGTTCAAGTGGTTCTCCTGCCTCAGACTCCCCCATAGCTGGGATTACAAGCGTGTGCCACCACGCCTGGCTAACTTTCGTATTTTTAGTAGAGATGGGGTTTCGCCATATTGGCCAGGCTGGTCTTGAATTCCTGACCTCAAGTGATCCACCACCTGGGCCCCCAAAGTACTGGGATTACAGGCTTGAACTACCATGCCTGGCCCATTTTTCATTTTTCAAAAGGCATTTTGTGTGAATATACATTGGAAAAACGATTTGAAAGATATTTGGGGCTTGTGATCTCAGGTGGATGAATTTGCCAAGCCTCCGTCCTTACATCTGTTAAATGCAGCCATAAGACATGTAGCATTAGACATACACCGACCCTACTTGGGGCCATCAAGGGGCCTCCATGAGATAACATGAGTCAAGGGCCCACCTCCACCTCCTCCACCACCTCTACCTCCTGGAGCATTAGAGGCACCCATGGGAGTCCCAGTGTGGGCTGAGCCTCCTGAGAAACCAGGACACGTGGGGGCGTCCCCAGGGAGGCAGCCCTAATGGGTTGGCAAGCATGGTGTGGGGTCTAGGAATCCCAGCGCTGGCCACACCTAATCCCAATAGAAAAAAATGCTTCTTCCTTGAGGCATTTGACTGCCGCCTGCTGGAAACTTGTTAAAATAACCATTAAAATGTATGACAGCTAAAAGAAAAGGTAGCAATAGCTTTACTTTCAGAAAAGACATCCGGAGCCCAGGAAGCGTTCCTTCCTTCTCTGTCGTGGGTGAGTTAGTCACATGGATCAGACACTCCTATGCTCCAGAATCATCAATGGCTCCCCACTGCCCCTTGCACAAGAAATGTCTATCACCTTGTCTTGCTGATTAAGGCCCTGAACTCCCTTGTCCCTGCCTACCCTACCAACTGGAGCTACAGCATCCCCCTCACTCCCCTTCACAAACATCTAGGCTCCTCTCTAAGCCCCTATGTCTTTGCTCAGGCTGGTCTTACCATCCTGAGGACTTTCCTTCTAATCCTGAACTCCTAAGCATTCCTCAAGACCCAGTCCTAAATGTCCCTTCCCTGAGGTCTATTAGACCTTTGGGGTCTAATAGCACCTTGAGTATATATTGTCACAGTTTGCTATAATTTCTTGCTTGGGCCAGATCTCTTCCTTACTGATGACAATGATGATGACACTAATAAATTCCCTTTATTGAGTACTTACTACATGCCCAGTGTAGTATTATGTGCTTTATGCCTATGATCTCTTTTTAATTTTTTTTTTTTAAATAGAGACAGGGTTTCACTATGTGGCCCAGGCTGGTCTCAAACTCCTGGACTCAAGTGATCCTCCTGCCTCGGCCTCCCAAAGTGTTGGGATTACAGGCGTAGGTCACTGTGGCTGGCCAATGCTCATGATCTCAAGTGACCCTCATGACACCTCTAAAAGGTAAGTACGACGTCATCCCATTTTGTGGATGAGGAAACCGAGGTTCCGAGATGTTAGGCAACGTGTCCAAGATCACACAGCAATAAATGGCAAAGCCAGGACTTGAGCTGGGGTTGGGTTATGCCCAACACTGTCCTCTCATCTACCAACTGTGACCCCCTTGAAGGCAAGGACTACAAGTTAGTCACAGATGAGTCCCCAGAGCCTGGGGGTGGGGCAGGGGCTCTGAGCAGATGCCTATGGAGTAATTTCAGCCAGGATCCCTGAATACTCCTGAAAAGGGCAAGGTGAAGCTCCAGAGTTCCAAGTGGCAGCATTACAGCCCTTAGTGACCGTGGGCTCTCAAGAAGTCTACTGTGCCCCTGCCCCAAGTGAGCTGATCCTGGCCATCCAGGTGGCATCTGTGTGATGCTGAGGCTGATGTGGGCATGTCCCAGGCTCACTGTTGCCAGCACTGATGCCATGCTGGTGTGGGAGGGCCAGCCTGGGAAAGTGAGAGTCTGTCCCAGGTGTCTGCCCACTGTTGGCAGCAGGAGAGGGGCTGGGCCAGCTGGAAAACTGACGGTCTTTGGGCCGGGCACAGTGGCTCACGCCTGTAATCCCTGCCCTTTGAGAGGCCAATGCGGGTGGATCTCCTGAGGTCAGGAGTTTGAGACCAGCCTGGCCAACATGGTGAAACCCCATCTCTACTAAAAATACAAAAAATTAGCCAGGTGTGTTGGCGCACACCTGTAGCCCCAGCTACTCTGGAGGCTGAGGCAGGAGAATCGGTTGAACCTGTGAGGCAGAGGTTGCAGTGAGCTGAGATCGCGCCATTGCACTCCAGCCTAGGTGAAAGAGTGAGACTCCACCTCAAAAACAAACAAACAAACAAAACACAAAAAACTGAGGGTCTTTGAAGGCGTCTGCCTCTTGGAAAACTGTCTGCACCCATGTCCCAACCTAGAGGGTCAAGAAGCGAAGCGAACAGGATGACATGGAGATAAACTCAGATGACTGGCAGGAAAGAACACAGCCACCCCCGAATCCCACTCCCCCAGGCAGAAACCCACCTTTCTGACTCCTCTCACTTTGAGAAAGTGATGGAAAGATTCAGAAATTATCTCTATCAGGAGGAGTGTGCTAAGTACAGGTCTGGGGGGGTCACATGTGAACAACTGGGTTGTCTGGAGAGGGAGGTGATGACAGGGAGAGGCAGGGTCTTCCTGCCTTGGTGGGCTTGAGGGTGGGGCGCTAGACAGGGCTGTGGGCAGCTGGGGACAGAGGAGAGAGCAGAGAGCAGAGTGATCAACCCGTCCCACTCTGCCTGGGACTTTCCTTATTTTACTACAGAAAGTTCCAGATCCTGGGAAATCTCTCTCTCCTGGAGAAATAGAGACGGTGCAAGAGAGATGAAAAGGGAGCCCTGGAAGGACAAGGAGGGTCAGGGAGGGAGAGACAGAGCCAAGAGAGGTGGGGAGAGAGATAGTGAGAGAGCTGGGGGAGGGAGGGGAGACAGAGAGAGAGAGAGAGAGAGAGAGAGAGAGAGAGAGAGAGAGAGGTGAATCAAAAAAATGCAGAGTGAGAAAAACAGAAGACATTGGAGGTGAATGGGTGCAGTGGCTCATGCCTGTAATCCCAGCACCTTGGGAGGCCAAGGTGGGTGGATCACTTGTGGTTAGGAGTCCAAGACCAGCCTGGTCAACGTGGCAAAACCTGTCTCTTCTAAAAATACAAAAAAATTAGTTGGGTGCCTGTAATCCCAGCTACTTGGGAGACCGAGGCAGGAGAATTGCTTGAACCCGGGAGCCGGAGGTTACAGTGATCACACCATTGCACTCCAGCCTGGGCGATAAAGTGAGACTCTGTCTCAAAAAAATAAATAAATAAATAAATAAAATAAAATAAAATAAATAAATAAATAAATAAATAAATTGGAGGAGAGAGACAGAGACCAGGAGAGAGACAGAGGGAAGAGAGGGACTGTGTATGGGGACAGGACAGGGCTTCCTTGACTGAGAATTCTGAGAAGCCTCAGATGGAAGGGTCTGGAATACTGATGCTGCCACGGTGGGTAGTGCTGATTATACCTGGGACTGTGCCTGGCAGTGGGCGTGGGGATAAGGGCGTGCTTTATAACCCTCCCATGGCATCTGGCTCAACCTCAGTAACAGATATGGTCAGGGCTCCAGTGCTGGTCCCTGCCCGCCTCAGCGGCCAGGGCGTACACATGAGGGGCTGGGACAGGTCCTGACACCCAGCCCCACAGCCAGACTCTGTGGGACTTTGTGGGCAATGGATACACCCTTTTGCTTCCAGGCCCAGTGGGTTATGAATAAGCAGAGGCTGTGAGGGTGGATCTGCCATCACCACTCTCTCCCTAGGGCCAGCAGTTACAGTAGCCACTTATAGGCCTGATTCCCTGATTATTATTATTATTGCTTTTGAGACAGGGTCTTGCTCTGTTGTCCAGACTGGAATGCACTCACTCCAGTTCACTGCAGCCTTGACCTCCTAGGCTCAAGCAATCCTCACACCTCAGCCTCCTGAGTAGCTGGGACTACAGGTACCCGCCACCACACCTGGCTAATTTTTGTATTTTTGTAATTTTATATTTTGTAGAGAAGAGGTTTTGCCATGTTGGTCAGGCTGGTCTTGAACTGACCTCAAGTGATCCGCCTGCCTTAGCCTCCCAAAGTCCTGGGACCACAGGCGTGAGGCACTGTGCCTAGCCTTGGCTTCCTATTCTGGGAGAGCAGGGGACCCTCCCCACCGCCACCTCTACTCACATCCCTTCCCAGGCTGTGCATGGTCCCACCTCCTAGCAGCTGCCTGTGCTGTTCCTTCCGCAAGGAAGACCATTCTCCATCTTCTCTGTTTACCTCTATACTACCTGTAGTCAAATCCTTCCATGACAATAAAATTCAAAACCAAAACAATCAGACACTAGGGAAATGCAAATAAAAACTACAGTGAGATACCACTTACACACCCACCAGGATGGCTAGTGCCAACAAATGGCACATAACCCATGTTGGTAAGGACCTGGAGAAATAGAAACTCTTTGAACTTCCTCAGTAAGTTAAACACAGAGTTACCATATGATCTAGCCAACTGTACTAGATATATGACCAAAGAACTGAAAATGGAGGTTCATACACAAATATGTACACAAATTTTCATAGAAGCATTATTCAAAATGCCAAAATGGGGTCTAGCCATACAATGGAATATCATTTAGCCATAAAAAAGGAAGGAAATTCTGTTGCATGCTACAGCTTGTATGAGCTTAAAACATGTTAACTGAAAGAAGCCAGCTACAGAAGGTCAAGTAGTACAGGATTCCATCTACATGAAACATTCAGACGAGGCAAATCCAGACAGAAAGAAAGTGGAGTTCCAGGAGCTGGGGGGAAGGAGGATGGGCAATGACTGCTGGATGGGTATGGGGTTCCTTTTCGGGGTGGTGCGAATATTCTGGAATTAGATACAGGTGATGGTCACACATCTTGTGAATTGTATACTTCAAAAATGATTTAAAAGGTACATTTTATGTTATGTGATTGTTTTGTTTGTTTGTTTGAGACAGAGTCTCACTCTGTCACCCAGGCTGGAGTGCAGTGGTGCCATCCCGGCTCACTGCAACCTCCACTTCTTGGGTTCAAGTGATCCTCTCGCCTTAGCCTCCCGAGTAGCTGGGATTACAGATGCGTGCCACCATGCCCGGCTAATTTTTGTATTTTTAGTAGAGACGGGGTTTCTCCATGTTGGCCAGGCTGGTCTCAAATTCCTGGGCTCAAGTGATCCGCCCGCCTCGGCCTCCCAAAGTGCTGGGAATACAAGTCTGAGGCACGGTGCCCAGCTGTTATGTGAATTTTACCACAATAAAAAAGTTAGTTAAAACATAACACCATAGACCAGGCACAGTGGCTCACCACTCCAGCTTGGGCGACAGAGTGAGACTCTTACTCAAAAAAACCAAAAACCAACCCCTGCCCCACCACAACACAATAAAACAAAAAATCAACCCCTCCCAGACCACAACACTATAAAACAAACCCCCCACCACAACACTACACAACAAAAAACCAACCCCCTCCCCCACCACAACATTATAAAACAAAACAAACCCCTCCCCCACCACAACACATAAACAAAAACCAACCCCTCCCCTACCACACTATAAAACAAACCAAACCCCTCCCCCACCACACTATACAACCAAACCAAACCCTCCCACACCACAACACAGTAAAACCAAACCAACCCCTCCCCCATAACACTATAAAACAAAACAAACCCCTCCCCCACCACAACACTATACAACCAAACCAAACCCTCCCACACCACAACACAGTAAAACCAAACCAACCCCTCCCCCATAACACTACACAACAAAAAACACCCCTCCCCCACCTCAACACTATAAAACAAAACAAACCCCTCCCCCACCACAACACTATACAACCAAACCAAACCCTCCCACACCACAACACAGTAAAACCAAACCAACCCCTCCCCCATAACACTACACAACAAAAAACACCCCTCCCCCACCTCAACACTATAAAACAAAACCAACCCCTCCCACACCTCAACACCATAAAACAAAGCCAACCCCTCCCACACCTCAACACCATAAAACAAAACCAACCCCTCCCCCACCACAACACTATAAAACCAAAACCAACCCCTCCCCCACCACAACACTATAAAACCAAAACCAACCCCTCCCCCACCACAACACTGTAAAACCAAAACCAACCCCTCCCCCACCACAACACTGTAAAACCAAAACCAACCCCTCCCCCACCACAACACTGTAAAACCAAAACCAACCCCTCCCCCACCACAACACTGTAAAACCAAAACCAACCCCTCCCCCACTACAACACTGTAAAACCAAAACCAACCCCTCCCCCACCACAACACTGTAAAACTAAAACCAACCCCTCCCCCTCCACAACACTGTGAAACAACACCAACCCCTCCCCCACCACACTATAAAACAAAACCAACCCCTCCCCCACAACACTATAAAACAAAACCACCCCTCCCCCACCACCACACTATAAACAAAAACCAACCCCTCCCCACCACACTATAGAACAAAACCAACCCCTCCCCACCACACTATAGAACAAAACCAACCCCTCCCCCACCACACTATAGAACAAAACCAACCCCTCCCCCACCACACTATAGAACAAAACCAACCCCTTCCCCACCACACTATAGAACAAAACCAACCCCTCCCCACCACACTATAGAACAAAACCAACCCCTCCCCACCACACTATAGAACAAAACCAACCCCTCCCCCACCACACTATAGAACAAAACCAACCCCTCCCCCACCACACTATAGAACAAAACCAACCCCTCCCCCACCACACTATAGAACAAAACCAACCCCTCCCCCACCACACTATAGAACAAAACCAACCCCTCCCCCACCACACTATAGAACAAAACCAACCCCTCCCCCACCACACTATAGAACAAAACCAACCCCTCCCCCACCACACTATAGAACAAAACCAACCCCTCCCCCACCACCACACTATAAACAACCAACCCCTCCCCCACCACACTATAAAACAAAACCAACCCCTCCCCCACCACCACACTATAAACAACCAACCCCTCCCCCACCACACTATAGAACAAAACCAACCCCTCCCCCACCACACTATAAAACAAAAAAAGGATGGAAGTCTTTTGTGAGGTAGGCTCTTGGTAGGCACATTTGGGGACCCTAGGGGGCAGGGAGCCTGATGGCCCACAGCCCGGGGTGCTCATCCTAGCTCTGTCACTCACTGGATGGTGGCCTTGGGCAAGTCACTGCACCACCGTGCCTCTGGATTTCCTCATCTGTGAAATGGGAATGATAAACAGTCCCTTTGGGGGAGACTGACATGAAGATTACAGGACAAAGCACTTTGACCACTTGGTGCTATGTGTGATAAGTGGCAGTAGTTATTCGCATGGATGCTTTTTTTTTTTTTTGAGATGGAGTCTCCCTCTGTTGCCCAGGCTGGAGTGCAGTGGTGCGATCTCAGCTCACTACAAGCTCCGCCTCCTGGATTCACACCATTCTCCTGCCTCAGCCTCCCGAGTAGCTGGGACTACAGGCCCCACCACCAAGCCCAGATAATTTTTTTATTTTTATTTTTTGTATTTTTAGTAGAGATGGGGTTTCACCGAGTTAGCCAGGATGGTCTCAATCTCCTGACCTTGTGATCCGCCTGCCTAAGCCTCCCAAAGTGCTGGGATTACAGGCATGAGGCATCGCACCTGGCCAGCATGGCTGCTTTTAATCCTCGTTACAGCCTTATGGAGAGGAGTTTTAAAATCAAACATTGTATTTATAAACTATTAAAAACATATAGAAATATACAGAAAACAATACATAAGTCCTCTCCTCCCTTCCACCCATCACTGTAATCGATACTGACACTTCACCCCCATCACTTCCAATCTCCTTTCTTGTTTTAAAGAAATAGGAAAGGGCCAGGTGCGGTGGCTTACGCATGTAATGCCAGCACTTTGGGAGGCTGAGGGAGGAGGATCACCTGAGGTCAGGAGTTCAAGACCAGCCTGACCAACATGGAGAAACCCCGTTTCTACTAACAATACAAAATTAGCAGGGCATGGTGGCGCATGCCTGTAATCCCATCTACTCAGGAGGCGGAGGCAGGAGAATTGCTTGAACCCAGGAGGCAGAGGTTGCAGTGAGCTGAGATCATGTCATTGCACTCTAGCCTGGGCAACAGAGCAAGACTCTGTCTCAAAAAAAAAGAATAGGAAAGGACCAGAGCAGACAAAGTCACCACTCCTGCCTTTTCCCGGCCCCCTCCCTGCCCAGTGCAACCTCCCTCCCCAGCTGGGGGGCTGCCTCCTTATACATTTCATTTTTTTTTTTTTTTTGAGACGGAGTCTCACACTGTTGCCTGGGCTGGAGTGCAATGGCGAGGATCTCGGCTCATTGCAACCTCCACCTCCAGGGTCATGAGATTCTCCTGCTTCAGTCTCCTAAGCAGCTGGGATTTCAGGCACGCGCCACCATCCCCAGCTAATTTTTTGTATTTTTAGTAGAGACGGGGTTTCACCAGCACCCCCTGAGATGCTCCTGCCCACACTCACCCTGGGAGGCACCAGGCTGCTGGCCCACCGTCTGGCCGAGCTGGTCGGAGAGCCACAGCTGCATGCGGATGAAGGGCTCCCGCCCCTTCTGCGTCAGCTTGCTCCATGGCTTCGGCCGGGACAGCATGTCGCTCACACTGCCCTGTGACAGGCCCAGCACCTGCGAGGGATGGAGCGGGGGTGGGGGGGGGGGTAGGTCAGCAGGCCCTTGGGACATGGGTCTGGCCCTCCCACCTTTTTTTTTTTTTGAGACATAGTCTTGCAAGATCTCAGCTCACTGCAAACTCCGCCTCCCAGGTTCAAGTGATTCTCTTGCCTCAGCCTCCTAAGTAGCTGGGACTTGTACCAGGCTGGTGCATGCCTGGCCAATTTTTGTATTTTTAGTAGAGATGGGGTTTTGCCATGTTGACCAGGCTGGTTTCAAACCCTTGACCTCAAAGGACCCACCCAACTCCACCTCCCACAGTGTTGGGATTATAGGCATGAGCCACCACGCCCAGCCTCCCCTCCCTTCCCCTCTGTCAGAGTCCAGGCGGCCTTCATTTGTTCCTCATAGGTGCCTGCCATGTGCCTCTGCTGTGCCCTTCCCCTCCGGTACCCTCCCTGATGTCCCTACACGTAAAAATCCTTCAGTGCCCCATCCTCCAGGAAGCCTTCCCTGACCTCCCACTTAAGTCATTTCTCCCTCCTCCGAGCTTTCTGGCCCTTTGCCTATTCCCTATTTAAGAGGTGACACTTAAAACTGGCATTGCAGGGGCACCAACCAATCAGGATGCACTGAGGTCACCTGGCTGGGGTGAGCCTTACTTAACTCTTTATTTTTAAAATTTTATTTATTTTTGCCAGGGGGATGAGGTCTTGTTCTGTTGTCCAGGCTGGAGTGCACTGGTGTGATCATGACTCACTGTAGCCTCAACCACCTGGGTTCAAGCAGTTCTCCCACCTCAGCCTCCTGAATAGCTGTGCACCACCACACTCGGTTAATTTTTTTTTTTTTAATTTTGTAGAGATGGAGGTCTTGCTACATTGCTCAGGCTGGTCCCGAACGCCCCCCCCAACTTTTTTTTTTTTTTTTTTTAGATGGAGCATCCTTCTGTCACCCAGGCTGGAGTGCAGCAGCGAGATCTTGGCTTGCTGCAACCCCTGCCTCCTGTATTCAAGTGATGTTCCTGCCTCAGCCTCCCAAGTAGCCAGGATTATACAGGCGCAGGCCACCATGCCCAGCTAATTTTTGTATTTTTAGGGTTTCACCATGTTGGCCAGGATGGTCTCGATCTCTTGATCTCATGATCCGCCCACCTCAGCCTCCCAAAGTGCTGGGATTACAAGTGTGAGCCACTGCGCCCGGCTTAATTTTTGCATTTTTTAGTAGAGACGGGGTTTCACCACGTTGGCCAGGCTGATCTCAAACTTCTGGGCTCAAGACATCTTTCCACCTCCATCTCCCAAAGTGCGACTTGGTGAGCCACCAAGTCCTGCCACATAACCCTTTAGTGGCTGGACCTCAGGCGATCTGGAGGGGCCTGGAGGAGGGGAGTTAAGTGGCTGTTTACTAGCCAGGATGGAAGCATTACCAGGTTTTAACAACAATGGAGCAGAACGGTGACCCTCCTTCTTGCGGGGCCCAGGGACAGGACTCAGGAATGGAGGGCCTAGGGCCCTGGGGTCCGGTCGGCCTGCTTGGGTGGGCATCCTGCTTCTCAGACATCTCCTCCCAGAGCCCAGACACTGGGCGCCCGTCCTGCACTCACCTTCTCCCCGAAGATCCTCTGGCAGATGCCGTTCTTGGCCAGCTTCTCCTTGACCTGGCGGGTGAGCTCCAGCGTGTCTACCTCACGGTACATGTACAGCTCGTACTGCTCGGGAGTCAGCGGCGGCACCGTGGGCTTCAGGGTGCGCGGCACGTAGGCCGGGTAGTAGGGCAGCCGCGCGCCCGCCTCGGCCGTCGCACCCTCAGCCTTGAGCTCGCCCGCCCTGGGGGGCTCGTCCTCCGCACCTGCCGCCGCCTCGTCCTCGGGGGGCACCGGGGCCTCATCCCCGCGGGGCCAGGTGCGGCCATTGGGCTGGCCAGAGTAGCCGGAGGAGGAGGAGGAGGACAGTGAGGGCGACACGGAGGCGTAGGGGCGGCTGAGCAGGCCGCGGTCGGAGGCCCAGTGGTGGTCGAAGTAGCCGGCGTCGCCAATCTCGGACTTGACCTTGCGGATGATGCTCTGCACGAAGGCGGCGGGCGACAGGACCGGGAGTGGCGCCTGCACGGGGCCCCCGCCGCCCTCCTCCTGCTTCACCAAGGCCGGGGCCCCGTTCTGGCTCGCGGTGGCCAGCGACGGCCGCTCCGGAGGCGAGGGGGCCACCGAGCGGCCCCTGGGCGCCGCCTCCATCTCCAGCAAGGCCTGTTGCTGCGCCTGCATCTCACGGCGTGCCTGCTCCAGGATGCTCTTAATGGCGTCCTCCGAGGTGCTGGCGGGGCCCGCGCCATTGGCAATGCTCAGTGGGGCCGCCGAGGTCTTGGGCTCGCCTGCAGGGAGGGGACAGGACGGCCCGAGGCCCAGGGTCAGGGCATGGCGTGCAGGGGATGATGTTCATAGCATCCCTGTTGATGCCAGCAGGGTGTCCAGACAACCGCTGTGTCCAGCAACTGGGGATTGGCTAAGTAAATCATGATCCCTCCCTGTGGCAGAATATTAGGCAGCCGCCAAAAATTCGGTTGACTGTGAGGTTTTGGCATATGCAGAGAACATACTCATGGGGATAATGCAATGTAAGAACACACCTGACTTCTGTTTTGTTTTGTTTTGAGATGGAGTCTCACCCTGTCACCCAGGATGAGGATGGAGTGCAATGGCACGATCTCAGCTCACTGCAACCTCTGCCTCCCCGGTTCCAGCAATTCTCCTACCTCAGCCTCCCCAGTAGCTGGGATTATAGGCGCGCACCACCACGCCCAGCCATTTAGCTTTAGTAGAGAGGGGGTTTTGCCATGTTGGCCAGGCTGGTCTCTAACTCCTGAGCTCAAGTGATCCACCCCTCAGCCTCCCAAAGTGCTGGGATTACAGGCATGAGCCACCGTGCCCGGCCTGACCTGACTTTTACATAGGCCATGATCCAACCATGCAAATGTTTAAAGACAAAGAAAACACGAAGGCACAGAAAAGTGGCTTGTTCACTTGTTCTGTTTTTAAAAAAATTCTTTAAAAATATTTCCTTCCTTCGCCGTTTCCCTTCCCTTCCTTCCTTCCTTTCATAGAGATGGGTCTTGCCATGTTGCCCAGGCTGGTTTCAAACTCCTAGCTTCAAGTGATTCTCCTGCCTGGGCCTCCCAAAGTGCTGGGACTGCAGACATGTGCCACCATGCGCAGCTAATTTTTGTATTTTTTGTAGAGACAGGGGTTTGCTATATTGCCCAGGCTGGTCTCAAACTCCTGGACTCAAGCGATCTGCCCTCCTCAGCCTCCCAAAGTGTAGGGATTACAGGCATGAGCCACTGTGCCCAGCCCTTCACTTGTTCCAATAGCAACGAATCCAAATGCCCACACAGAGAATGGATCAAAAAATAGTGGGATGGGCCAGGCACAGTGGCTCACACTGGTAATCCCAGCACTTTGGGAGGCTGAGGCAGTCAAATTGTCTGAATTTAGGAGTTCGAGACCAGCCTGGGCAACATGGCAAAACGCAGTCTCTGCAAAAAATACAAAAATTAGCCGGGCGTAGTGGCTCACACCTGTACCTCAGGGTCTGAGTTGGGAGGATTGCTTGAGCCTGTGAGGTCGAGGCTGCAGTGAACCAAGACTGCATCACTACACTCTGACCCAGGTGATAGAGTGAGGCATCCATCTCTAGAAAAAAAAAAAAAAAATAGTGGGATGATCACACAATGGAACACTATACAGCAGTGAAAAAGTAAGTCCTCATGCAAAATCACACATGAATCTTTTTTTTTTTTTTTTTTTTTTTTAAAAGAGATGCAGTCGTCGGGCACGGTGGCTCACGCCTGTAATCCCAGCACTTTGGGAGGCTGAGGCGGGCGGATCACGAGGTCAGGAGATCGAGACCATCCTGGTGAACACGGTGAAACCCCGTCTCTACTAAAAATACAAAAAAATTAGCTGGGCATGGTGGTGGGTGCCTCTAGTCCCAGCTTCTCGGGAGGCTGAGGCAGGAGAATGGCGTGAACCCGGGAGGCAACGGAGCTTGCAGTGAGCGGAGATCGCGCCACTGTACTCCAGCCTGGGAGACAGTGAGACTCCGTCTCAAAAAAAAGAAGAAAAAAAAAAAAAGAGATGCGGTCTTGCTATGTTGCCCAGGCTGGAGTGCAGTGGCTCAATCTCAGGTGCGATCATAGCTCTCTGTGGTCTCAAACTCTTGGGTTTAAGTGGTTTTCCTGCCTCAGCCTCCCGAGGAGCTAGGACTACAGGTGTGAGCTACTACTGTTCCCTTTGTGTGAAACCTAATAACATACTATTGAGTGAAAAAAGCAGGTCCAGGCTGGGAGCAGTGGCTTATGGCTATAATACCAGCACTTTGGGAGGTTGAGACAGGAGGATTACTGGACCCCAGGAGCTCAAGACCAGCCTAGGCAACAAAATGAGACCCTGACTCTACAAAAAAGTAAAAAAAAAAAAAAACAAAACTTAGCCAGGCATGGTGATGTATGCCTGCGGTCCCAGCTGAGGCAGGAGGATCACTTGATCCTGGGAGGTCGAGGCGGCAGTGAGCCATGTTTGCACCACTACACTCCAGCCTGGGCAACAGAGGGAGAGCCTGTCTCAAACAACAACAAAAACAAGTCCAATAAGATGGCATTCAGTATCACATGTTTTCTTTTTTTTTTAACTGAGTCTTGTTCTGTCACCCAGGCTGGAGTGCAGTGGCATGATCTCGGCTCACCTCAACTTCTGCCTCCTGGGTTCAAGCAGTTCTCTTGCCTCAGCCTCCCAAGTAGCTGGGATTACAGGCACTCACCACCAGGCCTGGCTAATTTTTTTTTTTTTTTGTATTTTTAGTAGAGAAGGGGTTTCACCGTGTTAGCCAGGCTGGTCTCAAACTCTTGAGCTCAAATGATCTGCCCGCCTTGGCCTCCTAAAGTGCTAGAATTATAGGCGTGAGCCACCGCACCTGGCCGGTATCACGTATTTTCTATCAAGTTCCATAACAAACAACATAAACAATATATGATTTAGTGAAAAATATTTTCTACAAATGGCAAACACAAAGGAACAACAGGACAAAAATTTAGGATGAAAGACATCTCTGGGAAAGGAAGGCAGGGGTGGGATGGGGGAGGAAAATGCCGGATGTCAGTTATTGGGAATTTTCTAAATCTTGGGTTGGGCAATACGTTCCCAGAGGTTCATTCTGTCATTTACATGAATGAATGAATAAACGCATGAATATACACACATGTTATATGCACATATATATGCACATGTGTACACACATACATACACACACACACACCCGGGAGAAGGCCATGCAGGCAGCAGCCCTATGAGTGTGCCATGAACCAAGGATAATAGATGGATCTGTGCCCTGAGGAATGACAATTAACCAGTAAATGAAAAGGTGCTTCCCTCTGCCCTCGGAGTAGCGTTCCCGACACTGGAGTCTCTCCAGCTCTGTAGAAAGCCAGATCAATGTAACCCCTTCTTCATTATCTCTGTGTAGTTTTCATCCTAGTGGGTCCTCTTAGACCCATTAAAAATAATTTTCATTGCTTTTCCAATTAAAAAGTAATATAGCAATGGAACATTATTTTGTCATAAAAAGGAATGAAGCACTGACAGGGGCTACAACAGGAATGAGCCTTACAAACATGGGGCTGAGTGGAAGAGGCCAGATGCGAGGTAGCACACATGATATGATTCCATTTACACAAAATGTGCAGAACAGGTCAATCCACAGAAACAGGATGCAGATCAGTGGTTACCAGGGGCTGGGGGGACAGTGGAATGGAGAAGCACTGCTTAATGGGTATAGGGTTTCCTTCTGGGGTGATGAACATGTGTGAACTGGAGAGAGATGATGGTTGCATAACACTGTACTAAATACTACTGAACTGTACACTTTAAAATGGTTAGTTTTGGCCTGGTGCGGTGGTTCATGTCTGTAATTCCAGCACGTTGGGAGACTGAGGCAGGCAGATCACTTGAGGTCAGGAATTTGCGACCAGTCTGGCTAATGTGGTGAAACCCTGTCTCTACTAAAAATACAAAAATTAGCTGGGCGTGGTGGTGCGCACCTGTAATCCCAGCTACTCAGGAGGCTGAGGCAGGAGAATTGCTTGAACCTGGGAGGTGGAGGGTGGAGGTTGCAGTGAGCCAAGATCACACCACTGCACTCCATCCAGGCTGTGTGACAGAGCAAGAGACTCTGTCTCAAAAGAAAAAAAAAACAAAAAAAACAAAAAAAAACTTAATTTTATGTTACGAGAATTTTACCTTGATTAAAAAAACCTCATACTTACCTACTACGGGAGCACAGAGGAGCATGCAAAAAAAAGCACAAAAAGTCAAGATGAAAATGAAAGTCCCCCTTACTGTCTCCTAGGGGCAACCATGTGAAATATTTTCAAGTATTCCCTTCCAGTCTGTTTCTTTTTTTTTTTTTTTTTGAGACGGAGTCTCGCTCTGTTGCCCAGGCTGGAGTGCAGTGGCGCATCTCAGCTCACTGCAAGCTCCGCCTCCTGGGTTCACGCCATTCTCCTGCCCCAGCCTCCCAAGTAGCTGGGACTACAGGCGCCTGCCACCATGCCTGGCTAATTTTCTTTGTATTTTTAGTAGAGACGGGGTTTCACCGGGTTAGCCAGGATGGTCTTGATCTCCTGACCTCGTGATCCGCCTGCCTTGGCCTCCCAAAGTGCTGGGATTACAGGCGTGAGCCACCACGCCTGGCCCAGTCTGTTTTCTAGACTACATGCATCGCATGATCGTACTCGATATGTGGAAGTGTAGTCTGGTTTGTCCCCATTTAGTATCAACATGAGTGTTTTTCTTTCTTTCTTTTTTTCTTTTTTGGAGACAGGGTCTTGGTATGTTGCTCAGGCTGGTCTCGAATTCCTGGGCTCAAGTGATCTTCCTGCCTCAGCCTCTCAAGTAGTTGAGACTACATGCATGTGCCACTATACCCGGCTAAACATTTTTTTTTTTCTTTTCTGAGACTGAGTCTTGCTCTGTCGCCCAGGCTGGAGTGCAATGGCACGATCTTGGCTCACTGCAACCTCTGCTTCCCAGGTTCAAGTGATTCTCCTGCCTCAGCCTACTGAGTAGCTGGGATTACAGGTTCCTACCACCATGCCCGGCTAATTTTTGTATTTTTAGTAGAGACAGGGTTTTACCATGTGGGCCAGGCTGGTCTCCAACTCCTGACCTCAAGTGATCCATCTGTCTTGGCCTTCCAAAGTGTTGGGATTACAGGTGTGAGCCACCGTGCCTGGCCCCATTTTTTCTTATCATTAAAAGTTCTACCTTTAAGGGCTGCACATGCCACTGAGGGGATATTATCTGCTTTACTTACCAGATCCCCCACTGCCGGACACTTAGGTTGTTTTGTTTCCAGTTTGTCACTCTTATGAATAATGTTGGGAATGGCTTATATATAAACCCCTGTCCCCATTCTGGACATTTCCTTCGAATCCTAGAAGCAGAACTCGTGATTGAGCAGTTAGTCACATTCATTTCCTCCCTGGCAGTGGCTAGTGTGCCCACTGCTTAGCATTCATTTTTTTTTTTTTTTTTGCCAGGGGTTAGGGGCAATAACCTTTGTATTTTTCCTCTTGCTGAACTCCTCCTGGACACTGAATATAAGGCCACCAGCTGGCCCATGGATAGCAAATGTTTTCCTCTGCTGCGATGTTGTCTTTGACATTGCCCTGGTGCCTGCTTCTGACCCCCAGGAGAAAGTGCTGTATCAAGAGGTGGGAGACCTGGGGTTTCCCTCTGTCTCTGTGTAACTGAACTCATGTCTTCCCTCCCTGGCCTCAGTTGTCCTGTATGTTTAGTGGGAGACTTTGGCTAGTTATTTCTTTTTCTATTCTTTTTTTTTTTTTTTTTAGACAGAATCTCACTCTGTCACCCAGGCTGGAGTGTAGTGATGAGATCTCGACTCGCTACAAGTTCTACCTCCTGGGCTCCGGTGATCTACCTGCCTCAGCCTCTTGAGTAGCTGGGACCACAGGTGTGTGCCACCACACCTGGCTAATTTTTGTATTTTTAGAGGAGATGGGGTTTCTTTTTTTCCTTTTTTTTTAGACTGAGTTTTGCTCTTGTCGCGCAGGCTGGAGTGTAGTGGCAAGATCTTGGCTTACTGCAACCTTTGCCTCATAGGTTCAAGCAATTCTCTTGCCTCAGTCTCCAAATAGCTGGGGTTACAGGCACCTACCACCATGCCCAGCCAATTTTTGCATTTTTAGCAGAGACAGGGTTTCACCATGTTGTCCAGGCTGGTCTCAAACTCCTGACCTCAGGTGATCCGTCCGCCTCGGCCTCCCAGAGTGCTGGGATTACAGGCATGAGCCACCGTGCCCGGCTCTGGCTAGTTACTTCTCATGGTTCTTTTCACCTCCATATCATGTCTCATGTCTCACCCATATCTGAAACCTGTGTCTAGTCCACAGTAGGTGCTTAATAAATGTTTACTGTATGATTACATCCTTCTCTGTCTTGCATCTCTCTTGCTACTGGAACTGACCAAGAAGGAAATTAGGCTCAGAGGATTTTACAGGTGGGGCAGGGTAGCTGGGTAAGTCCCTTCTCCCCTCACCCCTCCCAGGGACCAGGCAGAGGGAGGGCCATTCATTGGGAAACATCTCGGCTCCTGGCGACAACTGGAGGGATTCAGGACACCTGCT